>NC_090440.1:99976349-100625061 GCF_031143425.1 Pleurodeles waltl | reverse complement strand
TCCTAGCCTCTGCAAGCGGAGAGTCAGAACCAGCAATTTGTGAGGTAGTCATAGAGGGCGGTAAACTGTGAGGAGAAGTATCCCTAAGAGCTAAGTCGATAGTCGGTGGAGGGACGGTGTTTGAAGACAAATCCATATTTATGTGATTGTCGGATGGGGCTGGGCGCTTTGGTTTAGCAGTGCGAGCAGCTTAAGGAGCCCTAGAGGCAGGGCGTCCTTTTCCCTGAAGATAGTGCGGAGATTGGGGCATTATACAGCGCTGCTCCTTGCCCTTGCCCTTACAAGCGACATGCAGCCCCTTCCTCTCCCCACCTGCGCAACAGGCTTCTGAAAAAGAAAACTGGCAAGTTTGCGCTAGACAAAAGTATTTGCTGGGGGGCAGTGTCCTTTTAACCAACCGCTTTCCAGCACTTATAATGCGTTAATGTGTTAAAAATGTATAAAAATGTACTGCACCAGCACCAGACAGTGCTCACAGCAGAGTGACTTATTTCATGTTCAGTTTGAGAAAGGGAAAACTTCTCTCAGTGAAAAAGAGTATTGCAGTCCATAGCCCCCACCTCACCGCCGTTTCCAGTCCTCCTCTCCTGAGGGCGGAACTCCAAACGTGCAGTATCAGGCCTCTTTGGGAATGAAAGCAGATTCCACCGACAGCCAGAGTATCCAGGGTCACAGTATACGAGGGAGAGTTCTCAAATCCACTCCAAACGGCAAGCGACGAAAAGCGGGGGGGAGAGGGATCTGAAGCCTCCTAGGCGAACTGTCTTTCCGCGTTCAGTAATGCGGCGCCGCCATAAATGCATCTGCCTTCTAGCGCGCTTCCTTCCTGAGCCGGTGTTCAGCCGCAGAGTATGAAGGGAGCTCCTACGCGGCCGTCTCCCATTGAATGGATATGTGTTCTGTAGAAGCAAAGAGCTGTAGAATAATATTGGTGTAGGTGAAAAGGTCAGGTGACAGTTGCACTGTCACGCAGGACATAAAAGTCCATGTAGGTTAATGACTGCCGTCCTCATACTGTACTGCTGCCAGAGAAAAACACCATAAACTATCTAGTTATCTAACACGCTTTAATAGCATTACAATGTCATGTGAGTACCCCTGAAAGTTCAAACTGAGGCAGATGACTAAATGCACAAAATGATCACAGCTTTGTGGGGGGCAAGCACTTTTTTGTGGAAGTCCACAACTTATGCCCAATTAAAAAAGGTATTCCTGACCACCTTTCCTAGAGTCACACCAGACATTTTGGTCAAGTGCTAAGAAAAGTTATGTTATGTTATGTTATGTTATGTTATGTTATGTTATGTTATGTTATGTGTATTTGTATTTGTACGGCGCACAACTCACCCGGGATTGTAGTGGTCTAGACAGAGACTGGTGCACTGCCAAAATGAAGTAGTGAATGAATAACCTCTATTCCCTGGATAGTTTGAATTGGCTATGTGTTTTGTACCTTGTCACATTGATGAATGATGCATAATAATACTTGTTGGCTGTCATGTTTTACTACTATTCTTTTCCTCAGCGCAACTTCTTTGTTGGACAGTTTTTTGTTGCTCGTTGTAGATTTTGATTACTTTCAGGTGTGTTGTGTCATAACATCAGCATTTCTGATGTTATTAGAGTGGGTTTTTTCAAGCAATGTTGTGGTGTCTGGGTCTGATTATTGACAGATGCAAAAAGACATTGACTTGTCTTAGAAATGAGGCTTGAGAGAATGCTAATGGTAAGTTGCACAACGGTAGGAAGAAGTAAAGTGAATGATACAGATGTCCCTTGAAAATAATGTTAGAAATTGGGTTACTGGTTGACTGGGATGTGAGCACTGGTCAAGCAATGACCACATTCCTACTCAGGATAAGCACAAGCAAAGCCCAGATTAACTTGTACTCATTCCCTTGGTAGATTGGCACAGAGAATTTAGGCTTAGCTTGGAGGCAATGTGTAGAGGATTTGTGCAACACTTCAAACAGTACAGCAGTGCACACACCACACAAAAAGGATTCCACACCAGATTAGAATAATACAATAGAATTTTAGAATTAGAACAAGACCAAGATTACAAAAATCCAATCTGTAGAACTGGAGTTATTAATTTTTAAAGAATATACAGCAAAATAGTGCCTAAAAGCATGAAGCGCTAAATGTGGATATCTGGTCGTGCTGGACAAGGTCAAAGTCAAATGTTCAGTGTGACCTTAAGGTATAGTCCTAGATTAGTCCTGCTGAAGTTTTACTTTCACAAGTTTTGTGTCAGGAGTCCCATTCACAATGGAGAGATTCACAGGATTAAGGAGAGCATCACTGATGGAGGTTGGTGTGGGGCGGCATTGTAGGACACAGGCCTGGTGTGCGGTGGACACCTATGTTTTTTTCACCTTATATCAGGTCCAGGTAACACCTATTAGTTAGTGAGAGTTTAGGAAGCCAGGGCTCTCTAGTGGTAGCTGTGGTGGGCAGGCAAGACGTATCTAGGAGGAGTGTAAAGCACCTGCAATACCAAAGCCGTCACACAGCAACTTATCTCACAGGAAAGGGACCACACAGTGCTAGCCAAGCATCAGGAGGGCAGAAACCTGTCTGAGGGGCTGCAGCACTTCAGACTGCTCGCAAACCGTGGAAGACTGGCAGGAGCAATCCTGGGGGGAGCTCCTCTAAGGAGCCCCCAGAGTGCATGGAATCATGCAACCAATACTGGCATTAGTGTAGGAGTATGATCACGACATGTTTGATGCCAAACATGCCTAGATTCAGAGTTACCATTTTGTAGCTGGACCACAGATAGTGGTCCAGCTGTGTAACCTGTGTCCAGTACGTGGGTAAAATGGCTTCCCCGCACTTACGAAGTCCAGTGAATTGGAACTGAAGTTTGTAGGGGAACCTGTGCTAGTGCAGGGGTGCCCTCACACACAGGAACTGCAATGACAGGCCCACAGACACAGTCTGTATGGGCCCCCATGGGTGGCATAATACATGCAGCAGTCCATGGGGGACCCCAGGGGTACCAATGCCCTAGGTACCTAAGTACCACATACTAGGGACTTACAGGGGTGCACCAGTATGCCAATTGTGGGGTGTAAAGGGTACCAAAGCAACCAAATTTAAAGGAGAGAAGCACAATCACTGGGGTCCTGGGTATCAGAATCCCAGTGAACACAGTCTAAACACACTGATAAACAGGCAAAAAGTGGGAGTAACCATGCCAAAAAGAGTGACTTTCCTGCAGACAGGACACAGCCTAGTCAGGTATAAGTGAGGCTGGGCCCAAATCCTCCCTCCCATCCTGCCAGTGATTGCCAATCCAGTCACGTAAGGCCCCATTGTGTCTAGCTGTCTAGGAGGAATATATAAAGCCCAACTGCCAACTTCACCCAGCCATGTGACCAGGGACAGGCTGCATGCCCCAGATGCCCAATGCAAGAAAAAGCCAGCTTTCTAAAAGTGTCATTTTCAGAATTGTAGTTCAAAATCCAACTTCTTCATCAATTATGATTTGTAAATAGGATTCCACAGACACCAAACACGAGCCACGCATCTCTTCTCATTTGTAAATTATACTTATAAAATGTTATAAGGCAACTTCAATATTACCCTATGTCCAAGATAGGCCTTGCAGTAGGGACAAATACACTTAGGAGTTTTTCAATACCAGGACATGTAAAACATAAAAGTAAATGTCCAGCTTTTTACATACACTGCACCCTGCCTTTGCAGCTGTCCTGGGCCTACCTTGGGGGTGACTTGCTATAGGTTTGGGCCTCGAAAAAGGTTTATTTCGCGAGGTTGCCGTGGCAGGTTGAAACTGCACAAACGGACTGCAATGGCAGGCCTGAGATATGTCTGAAGGGCTACTTAAGTGGGTGGTACAACCAGTGCTGAAGGGCACACTAGTAGCATTTAATTTACAGACCTTGGGTACACATAGTGCACTTTACTAGGGACCTATAAGAAACGTAAATATGCCAATGAGGTATAAGCCAATGTTACCATATTTTACGGCGAAAACACAAGAACTTTAGCACTGTGAGCAGTGTTGAAGTGCTCAGATCCCTAAGGCTAACAAAAAGAAATTCAGCAAAAATAGGACGAGGAAGGCAAAAAGTTTGGGGATTGCCTTAGAGAATGGGCCAAGTCCAACAAATACACTTAAATGCACAGATGTGACAAACAAGCACTGAGACAGGACATAAAGAAGCTTTAAAGCACAGAGGTGGAAAAGAGAAATCAGAGATTGGCAGATATTCCTTTCCTCGATATTGTGACAGTGATCCATCCTAGCAGCCGGTGTCTTTAACCTTTGGGCAGCAGCTCATGGTCAGTGGCTCAAGTGTTGCTGAGAAGTCCACGAAATTGTTGCACCAGCTTTGCTCATATGAACCTCTCACCTCGGATTATCTAGGATTGATAAAATGACCAGTTTGCCATTGTAGATTGTTGCAGAAACCAGCCTGTGCAGGGTTCCAGAACTCATGAATGTATTGTGCTTGGAAGTCATGATTCATTCTTGCCATTTGCATAAAAATGGTAGAACAGAAATGCATCTACAATGTGAGAGAATGAAAGGGTCTGGATTAGGAGTTTAGAAGTGGAATCAAGATCCACAGGGCTAGTCTCATTCAAACCGAAGGGTATGAAGTTACATTTAGTACGTTTAGGCAGTCAATCCTAGCCACATTCTGGTGCACTTAGTATCAGAAATATAATACAAAGGTGCTTGGTTTATTATTCAGTTACACAGGTCTGACACGTGATGCTGAGTCTAAGGAAATGTATACTGGTTGGAAGTACTGTAATTAATAATGCTAATACAAATATCATTACAGGTGATGTATTCAAATGCAAAAAAGGTATCCTTTGCAGGACTTCTATTACTGATTCTCGTGTTTCTTTTTGAGTGTGCCTATGTGACTGAGCTGAACTTGAAACCAAAAGCAAACCTGTCAAAAATGTTCATATAAGTCCAACACTGCAATGAAAGCATGTATTTTGAGTGCGCTTAAATTCTCCAGGAACGTTCGAGAAGGAGTCTCTTCTTCCCAGGCGCAGCCCGTCCTTTAGGGCAGAGGGTCAGGCTGAACAAAGGTCAGCCTGACAGACACTCATTATGTTCAGATCAGGCAACTGGGAGCAGACATGTGTGATTTTCGCAGATTCCTGGCTGCCTGAGCTGAACTTTGCTGGGCTGAAGAGGTCACAGCTCCTGTGGGCGTGACCTCCTCAGCTCAGCAAAGGTGCCTCGAGGCCCTCCCCCGGGTGACGAGGGAAGCGTCACCCATTGACTTCGACCTGGGTGCTTCAGGTTTAAGCCCTGAAGCGCCATGGGCAAGTGTCAATCAGTGACACCTCGTCACAGAATGGGGTGGCTGCCTTCCCTCATTGGCTGACCTAAAGTCAGCCGGTGAGGGAAGGCAGCAGTCCCAACCCTTCTGGGACCTCAGAGGCTGAAGGTAAGTGTGTGTGTGGGTGTGTGCGTGATCTTTTCAAATGAATGTTTGGTGCATGTGTGCGTGCACGTTTGAATGTTGATGAGTGTTGTTAATGGATGTGCGCGCATGCGTGTGTGTGAAAGAATGAGTGTGCTTTCCGCCCGCCCCTTCCCTCCTAAAACCGCCAGCCACCACTGCTTCTTCCTATAATGTTTGAAAACTTTAGGACAAATTATGCATTTCACAGCACATTTTTTCAAATATTGTGGTTAATATTTCAAATGTTTTACTGGCAGTATGAATGGAAACTAATTGACTATTCTAATAATTTAGATGTAAACCTATAATGTCTCTATTTTGTTTTGCTGGATGTAAACCCAGAATGTCCCTATTTTGTTTTGCATTATGTACTGAAGTACCAATATTCTGTCATATAATAATAAATATCCATTCTGACTGGAAAATGTATATCTGTCCCACTAATCAACCACTGAACAAGGTCTCACAATACATCAGTAAAGAATGATGAACAATGAAAGAAAAGAAAGCAAGTTTGAATTTCTTGAATTAAGTGTAGACTAGTCAGTGATTGCCTCTTGCCTTTTTTTTTAAAGAAGGCCATATGGATCTCTTCTTGTGAGGGCTTCACTTAGGGTTTGAAGATGTACTGAGAAATATTTCAATACGTTGATGGTGTAGCAGCAAGTTTCCTCTGATATGATTTAAACTATGTTAGATGTAGGTCTGCCATCGCAGATTGAGTTATTAAATAAACAGAAGATGTACATATATTTTGAAATAAAATAGCTTATCAGCTTCTAACTGCACACACATTCTGCTACCAAAGGCTAAATTATATTTCTTCAATAAATATACTCAAATCCCCAAGCAAGAACTAGTCTGTTTACTACCAAAAACATTTTGTCCCAAATACTAGATACAGGAAATTGGGTGTCTGATTGAGGGGTTGCAAATCCTCCTCAAGTAACAACCACATACCTTGTCAGGGTTAAACATAAGAGTCATTAAATTAACCTTTGCTTAGCCTACTGATAGTTTGGCACGAAAGCAGTCAGCCTTAAGTTAGAGGCACTGTTCTACAAATTCATGCAGTACACAAACAGTAATAATGTGAAAACAAAATGCAAGAGATATCCCACACCAATTTGGAAAAAAAACAGTACAAATTAATAAATAAAATGAGACCAAAGTGACAAACATCCAATCAATAGAACCTGAGATCTGCAATTTTAGAGGCTTAAGTAAAAATAGTGCCAAGAACCAGAAAGCGCTAACTATGGGTATCTGGTCACGCTAACCCGGGACAAAGTCACAAGATCAGCCTGACCACGATGGAGTGCAGGCTGGATACAGGGAGCAGGTTAATCCATCTGAAAAAGTTAGCTTCTCAAAGTCCAGTGCACAGAGCTCAAAACTTCAAGATTTCACAGGAGCTGCTCAACCTATGCCAGCCATGGGTCCCGGACCTGGGGAGGCACTTCTTGGGGTTCAGGAACTCACTCTAGCAGAGGCCAACAGAACTAATACAAGTCCAGTTGCAGGTCCAGGCAGGTCTAGTTGCAGGTCCAGCATGGCTAATTGCAGCAGGGCAGCTGGGCAGTTGCAGGGAGGCCTCTGGAGCTCATATCAGGAGGTCAGCCAACTGACCCTTGGAGTCACTCTGATAGTTCTGGGTTCAGGGAGATGGCCCTCTCTCCAAGCAGCAAGGGAGACCTCAATCAGCAGGGCAGTCCTCTGAGAACAAGACAAGCCTCAAGAAGCAGGACAGTCCTCTGGAGTATCAGGCAGCATTCCTACAGTCTTCCACACGTCCGAAAGTGTGCTGAAGAGGTGAACAGATGGTGCTCTATTTATTCCTAGTTCTAGCTTTGAAATGGAAGAACCTTCTGGTGTACCCCTGCTTCCCATACAGATAGTTCTGGAATTTCCTTCCTCTCTGCCCAGAACCCAAGATGTCTAGGGTGACAAAGCCTGATGTCATGTGCTGTGTTCATGTGCTGTGTTGAATGTAAGTGGGACAGGGAATAGCTCCAACCCTCCTATACTGGCATGATAGCCCTCTCCCAGCTACACCCGGGTCCAGTTTTTCACTGCCTGGGCCCAATATTAATTCCTAATGAAGGATCAACTAACAGACCCAGGTAGCTGGAAACTTCTAGGCAGTCTCAGAAAGTGTAGGGCTGGAAAAGGACAACTTTCTAAAAGTGGCATTTTTAAAATTGTAATCTAAAAATCGACTTTACCATTAATGCGGATATTAAATTATAATTCATTTGAGCTCAAAAATGATATTTCTGCCTATTTCCAGTTAAAAGTTGGCACTTATTAAATGTAATAAGGTTATCCAATTTCATCCTCTAGTGAGGTGGACCTCATAGTAGTGAAAAACAAATCTATATATTTTTCACTACCAGGACATGTGAAACCTAAAAGCACTCATCCAACTTTTTAAATATAATGTGCACTGCCCTATGGGCTATTTAGGGCACATCTTAGAGGTGACATATAATTTTAGGCCTGGCAAAATTATTTATTTTGGCAGGTAGAATTAGCAGCTTAAAACTGCACAAGGGCTGCAATGGTACGCCTCAGACATGTTTTAAAGTGTTATTTAAATGGATGGCACAATAAGTGTTGCAGGCCCACTAGTAGCATTTAATTTACAGGCCCTGGGACATATAAGTAAATTAAAAGTGCCAATTGGTGTCCATTAGTGCACATCATTATATTATGGTCTGCTTTATGTCCGGGATGGGCTCCATTACAGTACAGTGATTGTTTCTAGTGACCACTGAGGAACGAAGTCTCAGAGACAGCTGTGAGATGGTTACATGAATGTAATAAAAGTGCAAATCCTATGAAAAGAGAGGGGGGGCAAAGTATTGACAGGAGAGTGTGATGTACACATATATGTACTAGTATAGAATGCACATAGCACACAACACAAACAACTTCTAGATAGATGATTGTTCTATTCCAGGAGATAGATACCATGAGGAAATATTACTTGGATGAGGAAAAGTGAATGAAGGATTGTTTGTGGAGCAGCTGTAGAGAGAATACTGAAATCAAGGACTATCCTCCAAGCAGTATTGGTGGAAATTCAACTATAAGTTAACAGAAAAGGGAAAAGTGGATAAAAGCACAAAAAATGTTGAAGATAAGTCCAGGGATAGTCTTCCTGGTAAATGCAGAAAATATTGCTCAGAAGACTGGAATGTGCTGATTGTACTTATGTGCCAATATTGGACAGAACAGGTCATGTCAGAATGGTTAGTGAGAAACATATATATTGCAATGTTCTCATTTTATTTCAATAAAATCCTTTGCCCGCAGACAGATATTGGATTTTTAATGTATATTGTCATTTCAATTTTACCCTTCAAAATTAAAAGAAAAGATCCTGCAACTTACCCCTCTGATGCCCATGTCAACCATTTCATTAATATAAAAAGTTACATGTGTGGGTTGTCATTTGGGACTGTTAGAAATGGGGTCTTTGGTTGGCTGTGAGGTTACCCTCTGTCCAAGCAAGGACCCTCACTCTAGTCAGGGTAAGTCACACACAATCCAAATTATCCTGTGCCCACCCTCTGGTAGCTTGGCACTGAGCAGTCAGGCTTAACTTAGAAGAAAATGTGTAAAGTATTTGTGCAATAAATCATATAATAACACAATATAGCACCACAAAAATAAACCACACAGGGTTTAGAAAAATATATAATATTTATCTGGATATTTGCAGGTCAAAACGATCAAAGATGCAATAAGTAAATGTAGAGATATCACTGAAAAGTGATATAAAGGTGGTCATTACAACCCTGGCGGTCGGTGTTAAAGCGGCGGTAAAAAAAATGGAATTACGACCGTGGCGGAAACCGCCAACAAAGACAGCCACTTTAGCACTCCGACCACCACGGCGGTACAAACAAACAGAGCGGCGGTCACCGCCAACAGACAGGCGGGAGACAATGTACTGCCCACAGTATCGCAACCTACCAATTCGCCACCTTTTCCGGGGCGGATTCACCGCGAACAAAAACACTGCGGAAACAGGACTTCGAAGGGAAAACGCTCACCTCAACACACCCCACGAGGAACCAGGACGCCATGGAACCAGAGCTTCACATTTTCCCAGCTTTCATCTTCTTGCTCCTCTACCAGGAGCACGAACGCCGGCGCCGAAGTCCATGGTGAGTACTGCACCTACGAGACAGAGGAGGGGGGAGGGAAAAAACAGGGACACACACACACAACACGCAACACCCCCACCCCCACCCTCACCCACCACAACACACACACTAATACATATTGATACATCACAGTTACACACCCCATCCCCCCCGGAAGAATGCAAAGACAAATGGAAATGAGTGTAACCATTGTAATCTATTAAAATCCAGTACGCAAAAATATATATACACTATTAACAAATATATACACCAAGAATAGAAGTCCAGGTATTGCTCCATTTAAGTCTGTGGAACACTGGGCCCACACTGCATGGGCGAGGCCCACACAAGGTACCCGAACATGACGGAGAGAACACTGCAGGGGCATCAGATAGAAATAAAACAGGCACCTCAGGGGTCAGGGAAAGGGGGGGCACCTCAGCCGGATGAGTGTACGACGCCAAATCCACGAGGTGGCCACATGCCCACTGTTCAATCCTGGGGAGTGCAAAGCCACAGTCTCTCAAGTCTCTACAGTGGGTGGTTTGCCCACTCTTCAATCCTGGGGAGTGCAAAGCCACAGTCTCTTAAGTCTCTACAGTGGGTGGTTTGCCCACTGTTCAGTCCTGGGGAGTGCAAAGCCACAGTCTCTCAAGTGGATAACAGTCTCCACTGGTTCTGGAGGGGGCTTTGTGCCCAGAGTGCTTCATCCTGCCAAGGACAGAGGTAGTGGATGCCTGTCTCCACTGGTTCTGGAGGGGGCTTTGTGCCCAGAGTGCTTCATCCTGCCAAGGACTGAGGTAGTGGATGTAAATCTCCACTGGTTCTGGAGGGGGCTTTGTGCCCAGAGTGCTTCATCCTGCCAAGGACAGAGGTAGTGGATGCCTGTCTCCACTGGTTCTGGAGGGGGCTTTGTGCCCACAGTGCTTCATCCTGCCAAGGACTGAGGTAGTGGATGTAAATCTCCACTGGTTCTGGAGGGGGCTGTGTGCCCAGAGTGCTTCATCCTGCTCATGGCGGACTCAGTAGCGTTAGTGCTCTTGGCTCTCATGGGCCAGCGGTGCTTGTGGCGAAGGGTGTCCATTGCAGCGGTGCTTGTGGCGGCGGTGTCCTTGGCAGCGGTGCTTGTGCTGGCGGTGTCCATTGCAGCGGTGCTTGTGGCGGCGGTGTCCATTGCAGCGGTGCTTGTGGCGGCGGTGTCCTTGGCAGCGGTGCTTGTGGCGGTGGTGTCCACTGCAGCGGTGCTTGTGGCGGCAGTGTCCTTGGCAGCGACTCAGCTGCTGGCGGTCCTGCCTGAGCCTGCGGGGCTGGTGCTGGCGGTCCTGTCTGGGCCTACGGGGCTGGGGCTGGTGCTGGCGGTCCTGTCTGGGCCTGCAGGGCTGGTGCAGGCAGTCCTGTCTGCGCCAGCGGGGCTGGTGCTGGCGGTCGCATCCTGGCCAGCGGAGCTGGTGCTGGCGCTCCTGTCTGGGCCAGCGGGGCTGCTGCTGGCGGTCGCATCCTGGCCAGCGGAGCTGGTGCTGGCGGTCCTGTCTGGGCCAGCGGGGCTGGTGCTGGCGGTCGCCTCCTGGGCAGCGGGGCTGGTGCTGGCGGTCGCCTCCTGGGCAGCGGGCTGATAGCGATCGCCTCCTGGGCAGCGGGGCTGGTGCTGGCGGTGGCCTCCTGGGCAGCGGGGCTGATGGTGGTTGCCTCCTGGGCAGCGGGGCTGGTGCTGGCAGTCGCCTCCTGGGCAGCGGGCTGATAGCGGTCGCCTCCTGGACAGCGGAGCTCATGGCAGTCGCCTCCTGGGCAGCGGCACTGGTGCTGGCGGTCGCCTCCTGGGCAGTGGGGCTGATGGCTGTCTTCTCCGCCGTGCCGATCTTCCCAGACTTGCCGGGTTTCTTGTGCCCCTTCCCCACCTTGGAAGGTGTCACAGCTGACTCCACACTCCAACCTGTACCCCTGGGAGCAGCATTGGTGGCTGGTGTCTTCCCCCTCTCCCACTGGGCACTGACCAACTTTTGATGCTTGACAGGTGGGGGACTGTCTGTGCTGTGGCTCCTTGCCACACTGGCTGCCCTGCTGCCTGGTGCACTCCAGAATCCGGTGACTACTGGCACCACTGATCCCGCCGATGTTGTGGCTGAGGTGCTAGGTTGGGACCTGGAGAGTCAGGCCCTAGGGGACTGACAGGGTGGTGGAGGTGAGGGAAAGAGGTCAAGGGTGGACAGGAAAAGTTTCTTGGGAACACTGGGACGGGTAGCTGAAGGGGGTTTGGGAGTGGAGGAAGAGGTTGTGGTTGTAGGAGGTGTACATTTGGTGACTTTGGGTGAAGGTGCATGTGATGGAGGCTGTTGTGAGGTGGATGGCTGTTGGGTGGGTGTGTGCCTGCGTTTGTGTACCTTGGGAGGTGGCGTCACAGACACACTGGGAGAGGACACAGGGGATGTGTGAATTGTAGTGGGGGTGGTGACTGCACGTGAGCGGGGTGTGGTGGTGATGGAAGTAGTGGCTGTAGATTCAGGGCATGCAGGTGTGAGTGGAGACGAGACTGGGAGGGAGGAGGGAGACGAGGAGGAGGGGGACACAGTGGAGGCAGTGGATGTTGCTATGTCTGCATGTGTGTGATGTTTGTGTGAGTGCCTGTGGGATGTGTGGTGCTTATGTTTGCCTGAGCTTCCTTTGTGTGTTGGGGTGTGTGCATGCTGGTCTGATGGTGTGCCTGGGGTAGGCTGAGGTACAGGGGTGTGGGTCTGGGTAGGGGAAGTTGGAGGGAGAAGGCTAGAGACAGGGACAATGGCTGCCATCAGTGCTGAGGCCCGAGTCTGAAAAGCTCGCTGAAGGGCTGCCTGACCAGAATGAATGCCCTCCAGGAATGCATTTGTCTGTTGCAACTCCCTCTCTACACCCTGGATGGCATTCAAAATGGTATACTGCCCAACAGTGAGGGACCTGAGGAGGTCAATGGCCTCCTCACTGAGGGCAGCAGGGGTGACTGGGGCAGGGCCTGAGGTGCCTGGGGCAAAGGTGATGCCCACCCTCCTGGGTGAGCGGGCACGGGGCAAAGGCTGAGGGGCTGCTGGGAGGGGGGTGCTGGAAGGGGGGTTGGTGGCTGTACCAGTAGATGGGGGAGGCACAGATGGGCCTGCCACCACACGGGAGCTCCCATCAGAGGACGAGTCCGTATCACTGGTCTCAGCTCCTGTCCCCGCCATGGAGCTCCCCTCGCCCTCTGTCCCACTGGTGAAATCCGACTCCGTAGTGTCACCCTCCAGGGCCATGTGGGATGCAGCTCCCTCCTGCTCCGGTGCCACTGCTCCTCCGCCTGATGATGCTAATGCACACAAGAACAGGGAGAACACAAAAAGGGGGGGGACGACAGAAGAAAGACATGTTGAGTGCATGCATTACCGCTACCGTTGGCGGACACGACAGACACAAAAGCCCCCTGCACTACGCTGCGCCCTTGGGGTCCACTATTCAATCCCTGGGACATGGCCTACAAGGCTATGGCCGACATCTGCACACATGGATGTCACAGGAGCCTGACTAGGTGTAGTTGGCACTGTACCCATGTGGGGTGGGGTGCCACAGGGCCTGCCTGAAAAAGGAGACCTAACTAGCACACTCGCCCTGGCCTAGGGGAATCCACAGCCCATCTCCCCCACCCAGGCACCTCCACTGTGCGCTGAATCAGCAGAATGAGAGTGTACTCACCCCCTTGTTGCTGCTGTGATGCCCTCAAGCGCCCATCCAACTCTGGGTACACCACCGCCAGGATCCTGAACATCAGGGGGGGTCATGGTGCGACGGGCACCCCTCCCACCATGGGAGGCCATCCCTAGCTGGGTCTCCACCGTCTTCTTGCTCCAGCGTCGAATGTCCTCCCATCTCTTACAGCAGTGGGTGCTCCGTCTGTGATAGACTCCCAGGGTCCGGACGTCCTTGGTGATGGCACGCCAAATATCCTTCTTCTGGTGGGCGCTGACCTACAGGAATTGTACAGGGGAAAAAGAGAAGTTATTTCCAACTGCACAGTCACAGTCATTGGCCCGCATCCCTACCCTTGCCATGTGGCACATGCACTCATTGTCGTTTCATGCATGCCTCATTCTCCCCCCACCCCTATCTTTCATCCACCCAGGCATAGCCCATACAGCATGCTCCCAGTGTACTTACCTGTATGTCTGCAGGACCGTAGAGTAGCGTGTACTGGGGGAGGACCCCATCCACGATTTTCTCCAACTCCTCTGATGTGATGGTAGAGGCCCTTTCCCCAGACGCACAAGCCATTGTCTCTTACAGACTGAGGTCACAGCAGCACTTGCAGTGTAGGTCCTCTCCTGTCGAGGATCAGGTATCGAGTGATTGAACAGATAGAAAATGACGGTCACATCCGCGGGGGTGCGTACCGTCACTGCCGGCGTACATTGTCATTGGCTCCTGGGACCCATAGGGTCCAATGTTAACCAATGCAGAATTGCGTCGCGGTCTTCGACCGCCTACCGCGATGGTGTGCAACACCAGCGCAGTTACCTCATATCCCATTGTCCCACTTTACAGGTCAGGCAGCCGCCATTTCAGGGGCCCACATGGCTCTATTTTTAACTGCATCACACATAACTAGGCCTTGCCTCAACACTCATACATGCTTATTTCGGATTATGAATCGTGTTCTGTGTAAGCTGTGTGTACGTACCTCTGAGTTGGTTGACTCTGTGCTCGCTGTTCTCCTCCATAGGCACCGTCCGCTGGGACATGTGAGGAGATGGCGGCATCCTCCGGTGTACAGAACGCTGGTGGACCTGTCGACAATGGAGGAAAGACATGTAATCATCACATACAGGCTAGATCGTGCCACAATCCTGAAGGCCAGGTTCAGGTGCCTCCATATGACAGGTGGTTCTCTATTCTACTCATCAAAGAAGGTGTGCCAGATCATCGTGTCCTGCTGTATGCTTCACTACTTAGCTTTGTGACGACAGGTGCCTTTTCTGCAGGAGGATGGTCCAGATAAAGGTGTTGTGGCAGCTGTGGAGCCTGTGGACAGTGAAGACGAGGAAGCAGAAGAAGAGGACATCAAACTCGGTTATCCTGCAATACTTCCAGTGAGACACAGGTAAGAAGACAAACCTGCCTACTACATGTAATGTAACACTACTACCTCTCTACTGTCTGTCCTTTTCACCCAGTGTATGGTCACTGAATTTTCACTTTCCCTTACGATTTCACAGATGTGGGTCCCACTGTGTGACATCTGCTTTGTTTCCTCATGGACTAGAGCTGTGTGACATAGGTATTGACATTACAATTGTAAGAGCATTTTGTCACTGTAATTGCTAATCCACTATTTCGAAATCACAGACAGACTCCAGATTGTTTTGTGCCTTAAGGGTGTTTATTTAAGTGCTCAATATTGGACGGTGCTGTAAAATGGGGAGGGGTGATGGTGGAGGAATGTCCATGGCAGAGTCCAGTCTATCAGTCTCATAGGTACATTGTCCAAAGGGGCATAGGAAGTGGAGCTGGGGCAGTTTGAGGATGGACAGGGTGACAAGGTGGGACAAAAGGATGACATTCAGGGTTGTCTCATTTCTTGGCGGGGGTCTTGGTATCGTTCTCTGTCTTTGTCCTGGATCTCAGGTGGTTCTCCATCTGCAGGGGGTGGGGTGCTGGTGTGGTGATCCTATGGTGGTGCCTCCTGTCCACTAGCGCCAGCGGAGGTGGTGGGCAGTTCATCATCCAGGCTAGTGTCAGGGGCCCCTTGTTGTGCCACAGTGTCCCTCCTGGTGTTGAGGACTTCCTTCAGCACCCCTACGATGGTGCCCAGGGTGGAATTGATGGATCTGAGTTCCTCCCTGAAGCCCAAATACTGTTCCTCCTGCAGCCGCTGGGTCTCCTGAAACTTGGCCAGTACCGTTGCCATCGTCTCCTGGGAATGATGGTAAGCTCCCATGATGTTGGAGAGGGCCTCGTGGAGAGTGGGTTCCCTGGACCTGTCCTCCCCCTGTCGCACAGCAGCCCTCCCAGTTCCCCTGTGTTCCTGGGCCTCTGTCCCCTGAACGGTGTGCCCACTGCCACTGCCCCTAGGTCCCTGTTGTTGTTGGCATGGTGGGTTAGCCTGGGTTCCCTGTAGTGGTGGACACACTGCTGATTGACGTGTCCTGGGGACAGAGGTATGGGCCCGCTGGGTGGGTGCTGTGCTGGTGTTTTAGAGGGGGGAAGCTCTGTGGTGGCCTGTGACTGTGTGAGGGGAATCGACTGTCCTGAGGTCCCAGATGGGCCGGGCTGGTCATCTAGATCCAGTTGGACACAGCTGCTGTCATCACTGTGGGCCTCTTCTGTTGGTGGTGTGGACATGTGTGGACCCTCCTGTGCGGTGATGTTGGGTAGGGGTGTAAAAGCATGATTAGTGCATCTGTGTGTACCATGGTGTGCAATGGGTAGGTGACCGTGTTCCCCAGTACTTGCATTCCTGTGTGGGACCTTGTGTGATGATGGTTTAGGGGGGTGTATGGGTATGTCCTGTGGCCATGCGTTGGTGATGGGTGTCCATGCTTTGGTGTTGCATGCAGGGCTTGGTGTTGGGATGTGTGGTTTGTGATAGTGGGACATGTGTGAGGAGTTGGAGTGATGGGGGTGAGGGCGAGGGTGGGGGTATGTGATGGCATGCAGGTAGGGTGGGGGTTGTAATAGTTAAGATTTGACTTACCACAGTCCATTCCTCCAGCTACTCCTTCGGGCCCTCAGGATGCAGAATCGCCAAGACTTGCTCCTCCCATGTTGTTAGTTGTGGGGGAGGAGGTGGGGGTCCGCCGCCAGTCCTCTGTACCGCAAGGTGGTGTCTGGATACCACGGAACGCACCTTTCCCCGTAGATCGTTCCACCTCTTCCTGATGTCATCCCTATTTCTTGGGTGCTGTCCCACTGCGTTGACCCTGTCCACTATTCTGCACCATAGCTCCATCTTCCTAGCTATGGAGGTGTGCTGCACCTGTGATCCGAATAGCTGTGGCTCTACCCGGATGATTTCCTCCACCATGACCCTGAGCTCCTCCTCAGAGAACCTGGGGTGTCTTTGCCGGGCCATGGGGTGGTGTGGGTGATGTGTGGGGTGGTGTGTGTTATGATATGGGGAGTGATATTTAGTGGTGTGTTGTGTGGGGTGCGTGGATGTTATGTGGTTGATGGTGTTGTGTGCATGTGGATGCCTGGTTATAGATTGTGGTGTCTCTCTCTGGTCTTCTGTCGTAATTCTGGTCGTAAGGGTTTGTGGGTGATGTGGGTGTGTGTTTTATATTGTATTGGGTGTGTGGGAGTGGTGTGTGTATGTGTATCAGGTGTGTGTATTTCGAATTGTCCAATGTGGCTGTGTTTTGTATATGTGTGTGTATTTTGAGTGCGGCGGTGTGTACCGCCAGTGGAATACCGGGGTTGAAAGACCGCTGAGTGGATTCGTGGGTCGTGATAGTGTGGGCGTATTTCTGTTGTTTTCGCCAGTTTATCACTGACCTTTGGTGTGGCGGACTTGTGTCGTTGTCTGAATTTTGGCTGATTCCGAGCTGTGGGTCATAATAGCTGTGGCGGATTTCCGCGGCCGCGGCGGTGTGTTGGCGGTCTACTGCACGACGGTAAGCGGCTTTTACCGCCAATGTTGTAATGACCCCCAAAGTGTCTTAAGTCTTTTGAAAGCAAACAAAGTCTCTTTCAAGCACAAAGTACCTGGTTCGCATAAAAAATCTCTTCAAAAGGCCACAGAGGAGGGGAAATGTGAAAACAAAGGGGTATGCATCGATTTCCCGGGCCGCACACAGCGATGCGTTGTGAGGTTTCCATGCAGGGATGGCTGTGCGTCGATTTCTGGCACTCGGTTGTGGATCCTCTTCGGGTTGCGGGGTTTTCAGACGCCCCCCTAGTCTGTGCGTGGAATCCTGGGCTTGCTGGACGAAGTCACCAGCGCTGCGTCGATCCAGTGGGCTTTGCCAGGAATTTTCTCCCGCACGGCAGGTGCTGCGTCGATTTCCCCTCTGAAAGTCAAGCTGCATCATCCCAGGTCGGCTGTGCGTCAATCCGGTGGGCCGTGCGTCGAAGTTCCGGTCGCAACGCAGGCATCGTGTCGATCTTCTCCTTGCGAAGTCGCGCTGCGTTGTTCCAGTTCAGCGTACGGTGAATTTCTCACCGTGGGGCAGGCTGTGCGTCGGTTTTAGCAAGCTGTGCATCAAATTTGTGCCGCACAAGGAATCCAGTTACAAGAGAGAAGTCTTTTTGGTCCTGAGACTTCGGGGAACAGGAGGCAAGCTCTATCCAAGCCCTTGGAGAGCACTTCTTCACCACAGCCAGAGAGCAGCAAGGCAGCAGTCCTTCACAGAAAGCAGTCAAGTGAGCCCTTTAGGCAGCCAGGCAGTTCTTCTTGGCAGGATGCAGGTACTGGTTCCAGTTATCTTCTCCAGGAAGTGTCTGAGTGAATGCACAAGGAGCTGTCAACTAAACTCAGCCAGACGTGGATTGTTAGGCACAGAAAGATTTAAGTGCAGAGAAATGCTCACTTTCTAAAAGTGGCATTTCTAGAATAGTAATATTAAATCCAGCTTCACCAGTCAGCAGGATTTTATATCACCATTCTGGCCATACTAAATATGACCTTCCTACTCCTTTCGGATCAGCAGGCAGCTACCACTCAAACAATGTATGAGGGCAGCCCCAATGTTA
Source organism: Pleurodeles waltl (assembly GCF_031143425.1). NCBI lineage: Eukaryota > Metazoa > Chordata > Amphibia > Caudata > Salamandridae > Pleurodeles > Pleurodeles waltl. The sequence goes on along the minus strand of NC_090440.1, from coordinate 100,606,757 downwards.
ACCTATGAAAGGAGCAGGCCTCACAGAAGTGTAATAACGAATTTAGGAGTTTTACACTACCAGGACATGTAAACTACATAGGTACATGTCCTGCCTTTTGCCTTCACAGAACCCTGCCCTTTGGGTTACCTAGGACATACCTTAGGGTGTCCTGTATGTAGAAAAAGGGGAGTTTTAGGCTTGGCAAGTACTTTTAAATGCCAAGTCGAATTGGCAGTGAAACTGCACACACAGGCCTTGCAGTGGCAGGCCCGAGACAAGGTTAAGGGGCTACTTAAGTGGGTGGCACAATCAGTGCTGCAGGCCCACCAATAGCATTTAATCTACAGGCCCTGGGCACATATAGTGCACTCTACTAGGGACTTATAAGTAAATTAAATGGTCCCATTGGGTATGATCCAATGTTACCATGTTTAAAGGGAGAGAGCATATGCACCTTAGCACTGGTTAGCAGTAGTAAAGTGTGCAGAGTCCAAAAACCAGCAAAAACAGTGTCCAAAAAGTGGAGGGAGGGAGGCAGGCAAAAAGTTAGGGGTGACCACCCTAAGGCTGGCAGGTCTAACAGGGACTATAAATGTTTCAGTCAGACTCAAGTCATTAAGTGTGATGGAGATCAAACCAATAAGGAGAGGATGCACTTAGCTAGGGACGGTTGCTACTGAAGTCCCAGAAGATGCAGAACTGGGGAACTGAAATGCAATGAGTAACACTGACACTCAAGCATGTAGTGAAAAAAGAGAAATAGAGTAGGGAGCCTCTCCCGCATTAGTCACAACACCCACTGTCAGATACAGATGGACAGCACCATAGATAGGTGACAGCACCTTGTGGATGGATGGGTAGTTAGCATGGTGTGAGCCAGCAAAGTTTTTTTCTGTTTACTTGTGACTTTGATTCAAATATCACTGGCGATGGTCAGCAGACCATGTGTCACGTCTGGTGCTTCCCATTTTTTGGCTATGTGATTGTTTTTGTGTATGGTGAGTTGTGTTACATTTTGGTTGGTTTTCATGCCAATGTTAAATTTTCTTGCATAGATATGAAGATGGTCACAGGTTACTATGTGGATAGATGTGACTTGGATGTTATTGAATGTCATAGCAGTTCATTTGAGAATGCTGTATGTTTACTGAGTGAATCATTCAGCGCTTTGTGTACCAAGCACCTGAATACGGTTTGCTATTTTCTGTTGGATATCTATGGGATGCAACTCTATTTCTGGGTACAGTTTAGTTTTGCATGCTTAGGTTGTGCAAAGATGTGTGGTGTGCATTTCAGTAATGTAATCTGAGTGTGTGTCTTCTCGCATTAGGACTTCCTACGTCTGCTTTGTACAGAGGGAAGAGTGATGTATCCTGTAATAATGTCTCTCTCTTTTCCTTTTTCTAAGTTATGGGGGTTCCCTGTTCAAGTACCTGGTATATGTCATGCAATGAATGTTCTGTGTGAAATACTCCTAGTGTCCGTTGTGTGTGTGTGTGTGTGTGTGTATGTGTATAAATATATAAAAAACAAAACCCTTTCAAAGTTAGAGTGATGTATAAATTAGGCAAAAAATAAGAGAGAACTCTAGGTAGTTTCCAAGTTTAGTTGGAGAGCAGCTCCATTAAGTAGCACCCTGCAACACCAGCGACAATCCAGATTTGCTCACCTCAAATGTGTTTTTTTTCTAGTAAAGATTTTAACCCCTTCGCTGCCAGGCCTTTTCCCCCTCAGGTGCCAAGCTTTTTTTTGGGCTGTTTGGGGCAGTTCACGCTTAGGCCCTCATAAATTTTTGTCCACATAAGCTACCCACGCCAAATTTGTGTCCTTTTTTTCCAACATCCTTGGGATTCTAGAGGTACCCAGACTTTGTGGGTTCCCCTGAAGGAGATCTAGAAATTAACCAAAATACAGCAAAAAGTTCCTTTTTTTTTCAAAACATGGCATGCAGGTATGCATCAACAAAGGGTTTGCAGTGCTAAAATCACCATCTTTCCAGCTTTCAGGAACAGGCAGACGTGAGTCAGAAAACCCAATTTTTCAACACAATTTTGGCATATTACTGGGACATACCCAATATTTACAATGTTTTGTGCTTTCAGCCTCCTTCCAGTTAGTGACAGAAATTGGTGTGGAGCCAATGCTGGATCCCAGAAAGCTAAACATTTCTGAAAGGTGGACATAATTCTGAATTCAGCAAGGTGTAATTTGTGTAGATCCTACAAGGTTTTCCTACAGAAAATAACAGCTGGATTTAAAAAATATTGAAATTCAGGTGAAAATAACAGCCCTTTTTCTCCATGTTTTACTCTGTAACATTTTCCTGCGATGTCAGATATTTTAAAGCAATATACCGTTACATCTGCTGGAGTCTTCTGGTTGCGGGGATATATAGGGCTCGTAGGTACCCAGAGCCAATAAATGAGCTGCACCCTGCAATGACTTTTCATTCTATACCGGGTATACAGCAATTCATTTGCTGAAATATAAAGAGTGAAAAATAGGTATCAAGAAAACCTTTGTATTTCCAAAATGGGCACAAGATAAGAGAAGCAGTGGTTATTTGCACATCTCTGAATTCCAGGGTGCCCATACTAGCACGTGAATTACAGGGCATTTCTCAAATAGACGTCTTTGTACAGACTGTCCTTCATTTGGAAGGAAAACATGTAGAGAAAGACAAGGGTCATTAACACTTGTTTTGCTATTCTGTGTTTCCCCAAGTGTCCTGATAAAAATGGTACCTCACTTGCGTGGGTAGGCCTAATGCTCGAGACAGGAAATGCAACAGGGACACATCACATTTTTACATTGAAATCTGACGTGTTTTTTGCAAAGTGACCAGCTGTAGATTTTGGCCTCTAGCTCATTCGGCACCTAGGGAGACCTACAAAACCTGTGCATTTTTTTAAACTAGACACCTAGGAGAATCCAGGATGGTGTGACTTGTGGGGTTCTCACCAGGTTGTGTTACCCAGAATCCTTTGCAAACCTCAAAATGTGGCCCAAAAAACACTTTTTCCTCACATTTTGGTGACAGAAAGTTTTGGAATCTGAGAGGAGCCACAAATTTCCTTCCACTCAGTGTTCCCCTAAGTCTCCCGATAAAAATGGTACCTCACTTGTGTCGGTAGGCCTAGCGCCCGCGACAGGGAATGCCCCAAAACACAACGTGGACACATCACATTTTCCCAAAGAACACAGAGCTGTTTTTTGTAAAGTGCCTAGCTGTGGATCTTGGCCTCTAGCTCAGCCGGCACCTAAGGAAACCTACCAAACCAGTGCATTTTTTAAAACTAGACACCAAGGGAAATCTAAGTTGGGGGGACTTGTGGGGCTCTCTCCAGGTTCTGTAACCCAGAATCCTTTTGCAAACCACAAAATGTGGCCAATACCCACTTTTTCCTCACATGTTGGTGACAGAAAGTTCTGTAATCTGAAAGGAGCCATAAATTTCCTTCCACCCAGCCTTCCCCCAAGTCTCCCGATAAAAATGGTACCTCACTTGTGTGGGTAGGCCTAGTGCTCGCGACAGGAAATGCCCCAAAAGACAACATGGACACATCACATTTTCCCAAAGAAAACAGAGCTGTTTTTTCAAATTGCCTAGCTGTGGATTTTGGCCTCTAGCTCAGCCAGCACCTAGGGAAACCTACCAAACCTGTGCATTTTTTAAAACTAGACACCTACGGGAATCCAGGATGGGGTGACATGTGGGGCTCTCACCAGGTTCTGTTACCCACAATCCTTTGCAAACCTCAAAATGTGGCCAAAAAAACACTTTTTCCTCAAATTTCTAAGACAGAAAGTTCTGGAGTGTGAGAGGAGCCATAAATATCCTTCCACCCATTGTTCTTGAAGTCTCCCGATAAAAAAGGTACCTCACTTGTGTGGGTATGCCTAGTGCCCACGAAAGGAAATGCCCCAAAACACTATCTAGACACATCAAAATTATCAAATACAAAACTACTTGTTTTTGCGGGGGCACCTGTGTTTTTGGTCATGGGAAACCTACCAAACCAAGACATTTCTGAAACCTAGACACCCGAGGGATTCCAGGGAGGTGTGACTTGCGTGGATCCCCCAGTGTTTTCTTACCCAGAATCCTCAGCAAACCTCAAAATTAGCTCAAATAAATCACATTGTTCCCACTTTTCGGTGTGGGATCACTGCACCGGGACAAATTTCCTACCACCCAATGTTACCCTCTGTCTCCCGGTAAAAATGATACCTCACTTGTATAGGTGGGCCAAGTGCCTGTGACAGGGAAGAGCCAAAAACATGTTGAAAATGAGGGGGAACCAAAGTGGGTCCAAAAGGGCAGTTTTAGGCTGACAAGTGGGGCAGAATTATTATCGGTATAGATGAGACAATGCTGGGTGGTAGGAATTTTGTGGATTCCTGCAGATTCGGGAGGGTTCCATCACAAAAATGTGGAAATAATGTGTGATTTCAAGCAAAGTTGGAGGTTTGCATGGCATTGTGAGTAAGAAAATGGTGCAGGATGCATGTGAAGCACACCACCCTGGACTCACCCAGATGTTAAGTTTTCAGATGTGTCTAGGTCTTGTGGATTTTTCTACATGACAGCGTGCCAAAGTCAAAAAAGTGCAGCCCCTGCCATTCTAAGTGGGACGATTTTGAGAGCTAGCCAAGCTCTCATGGCCCAAATGTAAAACCAAAACCCAAAATAATCAAATATGAAATGTCCTCTGGCCTGCCATGGGATAAGATGTTTTAGTGTGCGGGAGGAGAGCTGAAAGACTGCTATCCCCTTCAGTTGGGGTGGGGGCATAACCATGCCCATAGTGGTTGGTAGCCACCACCACGCTATTTTTTTTTAATTCCCTGGCATCTAGAAGACTTTCTGCACCCCCAGGGTGTGGATCGGGGGTAATTGCCCCATCTGCCACTGGTGGGAAAAACAACTTTGGCCCCTTTTATTTGGGGTGGGGGTAAGGCCAAACCCCGACCCTCTTATTTTTAAAAAAAATCTTCCCTGGTCTCTGGTGGGCTTTCTGCCCCCCCCCCCCCCCCTTGGGGGAAGATGGGCCTTCCAAAAATAGGCCAATCTGCCCCCAAAGGAGACAAATATGGTCAACAATAATGCGCCCCCATGGGGAGCGACCCTTGCCCAAGGGGCTGTCCCCCAAACAAAACACACACATACACACACTCCAATCCCTGGTGCCTAAGTGGTTTCTGCCCCCCCCCAGGGGCAGATCGGACTTATAGAAATAGGCCAATCTGCCCACAAGGGGAGCAGAAATGGCCTAAAATAAATTTGCCCCCACAGGGGAGCGACCCTCGCCTAAGGGGTCGCTCCCCTTGCGTGAAATTGGCGTAAAAAACAAATCCCTGGTGCCTAGTGGTTTCGCCTAATAAAAATAGGCCGATCTGCCCCCAAAGGGTGCTGAATTGGCCTAAATACCATTTGCCCCCCAGGGGAGCGACCCTTGCCTAAGGGGTCGCTACCCATTTATACAAAAATAAAGTAAACAAAAAAAATATATATATCCCTGGTGTCTAGGGGTTTCTGTCCCGGGGGACAGATCGACATAATTATAATAGGCCGATGTGCCCCCAGGGGAGACAGAAATGGCATAAAAGTAATTTTGCCCCCTGGGGAGCGACCTTTGTCTATGGGGTCGCTCCCTACATATAAAAAAATAACATAAACAAAAAAAAATTATCCCTGTTGCCTAGTGGTGTCTGTCCCCCCGGGGGCAGATCAGCCTAATTATAATAGGCCGATCTGTCCCCGGGGGGGCAGAAGTGACCTAAAAAGAATGTGCACCCCTGGGGAGGGGCCCTTGCCCAAGGGGCCGCTCCCCTTATGCGTAAATTACACACAAAAAAACCTCCCTGGTGTCTAGTGGGCATTTCTGCTGCCGGATCGCATCACAATCGGGCAGCAGAAATGCTGAGAAAGACATCAAAGGACAGGAAAGGCCTTTCCTTTCCTTTGATGCCTCTCTCTGCCCCTCCACGTGATCGGAGGAGAAATAAAAAAAACATTTCTCCTCCGATCCGAACTGGAGGGGCAGGCCTCTGATGAGGTCAGCGCGCAATCGAGCGCTGACGTCATCAGATGCCACAGGGAGGGTCAGGAGGAGGTAGGGGTGGAAGGGGAAGTGATTCCCCTTCCATCCCTGCACTGGGGTGCTGAGGCGAGGCTCATGGGGGAATAGCTAGCGTTCCCCCCATGAGTCAGTCCAAGGAAGTAGGCTGCGAAGGGCTTAAGCATGGGATTGCATAGTGCCATCCATGCCAATAGGAAGGGTGTCTCTTTTTAACGGATATGAGATCAATCTTCAGACATATTATTTGGATTGCTATGAATTTACATAGGCCGCCTCCTTAGAAAGACTCATTTTCAATTGCGTTAGTAAGAAAATCAAATACACAGGCCCTCATTCCAACCGGAGGGCAGCGGAAGCACCGCCAACAGGCTGGCGGTGCTTCCTGGGCTATTCTGACCGCGGCTGTAAAGCCGCGGTCAGAAAAGGGGAACCGGCGGTTTCCCGACGGTTTTCCCCTGGCCCAGGGAATCCTCCATGGCGGCGCTGCTTGCAGCGCCGCCATGGGGATTCCGACCCCCTTCACGCCTGCCTGTTTCTGGCGGTTCTCACCGCCAGAACCAGGATGGCGGGAACGGGTGTTGTGGGGCCCCTGGGGGCCCCTGCACTGCCCATGCCACTGGCCACTGGCATGGGCAGTGCAGGGGCCCCCTAACAGGGCCCCATACAGATTTTCACTGTCTGCTTGGCAGACAGTGAAAATCGCGACGGGTGCCACTGCACCCGTCGCACCCCTGCAACTCCACCGGCTCCATTCGGAGCCGGCTTCCTCGTTGCAGGGGCTTTCCCGCTGGGCCGGCGGGCGGCCTTTTGGCGGTTGCCCGCCGGCCCAGCAGGAAAGCCAGAATGGCCGCTGTCGTCTCCTGACCGCGGAGCGGCCATTCGGCGGTAACCGCATGGCGGGTGGCGACCGCCGCCCGCCGCGGTCAGAATGACCGCCACAGTATGGTACTCTAAAAACTGTATATGCAAAGGCCTTCATAATGCTTTTGTATTTGGTTTATTGTTCCCATCCACCCCACAAACCCATAATATATTACGACTCGACCCCTGTTAAATCCTGATTAGTTTGCTTTAACACACAAATCATTGCACTTACTTCTGCATTAATTTGCTAATTTAAGGTTTTTTTGTATTGTACCCACATCCTGTGATAGAGGGTTTCCCCTATTCCTCTCCCATCCTGTAATAATTTCTAATTCAGTTCTCCCAGCCACTCTCACATTTCATAATAACTAGTTTAGCTTGTCACTTCCAGTTTGGTTAGTTTAACCTAAGTTCTCCTCTCTTAAACATCTGTGGTCCCCCAGTTTCTTCTGCCCAGTTGCAATGCACCAAGCCTTGAGGCTTCTCCTTTTTGATATTCCAGTGTTGCCATCCCGCGGTGTCTGTTTGTGCCACTGGCTTCCAGAATTGTAAGGTTTTTTCTGCTCTCTTCATCCTCTCATATCTGGTTTTGTCTGTCAATCAAATTCCATTATTTCGGCTTTCTCAGTCACAACCCACAATGCAACATTCTTCCTCTAATGACTGTCTTCTGTCTTGCATTGTCTGCAGTCTCCTGTCACTTTCACTCTTTGCATACTAGCCCCATACTTGAAAGAATGATCTCACCGAACCTCTGCCATCCTGTATTACCTGATGTCTACAGGTATATATCATTTACTGATTGGTTCAATTTACTCCAACACCCATCCTCTTATGTCTGGTTTATACTGGCCCATGTCACAGCGTAATATCAGGCTTCTGTTGTCCTCTATATGACTCTAATGTCCAAGTTCCCCTGTTTCTCTACAATCCATAACACTTGCTTTCTCCAACCTCAACTCAGAATTCTCAAAACTTGTTTTCTCTATTTAACATTAACACTCACCAGAATGCCAACAGGAGCTGTTTGTGTTACAATCAAAGGTAGTTTTCCTAACCTCTGATGTCTACATTTCCCTTACTCCTGTTATCCTGTAATGCTTTGTTTTGCCAGTTTCTTTCTCTGCTTGTCATGCCTAGTTTCTCCTGCCTCTTCCTATTCTGTAATGATATATTTTCATATATTTACACCAGAAAAACAGCCTGTGGATTATTTTTTAATAACGTCCACAAAACATCAATCAAATTATAAATATCTGTCCTGTTTGCCAGTATCCTCTTCCACTCAAGGTATGTTGGGAATATTAAAGCTTGAGCCTCCTCTATGCAATGCAATATTAGCAAAATATAAAAGACAGTGGCCATTAGCTGATTTCAAAAAGGACTATACAAAGTGCACTCTATGTTAAAATAAATAATGAGAGTTTATTTGTTTGCAATTTTAGTCATTTGTAAGTAAGAGAAATTTCATGTGAGTGGTATGTTGTGTTATGTTTATTTGTAAACTGCACTACTAGGGTATCCTGTTGCTGAGCAGGCTTGTTTTCCCGGCCCTGCCAATGCAGATTGGTAAATTGAAAAGCCAGGTCTTCTGCTTCTTGCGGAAATCAAGAAGAGAGAAGGAGCCTCTGATGTGGCGTAGGAGGCTGTTCCACATTTTAGGAAGGATGTATGAGAATGCTTGTCCTACTGAGCTTTCTCTGTCTATGCGTGGGATGTGTCCGAGTTGAAATCCTGTGCAGCGGGGGTGTCTGAGTGTTTGGTGTAAAGAGATGTATCTGTTCAGGTAGGTGGGGCCAAAGTTGTGTAGTACCTTGAATGTGTGTGTGAGGAGTTTCAAATGAGTACGTTTGTGTATAGGGTGCCAGTGGAGCTCCATGACAAGTGGTGTGATGTGATTTCTGTCTGTGAGGTTTAGGATCAGTCTGGATGTTGAGTTCTGGATTGTTTGTAGTCTTCTAGTGAGTTGATTTGTGATGCCAGTGTAGAGGGTGTAACTGTAGCCCAATTTGGTGGTGACTAAGACGTGAGTGACGGTTTTCCTAATGCCCTTGGAAAACATCTGAAGATCTTCATCAGAATCTTAAGGGTGTGGAAGCAGGATACAATGAGGTTGTTGACTTGTGCGGTCATGTCTATTTCGCTGTTGATTATTATTCCTATGTTTCTAGCATGGATGCTGGGTGTGTGTCTGAGTTGGGCCTGCCACCAGTTGAAGTTCCATGATAAGGTGTTCTTGTGGAAGATCACTACTTCTGTCCTGTCACTGTTGAGCTTGAGACAGGTGGCTTTCATCCAGTTAGAACATTTGATCATGCAGGCAGTGAACTTGCTTTTGTGTTGGGGGCATTTACCCAGGAGGGAGGGTCTGAGATGCGTGTCATTCTATTGATTTGGTAAGTGGTCCTCCTGCACATTCATGTGAATACAATTTTTACTTATCTAAATCTTTAAATCTTATGGGTTTGTGACTATGAGGCTCTTTTAAGAAAATGGTTTTGAAAGTTTAGGAATTCCCTTTCATAAGATCATTATGTGTAATAATGAGCTTCAATGATTAAAATCGAAATTTGGAGCTTTGTACATAAGCACTTGTCTGGCGACAAATTGTTTAGCTGTTGAATAGGTAATGATGTAATATCATTGGTGCCGAAATTTCATAAACATTGTAGTCATAAATGTGCACAAATTCAGTTATTTCAAATATCAAAACTGCACTGTTGTGTGTGAGTTAAAAATAAATATATTAAACTGAGGAAACAATGCATCCGCACAAGACTTGCTGACTTGATGGCTGATTGGGGAACCCATTTTTTGCACTTTATAGGCATTGCCTCATCCCCTAAGGTACTCTCTTCATTGATGAAAATGAAAGCATAAAAAGAAAGTTTTAGAGAAAAACAGCAAAAACGCCTCCACTGCATGGCATGAAATGTGAAAGAGCGTGTCTTATTTGGTCAATGTACCAAAGTTGCATTACTGAATGTGCACAATCTTCATATAATTTTATCGGCACCTCAGTAAAATAAAAGCACTCAGTAGAGTTCTAGAAAATCATAATTTGCTATTTCGCCCATGGGCTTCCAGACAGATCAATAGTTTATATTGCACTGGTTGTCTAAACTGTAAGGATGAGAAAGCATGCCATAGTATAAAAAATAGGTACGTTGTACTACAATCAATAAGTGTTTTGATTGTATTGCATATGCTAACGAAAATAGCTTTTTGGAAGGATTCAGCATTTAGACTGTGATTGTAAGAAAGGGCCTTTTTTCACATGGTCACCCCCATCTTTTGTGTGTACTGATGCTGTTCGTGTTTAAACAATGCATTTATGTCCAATCCCGGGTGCATGTACTCCGACACTTAAAATGTGATCAAAGTGCCTAATGTCCAATTGGCCTGTTCAACTTTTCAGTAAGACCACACAATATGGTGAAGAAAATACACCGATGGCAAAGAAAGCTAACTCACCCATGACCTGCAGTACCTGCTGTACCATTGAGTAGGCTGAAAAGGAGAACATGGTTTCAAATTTAGATGTTAAGCATAACTCCAGTAGCTTTTCAACCTGCAGGCAGACCTGTAAAAATAAACCTTTTGACATGCGGGAAACCCTACTTTTAAATATTAGGTATGGCACCCTTGAGTAGGCCTTGAAGCCTATAAGGTAAAGTGTCTGGTATTTACTTACAGTGCATAGCCCACAGAGTCTATTTTCACTGCTGGGGATGTATTTCTGTATATTGGATATGGCAAAAGCTACAGAGATGTTTGAAACACTGTTTTTCATCCAAATGGTGATGAATGTGGATTTTTCAAAATATACAGGATACGTAAAGTCTAAAAAGTGACGCTTTCTCTGGCTGAAGCTTTTGCTGGCTAATTACCATCGACCTATCAGCAGTTAGACTGTCAGTGCTGTGTTTATGAGATGTGAAATACTGCTTTCAGACCACTGGCAATGGCTTGGGTCTGGCAGGATGGCTTGGGATTGGAATGTGACCCAGCTTAACCAAATCTGTGCAATTTAGGAGTGATAAGGAAGCCCGGAGGAAAGGAGTCAATTGTTCCCAAAGCAGACTTTAGCCTACTTGCTTTCTTTCAGTGGAGGAAGGTGCTGGCCCGAGAACCAGTTTAGAGTTATTGATTGGGAGTGGCCTGCTCATTACTTTAAACATTTACTGATGTTCTACAAGCTTCTTCCAGGGGCAAGTATATTTTGCCATGTTGAATTCTACTGGGAATGGTTCACTGTAGGACAGATTGCAGTGTCACGCATCCAGTATCACCAATCTGTACTTTTCTACTTTTTTTGTACCTTACTCGAGCATTAACCCCTTCTCTGGTTCAGTGTGTTAATCCCCTCCTTGTTAGACCTGATTGCCTTAGGGTGGTCTTCCCCCAACTTTCTGCCTGCCTCTCTCTATTTTTCTGACCTTCTTTTTGCTGTTGTTAGGACTCTTCGCACTTTACCTCTGCTGACCACTGCTAAACTGCTTGTGGTCTCTCCCCTAAATATGGTAATATTGGCTTCTACCCAATTGGCATATTTAATTTACTTATAAGTCGCTAGTAACATGCACTATATATGCCCAGGGACTTTAAATTAAATTCTACTAGTGGGCTTACAACACTGATTGTGCACATAAGTAGCTTCTTAACCATGTCTCAGGCCTGCCATTGCAAGGCCTGTCTGAGCAGTTTACTACCACCTCGACTTCCCATTCGAAACAATTTAAAACCCCTTGCCAAGTAAACTCCCCTGTTATTACATATAAGTAACCCCTAAGGTAGTACCAATGCAACCCACAGGACAGGTTGGAGTTTATTTAAAAGGCAGGACATGTAATTTTAAGTTTTACATGTCCTGGTAGTGAAGACTCCCAAAGTCATTTTTCATTATAGTGAGGTCTACTCCTCCTCATAGGTCAGCATTGGAAATTCCTTAATATACTTTTAAGCTGTAATTCATGATTAGAAAGGAGTAGCCACATCAGGTTTAAATTCTGTGGAATGGTAATGATAAATTCTCTTTCCTGGTAAAGTTGAATTTAGCATTATTATTTTAGAGATGCCACTTTTAGAAAGTATGCACGTGTCTGCTCTTACTGCTCTGTGTGCCTTACAGCCTGTCTTCAACATGAGTCTGGACTGGGCTGGGTGACAGCACATTTGTACATTACCTCAAACCAGCCACAACACAGGACACTAAACTGCATCTGCATCCTTCTGCATACTGATGGCTCTTCCTAGGCAGGAAGGATGGGGGGGTCACACACTTCAAAGAGTAGTGGCCTCACAGAAAGGACTGATTACCCCCTACAAATAGCTGGCAGACAGTACTGTGTTGAAAGGAATATTAGTGCACTTCAAAGCCACTCTGAGGTTTCCCCCACTTCAAAGGCACTACTTATGGGTATAAGTACTGGGTCTCTGACCACCAAAAAATAAGACACTTCTGGATCTTGAATTTAACCTTTGTCAGAAGGACTGTGGTGATGTTCAAAGGACTCAACTGGACTAGTTTTCTGGAAGGACTGCTTTTCTGCTTTTTGTCCTACTGCTCCCTGACTGCTGTGAGAAGTCTGCTTTCTCTCCAAGTGATCTCTAAGGGCTTTCTGGCTTGACTTACTGCAATTATGCTGGTGTTGCTGGACCCCACCACAATTGCCTGAGGTGCCCTATCCAACCTCTGGGCTACTGCAGCCGATCTCTGCAAAAACTGACACCTCACCCCGAGTACTTGAGAAATTCTGCAGAATTCTCACTTCAGTGTTGACACAGAGGCTGTTCGATGACAGAAGAGTCACAGCCTGTGTGGTCCAACGACGATGCTCTGTGCAGCTTGACAACAACGCAATTAATTCACTTCAATTGAGTTTGACATGATGTAGGACCTACTTGTGAGGACTAGAAACAACTCATTGTGCCCTCGATGTCAGCGCTCTGCTCCATCAAAGGTACTGTTTCAGTGGACCCTGTGTGGGTACTGTAGCCAGCCTACCCTTCATCACTGTAGGCCTAAACTTTGGATTTACACCGGTCCTTTGTGACCTCAAGTAACCTTTGTTACCGCTGGTGCGAAGTATTTTTGTGGTGTCTTCCCTGTGTCTATGAATTATTGCACAAATACTTTACACTTTGCCTTCTGAGTTAAGCCTGCCTGCTCTGTGCCAACCTGCCAGAGTGTGTGCACAGGATAATTTTGATTGTTTTGTGATTTACTCTGACTAGGATTGTGGTCCCTACTTGGACAGGGTGCCACTTTCTTTGTGGTCAGTCACATTTCTGTGCATTCTCTTCATTTTCATTTTCATTTAATAGCATGCATGTTTAACTACTAAATCCTAGGCATATAAAATTAAGTGTTTATATTTCCAATTACAAAATTATTGTTTTCAGTAGCTGTAGCTTATCAAGTCATGTGGTGAACTTCAGTTTTTTAAAGCTGATGCACCTACTGGCTGGGCTTGCCTTATATTCGTGCATCCATGCTAAATAATGCGTTCACTGTTATACTGTAATTAAAATGTGCGGTCAAGGGTGACACCTGTAACGTCGCCAGGGCCAGGAACAGCATTGGCGAAAATGTTCCTCGCTCCCTCACTCTTTTTTCCTTTCGATCTCATCTTCTCTCTTGCTCGTACAATCTCTCTCTCCCTCTCACTCCTTTCACCCACTCTTTGGCTGTTATCATAGACCCCGGGAATATGCAGACAGAGGCGACGGAATTTCACCTTCAGTCCTCCCTGTATGTCAACCATCATAGGCTCTCTGCATGACGTGCAAAAGCGAGGGCGGCGTTCTCAAACATTCCTCCATGGAGGGAACTATCTGTTCCAGGTTTGCATGATAACCAATGCGTTCAGGTGTTCATAAATGTATGTCAGGTGGATAGTCCGAAAGCCTGACATAGAAGATGCCCGATAAATCATCGTTGGACATCCGTGAACAAGGTGATGGTAACGACATAAATAATATGACGACTCAATTGCCACTTATGAGAGTGCCATGTTCCCCTGCTAACTTCCAAGGGAACCATAAATTACTGTATTAGTATTTATATAGCGCTTAGTACCCCCGATGAGGCGTTTTAGTGCCATGTGTGCGACATCCTGTGAAACGGCATCGTGGCGACACGAGAGCTGGTTAACTGCGCCCAGGAGGTATTCTTTTGGAGTGCTTTATCTGAAAGCTGCAGCTTAGATTTTAAAACATCGTTTATTTGTGTCTAATCGCATTGTGCACTGCAAGCCGCCCCTGGCTGTCTGCTGTTCAATAAATTGAAGAGACCCGGGTCCGCAGGGCAGCCCTGTCAATACAGGGGTCAATACACGATTACCATTCATTAAGAACCGAGTGCCTGGAATGTTACTGTTAAATATTATAACCACCGTTACCTGTTTTTGCTTTTAAACGATTTATGTGCTTGAAAAAAAATCGAAGTTACTGATCGGGCCAAAAGAGGTGGGCAGGCATAATTTAAGCCATAATTTAAGCGAGCTTGTCATCACAGCTATGCGTTATCAGCAGACAACACACAGGCAGGACGAGCGTAGCACAGCGAGCTCGCAGGTAATGCATGCAGCATGCACAAGGAATGAATTTGAGGGGTGGGGAGCTATTGTATGTTAGGATATCAAAATATTGTTTAAATTAGTACTTAGCTGTCGACTGCCCAAAATGCCAGGTTGCTGAATGAGCTACATTTTTAAGTCAACATCTCACAGAATACTTGTAGACCAACGTTTATAGCATGAAAAGTGAAGCCACAAGTCCTAGCACGGAAAATATGTTTCCAGACAAAAAAAACATGGGGCAAGTCCCATATGCCACCAGTGCATCAATTTTTGTGACACCGGGGCGGCGCATGCTGTGCTTCATATGTACCAAATGATGCACAATGCCCAATGTGTAGGCCTGCGTCAAAACATCCCTGCATTAGAACCGGCTGCGCCAAGCAGTTTATAATGCATGCAAGGGTAGGCGTTCCTTTGTAAATTCTCATTCACAACTGACACAGTGATATTTACAAGTTTGGCAATGTTTAACTCATCTTTACAATGTGTCATTTTCAGTCTGTAATGCGTCCAAATTCTTACGCCTCTGTAACCCAGGGGTAGCAAATGACGCATTGCCTGTGTAATAGGAATCTGACCAGCTGAAGTCACTTAACACACTGTAATACGCAACAAAATCAAAACCCCTTAAATAGTAGTAGGCCTACACATGTAACAGTCATGTTGTTTGACCCCCCGACCAACCTGGGACTATGGCATGTAAGATATTAACATCCATGTAGCACTACAATGTGACGCTGTGTACTCCATGTAAGGGACAGGCCAAGATTTTCACATAGGAATGGAAGGAGTGGGTCCCCAAGTCCAGCCAAGCATACACCAAAGCAAACACATGAATTGCCACTTTACAACATATACTGGTATGTATCCACTCACATTCAAGTGTCACTTAGTATGTCACACATACTTAGGTCTCTACGAAAACATAAGTAGACTATGCCCACTGTAATGTGACACATAGCCATACTTCATACTTGACTGCATTTTATCCAGGACTAATGTAATAGAGTACAAAGTGACTTTTCTTTTGTTTCATTTTGTTTCTTTTCTTAGTTAAAAGGTGACTTTTCCACCATTTTCCACTCTATTACTTTGGTCCGCGCTCATTAGGTTACTTGCGAGAGTGAGAACTGATGCATCGCCTATATTTTTTTATGCATTGCTGAAGTTGCACTTGTCTTATGCCCAACTTCAGCAGTATGCCACTTTTGGCCATGATGCATTGTGGCATCCTTCCCACTGATGTGTCAAGATTTCTGACTCATCTGTGGGACCTTACACCATTGTGTGCCGTATTGTAAATACGATGCACCCATAGCATTGTAACCTGTCGCTGCAGTGCAAGCAATTTTGATGCATTGCTGCCTTAGCGCAGCGATGCGTCATTCCTTGTAAATATGCCCCCAAGGTTGACTATGCCATCTTGATGCCACGGAGTAGGTAACGGCTTAAGCATAAGTGTTGAATACATTCTACAAACATTCACCTTTGTCCTGCTGATAATACCCTTTGTTTTACAATGGAGGATGGATTTTACACCATAATATATGGGACAAAGTACCCTCTGCTATAAATTATAAGGATAATGCAAGTCAACAAGCAGTTCCATGACCACATAGCGGCACAAGGCAGAAGGCCGTTTTTTTATAAGGTTATGGAACTCCAAGGTGACTTGCAACATCCTCATAATGTTTGGCAAGGGGAACTTTATTCATCGTAATATATGGTCATACCATCACTTTTCCCTCAAAACATTTAGGGCCAGATGTATAAAACGTTTTGCTTGGCGCAAACAGCGAAATTCACTGTTTGCGCCATGCAAAACGCGCATTGCGACGCTCATTCCCATTTAGCGAGTCGGTAACTTGGTTACTGACTCGCAAAATGGGAATGCGACTCGCAAATAGGAAGGGGCGTTCCCCTTCCTATTTGCAATTTGCATCGTGATGCAGAATTGCTTTCTGACCGCGAACACGGTCGCAAAGCAATTTGCAGTTAGCACCCATGTGAAGTGCTAACCCATTTGCAAAAGGGAAGGGGTCCCCATGGGTTCTATGGACCACTGCCTACTTTGAAAAATGAAACCAAATGGTTTCATTTTCTCGAGTGTATTGCAACTCGTTTTTCTTTAAGGAAAACGGGCTGCAATACAAAAAAAAAAAACTGCTTTATTAAAAAAGCAGTCACAGACATGGTGGTCTGCTGTCTCCAGCAGGCCACCATCCCTGAGAGTGCAGGGAATCGCAAGGGGGTCACAAATTGCGACCCACCTCATTAATATTAATGAGGTGGGTCTTTGCGACCCCCTTGCGATTCGCAGATGGTGTCAGAGACACCATCCTGCATATGGGTTTGCGACTCGCAAATTACGAGTCGCTCCGACTCGCAATTTGCGAGTCAGAAAACTCGTACTTACCTACATCTGGCCCTTAAATTCTTGCTGCATAGGGCCAGATGTAGCAACCGGTTTGCATGTCGCAAAACTGCGAAACACGCATTTTGCCACATGCAAAACGGACATCGCGATGCTGATTCACATTTTGCGAGTCGGTACCGACTCGCAAAATGTGAATCCAACTCCCAAATAGGAAGGGGTGTTCCCTTCCTATTTGCGACTCGCACCGCGATGCTGAGTTGCTTTGTGACTGCGAAAGCGGTCGCAAACCAACTCGCAGTTAACACCCACTTGAAGTGGGTAGTAACTCATTCGCAAACGGGAAGGGGTCCCCATGGGACCCCTTCCCCTTTGTGAATGTCGGTGAAAATATTTTTTCAGAGCAGGCAGTGGTCCAATGGACCACTGCCTACTCTGAAAAAATGAAACCAAATGGTTTCATTATTTTTTTGACTTGCAACTCGTTTTCCTTTAAGGAAAACGGGCTGCAAGTCAAAAAAAAAAAACTGCTTTATTAAAAAAGCAGTCACAGACATGGAGGTCTGCTGTCTCCAGCAGGCCACCATCCCTGTGAGTGCAAGGACTCGCTATGGGGTCGCAATTTGCGACCCACCTCATTAATATTCATGAGGTGGGTCTTTGCAACCCCATAGCGAGTCGCAGAAGGTGTCTGAGACACCTTTCTGCATACAAATGTGCGAGTTGCAAATTGCGAGTCGGTATGACTCGCAATTTGCAACTCGCAAAATTGTCTTTTGCTACATCTGGCCTATAGTTCTTTCATATGAAATAGTAAACATGTTTGAAAGCATGAAGTATAAAAACAGAATCTCTAGTGCAAAATGAAAAACTTCAATAAAGCTGTTAGATATTTGTTGCACAAGGATTTTCAAATCAGTTTACTACGAGTCAGTTTTTTAAAAGGGCTTGGAAGTGTAGAAACATGCAGAAAGACTGTAACTTTTCTATAATTACCTAGTGTAATAAGTTATTGCAGTTGAGCTCAGACACAATTTCTTTATAATAGGTGACTAGATGCATGCCTTTAGGGGCAGGTTTTTTAGACAGGGTTTGCAGAATTCCATGTATTATAAAAATAATCATTTCCAAGATTAGATCCTGTGAAGAGGCATCATAAATTTTGGAAGGCGGGTAACACTTTTGATCATTAGTAAACAGTCTTCGGGGTCTTGCCACAATGTTAAGCTTGACAGTTCAAGTTTGTTACAAACCAACCGAACCCAATGAGATTAATGTCCTCAGCTGTAATATAACAACTAAGTTGCATACTATTAAAGTTGATAATGGTAACATTTGCAACAGTACCTTGGAAGAGGGAAAAAGATAGTACAAGTTGTTATTATTATTAGTAGTATAATTGTTCTATTTGAAACTTTGCAAACCCTGTATAAATGCCTGCCTTCTGTGTCCTTATTACATTTGAGTTATGAAATCTCTAGTTATCTGTTATAAAGAATGGAATAGCTACTCAAATGTAAAACGTTATTATAGTTCAGTTGTGATAGAGCCAGTAGCCAAGGTGAAATGAAGGTCATATACTATAATTACAGCTGCAGTGTAAAGGACGAAAAAAAAACTGCTGTTTCTTTGTTCTGATCAGTTTTTCTAAACTCAACAGGAATGAGAAGAAATAAGACATTTATTGCAACATGTTTATTTTGTGCATGCCATAGGTAATTATAAGTATGTTTCTACACATTCAGAGCTCCAAATAATGTTTAATCTGAATTACATTAAACTAATTAGTAATTTGTGTTTTGCAACAAAGTATTAAGTTTTTTTGGTGTGTTCAATTACCAACTACAGGTTTTGCTTTTATTCTTCATGTCTGTTACCATCCTACCTCTTTCTAATGAAAAAACAGGACAGCAAAGATGTAAGGGGGTTGTGGAATGGGTAATGATAAGCACTTGTATTATAAACAAAACAATACACCATGTGCTAAAAAGATATTGCAAGTCACTGATGAGTTCCATGGCCTTGTAAAGTAATTAGCCCTTCAACCTTTTCTTCTACATGGTCACAGAACTCCTTGGTGAATTGCAATATCCTTATGATATAAGGCAGGGGATACTTTATCCCTTTTGTTATTAACTGGTTCCGTGCTGAGGATGGCTCTGAGCTATCCTGGCACATGAGGCAGGAAATCCCTTTGATGCGGGCATGAGGCCCAGCCACACAAGTGGTGCAGCATTTTTATTGGCAGAAGTACGGCAATGCTGGGTGGTAGGCATTTTGTGGATTCTTGCAGATTCCAGAAGTTTCCATCATAGAAATGAGAGGATAATGTGTTTTTAGTCAGCAATGCAGAGTAGAGGGGTGAAGGAATGGCGGGGAGGCTGCAGGAGGAATGTAAGTGGGACGGAGAGAACATAGAGGGAAATGGAGAAGGATGAGGGGACGGGAATAAGAAGCAAGTAAGAGAGGGGCATGCACTGATGTACAGAACGTTAAAGAGGTGGTGAGGAAGCAGTCGGGAAGAGAAACAGAGAGGGGGCATTTGGAAGAAATTGTAAGGAGTTATTTGGAGGAGAGTGAAGAATGTCGGAGCAAATTAAGGAGTCAGAATCGGGTGAGAAAAATTCAATATGTGAGTCAGAATCAAGTGAGATTAGTAGATAAAGAAAGCATCATAAAGTGTGAGAGAAGGGAAACAGTGTATGAGTGGCAAGAGCTCAGCGGTATGTAGGGAGAAGTATATAAAGGAGGCAGTCCAGTGAGAAAGCTAACTGGTGGAGCTAACAAAGATGAGAAAAGAAAATATGGAGCTGGCATAGAATGAAAAGGGGAATACAAAGGCAAGAGCTGGGCATTCAGAAAGAAGGATGGGAGCAGAGAGAAGGGAAGGACTATTAGGACCATCAGGACGGGACAACAAGAGAAGGCTATGTTCTCTTGATAGAGGAGAGAAATTACCTGCTATCATCTGAATCAATGCAGATCTCACTCCATCCATGGTCAATGGATTCTAGTGGTCTTCCTGCCCTTGGCAAGGTTCAAGACACAGACTTGTATGTTTATCCCAGCATGGTCATATTGCTCTTTTTGGAACTACTGCTGACAAACTCTGTACATTCTTCCACCTTTAAGGCTGATAACCACGACTTTAACTCTTTCTTCTTTAAATGTACTTTTTATCCCATGTCTGTAAAATATTTCTTTCACGAGATGGCCCCTCTTCAAACTTTCCATGAAGAACATCCCATCCAGACAAACCACCTCCCTTCTCAGCTTCACAAAGAAACTGAAGACATGGCTTTTTTAAACCTTCTCACCGGTATACGCTACACGCCCCCCGCTCCAGTGCCTTGAGACCCTAGCGGATGAGTAGCTGTGCTTTACAAGCACTGATTGATTGACTGATTGAAGAACAGCGGGGTTCCCCCTGATGTTCCTGAAATGTTATTTCTACTGTTAGCGCCACAGTAATTATCTATACGTGAAAATAATTGCATTTTGTTATTGGAAGTCCTAACAAGTTAACTCCAAAGTGGTGCACTGAAAGCCTATATTAAACTGCATTCAGTGTAGAATAGTGATTTTAAGTGATTTTAAATGATGTGTTATAGCCCTGAAACTTGATGTATGATTAATTTATTTGATTTCATGTGTTTCACCACAATGTTAATTATTCATTTTCACTAAAACAATAATGGATTTCTAAAACGTAATGTTTCAAGTGTCACATGTAAATTTTGAAAAATTTAGTTTTGCATTATACTCACTGGAACAGACTTTCCTACCCTTCCCAATTTATTTTCAGTGTTTGCTGAGAAAAATGTTACCCTGACGCCTTCCATTTTTACCTACTTTTTTTGCCATCTTTGGTTAACCACATTTTGCCTCAAATGTCATTTTTGCAAATTCTTTTTGTCTTCTATTTTCTTTTTACTGTTTGCCCTCATGTGTTGTAGCTCAGCACATTCTAACTTGTGTTTTGCTAATCTGTAGGGATTTCCCTTGCTCTGGCTCGCTAACTTAGATGACTCTCAAATTGCCTTCAAAATTATCAGATAATTCTATTGATGTTTGTATGTTTTGTATTGCAATTTCTGAGTGCTTAGTCCTTTAGATATTAGTTTGCCTTCTTTCGACTCCTTGGTGAACCCGTGGTGATTCTGCATCTTTTTAGTCTTGTTTAGAGAACCATTTACATAAATTTCAGCATTAGTTGAACTCTATTCCCCACTGGAGTTTTCCTTGTATGGCCAAATGGCTCACACCATCATTTTGAATTGTCATTTGAGTTTTGACGTCAAACCTTTCTACCCCCATAACGGGATGAAAAGTCAATTTTTCCTTGTTTACAGTACACCTGATATGCTGCACCACTCCTGAACCATCATGGTGGTCTCTGCAGTCTGTAATGTTGTCAAATCCCAGCGTATCTTTGTGGCTCTACATCCTGTATGTGACTTCCTGTGTGCCATTTCACTAATGTCCAGTTTCAGCCTGTAACAGGAACTGGAACTCTCTATACCATGCATCAAGAAAACTCCAGTAAATGTGGTGGTGGGTTGTCTATCCTGGTCACATATGCTCTTGTGTTCCTCTCCTACCTTCAGGAATCCTGCTTCATCTACTGGAATCCAGACCTCATCTCCTCTAGTCTGGAATCTGAGAGTGTCAGTTTCCTCACCCAGTCTCTATTTTGAATATCCTGCTGCATTGCTTTTTCCCTCCAATCACTGACCCTTCAAGGAGACCTGTTGCTTCCAAGTGATATTTCTAAGTATGAAGAGACGCAGTGGCTACCGGAAAGAGCCACCCTTACTTCTGGTAGCTTCAACAAATAAACATGTTTAACACTTCATTTTCAACCTCAGCCTTTGACATAGTTGTCTTCTAACAAGTTAGCCAAACACTGACACCTTGGAAGCATGCAAGGGCTTCACAGAAGTAATCCTGCAATGGTTCACCTCCTACTTGCTAATTATCATCTGTTCATGTACATTGGACCTGCAATGTCCATGTGACCTGCAGAGTACCCCAGGGCTCCATTTCAACCCCTATCAACTTGTACGTCTTTGTGGAACCCATTGGCAAGACCACTAACTCACAGCAGCATCAATAACTGACACCATACATAAAGTTCACAGTTCTAAATGAAGGTTTGTATGGAACATGACATTCAAGGCTTATGACCTATTATGACATGCTCTAAAAATTAGATGACGATGACTAACTCCTATCTGAAACTCAACCAGGCCAAGCAGAGTTCCTATTACTCATGAACAGCAGCAAACAAAACCCAGAATCAAGTTTGAGTCTGTGCAATTAACTTGAACACTTTCACCTCAGGTCACACCCAGCCCAAAATCACTTGCGTTCATTCTCAGCAAAGACCTGGCCCTAAAGGAACATATGACCAGAAATACCAGCTCACACTCCTGAAAAAGGCAGAACACTTCCACCTGGAATCCACCTTCTAAATAAAAGTCCTGGTCTAATCCCACCAGAGACAGTGGGCCTGATTACGACCTTGGCAGATTGGTTTCTCCATCACTAACGCGACAGATATCCCATCTGCCCTATCACAAGTTCCGGTATATCCTATGGAACTTGTAAAACAGCAGGCGGGATATCCATCACGCTTGTGACGGAGTATCCCATCCGCCAAGGTCGTAATCAAGCCAAATGTCTGTTCTGCGGAATCTCAGACATCACTGGCTCCCTGAAAAGCATCCTACAAGTTGTAGCACATCTCCTTAAAGGTCTGAAAATGTTTGAGCCAAATAGAAATACACTATGCCTGTTCTCTGCCCAGACCTATATCCTCTTCATGACCATGTGTACCACCAACATGGGCACCAAAATGGCACTGTGCTGGTAACAACGAAGAGCCTACAGATCCACAACAGAAAAGCAGGTATTTGAAGCTGGAAACAAATGCCTGCATAAAAGAGCTAACCAGAAGACAGCCCTTTGCTGACTGTGCTCTCAGGTAATGGAACAACAGCCACATCAGCAACAGGAATACCTCAATCCTTTTGGAATTGATAAAGAAAGAACCCAAAGGCAGACTTACCTCTTCAAAGAACAGTACATTTCTATACTTTTGGATCCTTCACCCAAAATGAAGCTGACTCTCAGTCATAAGGGCTTTTTGCCCATGTTGATTGCTTCATTGCTATCTAATTAATTTCACCAAAATTTTAAGTTTCTTTGTACATGATTCCAGTCTTATAGATAGGGGCTTTCTGTCCATACTCGTTGCATAAGCGTTCTAACAAGGTTTGTACTGTACAGGTTCACATACATAAATGGCTTACAACTAATTTCTACCACTATCACAGCGATACAATAAATTTGTGTCAGCTGATGGAAATCATGTGACTGATAAACTTGTCCTGTACCACCCATTAATTTTTTTCCCTCTTTTTTCTACCTCATCATTAGAGCCTGTGGCAATACTCTATAGTAACATTATTGAAATATCTGGGTATTATCCCGGAAATAGCACAAACTCCCAATCAGCCTGTTACAAACTTTCTCGTAGCCTTTCCACGTTTAGTTGAGGTTTTTATTTACTTACAATCACTTTTTTGTTTTCCCTTCCATTCATAAATATTTACACGCTTAAAGAGCTTTATCCATAGGGCACCTCTTGTTCCTGTATCTCCTAATTTTTCTTTTTGTATTCTTAACATGCACTGTAGCAGGAGCGGATTCTCTTGTTTTACACGATACCTATTGTTGGACTTTTGCTTTTGCAGGGTCATCCCCAGACTTTTTTGCCTCCTACCTCCTATTTTTTTCTGACATGTTGCTGTTGGCTTTTCAACTCTGAGCACTTTACCACTGCTAACCAGTGCTAAAGTGCATATGCTCTCCTGTTTGAATTGTATGTAAGTGGTTTATCCATGATTGGCATATTTGATTTACTAGTAAGTCCCTAGTAAGGTGCACTAGAGGTGCCAGGGCCTGTAAATCAAATGCTACTAGTGGGCCTGCAGCACTGGTTGTGCCACCCACATAAGTAGCTCTGTAATCATGTCTCAGACCTGCCACTGCAGTGTCTGTGTGTGTATTCTTACACTGTAAATTCGACTTGGCAAGTGTACCCACTTGCCAGGCCTAAACCTTCCCTTTCCTTACATGTAAGGCACCCCTAAGGTAGGCCCTAGGTAGCCCCAAGGGCAGGGTGCAGTGTATGGATAAGGTAGGACATATAGTAATGTGGTTTATATGTCCTAACAGTGAAATACTGCCAATTTCGTTTTCACTGTTGCAAGGTCTGTCTCTCTCATAGGATAATATGGGGGCTACCTTTAAATATGATTAAAGTGTAGATTCCCCTAGAGAGTAGATGGACAGGTGGAGTTTGGGACCCCTGAACTCACAATTTAAAAATACATCTTTTAGTAAAGTTGATTTTGAGATTGTGCGTTTGGAAATGCCACTTTTAGAAAGTGAGCATTTTCTTGCTTAAACCATTCTGTGACTCTGCCTTGTTTGTGGATTCCCTGTCTGGGTCAGTTTGACAGTTGGGTTGTTTTTCACCTCACACCAGACAGTGACACAAAGGGAGCTGGGGTGTGATCTGCATTTCCTGATTAGCCATCTCTGCTAGGAGGGAGGGGTGGAGTGGTCACTCTCATCTGAAAGGACTGTGCCTGCCTCTGACAATGCTGTCTCCAGCCCCCTGGTGTGTGTCTGAGGCCTTGCCTGGGCAAGGCAGGATTTCACAAGAAGGTGTGAGTCCCCTTTGAAGGAAGGTGACTTCAAAGACTAAAATGGGTATAAGAAGGGCACCCAAACTTACAAACTTTAGAAACACTTCTGGAATCAAGGGGAACCTCTGCCTGGAGAAGAGCTGATCGCTGAGGAACAAGTGCTGCCCTGCCTGTGACTGTGCTTTGTGGAGCTTTCCTGCAGTGCTGCTTCTGCCAGAGTAAGAGGGCAAAGACTGGACTTTGTGTGCCTTCCATCTTGAAGAAGAAATCTCCAAGGGCTTGATGTAGAGCTTGCCTCCTGTTATTGAAGTCTCAGGGATAGCAAAGACTTCTTCCTGCCAGCACCGGGAGTCTCTGGAGAGACCCCTACTCTGCTCTGTGGTGCCCTTCCAGTTCCTGGGACCCTGAAAGGAGAGGCTGGCAACCTAAGGACAAAAATACACGCACCGAGCGCCGTGCGGAGAAAAGATCGACGCGAATCCGATCGCGGCTGAGAAAACGACGCGACGCCGGCTCCGCAGCTGAGAAACGACGCCGCAGGAAACGCGACCGAAGAATCGACGCCCGGAGCAGGAGAAACGACGCGCAGCATCGCTGACGAAGGCTGAGAGATCGCAACCTGCGCCGCGGGACTTTCGGACCGTCGCGTGGCTGGCTGTTTCGACGCGCATCGCCGTGCCGAGTTGTTTTCGACGCATATAACCGTGCAGGGTTATTTTCGACGCGCACAGCCCGTGCGGGGTTATTTTTGACGCAAACCAGGTACATTTACACGCTAGCAGCGCTAGTGTGTTGTTACAACTACCTAAAGACTCTTTTTATTTTAAACCTTTTAAAAATCATAACTTGACTTGTGTATGTTGGATTTTTGTCGTTTTGGTCTTGTTTTGTCTAGATAAATATTTCCTATTTTTCTAAACTGGTGTTGTGTCATTTTGTAGTGTTTTCATTAAGTTACTGTGTGTGTTGGTACAAATACTTTACGCCCAGCACTCTGAGGTTAAGCCTACTGCTCTGCCAAGCTACCAAGGGGGTAAGCAGGGGTTAGCTGAGGGTGATTCTCTTTTATCCTAACTAGAGTGAGGGTCCTTGCTTGAACAGGGGGTAACCTGACTGTCAACCAAAGACCCCATTTCTAACATTGGTGACCAGCGGTCGGGATTTGGACTTGTATTTGTACTTGACATACAGTAATTAAGTGTACACTACTGTTTTGATCTCAGACCACTACGTGACCACATACTACTTGTCTTGTGATTCTGCTTTTTGTTCTCTGATGTCCTCCTGGAAGTATTGCTAATATTTTTGGACTTTGGTTTTTGGTTGTGAAGCCTTTGCAGAAATGGAAGTCAATTTCTGGCACCTATCTATGTATAAAAAGTGGCAGCTTAAAGCATTCTGCATGGAAAGGGGGCTGGCTGTGAACAAGGAATCCAGAAGGGAGGATCTTGAGTCAGCCCTGTTTCAGGATGAATTGAAACGTTGTCAGGCAACACCACCAAATGAGTCTGAGGAGGATAACTACTCTGAGGAGGAGGACTACTCCAAAGAGGAGGGCAGTGGCCCTGAGGAGGGAACAGAAAGAGATGATAGGCTCCTAGCTCGAATCCGGAGGCTGGAAGAGCTTAAGAGGGCCGAGGAGAAGAGAGCCTTAGTCCTGGCAGAAAGGAGGAGGGACTTAGAGATTAAAAAAATGATTTATGCTTACGAGCTTAAATTGAAAGAGCTGGAAGTCATGAGGGCTGAGTCCAGCTGGAATGGTGGCAGCAACAATTGTATATCCAGTGATGCTGCAGAAGTGCACATGCCCAGAGAGGTGGTGCCCTACTTGAAGGAGGGAGTTAACACACGCCAGGAGGTTCAGGGGTATGAGGTAGCTCCAGTGATGCACAGGGTCCCTGAGGTGGATTGGGGAACTGGCATGGGGAATCATATTCCTACTGGTGGGAGGGACACTCTACTGACTCTAGTTGAGAGTGACAGGGAGAGGGGTTCCCCCCAGGTAGAAGTCCTGGTTATGGAGTGTGAAGACATCCCAGAAGAGTGTGGGTTGAGTGTCAGGGACAGTCAGGTACTGTCTCACCAGTCTCAGGAGGGTGATGTGGGGTGCTTTGTCAAAGCAGAGTCACTGGATGGTTGGGTGAAGGGTACTTTGGTTAATTCATGTGAGGGGCTGAGTGATGTAATTGCTGGAGAGCATATGTCTAGTCCTTATTTTCCAGAGCTATGCCAACACCAGGTGGAGTGTGAGTTCTCTGACCCCAGGGAGCTTACAATGGAGGCAGACTTCTGGGTGAGTACCAGAGAGTCTGAAGAGGCATTTGGGGGTGCTCCTGAGAGGAGTGGTCTAGGTAGTTCCCAACCAGGTGAGGTAGGGAAGGATTGTAGTGTCCCAGGTAGGTCCCAGTGTAGTGGGATGGGTGAGGGACCCCATGTCCAGTCTCAGAGGAGAGGGAATGGGGATGGGTTGAGGCCCAAGGTGCCCGAGATCCGGTCCCAGGTCCTGGAGGGTTCCCTGCGGGAACACCAGGAGGGGAGCCTAGCCTGTACCATAGGGCCATCTGTTGAGGGAGACCCCACAGTGTCAGGAGAACTTGGGGGGGCGGCTGTAGCCAGCGTCCCACCAGTTCTGGTGTCTGGCAGTACCACTCCTAGTGAGGGGGTGCAGAAGTCCAGACAGAGGGTTGAGAGGGGGTTGCGGACCCCAGTGGAGAACCTGGAGGGTCAGGGGTCAGCTCTGAGAGCAGAGCCCCCCATGAATGACCTTGGTAAGACCATTTCTGGGTTGGGGGGAATCCAGACTCTGTCAGATGGGCAGAGGTCAGGAGACCTGCGCCAGCCAGACTCTTGTGTGGCCCTTCGGGACAGTGTGTCCCTTGAGGGGGGTAAGTGTGCCCCCCTGGAAGTCCTGGTGTGCCAGGCAGTGGTTCAACCGCAGGGTGGTGACTCTGGGTTGAATAATCAGGTTCAGGGGGTAAACTCTGACCTGATGGGGGGTAAGTGTGCTCCCAAGGAAGTCCTGGTGTGCCAGGCAGTGGTTCAACCGCAGGGTGGTGACTCTGGGTTGAATGATCAGGTTCAGGGGGTAAACTCTGACCTCATGGGGGGTAAGTGTGCTCCCAAGGAAGTCCTGGTGTGCCAGGCAGTGGTTCAACCGCAGGGTGGTGACCCTGGGTTGGATGACCAGGTCCAGAGGGTAAACTCTGACCTGGTAGGGGGTAGGTATGCCCCCCAAGAAGTCCTGGTTTGCCAGGCAGTGATCCAGTCTGTGGGTACAGGCCCTGGATTGGGAGGCCAGGTTAAGGGTGTCCCCCCTGACCTGGAGGAAGGGGCTACTGCTAACAGTGCCCCTACCATGTTGTCTTCTGGGGGGGCCGCTCCTAGTTGGGTGGTTCAGGACCCCAGAAGAGAGGGCAGGGGGAGGGAAGCCTCACCCCTGGCCCTGGTCCAACCTGAAGGTACAGACCCCAGGTTGGAGGATCAGTTGCAGGTTAACATCCCTGCACTGATGGAAGAATTGTGCAGGACTGCTTCTACAAGCACCCTGACAGTTTTTGACTCTGGGGGTGCCGCTTCTGCAGGGAGGGTACAGAGCCCCAGAGGGGAAAACCAGGGTCAGGTTGTCATCCCTGACCTGGTGGAAGAGAGAGTGGTCAAAGGGTGCCAGGCACCTGGGGCTACCACCCCCCACTCTCCACAGTCACAGTGGTTAGAGAGGCCTGAGGTCGGGCTCTCATCCCTGACAGTTGTCTGGGGCCATTGTGGCTTGCTGTCCTGGTGGACAGAGTTGCCCCTGGGGGGGGGAGGACGAGAGTCACACCCCGGGGGTGGAGTGGGCAACACCACTGTGTTGGCCCTGGTGGTACTATCTGCCCATTGCAATACATCTGTGAGCAAAGTAAAGTTAGGTGTTGCACAGATGGTGTCTGTAGATGTGGAGAAGGGTTCCCCATGGGTTAGCTTAGTGGGCCCTGAGAGTATGGACAGAGGGATCCAACTGGAGTCAGGAAGGCGTAGAACTGGAACATGCCCCTGCTGTTGTGGGCCTGGGTCCCTGTTCTATCGCCCCAATCAGGGAAGTACATCAAGGTATTGATTGTTCTCCCCTGGCTTTAGGCTGGTAGGGGGTCGTGTTGGACTTTTGCTTTTGCAGGGTCATCCCCAGACTTTTTTGCCTCCTACCTCCTATTTTTTTCTGACATGTTGCTGTTGGCTTTTCAACTCTGAGCACTTTACCACTGCTAACCAGTGCTAAAGTGCATATGCTCTCCTGTTTGAATTGTATGTAAGTGGTTTATCCATGATTGGCATATTTGATTTACTAGTAAGTCCCTAGTAAGGTGCACTAGAGGTGCCAGGGCCTGTAAATCAAATGCTACTAGTGGGCCTGCAGCACTGGTTGTGCCACCCACATAAGTAGCTCTGTAATCATGTCTCAGACCTGCCACTGCAGTGTCTGTGTGTGTATTCTTACACTGTAAATTCGACTTGGCAAGTGTACCCACTTGCCAGGCCTAAACCTTCCCTTTCCTTACATGTAAGGCACCCCTAAGGTAGGCCCTAGGTAGCCCCAAGGGCAGGGTGCAGTGTATGGATAAGGTAGGACATATAGTAATGTGGTTTATATGTCCTAACAGTGAAATACTGCCAATTTCGTTTTCACTGTTGCAAGGTCTGTCTCTCTCATAGGATAATATGGGGGCTACCTTTAAATATGATTAAAGTGTAGATTCCCCTAGAGAGTAGATGGACAGGTGGAGTTTGGGACCCCTGAACTCACAATTTAAAAATACATCTTTTAGTAAAGTTGATTTTGAGATTGTGCGTTTGGAAATGCCACTTTTAGAAAGTGAGCATTTTCTTGCTTAAACCATTCTGTGACTCTGCCTTGTTTGTGGATTCCCTGTCTGGGTCAGTTTGACAGTTGGGTTGTTTTTCACCTCACACCAGACAGTGACACAAAGGGAGCTGGGGTGTGATCTGCATTTCCTGATTAGCCATCTCTGCTAGGAGGGAGGGGTGGAGTGGTCACTCTCATCTGAAAGGACTGTGCCTGCCTCTGACAATGCTGTCTCCAGCCCCCTGGTGTGTGTCTGAGGCCTTGCCTGGGCAAGGCAGGATTTCACAAGAAGGTGTGAGTCCCCTTTGAAGGAAGGTGACTTCAAAGACTAAAATGGGTATAAGAAGGGCACCCAAACTTACAAACTTTAGAAACACTTCTGGAATCAAGGGGAACCTCTGCCTGGAGAAGAGCTGATCGCTGAGGAACAAGTGCTGCCCTGCCTGTGACTGTGCTTTGTGGAGCTTTCCTGCAGTGCTGCTTCTGCCAGAGTAAGAGGGCAAAGACTGGACTTTGTGTGCCTTCCATCTTGAAGAAGAAATCTCCAAGGGCTTGATGTAGAGCTTGCCTCCTGTTATTGAAGTCTCAGGGATAGCAAAGACTTCTTCCTGCCAGCACCGGGAGTCTCTGGAGAGACCCCTACTCTGCTCTGTGGTGCCCTTCCAGTTCCTGGGACCCTGAAAGGAGAGGCTGGCAACCTAAGGACAAAAATACACGCACCGAGCGCCGTGCGGAGAAAAGATCGACGCGAATCCGATCGCGGCTGAGAAAACGACGCGACGCCGGCTCCGCAGCTGAGAAACGACGCCGCAGGAAACGCGACCGAAGAATCGACGCCCGGAGCAGGAGAAACGACGCGCAGCATCGCTGACGAAGGCTGAGAGATCGCAACCTGCGCCGCGGGACTTTCGGACCGTCGCGTGGCTGGCTGTTTCGACGCGCATCGCCGTGCCGAGTTGTTTTCGACGCATATAACCGTGCAGGGTTATTTTCGACGCGCACAGCCCGTGCGGGGTTATTTTTGACGCAAACCAGGTACATTTACACGCTAGCAGCGCTAGTGTGTTGTTACAACTACCTAAAGACTCTTTTTATTTTAAACCTTTTAAAAATCATAACTTGACTTGTGTATGTTGGATTTTTGTCGTTTTGGTCTTGTTTTGTCTAGATAAATATTTCCTATTTTTCTAAACTGGTGTTGTGTCATTTTGTAGTGTTTTCATTAAGTTACTGTGTGTGTTGGTACAAATACTTTACGCCCAGCACTCTGAGGTTAAGCCTACTGCTCTGCCAAGCTACCAAGGGGGTAAGCAGGGGTTAGCTGAGGGTGATTCTCTTTTATCCTAACTAGAGTGAGGGTCCTTGCTTGAACAGGGGGTAACCTGACTGTCAACCAAAGACCCCATTTCTAACACCTATCGATTCTTCTCAGAAAATTTCCCCCTGTTCTTCCGTAAATCTATTAGGCCAGACAGAAAATGTGATCATTTATCTTCCACATACTAGGATTACATGTCGCTTATTTTATCATTGATGACTCCAACACAAAACAGAGACTGTCAAGCGATGCATTTCCCAGAGCTCCCGCGCCCTGCATTGATTCCACAGAATCCCCATTCCTGTAAATTTAATCTGGGCTTTTAAATTTATAGCACATAGTCGGAAGAAACAAAAGCGAAGGCCCGTTGGGACACAACTCTTAAGACTAAACAAATAAAGACGATTTCAGTGAAAAACACATTTAGATTAAGACTCACAAAGACAAGAGAATGCCATGTCCTTCACTGAGATTATCTTGGCCTCGTGCGACTTCCTGTCATGCTTGGACTCTGAGGAATAATTGCATTGCATTGATTAGGGTTGAGAGTGGTATAATGAGTTGGCAGCACTAAAATCAGTTTCTTAGTGTGGGCGGAAGGAAAAGAAGTTAACAAAAGGAATGTGGTAAAAATAATTCACATTTATGTTAGGTATGGTTTTATACCTCTGTGTCGGACATAATCCAAAGCAATTCATCAGATGGGCATAACCAAGGGCCCGGACCAATTTATTCCTTACAATCCCAAATTTGTACGAGATGTTTAAGGTATTTCACAGGGTGGGCTGTCTGGAATGATTTTTTAGGCCATTATATACATGCTATAGGGGAGGGTGAGATCTCTTCATAAAATCTCGGGCAATATTTCTAGTCCCCTAGCTCCACCTTGCGCCACATTAATGTAATTATTTTTTACGTTAATGTGTTAATGTGTCCCAACGAGGCCGAAATCCCCGCGCCGTATTTACAGAGTGGCCCAATGCATGCATTGCGCCACTCTGTAACCATTTGCGCCAGGCATAATGTATGCAAAGGGGCGTTCCCTGGTTAGGGGGACCAAAAAAATGGCACAAGGAAATCTATGAGACTTCCTTGCGCCATTGTTTACGGCACTTTTGATGCCTGCTCGGAGCAGGTGTTAAAAGGGGGCTTCCATTCTTTAGAATGGGCCCCTCTGTACTCTGCAGGAGTAGTGCCAACAGTTTGGCGCTACTCCTGCAGAGTACATCAATAGCGTCACATTGAATTACCCTATTGCACTCTACCCTGCGCTATTATGGTGCGCCTTATTTTAAATATGGCGCACATATGGTGGAGGTGGGGGGGCGCTAAGGGGCGCAGGGAAAGTGGCACTCGGTGCACTGCCACTTTCCATAAATCTGCCCCTTCATGTCTAATTTCCTCGGTACAAGTGCCTCCTGATGTCTCTAGCTACCTGTAATAATGAAATGGCGCAGCTGCAGTAGTTATAGCTGAATTCTGACATCACAGAACCTTCTGCCAAATCCAGCAGCCAAGGGGGAAGACAAGAGATGGAGGCAGATTACACAGTAAAAACAAAACATAGCTTTTCCATCTTCTGCTTTGTTTTCTAGATGGACATTGATCAGCAGAAAGAATATATTCATGGCACCATTTGTTATGCACGAGCAGTAATTAGTGAAGAGATAGACTATCTTAGCACGTTTCCACACATCCTGAGCCACCTTGTTTTTACGAAATCTGATGGTATAAACGGATACTCGGCATTCCATGACCTTATAAAGGAAGTCTGCCTTGGCTTCTTTCCTTTACAGGGTCATTAAACTTCTCTGTGATTTGCAATATTCTCATATTTCTTTGAGACTAGTTAGCTGACCACTGCCATGCTCCAAAACAAATGGTATACACATCCAATCTTTCACTTTGTAAACAAAGTTGCTGACAATCTTTTTAATTCATATCAATCAATCAGTTTTTGTAGAGAGCAACTCTAAGGGTCTCAAGGCACAGGGGGATGGACAGAGCCTCATCTGAATAGTCATGACTGAGGCTCATTCCTGAAGATGGTGAGCGATGGGCTATGTCTGAGGTGCATGGGTAGGTGGTCCCACCTCTTGCTGCCAGGCGGGTGAAGGACCTTTCTCCGGCGGTGTTTTTCCATAAGCGTGGGAAGTGACCAGTGCCTGCAGGGCAGGACTAGAGTGTGGCCTGGGGATGGCTCGTCGAGGATCCAGGGTTTCTGGTGCTGGGCACAGTCCAGGAGCGGACCAGCGCAGATGGCCTTGCCTTTGGTGCACCAGTGGCGCGCAGCTGCTAATAAGAAGGGGAGGAAGGTGGGGGGTTCGGTCGGCTGGGAGACGGGAGGGTGGGAAAGGCACTTCGCCGGGGTAAGAGGGCGGGCCGTAGGGGCAGCAGCACCGCGGGAGGGAGTGGGTAGAGCGGGAGGACTAAACGGAGAAAAGGAGTAAAAAGGAGTACAGAGGAGTAAAAGGAAAAAAGGAGTATGGAGGAGTAAAAGGAGAAAAGGAGTAAAAAGGAGTAAAAAAGGCAAAAAGAAGAAGTAAAAAAGGGAGACAGAGAGTGAGAAAGCGGGGATGCTTACTTGTAGATGGCAACTGGGCCACGAGGGATGAGGCACAGGCAGAAGCCTACGGATGTAGGAGGGCCTTGACCTGAGAGTCAGCAGGCTCTCAGTTCGATCGGGTGGCAGAGACAGCAGCAGCAACCGGAGCAGCAGGAGGAGCTAGGGAAGGCAACAGACTCTGACCAAAGATCAGCGGAGTCGCCCTCTCACAGCTCTGTGGCCGTCATTAAGAAAGGAAGGGAGGCGGGGGTTCGGTCAGCTGGATAGGGCGCTTTGTGGAGGAGAAGGGGGTGTGGCAGCAGGGGCAACAGTGGCATGGCAAGAAGAGGGCCGAGCAGGAGGAGAAAGGGTAGGAGAAAAGGAGTACAGAGGGGTAAAAGGAGAAAAGGAGTAAATAGGAGTGCAGAGGAGTAAAAGGAGTAAAAAAAGGAGTAAAGAAGGAGTAAAAAGAGAAGAGAAAGAGTGAGAGAGTGGAGATACTTACTTGTAAATGGTCACTGGGCCACCAGGGATGAGGTACTGGCAGGAGCCTGCGAGTGGCGTAGGGCCTCGCATTGAGAGTCAGCAGGCTCTTAGTTCGATCCGGTGGCAAAGACAGCAGCAGCAATGGCAGCAGCAGGAGGAGCTGGGGAGGGCAACAGACTCTGACCAAATTCATAAACCTTCATCATGGCAGACGGTTTATGAATCAGAAAGATTCTCAGCAACTGAAGATGACACATTTTGAATGGTCGCTCCTATTGCTGGATTTTAGACTCTGCAGACTGGGGCACTGCTTTCCAGTGTCCAGTGCATCTGCAGTAACCCCTAAAACATCATATAGTGGCTAATCCCTTATGCCATATTTACCTTTTCTGTAAGGCCATAGCATGTGGTGTGGAAACATAAACATGGCATGGAAAATTAATTGTCTCCTGTATGTTGCAGCACATATTGTGCCATCCATGAGCGGGGGGAAAGGAAAACATGGCTTCAGGCCTATCAATGTAGCCGGACTGCTGAAGTGTGAACCCTGCAGTGTGAAATGTTAAAATAACCCTGTTGACAGTAACCCCTATAAAAGAGTTGTAGCCCAGAAGGTAGAATGCTTGTTATGTAAAGGTGGAACAGGAAGAAAATTAATGTCACCATGTCCTTATAGTGTTAAGGCCTGAAAAGCTAGGTCTAGTTCTCTTATGTAGGAATCCAGATTTGAGATAAAAGTGCTCATACTGCAACTTGAGAATGGGAACAGTGAGAACAAATTATTAACCAATTATAATAAATAGTTATTAGGATTGCAGTTGAATAATGAAGTCAGATGTTTAATAAATATTAGGGAAAAGTAACTTTTAAATAGTCACCTTTTCCCTGCCTAAAGATCCTATAGGCTAATTTGCACTAACTCCCTAACTTTTCCTAGCATGTACGTAGCATGAATCAGGTGTGAAAGAGGTATGAAATTCCTCCCTGGAGTTACACAATATGTCACTGCGATTGAAAGGTCGACCTGAATGGGTAGAAACAACTCCTTTGTGCTCAGCAGAAGGGTGGGGGTTGTGGCCCTCCTGTGGACACAACAGTGGCAAATCCTTGTCTGTCTGAGGCACATCTAAAAGTTCTACACCCTTCAAAGGGAGCAAACAAGATACCAAGACATTTCTTGTTTCTAGGGATGAACAACCCTGTTTTGTATCTTTATTTGTTGTGGTTACAGGGCTTGCTTCGAACTGGATTTTAGTGCTAGTTGTAGGTCAGCACTGGTGATTTCCATAGACCACTACCCTATAGACACCCAGACTTCAAATCCATCATTTAGTATGGCTGAAGACATTGGCCATCTTCCACATTGCATTTTGGGCCTGTTTGCAGTAAAGAAGACAGTAACTACTGAAAATATAGGTAGGCCAGGGTCTGGGAACATTTACTCTAGTGGGCAGAGAGAGGCTAAGATTGTCTTAGGGATCTTCAGCCCCTGATACCTACCAAGCTGGGCCCTCACCCAGCTTTCATGAGAACTATTTATGGACTTAGAGACCAGAAGAGGGCTGGAGCTGCTGTGTCTGACCTGAGAGGAGCCCGAGAGGACCAGACCTGCTCCCACGTGCACCCAGCAAAAGAAGTGGCCAAAAGTCAGTTGGCTGACCTCATGTTGGCTACAGGGACATGAGGCGCAAGAGGCCCTTTCTTGGAAATTGGCAACTGGCACTTGGAATGGGCTTTGCAGGTGGGCTCTACCCGACCAGACAATGTCTATTTGCAACCCCCACCCACTGAGGGCCTGCGGCTATGGAAATGTATTCCTGTGGTTCTCTGGGATAAAAACAAAGTTTAGGAACTTATTTATCTTCTAGGGGACCTGCTGAAAAGCATTAGACCGGCAGTTCCATATTGTCAGATTGAATTTCAGGTTTGTCCCACACCGGGATCTCCATACTTACGAAAACATTTTCTCTCAAACATGGTTCATCAAATTAGCAGCGGATCAGCGTTTTTCACAGAGTATAAACACCTAAGTCCACAGAACAATTCTTAAACTTAGTAAGATACCACCAACAAGCAATGTATATTGCCACTAAAACCCTTCATATGCTATGAGCAGGCGTTAAAAGTGTGAAAAAAATAATGCAAAGTAATCTCTTTTAGGCCATTTTTTCAGCTCCCCTAACGGGATGAATCCCCCCTTTGCATACATTATGCTTTTCGCAGGCATAATGTAGCGCAAACGGTCACAAAGTAGCGCAATGCATGCATTGCTCCACTTTGTAAATATGGTAAATATGGCGCGGTATTTTTGGCCTTTTAACGCCACATTAGTGTAAAAAAAAAATGACGCTAATGTGGCATTAGAATGCCACTAGCTCTTAGATCATGCAATGAACTGTACCCAAAAGAGTGAACACTGTTTCTACATTTCGCTGCCAATGCCCTATTCTTCAAGCCCAGCCTAATGCATCAGTGACTCTTTTTAAGATGCTAAAAAGGGTGAGGAGATGAGGGATGAGAGATCTGGTCTCTGGTCTATGCCATTTTTAAGTGCGAAAGGCTCAATAAGCAAGAACTAGATACCAGATCTGGGAGGAACTTCACAGGCTTCTACCTCTCACTTTGAACAGGGGGGGGTGCTGCCTTCTCGCCCTGATTGAAATTGGTCACATATTTCATTGCTTTCATCCCCAGCCATATCATCTATCTCAAGTCATTTGCTTGCATCTTTAACAATGGACTATCTATAAGGAGCTTTAATGGCCAAACCCGCAGATATGTCAAGAGCATCTTTCAACCACTTTTCAACATGTGTCTTCTGTATATTAGACTGTCAATCTGAATAGTGTTTTTTTTATTCTAATCTGTTTAGTAGATACCTCACTCTGTGTATACAATTCACCAATCGTACTATGCTTTTGTGTGAAACTACAACCTACTAACAGTACAGTTTCCACCATGCACTCTAATGAAACTCATCAACAAGCTATAAAGACTTCAGAATCAACCAACCAGAATTTCTCTGAACATGTGGCGGTTTCAACATATTTATACATCCTTACAAGCAGTTTAATGATTCCTAGTTGATGTAGAAATAACGTTTCAGGTGCTGTATATCATTTAAATGGCCTAATAGAGTTAAGGTCCAGGTTACCTGTGTAGACTGTCCACCCACTTTGCGCCCCAAAAAACCTGCAGTCAACAACAGCAAACGATCAGACACAGAGGGAGATCCCTAGGAGCCCAGAGCTCAGAATGTGTATGTCACTCGCCCAAAGCCAGTGGACTGATCAAAATATCAGCCTCATCAGGAAAGACGGGGAAAGAAAACTATCCCAGTTGGCATTGACTAAATTCTAGGCCTGGGCTAAAATTCCACTACTGTAGCATATCACACAAAGTTTGTGATACGCCATTACGCCCCATCGGGTAATTAAGCACTCTTTCCAGAAAGGTTTTTTCACAAGCACATGGGAACCAGAATCCAAGGCCCATATTTATACTTTTTGACGCTAAACTGCGCCAACGCAGTTTAGCGTCAAAAAATTTAGCGCCGTCTAACGCCATTCTGAAGCGCCATGCGGGCGCCGTATTTATGGAATGGCGTTAGCCGGTGCTAGCAGACCGGCGCTGCCTGGTGTGCGTGGAAAAAAACCACGTAGACCAGGCAGCGCCGGCGTAGGGGGAAAATGGCGTTAGGGCGTCTTAAAATGGGGCAAGTCAGGTTAAGGCAAAAAAATCGCCTCAACCCGATTTGCGCCATTTTTTTCGACGCCCAGACGCCATTTAAATGACTCCTGTCTTAGTAAAGACAGGAGTCATGCCCCCTTGCCCAATGGCCATGCCCAGGGGACTTATGTCCCCTGGGCATGGTCATTGGGCATAGTGGCATGTAGGGGGGCACAAATAAGGCCCCCCTATGCCACCAAAAAAATTTAAAAAATATAAAAATGTATACTTACCTGAACTTACCTGAATGTCCCTGGGGTGGGTCCCTCCATCCTTGGGTGTCCTCCTGGGGTGGGCAGGGGTGGCAGGGGGGGTCCCTGGGGGCAGGGGAGGGCACCTGTGGGCTCATTTTGAGCCCACAGGCCCCTTAACGCCTACCCTGACCCAGGCGTTAAATAGTGGCGCAAATGTGGGGTTTTTTGACCCGCCAACTCCCGGGCGTGATTTTTGCCCGGGAGTATAAATACGACGCATTTGCGTCGCCGTCATTTTTTTAGACGGGAACGCCTTCCTTGCATCTCATTAACGCAAGGAAGGCGTTCACGCAAAAAAATGACGCTATTTGCCCATACTTTGGCGCTAGACGCGTCTAACGCCAAAGTATAAATATGGCATTAGTTTTGCGCCGAATTTGCGTCGAAAAAAACGACGCTAATTCGGCGCAAACGGAGTATAAATACGGGCCCAAATGCTTCTCTTTGTGGCACATTTTCTGCTCTATTTTCACCGCTAAATGTGCCCCCAGGCTAAAATAATGCACTAAAGTAACACACTAAAACATTGGCCCATATTTATACTTTTTGACGCTAAACTGCGCTAACGCAGTTTAGCGTCAAAAAATTTAGCGCCGTCTAACGCCATTCTGAAGCGCCATGCGGGCGCCGTATTTATGGAATGGCGTTAGCCGGCGCTAGCAGACCGGCGCTGCCTGGTGTGCGTGGAAAAAAACCACGTAGACCAGGCAGCGCCGGCGTAGGGGGAAAATGGCGTTAGGGCGTCTTAAAATGGGGCAAGTCAGGTTGAGGCAAAAAAATCGCCTCAACCCGATTTGCGCCATTTTTTTCGATGCCCAGACGCCATTTAAATGACTCCTGTCTTAGTAAAGACAGGAGTCATGCCCCCTTGCCCAATGGCCATGCCCAGGGGACTTATGTCCCCTGGGCATGGTCATTGGGCATAGTGGCATGTAGGGGGGCACAAATAAGGCCCCCCTATGCCACCAAAAAAAATTAAAAAATATAAAAAATGATACTTACCTGAACTTACCTGAATGTCCCTGGGGTGGGTCCCTCCATCCTTGGGTGTCCCCCTGGGGTGGGCAGGGGTGGCAGGGGGGGTCCCTGGGGGCAGGGGAGGGCACCTGTGGGCTCATTTTGAGCCCACAGGCTCCTTAACGCCTACCCTGACCCAGGCGTTAAATAGTGGCGCAAATGCGGGTTTTTTTGACCCGCCAACTCCCGGGCGTGATTTTTGCCCGGGAGTATAAATACGACGCATTTGCGTCGCCGTCATTTTTTTTAGACGGGAACGCCTTCCTTGCATCTCATTAACGCAAGGAAGGCGTTCACGCAAAAAAATGACGCTATTTGCCCATACTTTGGCGCTAGACGCGTCTAACGCCAAAGTATAAATATGGCGTTAGTTTTGCGCCGAATTTGCGTCGAAAAAAACGACGCTAATTCGGCGCAAACGGAGTATAAATACGGGCCATAGGCCCATATTTATACTTTTTGACGCTAAACTGCGCTAACGCAGTTTAGCGTCAAAAAATTTAGCGCTGTCTAACGCCATTCTGAAGCGCCATGCGGGCGCCGTATTTATGGAATGGCATTAGCCAGCGCTAGCAGACCGGCGCTGCCTGGTGTGCGTGGAAAAAAACCACGTAGACCAGGCAGCGCCGGCGTAGGGGGAAAATGGCGTTAGGGCGTCTTAAAATGGGGCAAGTCAGGTTGAGGCAAAAAAATCGCCTCAACCCGATTTGCGCCATTTTTTTCGACGCCCAGACGCCATTTAAATGACTCCTGTCTTAGTAAAGACAGGAGTCATGCCCCCTTGCCCAATGGCCATGCCCAGGGGACTTATGTCCCCTGGGCATGGTCATTGGGCATAGTGGCATGTAGGGGGGCACAAATAAGGCCCCCCTATGCCACCAAAAAAAATAAAAAAATATAAAAAATTATACTTACCTGAACTTACCTGAATGTCCCTGGGGTGGGTCCCTCCATCCTTGGGTGTCCTCCTGGGGTGGGCAGGGGGGGTCCCTGGGGGCAGGGGAGGGCACCTGTGGGCTCATTTTGAGCCCACAGGCCCCTTAACGCCTACCCTGACCCAGGCGTTAAATAGTGGCGCAAATGCGGGGTTTTTTGACCCGCCAACTCCCGGGCATGATTTTTGCCCGGGAGTATAAATACGACGCATTTGCGTCGCCGTCATTTTTTTAGACGGGAACGCCTTCCTTGCATCTCATTAACGCAAGGAAGGCGTTCACGCAAAAAAATGACGCTATTTGCCCATACTTTGGCACTAGACGCGTCTAATGCCAAAGTATAAATATGGCGTTAGTTTTGCGCCGAATTTGCGTCGAAAAAACGACGCTAATTCGGCGCAAACGGAGTATAAATACGGGCCATAGTGTCACATGCCGGTTTTGCATTTCACGTTTTTTTCTCGAAATTTCACATCATTACACAAATGTAAATCATGCAAATTAGAAACACCTCTACTAAATTCACACTTACTAGGAAGTGATTAAAGAATTTCAAACTGTAACCCTTCCTTCCTCAATAGGACTCTATTTTGCCTGTTCTTTGATTCACAGGAGCCATCTGTAATGTATTGATTTTGGGTGCTTCTATAAAGGCGCACACTTTGTGAAAGGGGATGTATAAATGGGATAAAACGGTTCTTCATCAACATTGAAAAATGTCTTCTGAAAAGTAAGGCAGACTTAATTCATGTGTCCATAGCACCTTGAACATTCCATAGTTTGGCCAAGCTATTTAGGGCCAGATTTCCAAAAAAGTGGCGCAGGAATGTGCTGTATTTAAGGAATGGGCTCTAGCGCCAATGCAGGCACCATTGAACCATGGTGTAAGGGTGTCTGCATTGCATGCAGGATTGTTTTTGTGCAGGAACTGACACATTCCTGCACAAAAACAATCGTGGGAGGTTCTTTCCTCTTTCTGTATGTGCTGCAGACATTTCTCCTTGATGAACCTCACCTGGGAAGGAGTAAGGGTTTGGCACATCCTTAGTTTTACCAGAGTTTGTAAATGTGGGGATGCATTAAAATCCTTTGGTGATGTGTGGGAACACCCACCACATCGTCCCTGAAACGCCTCCCTTGTGCAGAGTAAGACAACGCAGCGATTTGCGCTGCCTTGCCTAACTCCATATCTATGAGGCCATTCAAAGCCATGCAAAGTTGCTTTGAGTGGTCTCATAGACATGGTTGCTGAGGATGCGCTGCCATTGTGACACAAAACGTGATGCTTTCATGCTAAACCTATCATGAATGCAGCGTTAGGATTGGTCTGAGTGGCTTGGACTGCTGCTCAGACACGACCCTGGGGTCTGTGCTGTTGCTCCAGCCCGGCTGTTCAACATAGCCGGGCCCGAGACGGCCGGCTAAACACACTTGCACACTTAGGTGCCCTTTCTCCTCATCCTCCCTCCCACCTCCCGTGGCCCTGCCCGCCCCTCCCTGAACATTTTGCTGGCTAAACCAGCAGCAGAAAAATAAAACAATAGTGGACTATTGTTTTATTTTTCTGCTGCTGGCTCAGCCAGGCAGGTGACGCTCCTTCGCCATTGTGAAGGACCTCTCAACAGATACTCTTGACTTTGATGGTACAACATGATGAACAAGTTTCTTGTTGCCATGATGCTGTAGCCAGGATGCAAAGGTCAATGTAGAGGTTGTTTTATTCCCTGCATTCACAGTCTCTTGACACTGCATGCTTTTCCTTCAGGAAAACGGAGGTTCAGAACCTGATCAAAAAAAGGAAAGAGTCTTATAAATCTGTTAGAGACTTTTAGGGGGTAATGTTAATGTGAAAGCAGGTGTAAGCATCCCCTCCTGTAGCAGGGACAGCACAGGAGTCATGGAGGCGCCACTTCACTCTTCGAACATCATTCCCTATTTTGGAATTGTGTCTCCACACAGATAAAAGGCTCACAGTTTGCCTGGTGCATATTATCTTTAGGGAACATGAGCTGGGCCAGTGCAACACCTAAGATAAGAATAAGATGTGGCCCACTGTGGTGTAGTCCTGTATTTTGCACCCCTCTCCCCACGTTGC
Source organism: Pleurodeles waltl (assembly GCF_031143425.1). Classification (NCBI taxonomy): domain Eukaryota; kingdom Metazoa; phylum Chordata; class Amphibia; order Caudata; family Salamandridae; genus Pleurodeles; species Pleurodeles waltl. The sequence continues at coordinate 100,564,934 of NC_090440.1, read as the reverse complement.
ATGTTGGAGAGTATAAGAGGGAAGACCCATGCCAAAGTCTGGGTTGCCCAGCCTGACTCTGCACTAGGAAGCTCATGTACTCATTCTGAAAGACGGTTCTTAAAGTGCCCCACCCACCACTGGCAGGTTGAGAGGAGTCAGCTACTACTCCCATCCTTATGTAGAGCCTCAGGCTCACCCTGAGGGCTGCTCTGTGCACACATTTTAAGAGTGGCACCAATTCCTTGATTTGTCTAAGAACATGAATCCCTTGGTTTTAGCACAGCATTTTGCATGAATATTGCACTCTCTGTAGTCATGTCTGTATTATAGCAAAATACTGATAACCAGTTTGCCAATTCCTGCTCCAAGAGATCAACAGGCTTGCCTACCCTCAATAACTATGCTATATATAGGTTAGGAAAGACTTTTTAAAATAAAATTACACTTATGGATTCATTTGTTTCTGTGGGACCTAGAGCCCAAAGTACACTCAACTGCCTGACACAGAACATATTACCACAAACAAACATTTGATGGAAAACCTATGATTTTTTTTTAATTGTTTTTTTCATACACATGCAATAGACATTAAAGATCTAAAAGTACAATACAAAATAAAACTGCTGCTATCAAAAAGTGGTGTACATACTGTATGTTTCCAAAAATAAAAGTAAGTAAAAAATGACACATTGCAAAGATAAATAAAAAAACTGAAACCATAGCAGAATTTCCTACCAGCTCTGGCACCAAAGTGGACTGCTTTCTAGATAGATGCAGTCACTCACAGTGAAGAGAGCCAATAGCTGAGGTGAACTGAAATACTGTTCCATCAAGGAGGACGTGGAAGGTGGCAGCAAATTATGAATGACACTTACTTGCACAGTCTGAGAGAGGAAAAGGGAAGGAAGGTGAGACAAGTAAGCCTGCCCCCAGGCCAGACCTAAAGAGAAATCTGGCCATTAAAAGTAAACTCATTTGCTCCAAAACACCAGACAATACTACACATCATTGCAGGTTCAGCTTAGACTGATTGGGGATCAAGGGTCAGATGTATCATGCATTTTTGCGATCGCAAAAATGCATGTTGGTATGTATTAAATTTCAATATGCAATTCGGTAACTTGTTGCCGAATCACAAATTGGAATTGTGACTACATACCGATTCAGTATTAGGAAGGGGCATGTCAAGGGCGTCCCTTCCTAATACTGAATCGCAGAGGTATGTAGGAATGTTTTGTGATTGTGATACAGTTGCAAAACATTTGCATTTTACTGCCTACATCAAGTAGGTGGTAACCCATTCACAAACAGGATTTTCAAATGGATTCCTTTAGAAACAAGAAGAACAGTCCCCCACGCCCTCATAAGCAGCAGACTGGACTATGTCAAAGCCCTCTACGCAGGGACCACTGCTAACCTTCAGAGAAAACTCGAGCGAGTCCAGAACGCAGCCGCACGTCTCATCCTCAACCTCCCTTGCCACGAACACATCTCCCCCCACATCAGATCCCTACACTGGCTGCCCATCAACAAAAGGATAATTTTAAAAATCCTTGTCCACACTCACAAAGCCCTCCACAACACCGGACTGGCCTACCTCAATGAACAAATCATCTTCCACAAACCAACATGAAAGCTCCGCTCCGCCGACCTCGCCCGCGCTACAGTCCCCTGCATCCAACGCACCACCTCCTGTGGCAGATTCTTCTCCCGCCTCACCGCCAAAACCTGGAACTCTCTCCCCACCAACCTACACAAGACCCAGGACTGCCTAACCTTCAGAAAGCACCTCAAAACATGGCTTTTCGAGCAGTAACCCCCTCCCTCAGCGCCTTGAGACCCTACCGGGTCAGTAGTGCGCTTAAGAAATTTGTTTGATTGATTGATTGTGAATGCATGAGAATACATTTTTTAAGAGCAGGCAGTAGTCCACGGACCCCGGCCTACTCTTAAAAAAATGAAAAGAAAACTTTTCAGTTTTCTTTTTTAAATGTATCCCATTTGCCTTTAAGGAAAACAGGCTGCATTAAAAAAAAAGATTGCTTTATTTACAAATTTAAAAGCAGACACAGACATGGTGGTCTTCTGAGCCCAGCAGGCCACCATCCCTGAGATTGTAGCCATTCACAATGGGTCACCAATTGCGACCTACCTCATGAATATTAATGCGGTAGGTCGATTTGCAAGCCATTGGGAATCGCTAAATGAGACTCCTGGAGTTTCATACATACAAAAAGTGATTACCTAATTGCAAATCGCAATTAGGTTCTTGCTATTGGGAAAATTAATGCATCTGGCCCCTAATCTTGAGTTTCCAAATGTGATCTCAAGATTGTGCAACAGGCTATCACTCAACTAATAGTACTTCCCTTAAAATGTACTGTTCAGTAATACCTGTAGAAAATACCATGGGAGAAAGTAATGATTAAACATTATTAGGATTTTAGCAACTGCTAGTTGATAATGGACTAACCCGCTTCCATGTAGTAAGAGGAAACCTTTATAATCATTTGATTGTAAAGCTGCCCTATACCCCGCAGCCAATTGTGTTTATTAATTTGTTTAAAAATCGAAGGGGAAAAAGAGAAACACAATAGGATTAACTCATATATTTATTGGTTCGTTTTTTTCATTCTACACAATAAAGTGTGTCCTCTATATTCTTCAGGCCTCCAACAGTAAATATCAACTGTTTCCATATCTCCTTTCTCCTTTTTTACCACAGCAAACAGACGTAAATAATTCTTAAACCTTCGAATGGCCTTACATACTATGGTTGCTCGATATGGGCCGTTTCCTACATGTCTCTTCTAGGTCACCTATCAAAATAACACCACCTCATTTTAGGATCCTTCCAGTCCTAGGAGTTTTTATAGACTGTCACATGAATGCTTCTGTGGACACAAATGCTCCTTCCAATTGCTAATGTTTTGATTATCCTTTTTCTTCATTTGTGTTGTATTATTAATTCTATTGCTTCTCGAACTTGTTTATTTTAGTTTTGTTATATATATTAACTAATCCTCTTTTTCTCCCTGAACAGGAATTCACGTCTCCTAGGATGTTTCCCAGTCTTTTCTAGTTCTGTTCCGTTGTTGGTGTGTGGTCCTTGTAGGATATGCCATCTTCATTTTTGTTGTCACCACCCTACATTTTCTCTGTAGATTCTATCAAGGTTTTTGACATATACTATCTTCCCTTGTTATATTTCTTGTTCAATTTCCCTTTCTTTCTGTCCTCTTTTTATCCTTGTCCTATCCTTCCCTCTAATGGTTTTTTATTATAACTTATTTCTCGTGTTATGGTTAATATGATGATTACAAACTGTATTTATTTAATGGTTTGATTTGTCCTCATCATTCTGCCAAAACCATTCCTTCACATATTAATTTTATTTCCTGAGAAGCTGATATTTCTATGTTGGACATTTTCCAAGCACTTAAACTATTACATAAAGGGGTGACACCTGGCCCAGATGGTTTCACCATAGAGAATATCTTCATTTTTCAATTTTTTTTTACCTCATTTGTTAAAACTCTTCCACTTTTTTTACCATAAACAGTCATACTTCAGATACATTTATAGACGTCACAACTTAAAGAACACAAAGAAAGAAAGGATCCAGCTCAGTGTAAAGGTTATAGGCCTATTTCTATACTGAATGTTGATCATAAAATATTTGCAATAATTTAAGCATTTTGCATTAATAATTACCTCCCTCTCCTTATAGGTAAAGAGCAAGCAGGTTTTATAAAGGGAAGATTAATTTCTGCTAATATTAGATTGCTTCTCAGTGTTTTAAGTAAAGTCTCCTTAAATATCCACTAGTAGCAATCATTATTAATACTGAAAAAGCATTTGATAGGATAAGCTGGGACTTTGTCTTGGCATGGTTTTGCTCCAAAAATGATTGCCCTTATTTCACGTTTATGTCATTCTGGCAAAGCCACTGTTTTACTTAATGGGCTTACCTCCTCATACTTTCAACTTTTTAGAGGACTTCATCAGAGGTTCTCACTTTCCTCCTTTCTTTTTGTTCTAGCACTTGAACCCTTTTTATCCAGCATACAACAGAATCTATCCATAACAGTTTTCCCATATGGGCATCAATCTTTAAAATTAGCAACATATGCTGATGATATTCTCCTTTTTATATCACATCTCGAAACCTCCATTCCTGCATTACTTAGTGAAATTACCTCTTTCTCTGAAGTTTCTCGGTATAAGGTTAACATAGATAAGAATGAAATTCTTCAGTTGAATACGTATTCCACTAAACAAGCCTTTACAGCATCTTCTTTTTAATGGGCACCCTCTAAAATAAAATATTTAGAAATATGGTTTACTAATTCTGTTGAATATTCTGTTAATCTTAATTGTAAATAGTGCCATAATCACATTGAGAAATTAATCTAATCATGGAACTCATTATTTCTATCATGGTGGGGTCACTTAGATTCCATTAAAATGATGCTTTCTCCACTCTTCCTATACATACTCTCCATCCTACCAGTTAATATATCTAAATCCTTCTTTAAGAAAATTGACTCTTTACGCGCTAAATTTAAATTTTCATTGAACAATAAAAAAAACAGAAATTTCTCTTTCTCTTCTTAAAAAATCTAAAATGGAAGGACGTGTAAATTTTCCAGATTTTAGTTGTTATTATTTGGCTTTTGGTTTACGTCAAGCTTCTTTTTGGACATTCAATGTATCATTTTCATATCATCCTCTTTAGTTAGATATTGAAAAGGAACTACGCCTTCCCTTTACCTCACAAGAAGTAATTTCTCTTTCTTCTAAATCCCCGTTTACCTCTCCACCTCAGTTTAGACATACTTCTTCTTTGATTTGATCAATAAGTACTCCTGTCTCCTGGTCCACCTTTCTGGCCATGCCTATATGGTATACCACACTTATAAGCATTCATAATTGACCTATCTTTTGGACAATTATTTCAAGAAGATGCTCCTATTACTTTTCCTCATCTTAGACATAAATGTCATTGTCCTGATGCATTAGACTCTCGCTTCTCCATGCTTGTTAATGCTTTCCTAGATATTTTCTTTACATTACAGGATGATTCTACCTCAGGTTCTTGCAGCTTAGCTTTACTTACAATACTCAATTCTTATCCTATGGTTTCCGTAATATATCAGTATCTTTCTCCTCTCAATTCAATACAAGCTAAATCCAAGACTGAATTGATAGGGGAGCAGTACTTGATATCACATGGGATGTCCCCTGTTGGAATAAAATGTAGCTTTAGATCCATTTGATATCCAGTTCATCTAGCACAATACAGGCACTCTTTTTTATTTACCATAGTATGTAATTACTCCAACTCATTGTACTAAATTTTCTATGGAAGGGTTAACCAAACGTTAGTCTTGTGAATATCCAAATAGTGATCTTATCCATATGTTATTTTAGTGCCCCAATACTTTGGGCCTGATTACAACGTTGACGGGTGCGATACTCCTTCCCAAACGTGACGAATATCACATCCGCTGTATTACAAGTTTCATTATATCCTATGGAATTTGTAAAACGGTGGGTGGGATATCTGTAACATTTGGGACAGAGTAATGCATCTGCCAAGGTCGTAAACAGGCCCTTGTCTTTTTGGCACAAAGTTTGGACTCAAGTCACACAAGTTTTTAAGCTCTCTATACATTTTAATATCAACTAATATCAAATAAAATTTCATACAACAGTTGTTGGAAATCTATATATCACTAGCATAAATTAGACATCATATAAACTTCTACTTGTACTTTATACATAACAGATGTCCTTTCTGTTTACCACTGACTACCTTTCTCCAAGAAAACTTTGACCAGGTTTTTATTACTTCCAAGACATACTCTCAAAACTTCCACCCACCATGAAAATATTTCTCTCTGTCCTTTTCTTTCTTTTGCATTAGTCATTGCTGATATTGTTTGTTTTCTTTTTTAATTGCATATACTCTAATGTTACAGAATATGAGGACCTTAAGTATTATTAGTATGCAATTATAATATAGCTCTTTTGTCTTATCTCCTTATTTCCTTCCCTCCCCTTTTATTTTAAACCTTTCCGATAAAGAGCATTTTTTCACTAATACATTGTACAAGTTAAAAGGTGCTCATTTAGTAATGTATTTATAGTTATAAGATATATTATGCATGCACTTTTTCTTGTTAAATAAAGCTTTTAAACACCTAAATAAATGCATTTAAAAATATAATAGATATTGCTGGGACCGATGGAATTATGTGAGTCCGTTGAAAGTCTTTTCTGCATAATTATGGATTTACTGCATTTGAAATATTAATATATCTGCTGCATAGTTTGCAGATTTCATTAAAAAAAAGATTATTTCTCACAAAGTTCAAGCGTTATTAAGAACCCGACTACAGGTGTTGCTGCACAGTGGAAGGCACTTGGCAAAGGCTCATTGGTCACCTTTCAGTTGCTTATGTCTGTATTCCGGGGTTAAGACGGTCTTAATGAGATGAGACCTTTTCCCAGATAGTGTCAATGCATAAAAATGATAAAATAATGAAGAAACACTATCACAAAATGTTATAATCCCACGCAGTCCTGCCAAGTAGCATAATTCCATTGGCACTGTATATAAACATTCAGTAATGGTGCAAGAATTTCTGTTCCTGCAAATCAGACGGTATTCTTAAAATTAATAGGATTGGGAAATTGCTGCTCTTAATAGAGATACATTAGTTCAGCATATGTGCAGCTTAGTATTAAATAATGCCTAAAATTAAGAGTTTGTAAATTGTTCATTATTTAACCTGCTACAGAGAACACACCTTTTGTTCTGACAAGTGAGGTACATTTGTATTTTCTCAATAATAGAACTATTACATGTAAAAAAGTTGAGCAGAGTCAGATGAGTACATGTCCAAGCAATTCGCCCTAGAAAGAAGCATGCCTGTGTGTTAAACTTGTAATTGTATAAACTTGAGAAGCCATGGAATAACCTCCCATAACAAGAATATTAGTTGCATTCAAAGAGGCACGCACTTGTTAAGCCTGTTTCACACTTATAGATATTGAACTTAATTTCCATAGCGACCAGAGAAACACGCCATGCATTTGCTGTCCAACAAAGAGGATATACTTCAAAAAAACAACTCAATCCTTGCACAGCCATATACTCATGCACCTCTGTACGTGCACACACATTATCACACCACTTGACTCCCAATCGTACACACACAATTTACATCACCAATTGCTTCATTCCAACTACAGACACACCACACTCAAGCCCACATATATACTTACATACATACGAATACGGTGAAGATCCCCCTAAAGCGTGGAACGACTTACCACTCGGCACCAGATCCTCCTCCTTGCTTCTTGAATTCTGCAAGAGCTAAACACCTGGCTTTTCAATTGAAGCTGTACTGTTCCCATAGGGAACAGGGTTAAGACTGCTTTGCATATGGCTGGGGCCAAACTGGGATGACGTGGCGAGCAAAATATCAATGGATTAAACCCAGATCTGTGGCTGGGGGTGAGTGTTTGAAAAGTTTCAACATTCCGTCCAACATTTCATTTTGCTTTGTGATGTTGCCTTTTCAATTAACCAACCTACCATAGGCAGAGATAGTCACACACACACGAGTGCCAGGATGCACTCGTGGGAGATATCCGAGTGATAGTGTGGTTTACAATTGTAAGGGCGGACTGGCCATTAAGTGTATCTGGTGATTGCTTGAAGGACCAGCTACCTTAAAGTCCTTGTGGTTGGTTCCCTGTTGGTACTAGGTGACTTCACAACAAATGTTCACATCGTCCTTAAGTACCATCTCCAAAGGTAAAAAAACGTACTTCTAAGCTGACTTTTTGCAGGATATCTTCTGTGCAGCCTCTCCCCCCACCCCGTATTCCCCAGTTTGTAAACAAATGCTTGCCTCTCCTAGGCATCTAAGGCAACTTATTGACAATGTGTTGCAGGGATGTGACACATTGTCAATAAGTTGCCCTAGGACCTTTGTACCATTTAAGGCATCCAGCAGGCCGTTTGCAGCTTCACAATCTGATTCTGCATGATTGAGTGTCTGCCATCCAGACATAATAGCCAGGCATATCAATGGGCACGTGTTCTCCTAAAGCAGTCGTCCCCCTCACAAGCAACCAGCATGAATGGTCTTTCTAAGGGCGAGCACAAAGCGCTCCGTCCCATTCTGTAATCTCTCTTTGGGCTTCCAACCACGCCCATGTCACGTCAGTCACTTACATTGGTTTGTGCACTTGCTTTTTAAAATATGCTTGTTTTCATTTGTGAAAGGCATGCATACTTCATGCCTTTTCCGGAGTTTAGCCCACCTATGTAGCACCAGTAAACTACTAAAAACATACGAGGCTCGATGTTTTCAGCATGGTGTCCAGACTATTTTATCTGTTTATTTCCACGCAGCGCTGCATTTTTATATTGCGCTCGCGCTGCGTTTTTTTCTTTACAATGCTAATAGCTCTAACTCGAGCAAATGCGAGACACGTTGCATTGAAAATGCTTGTTTTAATTCTTTTTTATTTTTTATGTGTTATCATATTTAGGAAAGAAATCCAGGCCAGCGAATCTGAGGGATGGGCAAATTAACTTCATACTCAGAGTCACAGACTAAAGCACAATATAATGATTCATTTCTTCTTCAGCTGACAGTTAGTTGCCAACTACAGTAGATGAACAATGAAGAATGGGTACTTTCCTATGCAAGTCTGCAAATAACTATGTAAACCTCAAGGGTGGACCTAAAATCAAATGATCCTACTGAGGAAAAGTGAATATCTTCTTTTTACTGCAGTTTGCAGTTTATCTCAGTCACAAAGGCTATTTTTGGACTCCTGGCAACAAAAAGCACTAAAGGGTTGAAGATACAAATCCCTGGAAAGAATACTTCAAAAGGCTAGACTAATGTGTCAAAATTTGAAAATCAAAAACATGATCAATTTTAACTAAATAAGTCTAAAATATTAGTGGAAAGTCATTATTTTTATTGAGTCATGAACACACATTCACAAACTTTTCCGCAATCAGTTCAACTGTGCTCAAGTAATCATTTGTTTGTATTTTGTCCTTGCTTACGAAAAAGAATCACTGTTATTTTAAAGCTGATTAAACAAATTTTACAGTATATAATATGGTGTGAAATGTAGTGTGCATTACATTTCTGGGGTCTCTACCAAATACCTATACAGTGGATGACAGAAAAATACAAAACTAGAGTAAAATAGCACACCACCTAAAAAGTGCTATTATGGTCTTAATTAATATGCTGCTACTAATTAGTCCCATTTTGTTTAGTTAATGTAAGGCAGAAATGTTAGAAATTGGGTTTCTGCTTGGCAGAGGTATGCACCCTGTCCAAGCAGGAACCACAATCCTAGTCAGGTTAAGTCACTAGCACTCCCTAAATTAACCTGTTCTCACCCCCTAGGAGCAGTCAGGCTTAACTTAAGATGCAATGTGTTAAGTATTTGTGTTTTTGTTTGTTTGAGGTATCTAAATTAATACATATTGTGAGAAAGTGGGTTCTGTCTCATTTAACCCTCTGGATCATTTGCCCTTGGGATACCCTGTTTTTTACTTGTACTGTGAGATTCTCACTAGCTGAGCGTCACTCATAGTAAAATCTGTGAGAATGGCCATGCATGCATTACGCCACTTTGTAAATATAAGGTGCAGGGAACCTGCCACCTTAGGGCTGCCTTAGCACTGAAAAAATGAAGGTAAGGTGGCGCAAGGAGCTCTTAAATATGCCCCTAAATCTTTCGGGGTGGGGAGACGGACTGCACACAGTGCTCTGCTGTTTATGTTTGTGAACTCATTAGGAAGGGCCAAGGTCCAGCAAAGGTAGAGTGGCACAGGGAGTGCATATGACCCAACCTCTTTCTATTAATTTTACCATCCCAAGGCAACCAGGATGGAACCTCTTTCTATTAATTTTACCACCCCAAGGCAACCAGGGACTCAGGCAGACCAGAGCATGAGACGAAGTCTAAAGTTGTGTAGACTGCCATTGCGTTCTTCGATGATATGCCCACAAGGCCCACATCTCGCTGTGGATCAAAGAATGAAGCATAGAGGCTACTGGGAAAGAACAGGGACCCAAAAGTGGAGCTGTGTGCTCACACCACCCCTGTGCCCATGATTGAAGGGGAGAGATGTAACAGAACACATATTCCTCTCCCGTGCATGGGCTATACAGTAGAGCAAAGCTGACTCTCACACCGGCTTCATAGGTGTTGCTATGCCAACACAGGGACCCGGCAGGCACCACATAGACATTGGGGCTAAACCCAGGACACCCATTCCTAAAAGATAAAGGTCAAAAGGAAAGCCTGTGGTACCATCAAAGTAAACACCATAGGCGGATAAGCTGGGGCATGGTGCGCCCCATAACCCCTTGCTATGGACTGGGAAATATACATATTTGCGGTGTTTCCGGGAGGGCAGGTGCACCACCATCATTAAGACAAATGTCTATGGGCCAGCCAGGAGTATGGCAGTCCCCACAGAAACCCTGTTCAAAGGTTTTCTTCGTGTTTTCATATATTTATGAGACGGTTAAATTGATGACTCACAGAGAGGGTTTCCAATATTTCAAGCACTACTGTAGATGGAGTATTTTGCTCAGTGATGTTGGGATGTAAGGCTAATGAGTCAGCTGGTCTTAAGGCTGCTTAAAGGTACAAAAGAGATTCATGCCCACATTTTTTAAAATAGTAGTGCTTTATTGACAATGCCGAAGTTGGCAATGATTCATTTTATGTTTTAATGATTATCATGGGAATTCTTAACTAACAATCACAATGTTCATAGTGAATCTTTACTTTTGTGGATGAAGGTCATTTAAATGTTTTAAAATGCTTTGTTGACAATCACAGGAATAACTGTGAATTGTTACATGCCCTAATGAATGTCATTGTAAGATGGCACCATCCATAGTAGTTTTAATGATATTGGTTTGCTATGACATAAGTCTGTTTCTATAAATGTATTGACACTCGGGCAAAGCATGTCTATACCCCATTGTATTTTGCCTATTATAGGTCGGGAGGCTCCTGTGAGGCTTGGTAGAGGCATGAACTGTTAGAGGGGTGTACATATATATATATATATATATATATATATATATATATATATAGTTAGAAATGGGTCTTTTGGTTGGCAGTCAGGTTACCCCCTGCCCAAGCAAGGACCCTCACTCTAGTCAGGGTAAATGAGAATCACATCACACTCAGTTAACCCCCACTCACCCCCTTGGTAGCTTGGCACGAGCAGCCAGGCTTAACTTCAGAAGCAATGTATAAAGTATTTGTACCAACATACACAGTAATACAGTGAAAACACTACAAAATGGACATCACACCATTTAGAACAATAGGTAATATTGTATAGAACAATAGGTAATATTTATCTAAATCACAAAAGACCAAAATGACAAACATTCAACATACACATGTCAAGATATGAATTTTAAAAAGAATAAGAGTCTTAATCCTTAGAAAACAGTTAGAAGAATGCTGTTGTTACACAAAGTACCTTGCTAGCATAAAAAATAAAGCCACACAGGCAAGCGTACATTGGAAAAGGGTAGCGATGCGTCGATTCCATACTCGCAAGTGAGGCCATATGTTGTTTCATTTTTCTCCCTCACAAGAGAGTGGGGACGGGGCACATCGGATCCGCTCAGAGTCAGATAGACTTTGATGCCCCGGGACGATGCGTGGAAAATCCGGTCACACAGTATCAGAAAACTGCGCTGCTTAGGGTTTGCGTTGTTATCAGCCTCTGTAAGCGGGTGTTATGTGTCGTTTCTCCAGCTGCGATGTGTCGATCTCCCAGCCGCTATGCAGGTGGAGTGTCGATTTCAGCCGCGAAGCTGGCGCTGCGTCATTTATCAGCCGCGTTGCGGAAGGTGCATCGAAAATTTCCCCTTAGTATTCTGTGCGTGGATTTTTAGTTCTTGTCTGCCAACTTCACCTTTCAAGGGCCCAGGAACTGGATAGGGCACCACTTTGCAGGGCAGGAGCCTCAGGAGAGAGTCCAGGTGCTGGCAGGGGAAGTCTTTGATGGCCCTGAGACTTTAACAACAGGAGGCAAGCTCACTTCAAGCCCTTGGATATTATTCTCAAGCAGGAATGCACAATAAAGTCTAGTCTTTGTCCCCTTTCACAGGCAGAAGCAGCAACTGCAGTGTTAGACCTGACAGCATTAGGGTGATCAACCCTAACTTTTTGCCTGCCTCCCTCCACTTTTTAGACACTGTTTTTGCTGGTTTTAGGACTCTGCGGACTTTACCACTGCTAACCAGTGTTAAAGTGCATATGCTCTCTCCCTTAAAACATGATGACATTGGTTCATACCCAATTGGCTTACTTAGTCTACTTTTAAGTCGCCTGTAAAGTGCACTACATGTGCCCAGGGCTTGTAGATTAAATGCTACTAGTGGGCCTGCAGCACTGATTGTGCCTCCCACATAAGTAGCCCCTTAACCATGCCTCGGGTCTGCCATTGCAAGGCCTGTGTGTGCAGTTTCACTGCAGCTTCGACTTGGCATTTAAAAGTGCTTGCCAAGCCTTAAATTCCCCTCTTTCTACATATTAGTCACCCTTGAGGTAGGCACTAGGTAACCCAAAGGGCAGGGTGCTACGTAGGCAAAAGGCAGGACATATAACTGTGTAGTTTATATGTCCTGGTAGTGTAGAACTCCTAAATTCGTTTTACACTGCTGTGAGGCCTGCTCCTTTCATAGGTTAACATTAGGGCTACCCTCAAGTACTGTTTGAGTGGTAGATTCTGATCTGAAAGGAGTAACAAGGTCATATTTAGTATGGCCAGAATGGGAATACAAAATCCTGCTGACTGGTGAAGTTGGATTTAATATTACTATTTTAGAAATGCCACTTTTAGAAAGTGAGCATTTCTCTGCACTTAAATCCTTCTTTTCCTTACAATCCACATCTAGCTAAGTTACTTGAAAGCTCCCTTGTGCATTTCACTCAGACAACCCCAAACACAGGATGCTCAGTCACATCTGCACACATCTGCATACTGAATGGGTCTTCCTGGGCTGGGAGGGTGGAGGGCTTGACAGTTACATGTCAAAGGACAGTGGCCTCCCCTCACACAATGGACTGCCAAACCCCCTAATGGGACGATGGTATACAGGATGGAACTGAAAGAGGACCTGGTGCACTTCTAAGCCACTCTTTGAAGCCTCCCCCACTTCAAAGGCACATTTGGGTATTTAAACACGGCCTCTGACCCTACCAACTCAGACACTTCTGGTCAAGATACCACTGGTGAAAAAGCTCTGAACCAAAACCTGCAACCTGCCAAGAGGATCTGCCTGGCTGCCCAAAGGACTCACCTGACTGCTTTTCTGCAAAGGACTACTGCCTTGCTGTTGCCCTGCTACCTTGCTGCTCTCTGGCTCTGCTGAGAAGTGCTCTCCAAGGGCTTGGATAGAGCTTGCCTCCTGTTCCTTGATGTTTCAGGGCCATAAAGACTTCCTTCTGCAAAGAACTCCTTGTGTGGTGAAAATTCGACGCACAGCCTGCTAGAAACGACGCACAGCCTGCATCGTGGTGAGAAAATCACTGCACGCAAAACTGGAACGACGCAGCCCAGCTCCCTGAGAGGAGATCGGCGCAGCACCAGCGTTGTGACTGGAACTTCGACGCACGGCCCACTGGATCGACACGTAGCCGAGCCGAAACAACGCAGCCCGACTTCCTGTGAGAAGAATCGATGTAGCGCCTGTAGTGCAACAGAAATTTCCCTGCATTGCCCACCGGATTGACACAGCTCCTGTGCCTTCGTCCTGCACGCCCACGATTTCTCTGCATCGTCCCCAGGGCGTCCGAATACCCTGCAACTCAAAGAGGCTCCAAGTCAGCGCGTCGGAAATCGATGCAAAGCCTTCCCTGTGTGGAAAATTATTGACGCGTCTGTGTGCACCTGGAGAAACTGACGCACACCTCCCTATTTTTCACGCATCCCCTCCTCTGTAGTCCCTTGCAGAGAATTTGAAGACAAACCAGGTACTTTGTGCTTGCAAGAGACACTTGTTGCTTTTTAAAGACTAAAGACTCTTTTTATAATTCTCTAAAGTGATATTTCAATGTGTCCTTATCAAATCTTGATCGTTTTTATCTGCATTTAACCAGATAAATATTATATATTTTTCTAAATACTGTGTGGTATATTTTTGTGGTGTTATACTATGTTATTGAATGATTTCTTGCACAAATATTATACATTGCCTTCTGAGTTAAGCCTGAATGCTCAGTGCCAAGCTACCAGAGGGTGGGCACAGAATAATTTAGATTGTGTGTGACTTACTCTGACTAGAGTGAGGGCCTTGCTTGGACAGGGGGTAACCTGACTGCCAACCAAAACCCAATTTCTAACATGCAAGATAGCCCAACAAAGCACAGGCAGGGGCAGCACTTCTTCTCTGCTCTTCGGCTCTTCTCCGTGGCAGAGGTTCCTCTGGATTCCAGAAATGATCTAATCTTCAGGGGTTTTGGGTCCACTACTTATACCCCTTTATGCCTTTCAAGTAGGCAAACTTCAAAGGAAAATCTCTCTTGTTTGTAAGATCCTGCCTTGCCCAGGCCAGGCCCCAGACACACATCAGTTGGTTGGAGACAGCATTGTGTGAGGGCAGGCACAGCCCTTTCAGTTGTGAGTGACCACTCCTCCCCTCCCTCCCAGCACAGGTGGCTCATCAGGATATGCATGCTATACCTTAGCTCCCTTTATGTCATTGTCTAGAGTAGAGGTGCAAACAGCCCAACTGTCAAACTGACCCAGAAGGGAATCCACAAACAGTCAGAGTCACAGAATGGTTTAAGCAAGAAAATGCCTACTTTCTGCAAGTGGCATTTTCAAACACACACTCTAAAAACAACCTTTACCAAAAAGATGTATTTTTAAGTTGTGAGTTCAGGGACCCTAAACTCCACATTTCACACTCCACAGAAAGTAGGACAGTGTATTTGGTTAACAAAAAACGTCAGGTTATAGGTACCCAGTCTACAATAAACATCTGGAAATGTTGACAGGATTCCTAGCTTGCTCACAGTGCCCCGCCTGAACCCCTAAATACACCAGGGTACCAGATGGGTTCCGCAATCTCTTGAAGCACTTGAATTCCAAAGGAAATCATCAAATCAGATCTAGCCTTTTGTTGTCATTTAGAGTACTCAAGATTAGAAACAAGAAAGAATGCAAAAATTTTGTTTAGAGCATTTATTGCAATAGGTTTATTCTTGCATAAAAAACATGAGCTACAATTATTAGGCAAATGAGACAGAGTATGACAACCAGCATTGCAAAAATGGTGAAAAAGATAAACGGTTCAAACATGGTTCTGTGATTGTATTAGTATACTCTGACCTGTAACTAACTACACTACTGAGAGCCCAGCAAGACCACCCTCTGCCCTATCTATTGGGAAAACCTGAACACTCATACCTGGGTATGATGTACCAGGACACCAGGAAGCCGGTCTGGTGTAGTGCAGACTATTGTTCCTATGGAGGGTAGAGGTCAGATTCCGAATCAGAGTCAGCCAGGCTACATCTTATGCACTATGTGCCACGTTCCAGGTAAGCCCAGTGGAAGTGCTTCTCTGTCTCATATGATGCTGAGTCAGTATTTGTAATACAAGCACCATCCTTGTCACACTGTGTCAGAGGTGCAAGCTTGATGCTGTGATATGTCTACAAATGTAGAGCTGTCTCCACGGACAAGCAGAACGTTTAGGCATCATGTCCTGTGTGCTCAGCCTTGGACAGAGTGTACAGACTAAATGAAATTGGTGCTTTCTAGGAACAAGTGACATGTACAATGATTTTGCAGTGCATTATCACATAAACGAATAGCTATGTAAAAGGTTACAGAAAGAAAAGAAGTGCTAAATTGAAAATGTGCATTTAAAAATGGAGGCTCTAGGCAGGTCCTATCACACTTCACTAAACCTTGTGAAAGAGGAGAATGACATCACTCACAGTTAAGTTAGCCAATTGCTGAAGTGAGCTGACCCACTGCCCCATGCTGTAGTGAGAGGAAGACATATCTGAAATCAGTGACAAATTCCATGTGGAAAGCGGTGATGTTGTGGAGGCATACCGGCACCTGCATGCAGCCTTTTCACATAAATGGGTCATGCAGTTGCATGTTTAGATCTCGCATTCATTGGGATAATTATCAGTCTTCTTTGCTGCTTTTTAATTTGGAAGTGTGTCCCAGATGTTACTTCCTTGTCTTTGTATTGTGCATAGACAAAGTTCAGATTGATTTACCTTAATTAGTGTCTGTCCACTGCTTGAGCTGTGATTGAGGGACTATTCAATCAATCAATCAAACATTTATAGAGCGCTGCAAATCACCAGCGACGGTCTCGAGGCTCTGGCCATGTATGCTGCTTAGAGGAATGATCATTCGAACATCCAGGTCTTTAGATCTCTTCTGAATTGCTGGAGTGATAGTGTGGTCCTGAGGTGCACTGGGAGGTTGTACCAGGCTTTGGCTGCCAGGTGCGAGAAGGAGTGTCCTCTGCTGTTGGCTCAACGGATCTGTGGGGTGTCTGTGAGGGAGAGGGAAGCTGATCGTAGGTGTCTGGTTGATTGGCGTAACATCAGGCATTTGTTGATGTATGCTGGTCCTTCTCTGTGTAGGGCTTTGTAGGTGTGGGTCAGCATCTTTAACTAGCATCTCTTCTGAATTGGTAGCCAGTGTAGTTTTTTGGGATGGGGTGTGATGTGGGTCCTTCTGGAGAGGTAGGGTACGAGTCTTGCTGCTGAGTACTGTATTGTCTGGTGTCTCTTCAGGAGGTGTACTGTAATTCCTGCGTAGAACTATTTTGTCTTTTTTGGGCATTTTTGTATAGCACAAACACGATCCAACTTGAAGGAGTGCTTTATAGGAGCACCAGTTATGTTACACAAGATCACATTTATTCTTAGGCACAAGAAGATTAAGGGCCTGATTACAACTTTGGCGGAGGGGGTTCATCCGTCCCAAATGTGACGGATATCCCACCCACCGTATTATGCGTTCCATAGGATATAATGGACTCATAATACGGTGGGCGGGATATCCGTCAGATTTGGGACGGATTAACCCCCTCCGCCAAAGTTGTAATCAGGCCCTAAGTGATTTGCCCAGAATCACAGGATATTGAACCAAGGCTGAGACTCATACCTCGCTTACTTACTTATATCTGGTACAACAGAGAGTGCTCTCCTCTTCTCTTCCTACCTAATAGCATGTACCCTGATCAAAGTGCAGGTGTTTGCCAGTACAGACAAGTGCCCATGGGCCACAGCTGCAAACCAGTCTAATGACCATGGAGGTATTTTTTTTTATCTCAAAAGTCTTGCTTACCTGCAAAGATGAAGGTGGTTGAGATCTCACAATGCCCAACAATCCCACCACCACCACCCAAACAGTACATCTTGGTCTTAGAGCTCCAGACCTGCCTACCCATGAGATGCAAATGTGAACTGGGGCAAAATCTGTCAACAGCAGATGGCCTGCAAAATGCTCCCACCACCTTCCCCATCCCCCTAGGTCAGTGCCCTCTGCCGCCTGTGAAGGAAGGGCCAATATGGATTATCAAGAACAGTCTGCCTTTACAAATGTATATGTGTCTTAGCACTAGAGTACACATGCACAAACCAATCTACCCGCAATGACCTACATATTATGGCAGACCATCACTTCTCTAAAAACCTCTAAAAAAGGGTATTTTAGCCCACCTATTACCTACCAATTTGATGGCATCATCACACTTCTTTTCTACCATCTAATATGTAACATTTCTTTGTATGGAGCATGGACCAAATACAGATTGATTTATCGTGCCATTTTTTTTAATATAGCGCAAACTTGACCTGAAGGAATTGGGTCGCTTTACATGAGAACCAGTTACATTACACAAGCCTACCATCATTTTCTCTCTTTTCAGTTAGGGGAGATAAAGTGATTTGCCCAGAATCAGAGGATGTTTAGCTGATGCCCAGACTCGAACCTCGCCCCTGCCCGAAGCACCACATCGTTCTTCCCTCTCCCGCCCACTCCTCCTCTATTGGGTTGCCATCTTTAGTTCGGTCAGGGCTTTATCCACAGAATAAATGTGTGTCGGCTCCTCTGATGGCAATGACGGGCAATGTTCCTTTCCGTGTAAGGGTGTGTCTGAAAGTTACCCACTCTGGTAACAGTATATTTTTTTCCACACTGCTGGCCTAGAAAGCATTTGTCTGTGCTCCTGTCATCCAGACGCCAGATGCGTTTGTGGAGAGTGTGCTTTAAAGCTGCCATTCGTGACATGTAGGTGCCGTAAAAACACCTGAACGTTCTATGACAGTGGTTCTCAACATTTTGATTTATGTGGACCCTCATTTTACCATTAATGGAACCCAGGGACCCCCACTGAATCATCATTGGAATCCGGGGACCCCCGCCTAAGTCATTACTGGAAGCTGGGGACCTAATTTGTCAATATTTGTTCATATTTTTTCATTTTCTAAGCAGTCGCGGACCCCCTAAAAAGTCTTCGCGGACCCCCAGGGGTCCCCGGACCACAGGTTGGGAACCACTGTTCTATGATATTATAACTGAAATTAGTAATCCAGGGAAAGAGTGAGCGACTGACTGGGGGGCGAGGATGTGCTGACCAGCTCAAATCTGATGTCTCAAGTCATGAAGAATTTAAATGCTTTTATATATCTCCGGGGAATTGGTATCTTTTCTTACCACCCCCAACCGTCTTCCCAGTAATATCACCATGGAGTTCATGTTCTTTCAGGCTTATTAAAGTGAAATTCAAACGACATCATCCAGAATGGATTGTGTTCTTAAATTAAAGTCCATTTCTGGAAATACGGGTTTTCTTTGACAGTTAACCTGCTTCCAAATCTATCACACGTTCTAATGGGGGAGGTATTTCTGACATGTTACATATACAGCTGCCACGTTTCCAGGGTCCATGGCTGGTGTGCTGCTGCATTCCATGTTTTTTTCATTTGAATTCTGGGACTTGAAGTACTGATTTTAATGGAATAAACAAGACTACATGTTCCAGAATTGAAAAAGAAAAAACCCGTACTGGAGTAGCACATCAGGCATGGACCTGGGAAGCCTGGCAGGGCTCTATGTAACGTACATTCACTGCTGAAATTTGTGCGAAGCCTACATGTTTCAGGTTTGATGACACGATTATGTAGTCAGCCTTTCAAGGTCGATAGAGCGAGTGTGATTATGTTAAATAATGTTACCACATGGTATTTACAGTGTCAAGACATGGTAACAACGCCATGTGAAACATTTTATTGGCATTACTATTAATCATTCCAGTGCTTAATTTGTAAAAAAAAAAACGTGCCGGTGCCCAAAGCCCTCCTCTTAAATACGCAGCATCTGCAATTAAATATGCGAACATGGAATACTGAGGCAGCGTAATCCTGACGCCATCTCGGGCCTCTTTAATCCATTTACAGCCCCTCCCTGCCCCTTTAGTTCACTCATGCACCTTTTTACTTTCTCCCATTGTGATGCTTTTTCGTATTTCTCTTCCTCCGTCTTTCCCGTACGTCTTTTGCTCGCTATAAGTACTTGAAACAGAAATTAAGCGCCGGCCCTCAAAAATAAGTGCCGGTGCTCCGCACCGGAAACAACAAGCCCAAATTAAGCAATGAATCATTCTCATCTTTTCACCCTTAGAACGTGAATGTCTGAGTATTTGGAACCAGTGATACACGGGTTACATATAAATCCCATCCACGGGCATCCAACCAGCTGAGTCATCTAACATGCTTTATGAAAACACTCAAACCCACTTTCACTGCAGGAAGTGAATGTAGCGTTCTTCTATTTTACTTTCAGTCGCGCTGCTGTACAACGTGACCAACGCTGACTTTGCCAATGCCTGTTATTCACATGTGTGCAGCCGGGACACAGCCTGAAATTACTCATCTGGTGTTCAGTGGGCAGAGCCTTCCATACAGCAGTCGGACGACTAGACCCCCAAGGGGACTAAGACATTATTGTCACACAAAGTGCCTGGCTTGAATCTTGAAACACTCTCGAAGAGCTGTTCCTTTAAACAAGTGTCATTTCAAAAGTGCGGCAATGCACAGTTACTGAAAGGAAAAACTCCCGCTATCCGCGCATATTCCTCTATTTAAAACAGCCTTCTTTCTAATGGTATCTCAGGGCTGGAGAATATAACACTGCGCTCGTCTTACAGGAGGAGGCAAGGGGTTGAGCCGATAATGTTGCCGATGACAGCAGAAACCAATGATTTCCTATTTATGATACAGAGGAAGGGGAGCGGTGGCGCTTTACCGCATTCTCAGGCGCGCGGGTGTAGCAGATTGACATTTCAGCTCCTTCGCGAGACGTCTGATCGGCAGCAACACTTTACTCTTATTTCATCTTTGTGTAATTCGGCTTTGTGGTTGACTGAAAAACCTGTCACGGAAGCGAGAAGCAGGTCTCTTCGATTAATTAACAGAATGGCTTTATTCACCAAGGTAGTCACATTTATGCCATGGGTAGGGTCTAATGTCTTTGTTATTTACTTTTATTTGCCACTCCTGTCCCCACGACATAGTTCATCGGGGCGCTCCGGAGTAGCTCTCTGGGATGACAGAAGAAGCGCATGAGCAGGACACAAGTAAATAATGTACTTTCATTCAGTATGAAGGATGACAGTGTGGACAACATTCATTCCCATCGTTCGAGAGATTCTTTTCAATAGATCTGTATTTCTATTGTCAAAAAGAACAGTTTATTAAATTAAGAAATGAACAAGCATTTACAAGTACTTTATCCCTATAGTCTACATTGAAAACATTTACAAGTACTTCACCCCTATATTTTACATTGAAAACACGGCCACGGGAATTATGCGGCAGAAGACCAAATTATGCGGCATGGTTAACTAAATTAGGTGGCAAGGAAAGGCAAATCATGCATAATTCAAACTTTATTCAATCAGCTCATAATTAGTTTATTAAGGACCACCAATAACATAATCTAAATCAGAACTTGACAAAACATATGCTCAAATGCTTCGGCATAGCCCAACAATTAATTTGGCTCTTGCCTAAGGCCTGGAAAGACTAGGCCACAACATCGGCTAAGTTAACTCTACAGTATAATACAAAACATAGGTTATACATCTTAATATGACATACTACTACGTTATCACATATTTTCATTATTTCACGTATTTTTACTCATTTTAGTACAATTTTCGCATAAGTGTCTCCCACTCTCTCTGTGGGCACATTTTCAACGTGCACATTAATTTTTCTACAGTTAATTTCTTTATGCACTTCTTTGTTAATCAAAACATATAAAATGCCTTAATTATTTCTAAATAGCATATCTGCTTCAACAGTCACCTCTTTCTTAGTAACTTTAGGTCCGTTTGAGACAGCAACACTTTTTTTTTAAATCTGCAGTTTATGCAGTAGATATTGGAGTATGTGGCAAATGTGGCAAAAAACACTTTTTAAAAACAAAATCTGCAAATTATGCAGTAGATATTGGATTATGCAGGAAATGCAGCTTTCACAGAATTGCTTAATTCCAGTGACCCTGACTACAATCTATTTTTTAACTACATAAGCCCAATATATTTTTTATGCAGCGGATTTCCGGCTTTTAAAATATGTGCACATTTTGAGATCATTCGGTGCAGGGCTAATGAACCACAGCTATTACCAATTCAGGCACCAGAGTTTCAAACAATCCAAGAAAAATTATGTTTGCATGCACATAGAGCAATCTCTAGAGCAGCATCTTGTGAAGGAATGGCCATTTAGAGATGCATTTGCAAATAGGCCTCCTTTTGTTTTTTTAATAAACTGCACCATTGCACTATAAAATGAAACAATTCAAAACTTATTTGTTATAAATGGGGTCCTTGGTTAGCAGTCAGGTTACCCCCTGTCCAAGCAAGGACCCTCACTCTAGTCAGGGTAAGCCACACACAATCCAAATTATCCTGTGCCCACCCTCTGGTAGCTTGGCACTGAGCAGTCAGGCTTAACCTACAAGGGAATGTGTAAAGTATTTGTGCAATAAATCATGCAATAACAGTACAACACCACAAAAATACACCACACAGTGTTTAGAAAAAATATATAATACGTATCTGATAAGATGCAGGTCAAACTGATAAAAATGCAATAAGTATATGTGGAAAATATCACTGTAAAAATGATACAAAGTGTCTTTAGTCTCTTAAAAGCAATAAATGTCTCTTTCAAGCACAAAGTACCTGGTTTGCATTCAAAATCTCCACAATGAACCGCAGAGGAAGAGATGTGTGGAAAACAGGGAGGTGTGCGTCGATTTCTCGGGCCGCATACGGCGATGCGTTGTTTATTTTTCATGCAGGGAAGGCTTTGTGTCGATTTCCAGTGCTCGGTCTTGGATCCTCTTCGGGTTGCAGGGTTTTCAAATGCCCCAGGGATGATGCATGGATTCCCAGCACTGACAGGTCGAAGTCACAGGGGCTGCGTCAATCCGGTGGGCGTTGCGTGGAAATTTCTACCGCATGGCAGGCGCTGTCTCGATTCCTCTCTGGAAGTCGGGCTGCGTCATTCCAGTGGGCCATGCTTCTAATTTCTGGTCGCTATGCTGGCGCTGCGTCGATCGTCTCGTTACGAAGTCGGGCTGCGTCGTTCCAGTTCGGTGTGCAGTGAATTTTTCACCGCTATACCGGCTGTGCGTCACTTCTGTAGGGCTGTGTATTGAATTTTGCTGCACTAGGAGTCCTTCATATAGAGATGAAGTCTTTTTGGTCCTGAGACTTCAGGGAACAGGAGGCAAGCTCTATCCAAGCCTTTGAAGAGCACTTCTCAGCACAGCCTGAGAGCAGCAAGGCAGCAAGGCAGCAGTCCTTCACAGAAAGCAGTCAGGCAAGTCCTTTGGGCAGCCAGGCAGTTCTTCTTGGCAGGTTGCAGATTCTGGTTCAGGTTCTCTTCTCCAGGAAGTGTCTGAGCTGTTGGGGGCAGAGGCCCTGTTTAAATACCCAAAAGTGCCTTTGAAGTGTGCGGGGGCTTCAAAGAGTGGCTTAGAAGTGCACAAGGTCCCCTTTCAGTTCAATCCTTTCTGCCAGGGTCCCAGTAGGGGGCGTGGCAGTCCTTTGTGTGAGGGCAGGCTATTGTCCTTTGACATGTAAGTGTCAGGCCCTCCACCCTCCCAGCCCAGGAAGACCCATTCAAAATGCAGATGTATGCAAGTGAGGCTGAGTTTCCTGTGTTTGGGGTGCGTCTGAGTGAATGCACAAGGGAGCTGTCAACTGAACCAGCCAGATGTGGATTGTAAGGCACAGAAGGATTGAAGTGCAGAGAAATGGTCACTTTCTAAAAGTGGCATTTCTAAAATAGTGATATTAAATCCAACTTCACCAGTCAGCAGGAATTTTTATCACCATTCTGGCCATATTAAATATGACCTTCCTACTCGTTTCAGATCAGCAGCTGTCACTCAAACAGTATATGAGGGCAGCCCCAATGTTAGCCTATGAAAGGAGCAGGCCTCCCAGCAGTGTAAAAACAAATTTAGGAGTTTTACACTA
Source organism: Pleurodeles waltl (assembly GCF_031143425.1). NCBI lineage: Eukaryota > Metazoa > Chordata > Amphibia > Caudata > Salamandridae > Pleurodeles > Pleurodeles waltl. The sequence goes on along the minus strand of NC_090440.1, from coordinate 100,541,322 downwards.
CCAGGACATGTAAACTATAAAGGAACATGTCCTGCCTTTTTCCTACACAGCACCCTGCCCTATGGGTTACCTCAGTGACATAGATGTAGAAAAAGGGGAGTTTTAGACTTGGCAAGTACTTTTAAGTGGAAAGTCAAATTGCCAGTGAAACTGCACACACAGGCCTTGCAATGGCAGGCCTGAGACATGGTTAAGGAGCTACTTAATTGGATGGCACTAGCAGTGCTGCAGGCCCACTAGTAGCATTTAATCTACAGGTCCTGGGCACATATAGTGCACTTTACTAGGGACTTATAAGTAATTTAAATAATCCAATTGGGTATGATCCAATGTTATCATGTTTAAAGGGAGAGAGAATATGCACTTTAGCACTGGTTAGCAGTAAAGTAGTACTGTTACAGCGATTATTCTACGTAGATATGTTGCTGTGCCTTACAAAATGTTACTGCAATACTGTCTTCAATCTAGGGGTGAAGCGAAAGCACAGTGAGTGGAAGGAGAAGTTCTAGTTTGATTGAAACAGTTTGCAGCCAGTGATGGCACAGCGAGTAAGGTGAACCACAAAGCAGTGAGCCACACTCTGGAAACAAGGCTGGGCTTCCCTGGTGCAGTCTAGCAGTGGTTCACCTCCTATCTTGCCAGTCACCTCCAGTTGATACACATGTGAACCTCAAGATATAAGAATTTGCCCATCTCCTGTGGCGTATGTCAGGTCTTAGGGCCAGATGTACTAAACACTTGTTGCAAAATACTGGTCGCAATTTGCAACAAGTATTTTTGTGGCTAGTGTGGCATTTTGTCAACCAACCTAATAGGTCACAGTTGGACCTATCTCATGAAAATGAATGAGGTGGGCCACAAACTGCGACACACTGCGATTCAATGCCGACACAGAGATGGTGGCCTGCTGGGGCCAGCAGGCAACTATTTTTGTGGTTGCTTTTAAACAAATCAGCTCATTTCCCCTAAAAGGGTTATTACTACTTTTGTGTAATTGGTAAAATATTAATGGTTTGCGACTGGATTTTGGTTGTATAACCTTACTACTTCCCATTCCAAATCGATATTTGGAAAGCTTTCTAAAAGTGGCATTTTCAGGAAAAAAATATTTAAGGAGTTTTTCATTGCCAGGGTATGTAAAACATAAGTGCACATATCACACTTTTTAAATACAGTGCACCCTTCTCAATGAGCCTTTAGTGCCTACCTTAGGAGTGACTTAAAAGAATGAAAAAGAAAGTTGAAGGCTTAGCAAAACGTTTATTTTGCAAGGTCAAAATAGCAGTTTAAAACTGCACTACTGGCTATAGTGGTAGGCCTGAGATATGTTTTAAAATACCCATTTAGAGGGTTGCACAATGAGTGTACCGCCCATTAGTAGCATTTAATTTACAGACTCCGGTGCATTTTGTACAATATACTAGGGACTTATAAGTACATTAAAAATACCAATCAGGTAGATGCCAATAGTACCATGTTTTAGGGAGAGAGCACAAACACTTTACCACTGGTTAGTGTGGAAAAGTGCACATAGTACTAATGCCAAGCAAAAAAGAGTTCAACAACAGTAGGCAAATATTTGGGGAGGACATCTGACTCTGCAAAAAAGGCCCAGTCCAACTATTGTGAATCATATCTCGTGGCTCTATCCCACACTCAGCATTCCATTGATTTCTACCTACATTTAAATTTTAACTACTGATAAATATTGATAAGGTAGTTGGCTATTATAGGCAAGAGACAGCACTATTATACTGCGTAGCAGTAGATGTTTGGCCAAGGTGTTTTACAGTATTAAACAATTGTTTGAATTGCTTGTTTGAATCAGTAGGTTTGGAACATCTTCAACCTAAATATACTAGAATAGAGGCACACATTGGACCCTTAAAGGAACAACTGCTCCCTGCACAGGACAATGAGGTCCCACCGGCAAGTCTTAAACCTTCTGATCTATTTATAACAATTTAGACCGATTTACATCACCCATAATTACAGTCACTGGCTGGCACTGTAACACAGAATGTTGGAAATGGTCAGACACAGTGATTACAGAGTGGTGTTCTACATGGTATTCTCAATTCTGAAGGTTTTAAGGCTCCCACTTAACATATACAATGAGCAGGTGGTAAATAGGAGCAGTAGCTTCCCCGCAGGATAGGGGTGGAAGAAGAGGAATGTGAGCGATGAGAAGCCTAAGGGAAGAATTGTTTTCCTACAATGCGAGGCCACTGGTGCCGTTTACAGACTCATGCGGACCCCCACGTACAGTACCTTTTGTAAAACAAGCAGAAAACAGGCCGGTGCACAGAGTTGGGGAGCGAGGCGTCTCTGGATCCGATGCAGCATTGGTTCCGGTGCTACGGGGCAGAGGAGCAGAGGCGTCGCGCAGCGGTGTCAGGTCCTTACTGCAGAGCGGTGGAGGTGAGGCGGCGTCGTATGTGAGGTGTCAGTCTGTTAGTACCTCCAACAGATACGAAGTCAGGCGAACTCACAATGCTGCAGGGTGACCTCACAGGGTCGTACTCACGTCACAGGTGCAGCAACTGAGTCGGGTGTCATGAACATCGATGCTACGACACTCCGATCTCAGCGAAGTCATGCGGGATCAGCGGCTACAGCGATGCGAGGCCTGCAGAGTCATTGGGGTTGTCCTGCTTCTGCGAGGTCTATGGCTTCAGGGACAGGCAGCGTCGTGGGTTCCGTGCAGCGGCATCCTTAAAGAAGTCACATGGTGTCGTCCGGCATTGTTTCACTGGATTTCTCCAGAAATTCACTTCCAGTGACCCAGGAACTGGAATGGTACCCTCTGGCAAACTAGAGCCCACAGCATGTAGACTCAAAACTAAATGGTGAAGCCTTTGCTGTCCCTAAGGCTTCAAAACAGGAGGCAAGCACTACTCCAAATTCTTGGAGATACCCCTCAAGCAGGAATGCACAACAAAATCCAGTCTTTGTCCCTTTTCACAGGGAGAAGCAGCAACTGCAGGATAAACCAAGAAGGCACAGGCAGACCTTCTCCTCAGCTCTTTAGCTCTTCTCCAGGCAGAGGTTCCTCTTGATTCCAGAAGTGATCTTGAGGTGATCTAAAGTCTAACGTTTTGGGTCCAATACTTATACCCGTTTTGGGTCCAATACTTATTCCCCTTTCTGCTTTTCAAGAAGGCCACTTCAAGGGTGAGTCTCTGTTATTCACAAGATCCTTCCTTGCCCAGGCCAGGCCCCAGACACACACCAGGGAGTTGGGGTCTGCATTGTGTGAGGGCAGGCAAAACCCATTCAGGTGTAAGTGACCACTCCTCTCTCCACTCCAGCTCAGATGGCGCATCAGAATATGCAGGCTACACACCAGCTCCTTTTGTGTCTCTGTCTAGAAGGGATTCACAAACAGCCCAACTGTCAATCTGACCCAAACAGGGAATCCACAAACAGGCAGAGTCACAGAATGGTTAAAGCAAGAAAATGCCTACTTTCTGAAAATGGCATTTTCAAAATAACAGTCTAAAAACCAACTTCACTAAAAGATGAATTTTAAAATTGTGAGTTCAGAGACACTAAGCTCTATATTTCTATCTGCTTTCAAAGAGAATCCGCACTTTAAGAATGCTTAAAGGCAGCCCCATGTTAACCTATAAGAGAGATAGGCCTTGCAACAGTGGACAACGAATTTAGCAGTATTTCACTGTTCATCAGTACATGTCCCACCTTTAACAAACACTGCACCCTGCCCATGGGTCTACCTAGGGCCTATCTTAGGGGTGCCTTACATGTATATAAAAGGAAGGTTCAGGCCTGGCAAGTGGGTACATTTGCCTGGTCGAATTGGCAGATTAAAACTGCATACAGACACTGCAGTGGTAGGTCTGAGCCATGTTTACAGGGCTAATCAGGTGGGTGGCACAACCAGTGCTGCAGGCCCCCTCATGGCATTTGATTTACAGGCCGTGGGCACCTGTAGTGCACTTTACTAGGGACTTACTAGTACATCAAATAGGCCAGTCATGGAATGCCAATCACCATTACATTTTACACAAAGAGCATATGCACTTTAGCACAGGTTAGCAGTGGTAAAGTGCCCAGAGTCCTAAAGCCAACAGAAACTGGTCAGAAAATATAGGAGGAAGGAGGCAAAATTAGATTGGAGGTGACCCTGCAAAAACAATCCAATGAGGGGAACAGGAGATATACATTTTTAGGCTTTGAATGAAAATAGCACAAAAAAAGCATTAAATGACAACTATAGTCATCTGGTTGTCCTTGACTAGTATCTAGTTATGATTTAAAGCCTGCTGACATGGAGCACAGACTGGATATAGAAGCCAGATCCATCCCAGTTGAAAGTTTTACCTTCTAACTAATATCTAAAATAGAAGTCAAAAATCCTGAGCGGGGCAAGGCATCAGGCTGAGATTGGCTCCAAGAGACAAGATATCTGTCGGACAAAGTCGAGGTGAAACCGTTAAATGTTTGGTGGGACGTTTGGTGGGAGAAATAAAACGTTTGCCCACTTAAGATTTCTACTTTTGGTCTTGGGCACCTTTTTGGAGCTTGAATTCCTCCAGCGGGGAAGGCTGAAAGCTGCAGCTGAAAAGGGTTCCTTGACTGAATAGCCTCTCCACAACTTCTCACTCAAATGGATTTGCTGCTGCTGAAAAGCTAAGAGCAAGAGCAACCTGAATGTGAGGCCCAACAGATACATACCTTTGTTCGCTGGACTTTGCAGGTTTGTCCCAGTCGTCTGGAGGTTTATGAAGCCAAAACGTTTCTAAGTCCCAGGTTTCTCATGATGTTAGTAGGAATAAACTTTGACAAAGTAAAGGGTCCCTGGACTCCAGAAACAACAATTGGGGGTCAAAACTCACTCCAGCAGAAGCCACCACAAACAGGGTCTATGGCTTGTCCAGTGAGAACTGGTCAGCTGAGACATGCAGAAAATGTATTTCTATCAGCTATTTGTGTTCATGTAACTTAACAGGAGTTCAATCAACTGACCCCTGGAGTCAACTTCTTTGTCCTGGGTATAAGTGGGAGCAGGGCAGGCCTTTATGGTCTCCTCATAAGTTTCTAGAGCATATGTAGTCCTTCTTATGTCTTCTACTTATCCAGTATTGTTCTAAAGAGGGTGGACTAGCTTGTGGGTGGGGTGACTCCTGGCCTCTCCCTAACCAATGGGGATAAGTTTCCCAGTGGTTACCCAAACCCACTTGTGCAGCAGTTCCTTAATGCCCTACAGCAAGCACTCTCCCATTGCCCCCAAATCAATTGTCTCAGCTCTGGGAGCAAGCTCACACCTCAACAAAGAGGCTATTCAGCTTCTGGGGGACAGTTTGAAGTTCATGTATATGGTCTTCTAGAATTTATGAACTGTAGAGTCCATATTTCCTCTCCACTAAAAATGTGCTTGTTTAGGTAGATATATCAGTGTATGGCTTCCAGGCAGAATGGCAGAGACAAAAGTAAAGGAAGATATGTAATTTCTTGAATCTGGTGATTTCTGATAATACACTGCAGTGTGTTGGCTTGCAAATTCGGTAATGGCCCGTAGCAAGACATTATTCTCTGGAGCTTGACAAAATTGGACATCATGAGTAAAAAAGAAACACAAGAGTATAAAGGAAATATGTGTTTAATGGAGAAGACTATATTAAGTGAGAAGTTAGTCACCTTAGGTAATAGACTTCCCTACCTTCGAAACAAGAATGAAAGTAGATAATCATGAGACCTAGACATGTAACACCACGATAGCATATAATACTGGATGGGAAATCCCAGGCTGAAAACCATGTTATTGTTGGGAGTGTGATGCTACGCTATAATGCCATTAAAGTCTTTTTGATAAACCATTGCTGGGAGTTCTACACTGGCCTATTGGAGGGTAATTCTGTTGAAGTCAACCTCTTTTGGGAGGCTGATGTAATTTGTGTGATGGTGGAGTTGAACCTTGAAGGGTGATAAAGTTGTATGAGAGATTAACCAGTATTGGGGTGATGGGGTTTATTGTTTTCACTTAAGTCAACAAAGGTAAACCATTGTCCGGAAAGCATTAGTGAGCTCCAATGGAGGTGGACCTTTGTTGGCAGGGTGATGTGGAAGTCTGGGCCCTTATTTATGGAAGGTTTGCATCGCCCCAGTGCCATTTATTTTGGCGCTAAAGCAGCGCTAACCTAACTCCATATTTGGAGTTAGCTCTATTTTTGGCAACCCACCTTGCGCTAATGAGATGCAAGGTAGGTGTTCCCTTCCTAAAAATGACTCTAACCCCCAGCACCATATTTAACTCTCAACACAGAAACGTCACGCAACTGAAAGGTGGGCCTAAATAATGGCGCTAAGCCCGTTTAGCGCCATTATTTAACACCTGTTCAGACCAGGCGTTAAAGTGCAGGTAGGCCCTCTTCCATGGGGAAACACCATGGAATGGGCACAAAGATACCCACCCCAAGCCCCAACAACACCACCACCACACACCACAGGGAATCTACAGGAGGAGGAAGCCCATCCCAGGAAAGTTGCAGGGAAGTGTTTGTGTATGTGTGTGTGTATGTGTGTGGTGTGCCATTGGGGGGCCCTTATTTGGGGCCCCCTGCCTGTCACTGGGTATGTAGGGCTTGCCCAGGGGACACTGGTCCCCTGTGGTGGGCATTCAACTAGGGGAAATGGCTTCTGTCTATACTTAGAGTCATTGGTGGGAATGGAGTATGTGGTAGGAAGGAAACTATAGAACGTTGATCCTGTGAGGTTCTTGGATCGACAATTGCAGGAGTATCTATGCTGTCCCATGACAGAATAATGCAACTAAAGTCACTAGGGTTGAATCCTTTTTGCAGAAGTGAACCGTTGGTGAAAGGCTGATGCCACTGTCTTCAGTGAGGGTGATCTATAGCTGAGAGAGAGTGTTGTAGGGCTGCTGGAAGACTGATACCTCATACCTCTAAGGAGACATTTGGTTTGTTTGAGTAGAAGGTGGTTTGAGGGTTATGAAATTGGTGTCAAATTACAAACTCTAGTTTAAGGGCTACTTAGGCAATTACAGAGCAGGGCTTGTACAGAGATCATAACATTCTGTGTAGTTGTACCCTTTGTTTAATGAGTTTCCATGAAATTCTATGAGTTGCAGGGAAGTTATTGGGTCAACTCGCTATGAGACAGAAATCACAAGTGGCCTCATGTCTGAGGTGAGATATCCAGCTAATCCAGGCTCTTTCATCTATAGCACTCTCCATTCTGGAGCTCGAAGGTCTATTTACCCAGTAATAAACAGAAAAGTGTGACTACCAGAACACTGTTCAATGCAAGTTTAATAAAAGACACTGCTTGTTCAAGATCGTGCCGGAGATCTCAGGGTGTCCTATGTCTAGAATACTATAATCCTTTTCTGATTGTATTTAACATTTCATTATCAGGGCCGGCTTTATCGCTGGTGGTGCCCTGTGTGCCATTATTTTTTTGCCGCCCAACCCATGACCTCCATCTTGGATTACTATGCTATAATCCGGCAAAAGTGCCCCTCATCTCTCCATAGCCCCTCAATAACATGCATTTCATTTGTTTTAAAGCGCTGGTAAAGGCTTGCTTTACTAATCCACTCAGCTACCCACATAAACTACAGATCTATTCTTTGCAACATGCATAATAACTCTCTGCGCTACTTTAAGAAAGTCAAAACTGCCACTGGCCAAAACTCAGTTCTCTCTCTCTCTATGAGGAGTTGACATTTTTATTGTTGCCTGACAGCTGGAGCACATGGAGCTCTACTTCAGGTGCTTTTAAATTGTAAGTTTTGCTAAGCACAGCGCCCCCTCCCCAGGTCAGCACCCTCTTCCAGGTCAGCGCCCAGTGAGGCCGCACCGGTTGCACCCCCTAAAGGCGGCCATGATTGTTATAAACACAATACCAATATGTTATTGAATGGAAAATGTCACTGAAGGACTGAGTCCTAAGGAGTGTGCTGGGCATGTCTGTTGAGGTTTGTAAGTGCTTTATGTATGTATAAAAAGTGTATTTGTACTTGTTTTTATTATGTAAATGTGCTTTATTTTTTTGAGTAAAGTGTCCAAATGAACTCATAAAAACTCATTAAAATTCATTAATAGCATGAATAGCCTTGTCTCTTGGCCAAGACACTATATAAATAATAATCTAGATTTTCACAAGAAGCTGGCTCTTGTGTCAGAAGAGACTTGTTCTGCTTTATTTTTACAGAACACATTTATGAGGAGTAGAACCTGGCTGCTCTCACCACAGACCAGCACAATAGATTATAAATGGTTATAAATGATTACAGTAACAGGGCCGACGGCCTGCAACATTTTCAAAGAGAGGGTGGATGTTAGTGCAACATTCACGCCGCCTTCTAGCAAACAAGAGATGGAGGAGAGCTGCGAGACAGCTGTGATAATGTAAGTACCCTCTAGCTCCCATTAGGCGCAAACTGAGGCAAATGCCAGCTGCGCTTTGTGGCACGAGGGGTGAATTCAATTGAACTGATTCTAGAAAAGATAAGCAGGCGCGCGCGCTGGCTTCTGGCACATTTTAGGGAGCGTAATTGCTCTTTCGCATGTATATTCGCGTGACGGGTTCTAACATAGCAGAGGCGCGCGCTGGCCTCTCAGAGCCGGCCAAGGCAGACGAGGGCTTGAAATGTCGCCAAGGGCCACGAACGACGGCTCTAAAACGCACCGAGGCTCGTGTTGGCTCACAACCTAACGAGCTCATTGTGCGGGAAGGCCCCGCATGTTGCGAAGGTTTGCTGGCGCCTGGCAGAGAAAGAACACAGCCTGCTGATGCCGAGAGCATCAGGTCGACTCTGGCACGTGCACAAGCGTGGCGCAGGCTCACTCCCCAACCTAGGCGATGTCCGTGCCTGCCTTAGAAGAGGGCACTCTCAGCTGCGGCACTAGGAAGATGCCAGGAAACAAGTACAAAACTGGATTTCAGAAAAAAAGGTGTTTTTAAACCGGTTCATATCGAAATGTTTTGCAATTAAGATTAATTTATAGTCTTGTGCTTTTGAGATTGAAGAAAATGCTTTAGAAAACACTTACATAATATACAAGTAATTTGGTGATCACGTACCATAATCTGCACCTTGCTATGACACTGTAGGCATTTAATAATGCCTAGTTTCAAATTCAATTGATAGAGGGCCCCTGAACTGCATGCAACCGGGGCGCAAAGATCAAATCACAAAGGCGTTCAGATGTCCGCCGCCGGTTTCCTATCTCGCAAGAGGGCAGAACTCTGAACTTTAAAATTGCACTACTGGAAACCTTCGATAGTTGCTGGTTTCTAGAAGTACCACCAGGGGCGACACCTTCGCTAGGGCGGAGGAGCGTGCCCCCTCTCACCCCCACTCCCCACCACCAGCAGCAGGAGCTGCAAAACATTTATAGAAACTATGTAATAAACCTAGGCCGATACTTATACTTTTTTTGCGCCGCTTTTTTGCGCCACTTTTTGGCGCAAACGTACAAAATACAATTGGCCCATATTTATACTTTTTGACGCAAAACTGCGCCATCGCAGTTTTGCGTCAAAAAAATTTGCGCTGTCTAACGCCATTTGGATGCGCCATTCGGGCGTCAAATTTATACTTTGACGTACGGCGGCGCAACCAACAGGTGGGAGTCATTATTTCGTGACGCAAACAGCGTCGGTCTGTCGTAAGGCAAACCCACGTAAAAGTGACGCTAATCACTGTGGGTCGATTTACGACAGCGCTATCGTGAATACGCCGTTTTTTTGCACGCTATTGCGTGACATTTTTGCGCGAAAACTGCACTGACAGGAGAGGAGACCCAAAATGGATCCCAGATGCCCCAACAGACCCCAGGAGGATGAGAGCAGACCAGGACCCAGCCAGGAAGAAGCACACAGGAACCAGGACATGTTAAAGAAAAAAAGAAAGTGTCGCTTCAGTGCAGAGGAGCAGGAAATCCTGGTGAAAGAGGTGACGGAACACCAGCACCAACTTTTCATATCCTCAAAATTGCCACTCAGTAGGAGAGAGGCCATCTGGAAAGAAATTGTGGACAAGATAAACAGTGTGGCTGAAGAACGCCGGACAGTCACCGAGTGTAAGAAACGCTGGCATGACTGTAAACGTAGGACCAAAGAGAAAATGGCCAGGAACAGGAAGGCAGCAATGCAGACTGGAGGGGGGAGTCCAGCACAACAGGAGGCTCTGGACCACATGGAGGAGATGGTCGCAGCCGTCATCCCAGAGGAGATTGTCACAGGGATACAAGGACTGGACAGCGCAGACTACCACGACACTACGCACATGCAGGGTAAGTCGCATGGGGAATTACAATGCAATAATGGGGACTGTAAGCAGGGGGGGGATACCTACTACACAATGCATGTAACTTAGCACATATATGAAGTGGCATGGGGAAAGGGGCACGGCAGGGGGGAATGGCCAGTACTGACCATAGCCGGGCCACGACAAAATACTGCCACCACTACAGTCCCATGGGGACATCCTGTAATTACAACAAGAGAGCCAAGGGAAACCAGTGACAGGTGGGAAGGACACTACCCTGAATCCACATCCAGGCACTTGTTTTGCACAAACTATTCCCCATCAACTAGGTCCCTACCTGTAATGCAGTAGCAAATACAACAACTGCAACTTAACTGCCACCACAGTTGACAATAACACCTCTCATCTCTGGGCAGCTATAGTACCAAATGGCAGGAACCCCACCCTGGAACATACATTCCTAAATTAGGGGGTGAGGATGACATCTGCAACTACTCCTAGAAATAAGACAAAGCTACCAGTACACTTAAATGCCGAATGTCCATAACTGACACATACATAAGCCTAAGTAAACAGCAATAGGAGCCACACAGCACTAACGACACACACATGCTGCATACATCAGGGTCCCTCACGTGCCTGCCTAACAATGCTACATCACAAATGTCATACTGCTCAGACAACAACATTGACGAGGGGACACAGGCAACTGGTCAATGAAACACATCTGCACAGTCTAACCAAAAAATAGGACATCCATACGATAAACAAGCCAATCCAGTAAGACACACAAGACCCCATCAGATACAAACATCAACAATGTTTACATCCATACCACATCCTAACATTGACATACATAGGTCATGCCACCTAACATGTACAGATCATGCAATGTGAATAAAAAGTGTATGGTGCAGGGCCTGTGAGGCAAGTGTGCTGGCAGGGCAGTCACAACACCCACAGTCAGTCAAAGTGTAGCGTGGCAAGTGAAACGTATACTTTGCGCAATAGCCTCAGGCTGGAGGCCTTTATGCATCTTACCCTGAATGTACTTATACTCATTTGCTCACATCTAAGTGCCTCAGAGCACTTTGCACTAAATGAATCTCATTGCCCTTCCTATCAGTTAATGTAGCAAATAGTCAGTCCTGAGGTGTTGGCAATTAGTCAAATCACCCTGTTTTGCCTACTTCTGCACTGGAGTTTGCCAGAACATATTCACTCTGTGCCCCAGTCAAGGATACCGTCTGGTTCGTTGATGATAGATGTGGTAGGGGTTAAGGTTTGCCATTCCTGCGTAGGGAAACTTTGTCATCACCATGACATATGTCTTTTAAATTCACTTCCTCGTCCCAAGACACGCATGGGGGAGTTTACAAACCGAAAATCACATCTAGATGCTGCCTGCCTTGCTGCTGATGCACAACCAGATCCCAGCCCATTCCTCTGATATGAGGGATGATGTCTCCCCTGTGATTCAGACAGACAAGCTCCAAACTTAACATGCAGTGCTATATATAGAACAAGCAGAGGGAGAGTAGAAACTGTTATGCACCATGATAGCTGTGTACCAATGTATTACTTTCCTGCGGACTATTTCAGTTCTAACTGTGTGTATTGTTTTGGTTATTGGGGCTCACACCGAAATTCCTACAAGTCAGTTGTACACTGAAACTTCATATCCAACAAATACTGTCTGTGTCATTTGTGTATGGGAACATACCGGAAAAGATAGAAATGTGTAGGACCTGAGTGACCACCACTTCCCTGAGAAGTCCCAAAGATGTCATGGGCTTGGACTTCTAAACATTCCTCTGTTGTGGGAGACCAGAGGCACTGCTAGTCTGTCTGAGCTAAATACAATATCTGGGTGACAGAGTTATTTACAAGTGGGTCAAACTTAGTCCCCCACACCATTAGCTATCCTGCTGCCTAGAAAGCCAAGAATCACATGTAGGATAATGAGAGCCCACCCAAACAAATGTCCCTCCATAACAATAGTGAAACACCGAGAGAGGAGTAGGACAAAAAAATGCATATTCCCAAATAATTACAAATCAACACATAGATGTCCTGGCAGGCATGTCTGATAGCTCCATATCATATATGTGACACACAGGTGGGCCATAGGCCTACAACAATGCCCTATGACAGACAGCAGATACCAAGACAAAATCAGAGTACAAAGTAAAGGCATCCAAAGGCTTGTATCTTAGTGCTAAATGATCTCAACACAGACACACTAATTGTACCCTGTTTCTTTGCAGAGGAACACGGATCTCCTGCCGATATGCCTGTCCATGAGTTCCCTGATGACATGGATGACGAGAACATCAACCTCACACAAGAGACCATTGACATGGTCCTCGAAAGCCTCCAAACCCCCCCTTCAGTAACAAGGAGGAGCCAAGATGAAGCAGCCACTACAGTAGAACCACCCGCCACCCCAATTGTAAGACCTGCCAGCTCCAACACAGCTGAGGACTCTGACGACACTGGCACCAGCTTCGAAAGAACAGTCGTTGGGGTCCAGCGGGAGCTGGCCAAGGAGGTGCGGGTGGGGATGCAAACTATGGCAGCCAGCCTTGAGGGGGTGCGTTCGTGCATGCTGTCAACTGCTGATCAGGCAGCTGCAATGCAAGCCAGAACATCGCTGTTGGAGGAACATTTAGTAACACAGAAGGCAATCTGCACAGCTGTCATCCAGTTGACCAAACAACTCCAACAGCAAGCCAGTCAGCGTGTGCACGAATGCAACATCGAACCCCTCAGGGCAGACCTGGCTGCCTACCATCGGGATGTGGCTGCCATTCTGAAAAACCAGCACGCTCTCCTTGCTGCAGTACTGCCCTTCATAACTGGACAGGGATCAGCCCCCGGGATGTCTGCCTCCATGTCTTCTGACACTGAGGTGTGTGTTGCCCCTTCAAAACCAACAACAACAAGGACACACCAGGCAACACACACATCAGAAGAAGAAGACATGGAACAGATAACATTCACACGCAAGAGTACCCGGAAGCCCTAGTCCCTGCACCATGCCCCACTCTGACCAAGGTCCTACGTTTTGACACATGCCAGCCTCACTCCAACTACCCTCAATGACTGTTCGGCAATCTACTGTTTAACTTGTCCACATTGGCTGTAAATGTTTCTCTCCTACCATTTGGCAATTCCTGTTCCTCTGCACCGTCTGTGACATCACCCCAGCATGTCAGGAGCATCATCCACACCCTGTAAATAGGATCACCATTTAAGAATGCACCAGAACGGACTCACCTAACATTGTTAATGGACTTTTTGCACTACTCCACCTAAAAATAAATATCACTTGCACACCAATTGTGTCTCTGTGTCATTTCACACTTCAACTGTGCAGTACATAACTCCAAAGTGGCTGTGTGGCAACCATGTTGATTCTCTAGACTACTGTCCTGATTTCATGTCTACTGAAACATCTGTGCAGTGGCCAGGATTGCATCATAGCTTTACTAGACTGAGGAAAATAACTGATGTAGGGACTAAGCACACACAATCATGCTGTGTTGGACAGAATGAGGCCCCATCCATAGCTATTCTAGACAACTAATGGTGGATGAGAAATGTAGGCACCTTGCGATACTAACACAATACATTATGCTGTAAAATGAAAGGAATGTTAACCAAATTACACTGCATCAATCACCCTTACAGCGTATACTACCATGAAGGAAAGTCATGCTCAAGCAGTACACACATGATGTAGGTCAGCAATGACAGCAACAAGACAAGAGTGTGAACAAATACTCATCTACAAAGCTCTCCCTGAACTTCACAATGCTGTCCGACCTATCTATTTACCTACAAAATCAACTCTGGAAGCACTCTTTGTGAAGTAGGATACATACCAACCCCAAATCTTGATGATCTATGCAGACTACCAATGGTGGCTCTCCCACACGGTGGATACTTACCAAGTTAGCACACGGGTAGCTGGCATGTTAAACCTCAATAGCCTGGGGATAGCGAGCATAGGACACAAATGTCATACTAAAACTTTCTGCTACACTGATGTCAAGGCCATGAAAAGGTAGCACCTAACGCATCTGGTAAAGGGTTAACAAATTTTTTATTTCAAATAAGTAAGAAAAGAGGCAACTAAGGGAAAGATAAACCTACACTAATCTAACCTGACTACTACTAACCCACAACTGTCCCTAACTAACCTAAGCTAAACTTACTCTACACATGTAACGAAACGATCTAAACATCAACCCCCCACCCACCATTATGAGACAAGACACATGCAGGACAACACTTACTAACCTACACACATACTATACTATCCTAAACAAACATATATATATATTTTTTTTTTTTTTTTTTATTTTATTTTATTTTTTTTTTATCAAAAAGGAATCCCAACATTGCCCCCCACCCACCCACACAAAAATATTAGATAGAAAGTATAAGGACCCCCCACCCTCTTACCTAACACTAACTAAGCTAATTACCTATACTTATCCTACAACTAACCCCCCAAACCCAACTAACAGTATGAAAAGAGGAAAGAGGGGAGAGGGGAGGGGTAAAAGTTCAGGAGGGCAAAATAACTAAGGATTTGCCCTCTGAAGTGTGCGTCGGATGGAGCGCACCTTCTTTTTGACCTCCGCCATGTCCTCCGTCAGGTTGTCAACCTTTTGAATTAACCTGTCCAGTTTCCTAGACAATGCGTTGAAGGCTGCAGGGTCAATTGGAGGGTCACTGCTGGTCTGCGTGCCGGTGGAGGTGGAGATTGTTGCTGGAGTGGAGTGGCCACGGGACAGCCCTGCTCCCAACAGGTCTGGAGGAAGATGGCTGGTCCGTCGCTGGGTCCCCTTGGGTAGACCTGGTGGTTGTAGGTGGCACCGTTGGTGGAGCCTGTGGTGTGGCATACCACGCCCCGGAGGCCCGTTCCGAATTGTATCTGCGGGCCATCCTCCGATACCCACACTGCACCTGCAGGATGTGCCTGTATCTCATTGCACGGCGCTCAAACTGGTTTCGAGCTGCGGCACTCAGGTTTGCAGCTGTGAAGGGAAAAGGCAAATATTGAGCATAGAATTTACAGTGGGTTGAATACCACAATGGGTAATTTGGCCATTACTAGCAATGTATTGGTTGCAGCAATTGTTACAACATATGTCATGGGAAGGCTCAGAGGAAGTACATGTGAATCATGCATACTGAAGGGCATATCACATATAGCAGATCCATGTCTCTACATGATGGATGACATCACCCTAAACTACTCCTACAATTCATACCTAAGCCATTATACATTATGGCACCAGCTCGTCCGCATACTGACTTCACTACATATGTCATTCTATGTGATAAGAATCACACTCCTCACTCAATGGCATTTCGAAATAGTTGTGTGCTAAGATTGAACCCCTGGCCATGAATCATATGTCGACACTATGGGCCAGATGTAGGAATTGATGGGAAATCAACTAGCAAATTGCAAAGCTGAACGGTGTCTCTGACACCGTCTGCGAGTCACTATGGGGTCCCTAAATCCCACCTCATGAACATCAATGATGTGGGTTCCAACTTGCACCACCTTAGCAACTATGGGCACTCACGGGGATGGAGGCCTGCTGGGAACAGCAGAACTCCATAGACGTGACTGCTTTTAAATTAAGCAAGTTATTTTTCACCAAGTGTAGGCCCTTTATCTGAAAGGAAAATGAGCTGCGATTTGTTTAAATTCACAACAATTGATTGTTCGTAATTTACACAATAATTATTGCTCCCCTAGACCACTGGCTGTTTTGTGCAGGAGTATTTTGGTCCACTCACAAAGGTGAAGGTTCACAATGAGGACCCCTTCCAGTCAGCAAGTTGGTTAGCAGCCACTTCAAGTGGATGATAACAGCTACTCACTTTGCAACCACGTACTCGTTAGCAAATGGGATTGCCTAACACTGTGATTTGCAAGTAGGGCTGGTAAACTCCTTTATTTTTTTACTTTAGAAAACCATTTTGCGAATATGTACATGACCACCAATAACATTTCGGATTAGGAAACAGACGTTTGCAACTCACTAACATCAAATTATGCTATTTGCAATGTGGAGACATTTTGCTACATCTGGACCTAGGTACAAACTCAAGTCACAAAAGGTGTTAAGTACGTGTAACATACTGGTTGCTACAGTCCTAGGTACCCTGTTTCACAGTAACATCCCAGTCTTTGTGGGTGGTGTGGGAAGAACAAACAACAACCCCATGATCAATGCACAACCAGGAGTGTACAGAAAGTGCAACAAGCATGTGCCTTCACACACAACACCTATGAAGGGCTAGCAACACGTTGGAGTCAGCCCAACCTTGTCACATCCCAGGTCCACACATGTCAAAATGATATGACTTAGCCAAACATAACATACTATTAGTGAGGCATGTTTTACAACACACACAGAGGAGGTAGAACACCCATTCACATGATTCAACAGAACACCTAGGCCATTGCACTCAAGTCACACACACTTCGAGGTCACCTTGTGGAAGTACATGCCCCCGGAAGATCCGACCTACAGTGTACACAGTCCATCCTCAACTAGGAAGAAGCACTTGTCATCGAAGCCATGTGCCTAAGCTATCTGGGAGACTGTCAGTCTGATATGCAGACTCAGTTAATGGCAAGTTCCTGACCAAGTCTAACATTGACCAGTGTGTTCAAAATGAGTCATGCTATTCCCAATAGTCGCACTAATTGAATGACCTACTGCCCCTCAATCTGAGAGATGACTAGGGATTGCTTTACCGAAACATTATTCCAATTTGATATCACACCAAAACAACCAAGCCAATGAACGGCCAGCACATCATATCATGAATTGTCCTGAACACACAGTAATCCATCATGCTTCATTTCCAAACAATGTAAATAGCACTTAGGCAACACTCACTGTAGGTATCGGGGTCGTCAAAATGGGCTACCTCACCAACGGTGTACGGGGCTGGTCCACCTGTAAAGCATGAAAGGAAGATTATACTCAGACTGGGTGAACAGACAAATAATTTCTGTTACAATGACAGTGTGTGAATATTACATGGTAATGATACACTTTCACACATGCTCATCCTGCCTGGCTGACTTTGTATTCTAGATTATCATTGGATGAGTCTCCTGCTCCAGTGACACACCCTACTACACTCATGCAGTGGCCAGGACAGTCATGTGTCGTCCAAGTTACTCCTCCATTAGTAGGCCCGAACAATCATGTGATCCATACATCTCAGCATGTGCATCCCAGAGAGAAACATTTCACAACTGGTTCCATGAGGACTGCATGACCACTCACCATCAAACAGGCTATGGGGACAGGTTCAACACACAGCAACCAGACACACATGTGACATATGTGTGGACAACATGACTAACTTCATGTGACATGAAGGCAACACACAGGTGTTGCATCATCATGTGTTCGCAATTTTCGGTCTAGCTATGGCGTCTACATATGTAGGTATGTTGTTTCTACATGACGTACTCACTGGCCATTCTGACCAGTAGAGTACAAATTGAGCAGTTCACGTGTTGCTTTTCAGACACAAATGCAACACTACATTCCATGCAGCTACAGCCATCTGGTATGTGTTGCAAAGATAAGGCATCGGCCTGGTAGCATAGGTCTTCATACACACCCGGCAACAAATACACATTTGGACACATATGTATACCTTTGTAGCGCAGCATTTGCATCATTTTGTGACGCAGAGAGGGGGCTACTTAGCAAAATACTAATAGATGTTGCATTTTACTGCTGTTATTGGGTGTACATGTGTAGCAAAAATGGGGATTTATGTGTATGCCCATGGGCCTAGGTTTCCCTAGTATAACACGCAGTCAGCTACTTATTTTGCAGATTGGCTACCAATCATCACATGTTCACGCACACATTCCTATTATTCCCATGTAATTGATTATTACTCACCAACATAGCCACCAATCCGGAGTCCCAGGTGGTCCAGCAGGTCCTGTTCCCTGGTGATCAGATCTGCCCAGCGGTGCTTGAGTTGATGGACATTCCTCATACTCCCGTAGACCCGGACCAGGTGATGGCGCACCTTCTCCCAACTTACTGTATTTTCCTGGCCTCCGTGTGATACCCCTGTATCACACGGCCCCCAGCCTCCAGCATCAGTGGGAGGAAATGGCTTACGAGCCATATGAAGCCCCCCAATTCGTTCTCACCCATCCTGGACAGGCGAGGCCTACCTGACATGATGCGAGGTTGAAAAAAGTAACAAAGAAAAATGAAAGAAAAAGTGGGAAATGGGGAAAGGTAGAGGTGTGAAAGAAAAAGAAGAAGGAGAAAAATAGCCCAACTAACACCCCAAACTATGCTACCCACAACAGACTCCCACAGACAATACAAACTATCACAGGTATAGACCAAACAACACTAAACAGACTGAGACAATGTTTGACAACAATAAAAGATTGACACAAAGACAAAATACAAGGCACACAGGACACTAAAGCAGTAAAACACAGGACAACACCTTTCACACAACCACACAGTCTAGATAACTCTGAGACTGCAAAGTGAAAGTGAAAGTCAACTCCCAGTACAGATTTGGTAAACAGGATATCCTATTACATCACTTCCTGCATAAAATGGCCGCCGTTTTTATTTTCGCGTAATGCGTCATATTTTCACGCATACACAGATGTGCGTCATATTTTTTTGACGCATTACAGTGTACATGATGCGGAGTGTAAAAATATGCTATGAATATTAATATTTCCAATTGTACATGAGATGACCAACATATTGTGCATGTAGCGTCAATTACACCACGCATACATCATGGGCGTCATTTTTTTTTCACGTACAGTGGTGCACATGATGCGGAGTCAAAAAATATGATATGAATATTAATAATTGATAATGTACATGAGATGACCAACATATTGTGCATATAGCGTCATTTTGACCACGCATACATCATGGGCGTGGTTTTTATTACACGTACAGTGGTGCACATGATGCGGAGTCAAAAAATATGATATGAATATTAATAATTGATAATGTACATGAGATGACCAACATATTGTGCATATAGCGTCATTTTGACCACGCATACATCATGGGCGTGGTTTTTATTACACGTACAATGGTGCACATGATGCGGAGTCAAAAAATATGATATGAATATTAATAATTGATAATGTACATGAGATGACCAACATATTGTGCATATAGCGTCATTTTGACCACGCATACATCATGGGCGTGGTTTTTATTACACGTACAGTGGTGCACATGATGCGGAGTCAAAAAATATGATATGAATATTAATAATTGATAATGTACATGAGATGACCAACATATTGTACATATAGCGTCATTTTGACCACGCATACATCATGTGCGTGGTTTTTATTACACGTACAGTAGTGCACATGATGCAGAATCAAAAATATTGTGGATGTAAATCATAATTTGAAGGTGAAATATCAAGACACTTTTGGATACATTTGTATCTGACTCTGCATTGTGTGCACTCATGTACATGAACAAATTATGACGGCCATGCTGTATGCGTAGAATATGGAGCAAATTGATCCAAATGTCTTCATGTGTTTAGCTTTGGAAAGGTGATTTGTCAGGGTAAAACGGTGCGATGTGAGACACATTTGTGTTTGTATCTGACAAATGTCCGTACTTTTATGTATAGACGGCCTTCACACTGTGATGTTTGGGATACGTTAACTAATGTATTGACCATATTTGACAACATATTTGTTGTAATTGCTGATGGCTATTTTGAAATGAGATTTTTGATACCATTATGTATTCCGTCTCCAAAATGTCCCCACCTTTATGATGGGGATGCTTTTATCTGTAGTCCTAACAGGGAGTGGGAGAGTCACTTTCAGTTTTTAGGGGGCTGACCATGTCCCATTATGATTTTGTGTTTCATATTTGTGTAGGACTTGTGACATTGAGGCCACATATGTGCCTTATGCATGTGTTTAGTTCACAAGTACATGATTCCTGTATGTTTTGGGGGTGGTAGAGGTGGAGTTAGTCCCCCAGCACCCTAGGATTTGACCATCCAGAATAGCTACTGTATCCATGGAGTATTTTTATCATATCCTGGCAAACCTGCAGCAGCGGGCGAATGTTAGGCCATATGGTATGAATGACTGTTGACCATTCATTCATCTCATTCGCCCATTTGACGTTTGCAGTATTGATGATTTGGAGCTAAGTTGCATACCATTTTCATATGACTAAGGGGGTCATTCTGACTGCGGCGGGCGGCGGTCACCGCACGCAAAGCGGTTCCCGCCGAAAGACCGCGGCGGTCATTCTGGCTTTCCCACTGGGCTGGTGGGCAACCGCCAAAAGTCCGCCCGCCAGCCCAGCGGGAAACACCCTTCCCACGAGGACGCCGGCTCAGAATGGAGCCAGCCGAGTGGGAAGGTGCGACGGGTGCAGTTGCACCCGTGGCGAATTTCTGTGTCTGCAAAGCAGACACTGAAATTCTTTGTGGGTCCCTCTTACGGGGGCCCCTCGGCACCCCCTACCGCCATCCTGTTCCTGGCGGAAGACCCGCCAGGAACAGGATGGCAGTAGGGGGTGTCAGAATCCCCATGGCGGCGGAGCGCGCTCCGCCGCCATGGTGGATTCTCAAGGGCAGCGGGAAGTCCGTTTCTGGCCGCGGCTGAACCGCCGCGGTCAGAATGCCCATCGGTGCACCGCCAGCCTGTTGGCGGTGCTACCGCCGACCTCCGCCAGGGCGGTAATTACCACCAGGGTCCGAATGACACCCTAAGTTTGCAAGCCTCTCAGCGTTCACGATGTGATAATGCGAAGATTGTTTTGCTTGTCTGTGTCCCTTTCTGCATAAACTGGTTTAGTGTCATGTTACAATCTTCCTGCTAGGTTCAAACTGGGACACAACTGTGATGGTCTACTTTCAAATATTAGGTTGGTTGTATGACATATGTGTACATGTGTGTGGGAATGTGGATCCAGTATGACCTGTCTGTGTGTATGTTGTCACTGTAACTTCAAGGTCTCCTCCTGAGTTAGTGGCAGCTGATGTTGTTGCAATTGTGTATTGCTCACATCATACACTTGAGAGAAGCCATTGATGACATGTTCACGTACACATGGATGGTCCCACCCTGTCTCTGAACCCGTGTGATGTGACTTTCAAATGATCTCCAATTTTGGGCTGGATGAGAGACTGTTTCAGTTGTTTGGATCCGGCATGTCTAATTGTCACATTTGTACTCTTGTTGGGCTCTGTGTATGGTAATGTAACATGTCACATCCTACCCTCTGTGCATACAGTTGTGATGTTTATTTTTGGTGTGATGATTTTTAATGGCATTCTTGATCAATGAGACGACATTCATCTTCAGCTATTTCAAACTAAAGGTGGTCAGAAATGAATAGGCCAAAGCATGATGTGGTGTTTGTGATCTGTGTTTATTTACAAGTGTGGAATACAAGTGATGATAATGACTTAAGTAAAAAAATTGTTCACAAGCTGTTGGCGCCTACGCACTCCTGCTGCGGTGTTAGGTTGTTCCCCCTCCTGTTGCAGGCCAGCATCCTCCTCATCATCATCCTCAGGCATGTCTGGGTCCGGTTCAAGGAGGGGAATGTTCCTTTGTACACAAATATTGTTTAATATGGCACAAGTGAGTATAATTTTGCATACCATCTCTGGGGAGTATAGTAGGCTTCCGCCAGTGATGTCAAGGCAGCGGAACCTTGACTTTAGGATCCCAAAGGTCCTCTCCACAATGCTGCGTGTCCTCTTGTGGGCGTCATTGTATGCCCGCTCAGCCGCAGTATTTGGGTTCCCATATGGTGTCATTAGCCAAGGCTGGATGCCATACCCCTGATCAGCTGAAAGAGAAACACAGAATGGTATCAATTAGATGTAGGAGGCACTGTTGTACGTATCTTTGATGGCAGTAGTTGTGTTGTGTTGTCTGTGACTATTTTGTGTACTAATGTGACAACCTATGGTTGTTGGTGGAAACTTTGGCATTGTTATTTTTCCTTGGCTGAGCAAGTGTTTGTTGTCTAACTGTTTGTCAGCAGGATGTATTGGTTTCTCAAGTACAGTGTGCCCTCCCTTGCATTGTGACTTGTGACACAGGTGTCCGTGTGTCCTCACTGGGGGTGTGATGATAGTTCCATGCAGAGTTGAAACATGAAAGTGTATTAGAAACGTCCATATGAACATAGCCAGGCCATCCCATCCCTTAGAAGTTATGCATTGTATTAGTGTACAGGTTATTGTGAGACTTCCAATTTGCAAGGTGACATTTAGGCAACCACAGTCATGAATGTCTTCACACTAAGCTGTGGAGTAAATTCAAATGTGTGAGAGGTTCAATGGTGACTTGTGACACATGGCTAGTGATGTGAGTATCTCAGTGTGTTCCTGTCTAGGTGTTGCTATTGTGGTGTATGTGTTGTTTATCCTAGAGGGTTTCTGTGCAGTGAGTATATAAGTCGATTTTTGTCCTTACCAACAAGTAGTCCATTGCCATACCGTCCATCCTGGAAGTGTTGGTTGATGGTGCAGTGACGGAAGATGAATGCATCATGTACACTCCCAGGATATTTAGCCACGATGTTGCTGATCAGTCCTTGGTGATCGACTATGGCCTGCACGTTGATGGAATGTGTGTGCTTCCTGTTGCGGTAGAGGTGTTCACTCGCAGCAGGTGGCACAAGGCGTACGTGTGTGCAGTCGATTGCACCAAGGACGTGCGGAAAGCCACTGATGGCGTAGAACCCCTGTTTTGTTTCCTGCTGCTTCTGCAGTGTGTTAGGGAAGCAGATGTGGCGGGGTGTCAGTCCAATGATGGCATCCAGTACTTTAGGCAGGAATGCGGAGAAAGATGGTTGTGAGATTCCACCAACCAGGGCACCAGTTGTCTGAAAGGAGCCACTTGCCAGCATGTGAAGTACGGCAAGCAGCTTTGTTTCTGTTGGGATAGTGCGTGGAGTCACTAAAGTGGGGGCCAATTGCTGTTCAATATTTGTCAGCAGCTGCTGAATGGCCTGCCAGTTCAACCGGTACCTCTGGATGATGTCTTGTTCCCTGAGGCCATGCAGGGTTGTTCTTGGGCGGAATATCCTCTCCTGCCTTCTGCGCTGTCTTTGGGGTCCCTGCTGTTGTTGTTGTGGCTACTGTTGTTGCTGCAGGGCTCTGCGTCTACGTGCACGTTGAAGAAAAAGCACCTCCATGTCTCCCTGTTGCTGCTCTGCTGCTCTGTTGTTTGTTCTGTGTGTTCTGATTAAGTACAGGTGTGTTTGCCCCATTTTAACGCATGCCCTGACCTAGGCGTTAAAATGTCACGCTATTCATGCTTTGCGCCATTTTTTTGCGCCGCCTGCCGCGCGGGAGTGATTTTTGCCCTGGAGCATAAATACCACGCACCGCTATGTGCGTCTGTTTTTAGACGGGAACGCCTTCCTTGCATCTCATTAACGCAAGGAAGGCGTTCACGCCAAAAAATGACGCTATTTGCCAATACTTTGGCGCTAGACGCGTCTAACGCCAAAGTATAAATATGGGGTTAGTTTTGCGCCAAATTTGCGTCGAAAAAAACGACGCAAATTCGGCGCAAACGGAGTATAAATACGGGCCAATTGTGTTTTGTAAGTTTGCACCGCTTTTGCGTCAAAAAGCGGCGCAAATGCGGTGCTAAAAAAGTATAAATATGGGCCCTAGTTTATTACGCTGTTTCTATAAAAGTGGCCAGCGCCATGTGTGTGAGATGGACGGAGGGAGACTGCACTGCACTCCTCCTCACTGCGCAAGTATGTTTGGCCGGCTGGCCTCAGCCAGGGCACTCCCAGCCAATCCTGATGCTGCTCTGAGCAGCGTCAGGATTGGCTGCAGGGCAGGCTGGGAGCCTGTGCATTCAGCCAGCAGCAACAGAGCAGAGCGGATGGAGGCGTCGTGGCGCGGGGAAAAAAGGTACGTTTTATTTATTTTTATTTTTTTCTTTGGATCCCCACAACCCTCCAATGCCGCGCCACCCCACCCCTTTTCCTGCCCGCGAGCCGCGACTGAGTACCACTGGAAAACATTTGTAAAATCCTGTTAGCGTTTGCTCAAAGTGATTTAAGTATGTACAAATATACAAACGGGTTCAATTGATCAGATGAAAAGACCTTTACATATGTGCATCTCTACTTATTTCAGCTTTTTTCCACAAGGGAAATGTTATTACACATGTAGAAACCCCTTAGTCCACATCCCCACCAGTTTTATGGGAGTTCTCAACCCATTCTAACCTTGAAAATGGGTGAACTTCTGCCCTTGACAGAAGCACTTCTCTTTTCAACTCTCAACTACAAACCACTTTAGCTGTGTGTTAGCCAGACCGTTAGTTAACAAAATACTTACATGGGGGTTTGGGTAAGCCCCTTGCACATGACTGGAAGACTTTGTTGTCCATCTCTCTTCCCTGATTCTGATTCCATGCCTTTCCTTCCTATTCATCTGTACAGTGCATAGGAGCATTTTGGTCTCAGAGATTTATGTTTGGTTGACATGCATCTATCCTTCCACTGCTGACCTTGCTTGTATTCAGGGACTGTTTTTGTTTTCTTTGTTTCTAATGACTCTGCAGAAGTGCATGTGTTTTCTTTCTCTCTCTTTCTCTCGTACTTGTGCTGCTCCCCCTTCAGCAATGCTCCACCCCCTGTTCTCACAGTTGGGTGCCCTGCTCCTAGGTTTTCTGCTCGTTCTTTTAATACCATGCTGTTGGAAACGGCCCTTTTGTTAGGATTGTCCCAAACTTTTTGCCTTCCTCCTGCTCTTTTTCTGACCTTGTTTTTGTTGACTTTAGGACTCTGAGCACTTTACCACTGCTAACCAGTGCTAAAGTGCATGTGCTGTCTTCTCTATACATTGTAACATTGGTTTACACCTGTTTGGCATATTTAATTTACTTGTAAGTCCCTTGTACAGTGGAATACCATATACCTAGGACCTGTAAATTAAAGGCTACTAGTGGGCCTACAGCACCGATTGTGCCACCCACTTAAGTAGCCCTGTAAACATGTCTCAGACCTGTCATTGCACAGCCTGTTGTCCACTTTGACTTGGCACTTAAAACCCCTTGCCCAAACTCAAACTGCCCTTTTATTAGATATGTCACCACTAAGGTAGGCCCTAGGTAGCCCAGAGGGCAGTGTGCTATGCAAGAAAAAGGCAGGACATGTACTTTTAAGTTTTACATGTCCTGATAGTGAAAAACTCCCAAAGTCGTTTTTCACTACAGTGAAGCCTACTCCTCTCAAAGACCAGCATTGGGAATTCCTTGGTTTATGTTTAAGTTTTAATTTCTGATCAGAAAGGAGTAGCTATGTCATGTTTCAGATCATTGGAATGGTAATGATAAATCCTTTTTTCTGGTGAAATCGGAATTAACATTACTATTTTAGAAATGCCACTTTTAGCAAGTGGGCATGGTTCTGCTCTTACTGCTGTGTGTGCCTGACATACTGTCTCCAATACATGTCTGAGTTGGGTGAAAGCTACATTTGTGCATTCCCACATCTCAAGACACTCAACTGCATCTGCATTCCTCTGTGTACTGATGGGTCTTCCTGGGCAGGAAGGATGAGAGGGGCTCACACACTTCAAAGGGTAGTAGCCTGACCCCACACGAAGGATACCCCAAATATAGACTGGAAGACAGGGCTGGGTTGAAAGGGATCCTTGTGCACTTCAAAGAGTTCATTTGAAGTCATACCCTACATCAAAGGCATTTTTGGGTATAAGTACTGGATCTCTGACCGTTTAACAAATCAGTATACTACTGGACCTGGAAAGAACTCTGCTGGAGTAAAGACTGCTGTGCTGAAAGGATTGCCAATTTGCCTTGATTCACTATTCTGAAGAATTGCATCTCTGCTTTGCTGAGCTGCCCTGCTGCTGATCTCTTCCCTGCTGAGGACAAGGACTGAACCCAGACTAACTCCAAGGGCTTGTTGGCTTGCCCCTGGTTTGTGAAGTTTCAGGGCCAGAAAAGACTTCAAACTCCCCTGACAGCAGAAGGGGTTCTACAATGGTCAAGCATTCCACTCTGACCTGCTTCTATGAGTGACTTTGTTTTCAAAACGATCAGCACTCCTCCCGTTGCCGAGGACTTAGCGATCCTTCCTTCAACAACCAGCTGAACTCTAGCCGATCACCGCCGTGCTCACAGCAGCTGCAGCACCTTCATCAAGGTTGCCCTGGTAACGAGAAACCTGCCCCTAAGTGCGAGATTCATTAGCCTGAGCCTCATAGTGCTCCCTGTGTCAGCCGCCACTGGGAATCCTGTTTAACTGGCAATGCAGGCCCCGCTCCCGAAGCCTGCTGAAAACTTCTGCAGCCCACCTCCTGGATCGTCCCGAGTGCTGCAGCCTTCCATTCTTGGACAAAGCTCCCAGGAACTGTGCTTTGCCAACTTGTGCTCTCTCACAAGCAGCTCCCCTTCACCGGAGCATGGCCTGAGTGGCCCACTGACCCCCTTCTAGCAGCCTTGGGGACTTATTTGTACCTGATACCAGGCGGCAACCTCCATGGAGGACCCTCATGACCACACATGAACAGTGAACTACGGGGAAGCCCGGAGCATTTCATTTATGCTTGAATGAACATATCTGTAGAAGTATCCAGTGTATTTATATTGTTTTGGTCTCATTTTGCTAATATTACAGAAAGCTAATTTTCATAACCTGTGTGGAGTCTTTTTAGATGTGTTTTTATTGTGTTACTGTGTGGGTGTCTTGCACAAATACTTTATACATTGCCTCTTTTGAAAAGCCTGCCTGCTCTGTGCCAAGCTACCAGAGGGTGAGCACAGGTTATCTTTTAGTATGTACTTAGCTTACCCTGACTAGAGTGGTGGTTCCAACCTGGCCTGGTTACCTCAGCCAGCCAGGAATCCCATTTCTAACACACATCACTACCATCTCCAACCCCATTCATGCTATCTTTGTATCCTCTGTTCCATGCTCCCAGATTCTGTCTGCCAGTCCCTGTATTCATTTTTTTCATAGTACTTTTTAAGATGTCCCGGTAATTGCAAGGCCTTTCCTAATATATTTTTTTTAGTATTATAATTTACCAAGTCGACATGATCATCCTCCTTGTAAGACCTGTAAATTGTTAGAAAGTAATC
The DNA here is from genome assembly GCF_031143425.1 of Pleurodeles waltl. Taxonomy (NCBI): domain Eukaryota; kingdom Metazoa; phylum Chordata; class Amphibia; order Caudata; family Salamandridae; genus Pleurodeles; species Pleurodeles waltl. The sequence goes on along the minus strand of NC_090440.1, from coordinate 100,513,861 downwards.
CTTTTAGCCTTTTCACGCCCATTTTATTTGACTGGTACTGGTGGTAACTGACTCTGACTGTGCCCTGGGCTCTGCTAACCAGGTCCAGGGCCAGTGCTCTGATTAAAAAGGTATATGGTGATTAGGCATAATTACAATAGGCATTGACAGACCCTTGTAAGTTCCTAGTATACAATAAAGCAAAGGGGATTCAAACTACCTATAAGTCCCTAGCATATTATGGGCAGGGAGGTTTAGAGACTCAGTAGATTTCCTGCACAGGAACATCCACTGCTGTTCTGCCTGCTGTCATTAGGATTGAGCATGCAAGTGCTCTGGCCTGTTATAATCTCTCTGTGGGCTTTTAACCAAGCCCATGTTACGCCCATCACTTTCATTGGTTCTTGGGCTTGCCTTTTAAAATTCGCTTGATTTCATTTGTGAAAGGCATGTATATTTCATGCCTTTTCCGTGTTATCCCTCCTCGAGCACATCAGCCAACTACTGAAAACATTTGAGGCTTTTTCTTTTTATTTCCTATGCAACATGATCTCACTGGGAAGTAAGTGAGCACTTTGCATGACTATCAGTTTAATTTTATTGTTTATCCTAGTGCTCCTTGGTGAATTTAAGGTTTCACTCAGCGCAAACGCGCTAGGCTTTTTAAAATTATTTATTTGTAATTTTCCCCTGTCTCTATCCCCACCCCCGCGAGCCCCTTTCCTTGTTTAAAGGTACTAACGTTCTGCAGGGAGAGGGGCCTCATTAAGTGAGAATGTGCCTGGTTTCAGAGCAGGGTTGGTTGTCGAGGTGTTGGAGTGTAGCTTTTATAATCAACATTAAAATGAAATGCTTGCAAAATAACGTGTAATGAAGATGCATAGAAAACGTGACAGACTAATATTAGCATATGCGTTTGAAATGTGCCCACGGGGAGTGGCCACCAATGTGTACGATGATTAATGAAATTGACTAATAATGAACTATTAATGTACTAATGTATCCATTACCATTAAGATTTATATGTTACGGTTTTGTTGAAATTAATCATTAGGCCTTAGTTAGCAAGGGTCTGGGCCTAGCTGCCTGGTCTCATATTAAATGTGTTTTTCTAACGTGCAATGTGCTGCCTTGCAGAAGGACATCAAACTGTACTTTTCCAGAAGCTAGAGATGTGTGTAACCGTAGTAAATTCTTTCTCATGAGACCCGACTTGCTCAAGGAGACATTCTTGCTGAATGCAACAGTGTAATTCGCAACAGGTACAAGGTTGCCCAAACTGGTAAAGACAATGGAGCTACTGACTGAAGCAAGGAGTGTAACTTTTCCTACCTGACATTCTACTCATTGAAGATGTCAATCACAGGAGCCTTCAGTGAAAATTCTAGTAAGGTGATCAACGGACTATTGGATAGAGATAATGATGCACCAAATACTGACCAATTGGAAATTAGAGACTTGTCTGGCAAATTCAATTTAACGATGTGTCACAAGGAGAAATCAACCATTGCGTGCCTTTATCCTTCCACTCTTACTCAGCCATTTTTGTGTCTCTTACTGAGACATTAGAGGGACACTCCTAGTGTTGCTCTGATATTCTGACTTAGTCCTTGCTACTGATATCATAGACAATCCTCACTCTTCTTGCCTTACCCTATACTTGCTTCTCCTCCTTATGAGGGAAGTATTCCTACTTACCTTATTCTGTCGAGACTTTGCTGTTCTATCTTGGCTGATGGTGGATCGACTGCTGTCCTGAGGACGAAGACTGATTCTGTATGCTGACCCATTACGGAGGGTAACTATATGATGATGAAATTGTAATTGTCTGTTTGCCTTTTCTTTCTAGGTACCAACTGCTCTTTTGATAGAGGCCATAGTTAGATGTTTTCCAAATTTGTGTTACAAAATTGTTTTGCATGAAGCTCAACATGCCGATGCTAATCAGAGGAGAGATAGGGAGTCCACAAAAACGAATGCAAATAGACAAATGACTGAATCTTTGCTTTGTTGAATAACGTGCTAATGATATTCTGTTAAAGTTGATTCATGTTGACGTTGTGCTTTGTTCTAATGTTCATGATCTTTGATTTGCTTAAGTCCTATTCAAGCTGCCACATTGTGACATTGTTAATGTGTTTTCTGGTATTGAGACTAATAAACCTGCTAGTAGAGTGTAACCAATAGGGAATAAATATCATAAATCTCACTAAATTCGTGTGGTTATTCATGGCTGAAAGGTCATGTTGTGTTTCTATTCTTATTAATGCAATTAACTAATTTGATTGATTTGTTATTGTGAATATTGATGAGGTTATTGATCTAGTGATTGAAACGCGGAATAGATATCTCATCTTAAGGTGTCTCCAATCAGGGTCAAAAGGTTCATTGGCCTAAAACGAGTCCCTGTGTAAGTAAAGTACCTAGGTTGGGATACGTTATCAGTTCTGGTAGCAGAGGACAGTTTCGGCCCTTTGGGGCCCTAAGATGAGGGACCATTGTTGTTTTAGAATTGTTTTTGAAATAATGCAATTTGGAAAGAGGATGTGCCCCTAAGTCCCAAATGACTTTCCCGGGACCCCGGAGCTTGCCAAAGTGAGTTGGGTATGTTCTCGGCATTTAAGTGATGGTGTGAGTGAAGTAGGATTTGTGCTTGCACAGCATATGCATACCGCAGGTGAATTGTGAGGTTTGTGAGAATTTTAGGCCGGGTGATGTTTTAGTAGGAGTGTGCGTACTACGAAGTCTGAGAGTAGGGAAGTCGGCGAACTTCATGTGAGTGTGGCGCTTTGTGCTCAAAATTGCCCACGTGGTTGTTGGTGATGTATGGACCCTGCGTGGTCTAAGACTCCGAAGTATATTGGTAAGTGTATCAGACACTTGGTTTATGTTGTAATTTGCGCGGTTTAATAGGTCAATCGAGCATGGTTGACGAGTCGAGTTTGAGTCAAAGTAAGTGAATGAAACTTCGATGGAGATTTGGTAAGTTCTAAAGTGCACTAGGATGAACCATTGACAAGTCGAGAGTAGAATTTGCAGGTCGAATTCTGCTTGCGAGTGTGGGATCTGAGAAGGAGAGAGTAGCAGCCAAGGCTTAAAGTGAAATCTCTGTAAAGTTCGGAAGCAATTGTGTTACTCTTCCTGTAGTAAACCGGCAAATTTCAGTTTTGTTAGTACTCGCAATATATTGCATTAGTTTGTGTGAATCGACAGTGAGGGAGACGAGCTGCAAGACTCTGTCAGCTGCAATGTGTGTGAGTATGACGTCATTGGAGCCGTGCTGGGATAGGTCGGTTAGTGAGAAGGGTCGCGCACGGATTGGCAGCAGTCCATGAGAGGCAATTGGTTGAGAAGGTAGGCGAAGTACTGGGAATAAAAGTCACTTCCTGATTCAGTTATAAATGAAATAAAAGACGCAAAAATGAAGTTCTTTAAGGCTTTAAAGAGCGCTTTGAGGGGAGATGTGTACATTACCGCGAGTGTGGGGGAGCCTACACCGCCAGGGGATACTCCGGCTTATACCGTAATGGAGGAAAAGGGAGTCGTGTCATGTCTTTGGCTAAAGAATTGGTGCAAATTAAGAGAAAAGGATGGGTGTTTGGCATTTCCAGAGAATGGGTCATTCAACATAGGGATTCTAGAGAATTTGCGGAAGGCGTTAAATGAGCAAAAGCCGCCTCCGAGGCCAGCACAGTTTGAGGCGTTACCAATTTGGGAATTGATCGCCATACGACAATGGCAACAGAAGTTTGAGAGGAGGATGAGAAAGGCAGAAAAGACACTAGCGGAGGCTAGATGGGATAGTGAACACAGAATGTGGAGAAGATAAATAATAGATGGTGTTAGGATGTTTCCGGCAATAACTCAAGAAGCTGACATGCAGAGAAGAAAGGTCACTTGCGAAACAGACAAGGGCTCTAATAGAGAAGGAGAATAACAGGTCTTGGGCAGATGACTCAGATGATGATGAGTTCCTTAATCAGTTGTTACATGATCGTCCACCGCCATATGCCATGAATGACAATAGACCAAGTACTAGTGCGGGTCCTGTAAATTCAACACACAACCAGGGAACAGCGAATAAAGCACAGGTAAATGCAGTCGCAACACCAGCCCCAGTACAGAATAGTGTCAGTGTGTCCGCTGCTCCAGAGATGCAGACGCAGTTGCAGCCACCACCGGTTCAGAAACTCTACCCTGATGTCCCAACATTAGAAACCACTACGAGCTTGATGGTGCCGCCTTACCAGGCATATGCGAGATCAAAGTTAGTGCAGATGGACCCAACTCCACTTTTACTGCCACAGCCACAGATGGTTCAGAGTTACACTTAGCTACGGCACGGATAATGAATCAGAATATGGGGGCCAGTATTCCACAGGTTGCGGGGAACAAGCCAACACCAGCCGCCATATCCTTACCAGCCGCCATATCCTTACCTATTACGGTTGGTCCACCAGTACCACTGTACGTGCAGGATAAGCCTAGCGTGTGTGATCAGGGGGTAATGACCCAGGACATGACAAGAGGAGGGTTCGTAGGGAACTCTCAAGGGATGAGCCCAGTGGAACAGGTGGTAGAAAGATCGAGGTCTCTGTTAGACTTCAGTCCGATAGGGGTTCCGCCAGATGCCATGAGACACTCTGGGTTGGGATTACTGACTCCGCAGATCCCAGGTGTGAATGCGTCACAACCACCAAATATACAGGCTGGAAATATCTCGTTGCAAGGTTTAACTGTGCAACAATTGAATGAATGGTTAGACAAGCTGAATTCACCACAGACTACCCCTGCGACAGCAGAGCGGTCGGAAAGGGAAGAGTACCTACATTTTGTGAGATTGGGCATGGAAGCAGCCGAGTTAGTTGAAGGGAGCATGGGAGTGAACAGGCTATAGTCATAAACTGAAGCAGAATTGAGATATCTGTGCCCCGAAAATAACTAAAGAAGTGAGCAAGGTACACCAAAGGTTGGCAAACCTGGCAGATAAATATGGCATAGACTTAGACAATACCAAGCACCTGAAAAGGAGTTACTGATTAGACTTTGAGCCTAAAGATTTTGATCACATGAGGTCTACTGGAATGAAGGCACACCTTAAGGAGGTACTATAGAGTGCTCAAGTTTGGGGAGCATTAGAGAAGTGGGAAGGCAGATGGGCAAAGAAGAGAGATAAGAGGAAAAGTGACTGCTCGGAACAGCAGCAGGTGAAAGCCGTGCCAGATACGGGTACAATGAAGATGTTACCAATGAAAGAAATAGCTGGAGGGTTTCTTGTCCATGTACCGTGGTCTAGAGGTGACATTTTGTCTTTCACAAATGACTTCACCAGGCTGAGGGAAAAGCCAATAGAGAGGTACCAGCAGACAGACAGATTTGTGAAGCTTGCGAAGTTTCTTTGGGAAGACTTGAATACATTGTTTGAGATCATAGTTCCAGCTGATTTGTGGCTCGAGTGCAAGAGAAGTGTGGATTGGCCGACAGAAGAACTGGCAAGGGACAGAGTGACAGGGGCTCCGTCTCCTGAGGTGATGAGGTACTACTTTAAGGTGATTGAGTTCTTGAAGCAGAAAGTGTCTCTGTAAAACATTGATTGGCAAAAGATTGATCGAACGGCACAAGAAGGCAAAGAGTTGATACATGCTTACTATGAGAGGTTGTTGAAAGCAATCAAGCACTACAGTGGTACAGAGGTCATAGGGCCGAAAGATATGAATCACCTTGTGTTCAGGTTCGTTGAAGGGCTAAGACCAGAGATTAACCAGATGATTAGGAATCATTTGATCTGTTGGCAGGCAAAGCCAATTGATGAGGTGTTACAGTATGCAAAATACTGTAGTGACGAGATTGAGTTGAAGCAGAGAAGGATGAAAGAGAAGGTGATGGTGATTCAAATTAAGGCAGCACAAGCAGGGATGCAGGGAAACAGATTAAAACAGATGGTGCAACAGCCGCAGGGAAACTGAATGTTTCAGACGCAAACGAGAGGCAGAGGTCGATGAGGTTTTATGCACCGTGGACCAGATTTAAATACAGTAGTGGTTCAGAATGATGTACAAGGGATGAAGAAGGTGTTGCCATGCCATGCGTGTGGGGGCGTGGGACACTGGAAGCGGGAATGTCCGATGATGGTGCAGGAGGGTGTTGTTCAGCAAAGCAAAGATGTCAATGCATTCCAAAATGTTAAAGGACCAAGAATGAGGGGTCCTAATCCAAATTTCCAGAATAACATGGTTCAGATGCAGGGCCTCCAACCCATGCAACAAGTGCAGATGCCACGTATGCAACCAGTGCAGATGCAGCAAGTGCAACAGCAGATTCCAGTGGTACCTAGACAGCAAATGCAGTTGCCCTTAGCGCCAATGGGACAGCAACAGATGATGCTTCCTCTACAGGTCATAAGTCAAGGAATGGGTCAAAATAACACAGTACAACAGTTCCCATTGCATGGTGAGAATGGAATAAATGATGAATGGTCGGATGATAGTTCGGATAGTGAGTAGTGCAGGCTGGCAGCATCCCTAGAAGTAGATCAGAGGGGACCCTATGTGCAAGGGAAGGTGATGGGTCACAAGGTCTCATTTTTGGTTGACACAGGAGCTACACGCTCTACAGTCAGAAGTGCAGAGGTACCGAAGCTGCCCCTTTCAGGACGTACAATAAAGGTAGTGGGAGTGGCAAACCAGCTCTTGACCAACCCGATCACCTATCCGGTTCAAGTCGAGATTGGTACCTTTCAGGGACTGCACAGGTTTGTGGTCTGTGATTCAAGTCCCGTGTCCCTACTGGGAAGAGACTTAGGTGGTCATTCTGACCCTGGCGGTCTTTGACCGCCAGGGCGGAGGACCGCGGGAGCACCGCCGACAGGCCGGCGGTGCTCCAATGGGGATTCCGACCGCGGCGGTAAAGCTGCGGTCGGACCGGCACCACTGGCGGGGTCCCGCCAGTGTACCGCGGCCCCATTGAATCCTCCGCGGCGGCGCAGCTTGCTGCACCGCCGCGGGGATTCCGACCCCCCCTACCGCCATCCAGATCCCAGCGGTCGGACCGCCGAGATCCGGATGGCGGTAGGGGGGGTCGCGGGGCCCCTGGGGGCCCCTGCAGTGCCCATGCCACTGGCATGGGCATTGCAGGGGCCCCCGTAAGAGGGCCCCTACATGTATTTCACTGTCTGCTGTGCAGACAGTGAAATACGCGACGGGTGCAACTGCACCCGTCGCACAGCTTCCACTCCGCCGGCTCGATTCCGAGCCGGCTTCATCGTGGAAGCCTCTTTCCCGCTGGGCTGGCTGGCGGTCTGAAGGCGACCGCCCGCCAGCCCAGCGGGAAAGTCAGAATTACCGCCGCGGTCTTTCGACCGCGGAATGGTAACCTGACGGCGGGACTTTGGCGGGCGGCCTCCGCCGCCCGCCAAGGTCAGAATGAGGGCCTTACTGTGTAAGACCAGGTGTTCTATCACCTGTTCGAATGAGTGAATTGAGGTACAGACAAACAGTGATGTTGAGGGGGATCATGGTCAGATCTCAGATTCAGAAACGGAGACTACAGATGAAGAGTACCCCTTGATAAGCTTTTTCCCGATGTTCACCATGACTGATTTGCCCGCAGACCTGCAGGGGACAGTCACAGAGAAGGTGTGGGACTTGACAGGAAAGGAAGTGGGATTGATAAAAGGGATAGAACCAGTCAAAGTCGATGTAAAGCCAAATGCCGTGTTTCCCCAGGTACAGCAGTACCACATGGCACAGGATGTCCTCATACAGGTGACGCAGATAATTGCAGACTTTGTGAAGCAGGGGGTCCTGAAAGAAGTGATGAGCAGCCCATGTAACTCACCTATAATAGGTCTGAAAAAGCCCTGTGGGAAAGTTCGAATTGTTCAAGAATTCCGAAAGATTAATGACATAGTGGTGAAGTGTTGCCCAATAGTGCCAAATCCAGCTGTGATTATGTTTCAAGTTACATGCAACACAGAATGGTTCTCAGTTGTTGATTTGGCCCAAGCGTTCTTTTCCGTGCCTCTACATGAGGACAGCCAGTTTCTTTTCAGTTTTAGATTCCTGGACAAGGTTTACAGTTGGTGTTGAATCCCACAAGGGTTTTCGGAATCACCTTCCATCTTCAATCAAATTTTGAAGAAGGATTTGGAGTCGTTGGAGCTGCCTTTCCAATCGACTGCAGTGCAGTACATTGACGATTTGTTGACTGCTTCCAAAATAAGAGATGACTGCAAGTACAATACCATTGCCCTATTGAATCACTTGGGAAAGAATGGGCATAAGGTGTCCCCAAAGAGGCTGCAGTACTGTCAGAAAGAGGTGAAATATCTAGGCCATTTGATTGAGAAGGGGTCGAGGAAAATATCCAAGGAAAGAGTGACTGCAATATTGCAGATGAATCCCCCGACATCTCGGAGAGATGTTAGGATGTTTCTGGGAAAGGTGGGCTACTGTCGTCAGTGGATCCCGAATTTCTCATTTATCTCCAAGCCGTTGGTGAGACTGACAGTTAAGGGGGTTAAGGATGGCCCAGAAACTCTAACTATTTCCGAGAAAGAGATGAGGGCGTTCATTGAGCTGAGGGAGTGCATGTGCAGGGCTCCAGCTTTAGGTATGCCTGATTACACAAAGCCTTTTGTCCTGTTTTGTCATGAACGTGATGCTTGTTCTTTGTCTGTCCTGACACAGGTCCATGGAGGTGCAAACCAACCAGTAGCATATTTTTCAGCTACTTTGGATCCAGTCGCAGCAGCCTTACCAGGTTGTTTGCGTGCAGTTGCAGCAGTTGGTCAAAGTCTCACACAGTGTGAAGGCATAGTGATGGGACACCCGTTAACAGTTATGGTCCCACACTCAGTCGAAATTTTGCTGACCCGAACCAAAACCCAGCACATGACAAATGCCAGATTAACAAAGTATGAAACAATTATATTGGGGTCACCAAATGTGTCACTGAAATGATGTACTGTGTTAAACCCGGCAACTTTGCTTCCAAATGAGAATACAGATGTTGATGATGCTGAGGAGGTAGAACATGATTGTCTTGAGGTAACAGAACTGTGCACCAAACCGAGACCTGACATTAAACATTAAAGATACCCAATTGGAAGAGAATGATTACATTATCTTTGTTGATGGCTCGTGCTTGAGAGACTCAGTAGGAGTACTGAGAGCCGGATACGCTGTGTGTACAGTCACTATCCTAGAAGCATCTTGGCTTGAAAGAGTATATTCGGCTCAAGTGGCTGAATTGGTTGCTCTTACTAGGGCGTGCCATTCCGCTGACAAGTTGAAAGTCACAATCTATACTGACAGCAGGTACGGATTTGGGATTGTCCATGATTTTGGCCAGCTATGGTCCCAGAGGGGTTTTATGACCTCTTCTGGTTCTCCAGTGAAAAATGGCGAAAGAATTAAGGCGTTGTTGCACGCGAGTCAGCTACCTCTTGAAATTGCTGTGGTGCAATGCAGCACTTATGTGAAATCACAAGATTTTGTGTCAATGGGAAATGGATATGCGGATAAAGTTGCAAGGTTTTGCGCATCGAACTGTATATCATTCAAGGATCAGTGGGAATTGTCACCTGAAACAGAAAATGAGACATGTACAGGTTACGCGTTAAGGGTGGTTGACACGATGGAAGAATTAAAATTGTTGCAGGGATGTGCCAGCAGGGAAGAGAAACGCTCTTGGTTTAAAATGCAATGTGTGCAGAGACCAGATGATTTGTGGGTTTCAGATGAGGGGAAAATGGTTTTACCAAACAGTCTTTTGTTACAATTTGCAAGGTTTTACCATGGACAAGCACATATTGGAGAGACACCATGATCAGATTGTTCAAAACTGATTGGTTCAATCCAAAATTCAGACAAGCCGCAGAAGTGATTTGTCACCAGTGCATCATCTGTCAGCAGATGAATGCGGGGAAAGGGACAGTGGTAAATTTGCGCCACATTGGGAGAGCAGGAGGTCTATTTAGCAGAATGCAGTTGGATTTTATTGAAATGCCTGTGTAGGGTGGTCTTAGATACGTGTTGGTGATTGTGTGTATCTTTAGTCACTGGATTGAAGCTTACCCCAGACGTAGGAATGACAGCCTCACATAGCGAAGTTGCTGCTTAGGGAATTGATACCACGTTTCGGGTTCCTGATCTCTTTAGAATCAGATAGAGGAAGTCACTTCAACAATGAGGTGGTTAAGCTCTTGTGTGCCGCCCTGAACATTGAACAGAAGTTGCATTGCAGTTACCACCCTGAAGCATCAGGATTAGTTGAGCAAATGAATGGTACACTAAAGTGAAGAATGGCAAAGATGTGCGCAGCTACAAATTTGAAATGGCCTGATGCATTGCCCTTAGTGCTAATGTCAATGAGAAATACACCCAACAAGAAAACAGGACTGTCGCCTCATGAAAGTCTCATGGACCGAGCTATGAGATTGCCCGCAGTGCCTGCAAATGCTCTTGTGAATATCACGGATGATATGGTGTTGGACTACTGCAAGGGTCTGGCTGACGTGGTCCGCTCTTTCTCTCACCAGGTGGAAGCAACCACATTGCCACCGATAAATGATCCAGGTCACAACCTGAAAGCTGGGGACTGGGTTGTTGTCAAGAAACACGTGAGGAAGTCGTGTTTGGAGCCACTTTGGAAGGGGCCATATCAAGTGATACTGACAACTACTACTGCTGTGAAATGTGCAGGAATTCCAAATTGGATTCATGCCAGTCACTCAAAGAAGGTGACGTGTCCAACTGATGAGGAAATTGAGTTGTCGAAAATAACAGCTACAGAAAATTAAGTCTCAGGGCCGGAGAGTAATCAAAGGGGAACTGAGACTAGAGCAGAGCCCGTTGAGGACGGCTTGGTCACTCAAACAGTAAATGAGATCCAGAGGGGTGACAGTGAGCCTATGTCAACGGAGGCACCAGGGGGACCGACCCAAAGAGAGGTTCTCCCAGAAGCAGACGGATACGGGTTTGAAGTTAAACCCCTGACTGACCCAGAAGGCGAAGGAGTTGAGGCGGAAGGAAGTCAGAGTGTCCAGACTCCTCCTGAGCTGCTTGCAGGTCCATCAAGAGAAAACACCATAGCACAAGAGGAGGGCATTAAACAGCAACCAGGAAAGCCAAACAATAAAGGGACACTGAAAGGAGATAAGTGGGCAGAATTGCAAGTGATAAAAGGAAAAGTGGTTGTTGATGAAACAATAGAGGAAGAGGTTGATACCACAAGGAAAGAAGACCTGAGCGAAGGAGAATTGCAGGGTGACCGCAAGTTGAAAAGAAAGAGAATAGCAAACAGAAGATACGCAGGTCCAGAATGGTCTTATGCAATGTAAGTTGAGTGGCAACAGGAGTTCCTGGCATTCTGTTTTGATCAAGAAGTCCCAGGTCAATACTATGGTACCTGAGTTTGGCCACGAGGAAAAGAGACTGTATTAAGCTGAAATTGAGTTGAGAAACCAGAGAAAAGAGACTGATAAATTACCGGATGTGACACTGTCAACCTGAATTGACTTTCGAAAACTGATTGTGACAAGCTGCTAACTGAATTAACAAGGATCCTGGGAGTGAATGAGAGAGAGCTGTAAATACTTGCTTAAGAAAGACTTTGCTTAGCCTTGCTGAGAAAAAAAAGAGAAAAAAAGAGAGCTTTAGCCATCCTCAGTTGGTTGTTTACGTTTGCAGCACTTTACTTTCTGATTCTTTACAGATCATGCCTAGCACGGGAGATGATAATGAGGGGAGTAAGCGTTGTAAATATTTGGGTGTTGCTCTGGGTGTTGTGTGTGTGATATTCATTACAGCTTTGTTCGTGGAGATGCGATTGATGGATGAGAGTGAAGCTAACAATGCTATAGTTTCTGAGACTGCTACACTAACACCCTGAGAGAGGTTTGAGCAAGATACGAAGTATCTGCATGAGGAAACTAACACAAAAGGGGAACTGTCTACTAATGTTTTCTATCGCTTGCTGAGTGAGTATGTTGACACTATGGATGCGAAAGCCTGTTATTTGTGTACACAAATTCTTGTTTCAGTTCAAGAGGGAGTTACATATCACAGTTTGCCACTAACTTATGGGATAAGTTGTAGTTTGCTACTAACGCGTTTTTATAACCAAGAAGAAGTGCAATATTTTTACTCCAACCATGACTTGGTATTCTCTTGTGTGCCTATCACAGAAGATTTGAATAGTGTAGCTAAATATTATGCCATAAAGCTGATTAAAGGGTACTTTGAACATAGAGTAACAATTAGTACATCTTATGCACACCGCAATAATTTGACATGCTTGTTTACACCGGTAGAGAAAAGCTTTTTAGATCGCACTGAAGATAGAAGAAGGGTTTTAAAGGGGAAATTAGAAAAAGGCTTGCAGCAACGATCCTTTATTAATAGTGGTATTTACAATGGAATTAGGGAACAAGGGAAACTAGCTTTAGATGCGCGCCATGTAGGTAAGCTTTGCATAACTTGGCCAAAGTCATATTATGATAATGTGTTTGTGGGAACGATTGAATGTAAGCATGTGTTTTTGTTTCAGAGTAAATGGACATTCATGTGAAATGGAATGGATCAAGCGATCCCAGGGGTCTATTATATTTGTGGACTTAATGCTTATTACCATCTTCCAAAGGGATGGTATGGGACATGCTATTTGGGAATAGTTTTCCCAAAGATGTACCAGCTAGAGGATTTGAAGAAATTCCCGAAAGTGACTGAATTACTTCGTACTAGACAAAAGTGAGATGGAGCAGTAATTCCATCAGTAGGGGTTGTTTTAAACTCCATAAAGATTCAGAAGTTGTCTACTATTGTGGATAACATGCTGACAAATTTCACAGGAGCTATACTCCTGATGGATGCTGAACTTGCTGCGGAGAGGGCTATGACTCTTCAAAACAGGCTTGCTTTAGACATTCTTTTAGCGAAAATTGGCTGTAAGATGCTTAATGAGTGTCACTGCTGTGCCTACATACCTGACAATAGTAATGAGATTAGAAGTATGCTTACTAACCTAACAAGAGATAGTGCAGATTTGAAGGAATTGAAGGAGCCAGGAGTTTGGGAAAAGGTTGGAAAGGGACTTGCTCATGTAGGAATCTGGTTTAGTAGTATTTGCCATGGGATATTGGGAAAATTAATACAGGGAATAGTGATTATTCTGGCTTGTTTATTTGGGCTATGGCTATCATGCAAAATTAGCAAAAGGATTAAAGCAAAATTGGCAAAAAGTAATGCGAGGAGGGAGGAAAAGAAAAGAGAAAAATTGTTCAGAGCAAAATATGAAAAAACAAAATTGTGGGAAGAAATTGAAATGAAAGAGCTTAAGAAATGACAAGGTTGCTAAAGAAGGGATTTGTGTGATGACAAGAGTCATCAGAGGAGGGATTGTTGGAGTGTAGCTTTTATAATCAAAATTAAAATGAAATGCTTGCAAAATAATGTGTAATGAAGATGCATAGAAAACGTGACAGACTAATATTAGCATATGCGTTTGAAATGTGCCCACGGGGAGTGGCCACCAATGTGTACGATGATTAATGAAATTGACTAATAATGAACTATTAATGTACTAATGTATGATTCTGTTTTACCATTAAGAGTTATATGTTAAGGTTTTGTTGAAATTAACCATTAGGCCTTAATTAGCAAGGGTCTGGGCCTAGCTGCCTGGTCTCATATTAAATGTGTTTTTCTAACGTGCAATGTGCTGTCTGAAGGACATCAAACTGTACTTTTCCAGAAGCTAGAGATGTGTGTAACCGTAGTAAATTCTTTCTCATGAGACCCGACTTGCTCAAGGAGACATTCTTGCTGAATGCAACAGTGTAATTCGTAACAGGTACAAGGTCGCCCAAACTGGTAAAGACAATGGAGCTACTGACTGAAGCAAGGAGTGTAACTTTTCCTACCTGACATTCTACCCGTTGAAGACGTAAATCACAGGAGCCAATAAAATGCATGAGAACTCTCTTCAGTGAAAATTCTAGTAAGGTGTTCAACGGTCTATTGGATAGAGATAATAATGCACCAAATACCGACCAATTGGAAATTAGAGACTTGTCTGGCAAATTCAATTTAATGGCATGTCACAAGGAGAAATCAGCCATTGCGTGCCTTTATCTTGCCACTCTTACTCAGCCATTTTCGTGTCTCTTACTGAGACATTAGAGGGACACTCCTAGTGTTGCCCTGATATTCTGACTTAGTCCTTGCTATTGATATCATAGACCATCCTCACTCTTCTTGCCTTACCCGATACTTGCTTCTCCTCCTGAGGACGAAGACTGATTCTGTATGCTGACCCATTACGGAGGGTAACTATATGATGATGAAATTGTAATTGTCTGTTTGCCTTTTCTTTCTAGGTACCAACTGCTCTTTTGATAGAGGCCATAGTTAGATGTTTTCCAAATTTGTGTTACAAAATTGTTTTGTATGAAGCCCAACATGCCGATGCTAATCAGAGGGTAGATAGGGAGTCCACAAAAATGAATGCAAATAGACAAATTACTGAATCTTTGCTTTGTTGAATAACGTGCTAATGATACTCTGCTAAAGCTGATTCATGTTGACGTCGTGCTTTGTTCTAATGTTCATGATCTTTGCTTTGCTTAAGTCCATTGTTAATGTGTTTTCTGGTATTGAGACTAATAAACCTGCTAGTAGAGTGTAACCAATAGGGAATAAATATCATAAATCTCACTAAATTCTGATGGTTATTCATGGCGGAAAGGTCATGTTGTGTTTCTATTCTTATTAATGCAATTAACTAATTTGATTGATTTGTTATTGTGAATATTGATGAGGTTATTGATCTAGTGATTGAAACGCGGAATAGATAACTAGTCTTAAGGTGTCTCCAATCAGGGTCAAAGGGTTCATTGGCCTAAAGCGAGTCCCCATGTAAGTAAAGTACCTAGGTCAGGACGCGTTATCAGAGGGGTACAGGGAGTGCGTTGATTAAAATAAGTGCTAGTGAGAGAGGGAGATGGATGGCATGTGGGGATGTCAGTGCGGTGACACAACGCTGGGCAGGTTTCAGGGATTAGGGCAGATTTACGCATGAAGTTTGCAAGGTTTCTTGCTTGAGGTCATTTTCTTTCACCATGCCACCCCTCGGGTGGGACATACGGAAGGTAAGAGACCTACAACTGGCTTGGCCAGTACCATGGCAACTAAAATTTGCCAGTGATGGAAGAAAGGGCGTGGACGCTCTACCTCCTGATTTTGGTGAACTCCTATATTTTTGCACCAGCATTTCTGTCAATGTTTGCCGACTGCGTTTGTATACCGAGAAAAAATATTTTTTGTGACTAAAGTTGCTGTGACTTGAGCTCGTCCGGACCCTTTTACCCCTCCTCAGTGAGTAGGCATTTCACCCTGTGAGTAATTGATACCAAACGCTGGGCCTTGGACACCAGGAAAGAAGGGCTGGGACCTGTAGGTCATTAATGAGGTGAGCAGAAGGGATCCGGTTCCGCCGAGAGGCCTGTCTAGCCCGTTCAGCACCATAGCGCCAACGTCAAGAGCACGCCTGTGATCCTGAGCACACAAGATGGGCATCTGCATGCAGCGCCTTGGAAATGCAGGTAGAGAGGGCCAACACGATGCTGCCTTGTCCGCCCGTCTCACTCCGGATGGCTTCCATCACGTGAGACCTAGGAGCCCGGGAGATGCCTCAGATTTTTAAAAGGACCCCTCTAACTGGGGGTGCGACGCTTTACGAGTTGAGGCGTTAGTTGCTGGGCCTCCACAAGAAAGATGTAGCTGTCAATGGATGCCTCAGAATGATCGATGTGAACTTCAGCTTGCAGGACTTTAGGAAAACGGGCTGCATCTTGAAAAAAACTGCTTTATTTAAAAGCAGTCACAGACATGGTGGTCTCCAGCAGGCCACCATCCCTGTGAGCCCTGCCATTCCCAATGGGGTCGCAAATAGCGAACTACCTCATGAATATTCATGAGATAGGTCAATTGCGACCCCACTGGGAATCGCAAACAGTGTCATTGACACTGCTGTACGTCAGGTTTTGTGACTCGCAGATTGCGAGTCGCAAAACCTGAATTTCGTAAATGTGGCCCTAGGTTCCTTCAATTGTTTTCTGGCAAAATTCATAAGACTTTCTGTCAGCCGAAGCTGTAAATAGGTGCATTTTGGCACTAATTACAGCCTCATCTGCTGGGCGGCTCCTTTTATGCATTGAAGGTGTGCAGTGTGACCTGTCCTTTAAAGCCAGTTTGTAGGAAGTTTAGGACTCCGGGCCTATGTACAGGTGAGTCTACTCCGATGATCACATCGCTTGAAGGACAGAAACTAGCAGCCTACTTCTGTCCACGTGATACGATATTTTTTTTAAAAAGGGAATCAATGCGGTGTGGCTGACCAGCCTGTCTTGAAATTGTACTGTGCACTTGTATCCAAGTAACCCAAACATGCCCTATTTCTAACGTTTTACAGCCATAATCATCAGTAGTCAGACAAGCAAAGCTCACCCTTAGAGCTGATTGATCGATACAGGCCCCACATCATAGCCTTATTTCATGCCTCTGTTAGCAGCAGTTCTCAACCTTTTGACTTCCAAGGACCATCAGTGAATCGTTATAGGAAGCCACGGCCCACCACCTAAACAATTTTGGCAACATGAAACTCAAACAAATACCCCAAACTACAGACACAAGTATACATCAAACAGCTTCCCAAATATTTTCTTTAATAGACAAACAAAAATAAAAAAAATTATGGGCAGGTTGGTGTTTTTCAAAATGTGATTTATTTATTTTTTGTAACCGTAAGAAGGGACATTATAACAGATGATTTATATGCCCTGGTGAAAATTTAGTTTTCCCGATTGTGGATACTTAGCTCCATAGGCTAACATTGGAATATTTTAGTTAAGTATAAATATTGCTAGGAATGAGCTAAAAATGTAATTCAATGACTTAAAAGATTGGTAATGATCAATTCAACAGCTTGCCCCTGTTGGATGTATCATACCTAATACAGAAGAGTAGTTATAGGACTTTCTTTCCTGTGAGTCAAAATCCAGCCTTCTAGCAGCTTCTCCTGATTGGTCAGATTTAACAGCCTTAGTCAAGCTGCTTTGATTAGGTGATAAGTGGCCTGCATATAGCAGTGGTTATCTGGTGAGGGGAGCACTACATCTGCGGAGAACATACCAGAAATGGGAATGGATAAATCAAACTGGTCTTCTAAGAGAACAGTTCAGTAAGGAATGCCAGCCAGGCCTACCCCTTCTTCCTATACCTCCCAGCCAGATGGCAGGCCCAGAAATGGAATTTGCAGAAGGTCTGGAGGGGGAGTGTTAATGGAAATGAGCCACTCAAGTAGGTTGGATTAGCCAGTTTTTACTCTCCTGGAGAGAAATCCCCCATCTTGAATTTTAAAGTACAGTTATCGGACAAGAACATGCCACACTTTGGAGGAAGCTGTCATGTATTTAGGTGGCACCCTTTACCTCACTGGATAGGTGTGACCCCTGCTTGTCATCCCAGATCATTGAATAAATATGTGAGAGCTGCATATCAAATCACATCTGCTGCCTGAAACTATAAGGAGAAGAAGGACTGACCTGCTGGAAGCCTTGTCTGCACCCTAAAAGACTGCAGGCTGACAGACTGCTCCTGCTGCACAATGGGACTATGCCCTTCTTCCAAAAGGATTAAGGAGTGGATTCCCTAAAAGAAACAGGTTAACAGAGCTTCCCAGCTCCATCTCCCTCAAGAAAACCCCAGCCTAGAGAATTTCCAGTGGGCATTTAAGGCTTTGGCCAGGTGCATTGTGGGAATTGTAGTTCCAAACTTCCAAGGACCATCCCAGAGCTTCCTGACCCTTGGATTTGTTTTTAGACACTTTGATCCCTTCAGGAAGAAGTTCCACAAGTTTGGAGATGTTTGGAACAACTTTTGGAAAAAGCTCCAAAAGTGGACTGTCCTGACCTGAGAAGTCAAGCCAAATAACTTCAACCGTGACCCAGTCTGGCTTTAACGTTTGTCCTGCTGAAAGCTCCAGAGCTCCAGAGTTGCACGATTTGACTGGGCCTGACGCAGTAGCAATCGATGATGTTGCAGCGAAATCGGCTTGTTGGAGGGGACCACACAAAGTCGAGAGAAAGTCCTCCGGAAATGTTTTGAAGTCCGAAGGTGACATTTTGACCGGGGCCTTTCACTTAATGTGTCTGACCAGGGCTCCATCGCAGTCGGCCTCAAACTTTGACTTTGTCCCAGTGAAGCGTGACCATATGTTCCCAAGTTGGTGCTATAGGTTCTTAAGCACTAGAAAGTGTTCAATCTTTTAAAATTCATATCTCCGTTTCTTCCCCATATTGGATGTTTGTCGTTTTGGCATCATTTTAAAGATTAACAAATATTTCTATTTTTATAAATTAGAGTGAGATTTTTATTGTCAGTTTTGTCTTACTTATTTAATGTATTGATGCTTTTAAATGCTTTACATACCTGTCTCCTGAGTTAAGCCTGCCTGCTAACAGACAAATACCAAGGGTTGAGCAGGGGGCTAATGTGTTGAGACCTTGACTGGACCTTATGTTGTGTTGGTGGCCTTACTGCTAGTGGTAGGAGCATACTTACCCCTTCTAGTAATCCACCTTCTAACACAAATTAAAAATGACCAATAGTGTCAAGACACTGCACAACTGTACATCACATTGCTTACATCTTTATGCATGTGCAGGCATGTGATTGTAAAAAAGCAGTGGCAAAACTAATAGCTCATTTAAAGCTGATACCTACTAGCTTTTCCATTGCATGTTTTATAGTGAAAATAACCAAGAAAAAGTCACATAAGTGGATAAATAATTTACAGTACATTTGACCTAACTAGTGCATGTTAGATTCTCTCCTAGTGTTTCCTATTACAAATCACTAGTACCTATTCCTTCACAAAGGAGTTGTAAGCGTTGTGAGCCCTCGTCATTGAGCACACTAATATCAATCTTGTAGAAGTCCTTGAAACTACAGAGGGTGGTTGCTTACTCAACAAACCACATGGAGTATACAGGCTGATAGCTTCAAGGTTATTAAGAAGGGACAAATCTGCCTTTGGACTGGAAGGTCAATATAGAAGTCTTATAAATCCAATGTATGGACTTCTTCACAAAGTGTTTTGTTGTAGGGCTGATTTATCAAAAGACATCTCCCAGCTGGCTGAAATAGCACAGCACTCAACAAAGTTATGAACGATGACAGAATGTTAACTGCCACTACTGGGGTATGTAGCAGTCAATATTACACCCCTTCAGTTTAGCCACTAGACATGTTTCGAAAGTCTGTAGACTTTAACTAGTGGGTGCAACATAAAAGACTGTGTTAGTTAATGCTAACATTAATTGCTCCCATGAAAAAAGGCACCTTTGTATCTTTGGAGCTTGGTTTCTCAATATGGACATCATAGAGTGACAAATAATACAGTACAATGAAATTGTAGTTGCCCTGTGATGGTGGGAAGACAGAGTCAGGAAGAATCTTTTCAATTATATTCTTAATTGTGAACATTTAGAAATCTGTTCAGGTGTTAGATTACAATTACAATACAATTCATTAAACATACAGGGAATATTCTTGTTAACAAACTGACCGACAGTAATAGCCCCTGCTATTTCCAAATATGTGTCAATCTGTCCTTAATCTGGGATTAAAAAAAGTTAAAGTCCTAAATTAGAATCCCAAATTTGACAATAAAAAGATAGAAAACATCTCAGGTGCTAGACTTGGATCAGTGTATCGATCGTCTTCTAGAGCCTGGCTTTGGTATATTTCAACATATTATGACACACACATCTCTGCTGGACAGTAAGAGTAGAATAAACATATATGTGACTGTCAGAGTCTCCCAACAGTATCGCCCACATCTGGCAAATTCAACCCCCACCCAAAGGAGTGACTAAGGAATAGTTGTTTATAACCCTTGACTCTTATGACTGCCAGAGGAATGAAGTATTAAGTGACTGATATATTGAAACAATACAGAATGCACAGCAATCCATCAAACCTAACCAGGTAAAAGCACCCTCTGTTTTCGATATCATGGTAATCACTAACCTGAGCTATTTCATAACCCAGCAATTTTCCCTTTTTTCCCCCCGAATTAGTGGAATAGCTGGTATTTTCTGTGCTTTGAGATATTGCTCTTGTAGCCTTTACGTTTTCTAAAGCTATGTCCTGAGAGGCCACTAGTTGCTTTGTACTTTCCAGATTTTGCACCAAAATGAGGATATTATCTGTTCAAGATCTGTATGCTTTATTTTTATCGGAGGAAAATATATTCAACGTTTGCTCAATTTCATGGATTAACAAATTCTGTATTCCATTATAAATGGCTATTAAAAGCAAGAGGTTAAAGATGTAGTGAATCTTTAGGTATAATTATTCTGAAATTCCATCATCCCCTTCAGAATCTGAACAATTAATTTATTAGGCTCTTGAATGATGAACATCACTGAAACAATAGTATTGTTATCATTACCTGTAGTTGCACAGCAAAATGGGTGTAGCTTCCTCTTTCAATCCCTTCTTATTATTTAGTAACTACTATTAACTACTATTGATAGAGCAGGAATTTAAAGAAGAAAAATGCCAATTGAACTGAGGTCTTCATGTACAGTGCCCAATATTGCACGACTATAGATTGGCCCTTCCTTTGAGCCATGTTCCTCTTGTTAATCAAGGCCTTTATTCCTCCCAGATGCTGGCTGAGTCTGAAATCCAGGATGTTTTTAAACAAACACATTTAATCCTTTCAATTTTCTGTAGAATAGCTGCAGTCTTGAAGATCTTCTCATTAGCTGTATGAGAGACATGATAGCTCTGGATGAGTGGCAGAGTATTATTTCTGGGGGACAATCTATTAGTGAATATGCAACATGTTTACATAGAGAAAGCAGCGCAGAAAACCTGTATTGTGGCCTCCCAAGTGACACAGCCAATATGAATGTCAACGGTGTTAAAATTTATTGAGCCAAAATTGGCACAACTCAATATGCATGAACACATTATACATTTTGTCTTGACGAAACAGGTGCTCAAATGCCCACCGCTAAATTAATTGATTACTGAATTTCTGTAATTATGATCAATACATTTGATGTGTTAGTTCTTACAGTAAAGGTGATTTACAATCTAGTTCTTGCCATAAGCCCCCCACCAAAAAACTAGGAAGAAATCTAGATAAGAACACAACTTATACGAGTGAGAAATAGCATCTACGGAGCCATTGGGATTCCCCAGAGGACATTTATCAACGATATCATGTATATTCACCAATTCATTGGTATTCATTTTTTAATGTAAGAGATTGTACATTTATGGGTTTTACCAAAGTCCTATGACTACGTCTCATGCCACAGTAAAAGCCCCATCACACAATGTAGCCCTCAATAGTAGCCAGTTGAAGTAAGTTTTGTGCATAGAGTCATTCATACTGGGGAGTAAATTGAAACACAGATTTTCTCATTATTAATTATGCATTTCATTATCATCCTACACTGACGCCAATTTGTGGGTGCTCCTAGTCATTCAATGTCATCCTGTCATTTAGTAGAAGTCACTGATGCGTAATAATGCAACATCATGGATTATTATTATGATATGTAAATCCCTTTATAAGTGCAAATTCATGTTTCCATAAATGTAATATAAGCCCTTCACCCGTTCTCCATATCCTCAGAACAGTGTACACACCTTCTGCAAAAACTTTCACCTACTGGGAACTAGAGGTGAGGGTATGACTGAAAGCACATTAAAAGAATATAGCAAATGTAGAAGTATGTTTCACCATGACTGTGGAAGGGGAACATAAGTTTAGGTACACAAGGAATTAATTACTTTCCCGGTATTTTCTATTCGTCATCAGGCGTGGCTCCTCCGCAATGGTGGAGGAGCGTTGCCCCGCGTCTGCAATAGCAGCTGTAAAATGTTTATAGTAGAGACATAATAAACTCTGTTTATTATGATTCTACTATAAAAGGAGCGGTGCACAGGCGTGACAGGGACAGAAGGAGTGCATGTGTGTTTGGCCAGCTGACTCAGGCCGGCCAAACACACATGCACAATAGGCTCTCTCCAGCCCAGCAACACATTTGCCGGGCTGGAGAGAGCATGCACAGACTCCCAGTCTGCCTGGGAGTGCGCTGGCTGGGCACTCCCAGGCAATCCTGACGCTGCTCTGAGCTGGGAGCCTGTAATAGAGGAGCAGATGGAGCGGTGCGGCCGCGCGGCAAAAGGGTACATTTTATTTTTTGTAATTAATATTTTTTTTTGTTCCCCTCCCCATGCCAAGCGGCGCACTGCCCAGCCCCTTTTTCCACCTGCAAGCCGCGCCTGTTCTTCATCCCCTTGTATCAATGTTATATTGAATAGCCCATCTTCTTCAAATGGAGCCCAAATGAAGCTCAAGACTTTGCTGGTAAATCCTGGGGAAAGAGTTTCTTCCAAAGACCTCAACTGGCCTTCAACACAGAACAGGAAGGAAGGAAAAGCACCCAGTATCCTCAGAAAATCTGGTATAATATATATATTTAACCACTGTAGCACATCTCTGTCACCTGATAAAAAGAATATTCACATCATTTTCTTATAATTGACGCTGTCCTGGTGGTGCTATTTTATCATGCATTATCAAGGGACTGACCTCGCCTTGTCCATGTTACTGCCTCCAAACCTTTACTTTTCTCCTGTATCACCCATTCACATGCTACTGTTGCAGTATTCATGTACCTGCCCTTCTTGTACCCTTAATGTTTTTCACCACCTAGGAGCAGGCCTTTCATAAATTATCAGACTGTTCACAATACAAGTACACTGTTCAAGGCCATACCGTGCATTCAAACTCCTTATAGAAATATGCAGTAAACCAAATGGGTAAAAGCCATGAACCACATAAATCATTATACAATATTAAAATTGTATCGGTTAAACATTGTGCGCTCTATAAAAGTTCTCACTCTGTAAATACAATTATTTAAATGGCTACCTAACAAAAAAGGTTGATTCCAATGCAATTTAAATGTGCAGCAAACACGATTATCCCAATGTGGTTTTGTGTTACAGCTCTTAACAGGCACAATTATTGCACGGTTTTGGAATTAGGGTGCAAGGATGCCTGCATTGTGGGGATGATTATTTTTGTGCAGGAAGGGGTACCTTCCTTCACAAAAACAATCACAAGAGGTGTTTTCCTCTTTCTATGTGTGCTACAGAAAGGAAATAATGGGGAGAAAAAAATACATTTCTCCCTGTTGGGTTATTCTTACACCACTCCTGAGCAATCTGACACATTCCCAGACTTGTAAATATGGGAATGCATCAGATTCCTTCTGATTCCATTGGTGTTGCAGGGGACTACAGCAAGCAACACCCATGGAATGCCCCTTTCACACAGTGTTATGCGTGAACGGGGTCCATATTGACAAAGCCATGAAAAGCCATGCAAGGTGTGCATGGGCTGGCACGCTGCGCCACCAGAGCGTCAAAAAACGTGACAGTCTGAAGGCACAGTGTGCCATCAGGGCCTCGTAAATGAGAGAACCTTCTAAGCCTCACATTTATTTCATTCTGAACATAGGCCGTTTTAAAAATGCAGTGTAATGTGCAGTGTACAACATTACATAAAACTCAAACTATTAATTTTTTGAACATTTTATTATTTTTTTTTTTTCATTACTCTCAGCAAGTAAATCATTAAATACATTTAATTAGTGATTTATTTTCATTTTCAAAATATCTGTGTCACACTCTAACAAGCCCTCCTCTGATGACTATATATGTCATCACAAAACAATATTAATTAATTTATTAATTCATTTATGTTAGCCTAAAACTTATTCTCTCTAATACATCTATCCTTTCTTGTGTTTCCCCAATTGTCAGTTTGTCTTAAATCATACAATCTTTTGCTTTTCAGTTTCTCAAGTCTCAATTCTTACCTCCTCTGATCATTTTTCATTTGTTTTCTCTTAATCAGTTTATAGTTTGTAATCTCCGATAGTACAAATGACACAAATAATTACTATCAATAATGGTCTTGGACTTTTCCCAACAATTCCTTTACCAAGATTACCCAGCTGATTTCTCACATTTGTCACAGAGTTTCCAACATTTTCCCATAACCCTGGCTCTTTCAGGTCTTTTAAGTCTGAATTTGAATCTGTCAGGTTCTTAATAAAATTTCTAATTCCTTTACTATTGTCAGGAATATATGCACAACAATGTTTTGATTTCAGCATTTGGCAGACTCTGCCTTCTTTTTTAAAATTCTGTCTAACGAAAGACAGTTCTGAAAAACCATTGTACGGACCACAGCCATTTCAGCATCCATTCAAATTACAGCTCCAGAAAAATCAATTAGCATGTTATCCACAATAGTAGACAACTTTCT
Organism: Pleurodeles waltl; assembly: GCF_031143425.1. Taxonomy (NCBI): domain Eukaryota; kingdom Metazoa; phylum Chordata; class Amphibia; order Caudata; family Salamandridae; genus Pleurodeles; species Pleurodeles waltl. The sequence continues at coordinate 100,489,459 of NC_090440.1, read as the reverse complement.
AATTTTCAGAGCATTCAGAACAACTCCTACAGAAGGAATAATTGTTCCAAATATATCCCCAATTATTACAGAATATGTTTCTCTTTTTGGCCTTGGTCTTTGCAATTCATTTGAATTATGTTTGTCATGTATGTTGTCAATTTGGTAAATTTGTGGGGGATACAACTCCCAAATAGCAAGTTCCATACCATCCCCTCGGGAGATGATAATAAGCATTCTTTCCACGAATGTAATAAACTCATGGAATAACAGGGGCCGGCCATTTAGCAAAAAGTCCCATGTATTCTTGAAAAGAAATAAGCCTGCATTCACTCATTCCAACAAAATTAGTGTCAAATCTAGATTGTGGTCTATAAATGCAAAGCTTTTCTACATGTTGTGCATCTAAAGCTAACTTCCCTTGGGTTTTAGTTTCACTAAATGCATAGTTTTCTCTATTTTCTCCTTCCAAGCCTTTCTCCTGTCATCAGTCTGATCGAAAAAGGACTTTTCTACTACTGAAAGCAAGCATGTAAGGTTGTTGCGATGTGCATAGGCAGTCCCAAATGTTAGTGTAGGCTTAAAGAAACATCCCACAATGTCAATGTTTCTTTCTTTGGAAATGTTACTCAAATGCTGATTAATTGGAACAAAAGAAAATACTACGTCTAGGTTAGAGCAGAAATACTGAATGTATTCCTGGTTATAAAGCCTTGTAAGTAGAAGCCTACAACTAACTCAATATGTTAGTGGCAAGCTATGTTATGTTCTTCCTTCTTGCACCGGTGAAGGAATTTGCATACAAACAATACACTCTCTCACATTCATCATCTCAACATAGTCATACAACAAGCAATAGAAAACATTAGAAGAAAGATCTCCTTGTGAGTGGTCTAAATGTACGTATTTCTCATCCCTATTAAATTTTTCTAACTTTGAAAGTGTAGTAGTCTCTACAGAAAATATAACTATTTTCAGGTGTGTGATGAATATTTATGATCACAATCAACAACAAACACACTAGCATACATACAATTCCCAAAGCAATACACATACACTTGCAACACTTATTAGTTTTTACTTTATTATGATTGTTATTCATCCTGTAAAGAATCAGAAAGTAGAAAAAAAAAAAAATGTTTAACTATCCAGCCAAAAATCAAAGACAAAAATAATTTTCTTTGCAGTTATTTTCAGCTTTCGGATTCTTCTCCAGAACAGTTGACGAAAAATTTGGTTTAGCAGCTTGTCAAAATTGGTTCAATTTGACAAAAATCAGTTTCAAAGTCTCTTTCAGTATATTATAGTATATTAACAACAATTTTCATTTGCACTTGTAGCATGTAATATTCCTCTTGTTCACCGGGCACTTTAGTTTCAAATTTCAGTTAAAAAACAAATTCAAGTTCCAAAATCTTGATCGGGAAATTCAAGATCAAAACAAAAAGACAATAATTCTCATTGCTGCTCATCTGTTGCACAGTATGCCCATTCTGGACCAGAGCATCTTCGACTTGCAATTCTTTTTCTGTTCGATCTTCGATTTGCACTTATTCCTCCTTCACTCAAATCTTCATCTGTGTTTGCTCTTATTGTTGTGTCTGGCTCTTCACTTATTGTCTGCAGTATATCTGGAACTTTTTCATTTGTCTGTAATTCAAATCACTTATCTCCTTTCACAGCTTTCTTTGACAGCGTCTTTTGCAAAACTGGACTTATAGGTCTTCTTGCTTCTGCAGGAATTTCACTTTGACTTGATGTACCTGCACCATTTGCCAATTCAGGAGGAGTCAAATCTGTATGAATTTGATCCAACTCAACTCCCTCATCAGCTGCTTCTTCAGTAAACGTAATTCATTTCAACTGATCTTCCCACTTGTCTGATTCTGGGAGAGATCTTCTCCGACTTAACTCTCCTGCTTCATTTGAACAACTTCAGGAATTCTATTTAATCTCTCAGAGGTGTACCTGGATCTTCACCAGTTTACACTGTCTCTGTTTCTGCTTCCTCAGTCTCTTTTCTTGCTTCTTGAGACTGCTCAATAGTTGTGGGTACTCTGAACAACTCATTTTCATCTTCTAGTGGATAAGACACTTTCCTAGTGTGGCTGGCATGAATCCAGTTCAGGATCCCTGCGCTCTTCACAGCAGTCGTAGTCACAGGTACGACTTGATATGGCCCCTTCCACATAAATTCCAGACACGTTTTTCCCACGTGCTTCTTGACCACCACCCTGTCGCCAGCCCGCAGACTGTGACACTGGTCCTGGGATGTTTGCTTATTGCTTCCACCTGATGAGAGAAAGAGCGTACCACATCAGCTAGATTTTTGCAGTAATCCAGCACTATATCATTTGTTATATTCACAAGAGCATTTGCAGGAACAGTTGGCAATCTCATTGCTCTACCCATGAGGATTTCATGGGGAGACAGTCCTGTCTTCCTATCAGGTGTGTTTCTCATGATCATCAAAACCAAAGGCAACGCATCTGGCCATTTCAGATTCGTAGATGCAGATATCTTTGCAAGTCGTGCTTTCAGTGTACCACTCATTTGCTCTACCAATCCAGATGCTTCAGATCAATAGCTACAGTACAACTTCTGCTCAATGTTTAAGGCTGAACATAGTAATTTTATCACTTTGTTTTTGAAGTGGCTTCCTCTATCTCATTCTAAAGAGGCTGGAAATCTGAACCTTGGTATCAATTCTCTAAGCAAAAGCTTTGCTACTGTGAGACTATCCTTTCTATGTTTAGGGTAAGCTTCAAACCAGCGACTAAAAATACAAACAATCACCAACACATATCTCAAACCACTACACAGAGGCATCTCAATGAAATCCATTTGCATTCTGCTAAATGGCCCTCCTGCTCTTCCAATATACCTCAAATTGACAACTGTTCTTTTTCCCCACATTATTTTTTGGGCATATGACACATCTGTGTCAAATTGCTTTGGCAACCAGTCTAAACTTCGGACTAAACCAAAACTTTTTAAGAAGTTCAAATCATTGCATCTATACCAATATGTGCTTGACCATGATAATGTCTTGCCATTTGCGTCAGTAGACAGTTTGGCAAAACTACATGTCCGTCAATTGAGACCCAAAGATCATCTGAATCTCTTTGACACATTTTAATTTGATCCATTCTCTCCTCTTCATCAGACACATTTTCTTGGAGAGATTTATTTTCATCCCATGTATCAAGTGTGGTTAACAAGTAATTTGCATTTCACATTTCTGACATTCTTCATTGATTGAATTATAATTCAAGGCCCTATATCTAGCAACCTGATCTGCATAAGCATTTCCTTTTGAAACTGAATCATTTGATTTCTGATGTGCACTGCATTTGACCACAACATTCTTCTCAGGTAATTGTAGGGCTTGTAACAAATCTACCACCATTTCTTATTGGTGAACTAGAAGAGGTCATGAAAACTCTCTGTGACTACAACTGGCCAAACTCATGGACAATTCCAAATCCATACTGGCTATCCATGAAAATTGTAATTTTCAGCTGTGCACTAATACAACAGGCTCTTGTAAGGGCAACTAATTCAGAAACTTGTGCAGAAAATACTTTTGAAGCCATGAAGCTTCGAGTATACCAGAAATTGTGCACACAGCATAGCCAGCTTTCAATTTTCCCACATTATCTCTTAACCAGGAACCATCAATAAAAATAATTTCATCATTCTCTTCTAGTTGGTTATCGATAAAATCAGGTCTGGGTTTCATGCACAATTCAGTAACCTCCAGACAATCATGTTTAACTTCTTTCAGATTCTCAATTTCAACATTGCCAATTTGGAGTAAGGTTGCTGGGTTAAGCACTGTGCATCTTTGCAAGGTAACATTTGTAGAGCCCAATATTATCAGCTCAAACTTAGTAAGCCTTGCATTTGTCAGATACTGGGTTTTAGTCCTGGTAAGAAGGACTTCAACAGAGTGAGTAACCAAAACAGCTAAAGGATGTCCCATCACAATAACATTGGGATAGTGACAAACCAACCACTGCCACTGCTCGCACACAGCCAGGTAAAGCTGTTGCAACTGGATCCAAAGTAGCAGAACAATATGTTACCGGCCGATTAACACCACCATGTATCTCTGTAAGGATAAAAAGAGCACATAAATCTTTCTCATGACAAAACAATATAAATGGTTTCATGTAGTCAGGCATTCCCAAAGCTGGTGTTCTGCACAAACTCTCTCTCAACTTGTTAAAAGCTTTCATGCAATCTTCATCAAAGGGTACTGGGTCTGTTATGATCTTGTGGGTCAGTCTCCGTAATGGCTTTGAAATAACAGAAAAATTGGGAATCCATTGGAGACAATAACTCACCATTCCCAGAAATATCCTGACATCTCTTTGTGTGACTGGAGGATTAATCTGCAAAATAGCTGCAACCCGCTCTTTAGAAACTTTTCTTGCACCCTTCTCTATTTGGTGTTCAAAATATTTCACTTTTTTCTGACAATACTGTAATTTTGTTGGGGACACTTCATGTCCATTCTCTCCCAAATGATTCAACAAAGCAATCGTATCTTGCCTGCATGCTTCTTTTGTCATCAAAGCAAACAAAAGATCATCAATGTACTGAACTAATGCTGATTAGAAAGGCATTTCCAATGGTTCCAAATTATTTTTCAACACCTGATTAAATATTGACAGTGACTCTGAAAAACCTTGTGGAATTCTGCACCAGCTGTAGACCTTATTACAGAATTTAAAACAGAAACGAAAATGACTATCCTCATAAAGGCAAAAAGAGAGAAAAATGCTTGTAAAAGATCCACCACCGTGAACCATTCTGCATCACATTAAATCAGAAACAAAATAACTGCTGGATTCAGTACCACTAAACAACATTTTACCACAATATCATTATTTTTCCTCAAATCTTGGACAATTCTAAATTTGCCACTTGGTTTTCGCAAACCCATAATAGGCTAATTACATGGGCTGCTCAACACTTCTTTTAGAACTCTCTGTTTCACAAAATCTTCAATAACAGGAATTACTCCTTCAATTACATCTGGTGCCATGTGATATTGCGGTATCTGTGGAAAAACTACATTACGTTTGACTGTGAGTTTAATTGGTTCAACTCCTTTGATCAGACCAATATCTTTTCCAGAAAACTCCAAAACTTTTAACTTAACTGTATCCTGTAAAGCAGTTGGCAGGTCTTTTACTGTGAAAGCAGGATAGGATAGGATAGGATCCCAACACCTGAGGACCCTCCAAGGGCTTCCAATGGAAAAAGGAATTACCTTCAAGCTACTCACCCACACGTACAAAGCCATACATAACGTCAGACCGGCCTACCTGAACTGCTGCATCTCCTTCCACACCCCCATCAGATCCATCTGCTCCACTCAACTGGCTCTTGCCACTATCCCTCGCATTTAGAAAACCACCACCGGAGGATGATCCTTCACCTACATCGTAGCAAAGAGCTAGAACAACCTGACCCCATACCCCAGACAAAGCCCATCGCTCACCATCTTCAGGAAGAACCTCAAGACATAGCTTTGCGGATGAGCCTCCACCCTTTGCCCCCTCCCAGCGCCTCGAGACCCTCACAGGTGAGTAGCCACGCTCTCCAAAAACTGATTGATTGATTGAATTGTTTTCCCAGAAAGTGGCACATTAGGAACTTCTGTTGTTCTCACTGTTGAGCTTGTGTTTCAACTAGGAATGAGACATCATGACCCATTACCTTTCCATTTACATAAGGACCCTTTTGATTCACATCTAAAAAAGCTGCTAACACGCATTCTTCTTCATCTGAACTTTCACTCTCACCCATCATTCCATCACTCGTCACTTCATCATGCGATTCATCCTCACTGTGAAGTGTGAACAGTTGAACTGTATGATTACTGTGGTTTAACTTTTGAACTGTGTTCTGCTGAAGAAGCATCATCTGCTGGTGCACCATTGGAGCTTGAGGTATTTGCATTTGTTGCTTTGGTACCATTTGTACCTGAGGCTGAATTAACTGTGACTGTGGCACCTGAAAATGTGGCATTTGTATTTGCAGCATTAGTTGAAAACTTTGCATTTGCTGAGGAATCTGCATCTGATTATTTTGGACATTTAAATTAGGACCCCTCATTCTCAGACCCCCCCAAATTTTGAAATTGGTTGTTTTCATTCATCTGCGTAATCACACCTTCTTGTACCAACATTGGACATTCACGCTTCCAATGCCCCAACAAAATGCAACTGTGACAAGGTAACATCATATTAATTGCCTGCATATCACCTGCATTGACCATAACATTCGAATCAATGAGATTACCACCTCCATTTCCACCACTACCTCTACCTCTTGCTTGATTCTGAAACAACACGTTTCCCTGTTGCTGAGGATAGATTCCCTGCTGCTGTGGATAACTTCCCTGCATCCCTGGTTGTGCCACTTTAATCTGCATCACCATTCCTTCAATTTCCTCTGCTTCATTTCAATCTTGTCCCTACAGTATTTCGCAAACTGTAACACTTCATCAACCGGTTTTGCTTGCCAACAAATCAAATGACTCTTAAGCATCTGTCCAATTTCAGGTCTCAAACCTTCAACAAATCTAAGCGCAAAATGAATCATATCTTTCGGCTCAATTGTTTCTGTACCACTGTAATGCTTAAATACTTGCAGCAATCTCTCATAGTCATGTATTGACTCTTTCGCTTCCTTTGCTGTCTTATCAATTCTCTGCCAATCAATACTTTTGGGTGAAATTCTTGTTTTCAAAAATTCGATCACTTTGTAATAGTACTTCATTACATCAGGTGATGGTGCACCTGTAACTGGATCTCTGGAGGCTCTCTTGTTGGCCAGTCTACACTCCTCTTGCATTCAACCAAAATATCCGTTTGAACCACTATTTCTAACAGGGTATTTGTAAGGAAATGCCTCCTTGGCATGGTTACCCCCTAACTTTTTATCTTTGCTGAGGATAAGTTTTGATTGAAAGTGTGTTGGGACCCTGCTAACCAGGCCCCAGCACCAGTGTCCTTTCCCTAAACTGTACCTGTGCTTCCAAAATTGGCACAGACCTGGCACTCAGATAAGTCCCTTGTAACTAGTACCCCTGGTACCAAGGGCCCTGATGCCAGGGAAGGTCTCTAAGGACTGCAGCATGTCTTATGCCACCCTGGGGACCCCTCACTCAGCACATGCACACTGCCTCACAGCTTGTGTGTGCTGGTGGGGAGAAAAAGACTAAGTCGACATGGCACTCCCCTCAGAGTGCCATGCCAACCTCACACTTCCTGTGGCATAGGTAAGTCACCCCTCTAGCAGGCCTTACAGCCCTAAGGCAGGGTCCACTATACCACAGGTGAGGGTACATGTGCATGAGCAGTATGCCCCTACAGTGTCTAAGCAAAACCTTAGACATTGTAAGTGCATGGTAGCCCTAAGAGTATATGGTCTGGGAGTTTGTCAAACACGAACTCCACAGTTCCATAATGGCTACACTGAAAACTGGGAAGTTTGGTACCAAACTTCTCAGCACAATAAATGCACACTGATGCCAGTGTGCAATTTATTGTAACATACACCCAGAGGGCATCTTAGAGATGCCCCGTGAATACCAATCCGACTTCTAGTGTAGGCTGACCAGTTTCTGACAGCCTGCCACACACCAGACATGTTGCTTGCCACATGGGGAGAGTGCCTTTGTCACTCTGTGGTGAGAAACAAAGCCTGTACTGGGTGGAGGTGCTTACCACCTCCCCCTGCAGGAACTGTAACACCTGGCGGTGAGCCTCAAAGGCTCACCCCTTTTGTTACAGTGCCCCAGGGCATCCCAGCTAGTGGAGATGCCCGCCCCTCTGGCCACTGCCCCCACTTTTGGCAGCAAGGCTGGAGGAGATAATGAGAAAAACAAGGAGGAGTCACCCACCAGTCAGGACAGTCCCTAAGGTGTCCTGAGCTTACGTGACCCCTACCTTTAGAAATCATCCATCTTGAGTTTGGAGGACTCCCCCAATAGGATTAGGAATGTGCCCCCCTCCACTCAGGAATGAGGGACATAAAGGGTGTAGCCACCCTCAAGGACAGTAGCCATTGGCTACTGCCCTCCTAGACCTAAACACACCCCTAAATTCAGTATTTAGGGGCACCCCAGAACCTAGGAAACTAGATTCCTGCAACCTGAAGAAACAAGAAGGACTGCTGACCTACAAGCCTGCAGAGAAGATGGAAGATGACAACTGCTTTGGCCCCAGCCCTGATTTGTCTCCTGATTTGAAAACCTGCAACCAGTGACGCATCCAACAGGGACCAGTGACCTCTGAAGCCTCAGAGGACTGCCCTGGACTAAAGGACCAAGAAACTCCTGTGAACAGCGGCCCTGCTCAAAACCAGCAACTTCTTTGCAACAAAGAAGCAACTTACAAAGAATTCACATTTCCCGCCGGAAGCGTGAGACTTCACACTCTGCACCCGACACCCCGGGCTCAAGATCCAGAGAACAAACACCACAGGGAGGACTCCCCGGCGATTGCGAGCCCGTGAGTAGCCTGAGACAATCCCCCTGAGCCCCCACAGCGACTGCCTGTAACAAGGGACCCGACGCCTGAAACCAGCACTGCACCCGCAGCCCCCAGGACCTGAAGGAACCGAACCTCAGAGCAGGAGTGACCCCCAGGCGAATCTCTGCCTAGCCCAGGTGGTGGCTGTCCCGAGAAGCCCCCCTGAACCTGCCTGCACCGCTAGAGTGACCCCAGGGTCCCTCCAATGATTCCTATCTGAAACCCGATGCCTGCTTTGCACACTGAACCCAGCCGCCCCTGTGCCGCTGAGGGTGTGTTTTGTGTGCCTACGTGTGTCCCCCCCAGTGCTCTACAAAACCCCCCAGGTCTGCCCCCCGAGCGGGTACTTACCTGCTGGCAGACTGGAACCGGAGCACCTCTGTTCTCCATAGGCACCTATGTGTTTTGGGCACCTCTTTGATCTCTGCACCTGACTGGCCCTGAGCTGCTGGTGTGGTAACTTTGGTTTTGCCTTGAACCCCCAACGGTGGGCTGCCTAAGCCCAGGAACTGAGACTTGTAAGTGCCTTACTTACCTCACATTCTAACCTTTACTTACCTCCCCCAGGAACTGCTGATTTTTGCAGTGTCCACTTTTAAAATAGCTTATTGCCATTTTAACAAAGACTGTATATGATATTGCTTTTATTCAAAGTTCCTACCTTACCTATGTGAAGTACCTTGCATTTTATGTGTTTACTTCAAATCTTGAATCTGTGGTTCTTAAAATAAACTAAGAAAATATATTTTTCTATATAAAAACCTATTGGCCTGGAGTAAGTCTTTGAGTGTGTGTTCCTCATTTATTGCCTGTGTGTGTACAACAAATGCTTAACACTGCTTTCTGATAAGCCTACTGCTCGACCACACTACCACAAAATAGAGCATTAGAATTATCTAATTTTGCCACTATCTTACCACTAAGGGGAACCCTTCGACTCTGTGCACACTATTTCTTACTTTGAAATAGTATATACAGAGCCAACTTCCTACAGTATTCAAGTCTTCCCACAGGTATTTTGTAAGCTTCACCAACCTATCTGTTTGCTGGTACCATTCTGCTCCAAGGGACATGTACAAAATTCCCTCCTGGAATTTCTCTCACTGGAAATACTTTTACTGTATTATCAGTCTGCTGTACATTATTAGTAGTCACTTTTGTGGAATCCTTTTTCTTCTGATCTCTTTTCTTTACCCATCTGCCTTCCCATTTATCTAATGCTCCCCATAATTGGATATGCTGAAGCGTAAATCATCTTCATTATACAAATCTATTCTGTTTACATCAATTGTTCCCTCAATTATTTCATTTATTTCTAATTTAAGCATTGCCAGGTTCAATGAATTTTCCCTCTCAGTATTTGCCTTTGTCTTCATTCCACTCATCTTTTCCAGCCAGTCTGTTAACTGCTGAGCTGTCAAACCCTGTAATGAAACATTATTATTACTTACATTGGGTATGTTATTATTTACATTTGGTATGCCCTGTGGAGTAATACATGGAGTCTCTGGAATCTGTGAATTTCTGGAATAACTCAAATCAATTAGTGGACCTGTCCTGACAAACGTCTGGTTAATTGGAGTCATAACTCCTGTATTAACATTAAATCTCTCCATTTCTGCCTTTGAATTTAAAATGTTCTGTACATTATTCTCATTATTTCCCTGGCTAAACAATGGTACAACAGTCCCAGTAGTAACACACACTGTCAATGATTCTGGACCTGTCTGAACACTCTGACTTCTTGAGTATATTACTCCTGAATTCTGACCTGTCACAATTGAGGTACTCGTCTGTGAACTTACAACAGGTGTGTAACCCTGAATATTCGGAACGTGTCCTGGAGACACTAAACTAGGTGTAGACTCCATCTTGACCATCAATGGCTTCTGGTAAGCCTGTGATATCTGTGATGACTGTACAATAGGCCCTGCTATACTCGTTGCAGAACTCACAACAGGAACAGTAGGGTAGACTACAGGTGGGACAGTCTGTATCATAGATGTCTGAGTATCAGTAATAGCAGGAACATTAGTTGTGACCTGTACTTGACTCTGTGTTACTACACCTGGAACTGGAGCACTTGAATCAGTACTAGTACTTGTTCTTATCTTTTGTGCTGCAGATGGTGGAGGAAGACTTCTCAGTAACTGCATTATACATTCCTCATCATCTGATTCATCGTCATAAGTCAATGATTTTCTAGCCTCAACTGACTTCGACTCATCTTCTTCAGAAGAGTTGATATTTTTCTTTTTAGTCTTTTGTTTGACACCACTCTCTTTCTCTTGAGTACTTGCAGGAAACATTTTAATTCCCTGTAAAGTCTCAGTTCTCCAAAAATTTTAGCTTAATGTCCTATTTAGCTTCTGCTGATGTATTCTCCACTTTTTTCATTCCTCTCTCAAATTTTAATTTCTCTTGTTGTCTGGCCACTAATTGCCAAATACCTAAAGCTTCAAATCGTACAGCACTTTTTAAATCGTACAGCACTTTTCTCAAATTTTGCAAAATTCTCATACTAAAAGTTCCATGGACAGGAAACGCTAAACTCCCTTGTCTGTAATTTTGCACCAATGTTTTCACCAAAGACACACTCCAGTAATTCTCTCTTCAATTACAATATATGCCGGAATACCTTCTGGTGGGCACATTTCTCTTACTCTAACTGCAATATATTCATCTCCCCTTAGTGCACTCTTTAACACTTTGAAAAATTTCATTGGTACTCAAATTTGACCCAAAACTACAATTTAAATCCAAAACAGGAAGTAATTCAATCCCAAAATCCTTTTCACTTGTCTCTTTCAACCAATAGCCCTTCACGGTTCTCCACCAATCTGTTCACAAGCTCCCTTTCGCCAATCAACTTATCGCAGTGCGGACAAACGCGACATCACTCTTACACACACAAGCTGATAAAGTCTTGCAGCTTGTCGTCCCAAAACTCTAAATGAATGGAAAATATTGCAAGCACTAATAAAAAATTAACACCAACTTGTCTGCTTGCTACAGGTAGAGGACACAAACGCTTCGGACGCCTCACAGAATTTTTGATTACGGCATTTTGCTCTGGCAACTACTCATTCAACTTCAGCTTTCTCTGACTCGCAAGTAAAATTCAACCAGCAAATTCTACCCTTGACCAATACTAGATGCACCTGTGCAATCAGGAATCACCAATATTGGTCACACTAACACTCCCTTTTAACACGCACTCTAAGAATTTTGTCAGTTATGCCCGATTGACCTACTAAAACAGACAAGTTGCAATCAAAAACCCAAGTATCTCATATACGTGTATTAAAACTCCGGAGTCTTAGACCGTGCATCGTCCGTACATCAACAACCATGTGGGCAATTTTTGAGCACAAAGCGCCGCAAACAATTGAAGTTCGACTACTTCCCTACATGCTCCCTTTGGAGTACCGACAATCCCTAACAAAATACATTGGAATACGCCAACTTCCTAATTCTCACAAACATCACAATTCACCCACTATTTGCTTAAGCAGTACAAGCACAAAACCCTAACTCAATCACAAATCACACTAGGAACGCTGAGAACATCTTCAAACAAGCATTAGCAAAATCAAATTCCACTCAAGCAAGCATTGGCAAAACCAAATTTAATTTTCCCCTTCAAACAAGCATTGGTAAAACCGAATTTTCAATTTTTTCCACATGACATATAATGAATCTCCTCCTACTGTGACATAGCCAAACCTCTCCTTATTGAGACATAACCATCCTCTGCTACCAAATTCTGTGGGCGCGTCCTACCTTATATTTGTTTTGATAATTTATTTTATAAGGGGACACTTAAGGGTAACCAACCATCTACCCTCATGAGGTAGAATGAGCCTTTGGACTCAGATAGCTGTGAGTGTTTGGCTCTGAACAAAACGAAGTCAACAATAAACAAAACCAAACAATACCATCATTAATCAACATTAGAGTCAGTAATTTAAATACACCATGACCTATTTGGCCGTGACTCACCACACCACTTTAGTAAAGTTAAAACATTTATTTCCCTTTAGATTAATAATGCTAACATCACGTAAATCAAAGGCAAAACCAAATTATAAAGATACATGAATAACACAGGTTGACCAAACCTTCTAAAGAATCTCAGCTTTGATAGAATATTAATCATTAGGCACTCAAGAATCACCATACAGAATAACAGCAATATCAGATGCACAGTTAAGATTGAATACATTGAGTCAACACAGATGTATTATTCACATTCAGTTATTATGAGCAGCCAAATTCAGAATATGGCATTCTAACTATTACCCTAATTAGATTAAGCATGTTGGACTTCATGCAAAAAAAGGAAAAGAAGACAAAACTAATTTGAAAAACATCTATCTAAGGCGCTAGCACAAATAGCGGTTGGGTTTCTAGAAGAGAAAAACATGAAAACCTCTAAATAAGACAAATGCGCAATTTGTGTTATACCTCTCCTTAATGGGTTCAGCAGAAGTCTTGTTCAGTGGAGCATCTTCATGGTCAGCTTCAGTGGACAGTGTCATATATGTGGGAACATTTCAGTAATATTTGGCCTTAATGCATCTGAACTGTCAGTGGCACATAGCACATTATTTCACAAACAAATATAAAAGCACATCTGAACACAGCCAGGAACATGGAAAAACTGCACTCTAATGAGCAGGGAAGATTTCTGGATATGACTTATCACAGCAAAGGACAAAGCTAAATCTCCTGAAAGTCTAAGCTTACATCACAATCTTAAAGTCGCAAAAAGTAACTAGCTACTCTGCCATTGGTTAGACTATAGGGTGGTTTTGGACAGAACCAACTAAACCTAAAGCACGTTTCTTCATGTTGCACTTCTTGTTTCTTTTCTCCCTCATTGGTTCAGCTCCTTTCCCCACCATCACCAGTTTCCATCACAGAAATAAAATGTTTCAAACTACATAAAACTACTGAAAGCCATTGTTTTCTGTGGAACACTATCTGGCAGGAAGTAAATAAATGTTTCAAATTACAGCACAAGAACATTTCTCTCCGACATAACATCATCACACAGGATGTTTCAGAAAGAACAGAAAACTTTCTAAGCATCACAGTTATTTCATTCTGAATTAGCTTAACATAGGCCTTTCTAAAAAACGCAGTCAAATGTGCAGTATTCAAAATTTCATGAAACTCAAACTATTTATTTTCTGAACATGTAATTATTATTTTTCCATTACTCTCAGTTAGTAAAACATAAAATACATTTAAGTAGACAGTGATTTATTTTCATTTTCGAAATATCTGTGCCAATTATCAGTGTAGGCCTCGTTGTCATTTCAGCCTTTCACTTTTAAACGCATGTTCTTCTTTCAGTTAATCACACACTTTTATTAGTAATTTTCACACTCTAACAAGAGTAATAAGCACAGAGAAATGCACACTTTCTAAAAGTGGCATTTCTAAAATAGTAATGTAAAATCCAACTACACTAGTAAGCAGGATTTCTCTCTACCATTCCAAACATACCAAATATGCCCACACTACTCCTTTTAGATCAGAAATTACCACTTAAAAATAAGTAAGGTAATTCCTAATGCTAACCTATGAGAGGAGCAGCCTCACAATAATGAAAAATGAAATAGGCTCTTTGTCACTACTAGCACATGTAAAACATATAAGTGCACGTCCTACTTTTTACGTACATAGCACCCTGCACATAGGGCTCGCTAGGGCTTACCTTAGGAATAACATAAGTGTAGTATAAAGAGAGTTTAGGCCTTGGCAAGTAGTTTGAATTGCCACGTCAATGTGGCAGTAAACTGCACACACAGGCACTGCAGTGGCAGGTCTGAGACAAGTTTGTGGGTTGCACAGTCAGAGCTGCAGGCCCATTAGTAGCAGTTAAATAGGCCAAACAGGTGTAAGCCAATTATACCAAGTTTTAGGGGCGAGAGCACATGCACTTTAGCATTGTTTAGCAGTCGTAAAGTGCCCAGAGTTCTAAAGCCAATAGAAAGAGGGTCAGAAAAATAGGAGGCGATAACCCTGCAGAAAGGGCCATTTCCAACAATACATAAGAAAGTGTTCTGTAACTTTTCATTACTTACTGATGTCTTTCACTAACATTGAAAATTAAGGGCCTGATTTAGATCTTGGTGGTAACTGTCCCACCATGGTTTTCTGTTGGAAAACCTGACTGCTGCCCGAGTCCCGTCGTGTCCCACCAACCCTGCCAGGAATCTCCAGCTGCGTCAACAGTGGGATGGGAGATAGGGGCTGGCGGTGGGACTCCAGCCACCTTGCCTGCCGACAGATTACAATGTGCCTTCCCGCCAAACCTACTGTGGAGGTGTTACCTCCACATCCGAGTTGGTGGATTGCAGGGGGAAGGGGCACAAAACCTGCTTTTTCCATGTTTCTGCTTCTGTTTTGGACGGGACCCGACTGAACATCACCTCCTGTCGCTGCTGCCACCGGACCATGAAGGGCACAAGACCTTGTCATCGCCGGACTTGAACGTAGGGATTCTGCATGAACTCTGTACATTGTGTGGCCACTGCACATGAGCTTGGGACCTCTGCAGAAATATACATGCCACAGGTATTTTTTCACAACATGCATATCTCAGGAACACATTTGTGACACAGATTGATGGGACACACACGTACAAAACCCACATTGCACACATATACAAGTGTTATTGTGGTGTCAGTATTCATTGCCAAATGAATGCTGGCACCACAATAACAATGGCATCACACTTGCTACCATGTCTATGTGTGCACATTGCAAGTGAACCTGTACCTATGATGAGTCCAGTTGTGTGTGTGAGTCAGTACGTGTATGTGTGTGTTTTGTATTGGCTGGTCGTGGTGAAAGGAGCTGTAGTGGGTGATGTGGTTGTGTCTGTATGTGTGCCACTTGCATATGGGTCTGCAGTTTGTTGTGAATGTTTGGGTGTGTGTTGTGTTGCTGTGTGCAACACTCAGATGAGTGTTGTTGTGTGGTGGTCGATGTTGTGACATGTGTAGTTGTGCTTGTGCTTGTGTGTGAGTGTATTTGTGTTGATCAATGTGCGGTTGTGACAGTTGTTGTGGTTGTTCCGTGTGTGAGTGCACTGTCAATAATGTGTGTGTTGTGTCATGGGTGTATGGCAATATGTGTTTTCAGCATGTACGAGTTGTGTGGTGTTGGGTTGGCAATGGATAACAGTGTGTATGTTGTGCAGGTGGACACATATGCCAAAGGTACAGTGTGTGTGTATGTCACCTCTATTCTATAGCCACTGCGATTATACGATGTCCATTGGGTCCAGCAACCGTCTCCCCCGTTAGCAATCTGTCGCCAGTACACGGCCTGCAGCACTCTAACATCTAAATAGGGTTGGTGGGAACCTGCCAGCCTGATGCATAGGTAGAGCACTCCGTCACGGAGGTCTGCAGCTCAGCCGCAATATTGAACAGCGTCGATTAAGGTTTTTTCGTGTCTGCCACTACAGCAGATTGGAGGTAATACCACCAAGATCTAAATCAGGCCCTAATTCATTTATATTCAAATATGCATGGCATGATTTAGAACAGAAGAAAACAATTATACCAGCAGGTCTATTCAATATGGAATCTGTATTACGGAAACACAATGAAGAACAGAAAAAACAGGAGAAAACAGAGACTCTGTGGTCCTACATCAATGAGTTTTTCAAGTACGTTGACAGTGTCTGATATAATCAAAACTTGAAATTCTACATATATCAAGAAATTGTTTGTCTAATGATTATACCAAGAAAATGTTTGTAGAAGTTACAAATTATTTGAAAAAAAGATGGGTAGTGGACGATGTTCCGGTCTCACTCTGCATTTATCTTCAGGACTATACTTGTTTGTATGAAATCCAAGGGTCATCTATAACAGTTGAAGATGCTAGAATCATATAGGATGAAATGGACTGTTCATCTGGAACTTTTACCTGAGCTATACGATAAACTAAACGTTTTGGAAGTTTAACATATTTGCTTTCTGCTTTAAGCTCCAATAACAACCATACCATGAAAGCCCCAAGAACAACCATTCTCAATCTGTTTGATAACACAGAGGCAATAAGTAAATGCAGGAATGTGCTTCTTTAGATATGGATGAGGAATTCCCAGTACTCTCGAACAAGTGACATCTGGCTTCTACTGTCATCTACTGCTCACGCAGTATTCCACAACAAAGAGGAAACAAGCAAGCCCATTTTTAAAACTTTAAAAAAAATAAAAAGAAGAAACTGAAATTCATTATCCATCCACCATGAGGTGCTATCATGAAGAACTATCAGAAGTATCATCTGTACCTGACTGAAGTGGTTGCTACTGGATCAAATTCAAAGGTATCATTTGTCACTTGCCATGCAGTAGGCTATCCAGCAAGTGTGTGGTTGACTCGGTTGTCCCAAGTCCCTCTTAGACAACAATTTCATAAAAAAAATATTGGCCCAGATTTAAGAGAGCCTAGCACCTCCATGCACCACATTAGCGCCATTTTTTTACGCTAATGTGGCCCAACGAGGCCAAAATCAGTGCACCAGATTTTCAAAGTGGTTCAATGCATGCATTGTGGCACTTTAAAATCCCTTGCGCCACATTATGCTTGCACCATGCATAACGTATGCAAGGGGGACTTTCCCCTGTTAGGGGGACCGAAGAAAATGGAGCAAAGAAATCTAAAAGATTTATTTATGCCATTTTTTTCGGCATTTTTTTACACCTGTTTAGAGCAGGAGTTAAAATGGGACACACCATTGGTTACAATGGGCCCCTATGTGCTGTTCAGGCTTAGCACCGAAATTTTAGGGCTAACCCTTAAAATTACATCTATAGCATAAAAAAGTTTGACACTATTGCCCCCTACCCTGCGCCATGGTGCATTGTATTTTAAATATGGCGTACACATGGTGGCGATAGGAGGCGCCAAGGGGCGTAGGAAAAGTGGTGCTGCACTGGGTGCAGCACAATCTTTCTTATATCTGCTCCATTGTGTCTGAGAAGTAAAGCAGAGCCCTAACCAATGATAGTCCTAGCATTAGGAGAAAGTCGGGTTAGACCTTCCCTAGATTGCAGCATAATTGGGAGTTTACGCTACGTTGTCATTTAGGAACCACATACATCCAGAGTCTAGGGCCCATATTTATACTTTTTTTGCGCCGTCTTTGCGTCATTCTTTGACGCAAAAGCGGCGCTAACTTACAAAATACAATTGTGTTTTGTAAGTTAGCGCCGCTTTTGCGCCAAAAAGTTACGCAAATGTGGTGCAAAAAAAGTATAAATATGGGCATAGGTTTCTCTGGCAAGGAGCAGATTTCTCTGAGTTAAAAACCTGGACTCATGTTACAAGGGACCCGTAATAATCCCCATTATTTCGCTGCCCTACATTTACTATCATTAGGTATCCCAGTATTTTCAGAGGGGATGAAATAACAGGGTTATGATTTTTCAGGGAATAACATGTTGAAATATAGTTAAGTGTGCCCCATTCTGCATATTTTTTTACCTGGTATTCCATACACAAAAGTCGCCTGCTTGCAGCAGATGAAATCTCTAGGTGGAATACCACTGAGCAGAAGAGTTCTTGCTGACATCATAATCCCGATGGGCCCAGTAACTCCTGTTACCAGGGTCATTAGAATTAATGGCCCACTCGTAACGAGGGCCATGGTTTAATATTGCAATGAAATGAAAGTCATAATCATAAATTTAACTCCAGCAAGGTAGACTAATCCTTCCATTGCTCTGAGATCAGCCAATATACCATTTAATTGGGGAATAGTAGCACCTGTTATCTACAGTGCTTAGAAATAGAAAAAATGCTGAATGAAGTACAATAATATAAAAGTTAATATTACCATTATTATTCATCTTATCAATATGATCGTATGAAACATTAATTATTAATACTATTCATCATCATCCTATAATAATAATAATAATAATAATAATAATAATAATAATAATAATAATAATAATAATAATAATAGTAATAATAATAATAATAATGATGATGAAATGTTAAATGCAATTTGCTTTATGGTGAAGAATTTTAGATTTCAGTGAATTTGTAATTTGAGCCAGAGGAAGGTGTATTAATATAAAAACATATTGTGGCATTTTGGGTACTTTGGTGACGAGGTGGTAAGACCACACGATTAACATTTCAGGCGAGTGTTGTACAGCAGACTGGACAATATGCACAAAAGAGAGAAACAGTTTCTGACATTTACAGTCCCAGTATGTATGCCCATGCTGGGGACAGTTACTAAAATCTAGACACATCTTGTTCCCTGAACTCTCTCTGTGGGCAAAATCACAAGTCAGGAGGTTTTATATATAGCAGGAATCAAAAGGTCTATTAAGTAGGCCCAGCACTGCCAAATCATCGGTATTAACACGGTATGGCAAACAACAGCCTTTTCCATCACTACGCTTTATGCACCACATTCTGGGCCACAGGATGCTGCATCTTAAAGGACAACTGGTCCTGGTATATTATTTTTAGAGATCTGAGTAATCCTTTCAGTGTGAGCTGGGGAAGAACTGGATGATGATGTTTTTATTCAGTGAAATGTGAATCCATGTGTTGCGACAGAACCAGCCACAGTATACATGTCTAATGACTTTTTTTTATGAAGCTTTTATGTACAAACGATGGGCACATCATGCCAGCAGCCCTGTGGGGCTCTTTCACACCCAGAACAAGTACAATATATCAAATTAGGGCAAGATTCCCTCATGTCTAAAATAGGAGCAAACAAGGCAACAGGAGTAATGCAAAGGATGAACCACAAAAGTCACAAAATACACCTATGCTTAACTATTGAACAGCTTTGCAAAAAAGGAGTCAGACTTAACTTAGAGACAATAGATAAAGTATTAATTCAGTACTAAACCTGTAATAACGTTGAAATGCAAAACAATGGAAATCCTAAAACGAATTACAAAAAGTGAGTTTAACTTAACAAACAAAATGCCACCAAAATGACAAAACTCCAATAAGAGGAGCAAGATTTACTATTTTAGAAGGCGTAAGTAAAATAGCACCAAGGACCACAAAGTGACAATAGTAATCAATGGTTATGGTAGAGCAGGCCCTAGATGCAATTTAATGTTGACCACAAGGGAGCACAGGTCAGGCGCGCTAATCAGGTTTGTTCTGGTCAAATATTTTGTCTTCAGGCTATAGTCTTTAAAGTCCCAATCCACCACAGAAGTACACATCTAAAGCCCCCCAGGACCTCAGAGAGGCACTTAGTTACTCATAGGGTGGATAGCAGTGGCCACAACAGAGTCCAATCCTAATCGGCTGGGCTGGACAGTGGCAGCAAAATGCCTCTTGCAGCTTGGTATGCCCCTGTAGCTTTAAAATGAGGTAGACAAACTGACCCTTGGAGTCACTTCTGGAGTTCTGGATTTAAGGCCAGCAGGTCCAGACTTCATTCATCAGAAATCAGGCCAGTCCTTCTGAATCTCTTCAGGTCCAGAAGTATTCTGATTTCAGGTTCTGACAATGCCTCTTTTATACCCTGTGCCAGCTGGCGGGTTGGGGACAATCCTTTGACTACCCCCTCAAAACTTGTTCAGGTCAGTTCTCCCTTCTTCCCTGGTTTTGGCTTCAGCCTGGCTAGTGAAACAAAAGACAGGGGCAGGCGTAGATTCAGGCTACCCATGTGTGTGCTGGGGCAGTTCCTATTTGAAGAATAATCAGGGCTGACCAGCTGTGAGTCTCTAGCACAGCCTTGAGAGAAGACTAAATGAAGGAGGATTGGACCCCCGGATATCACTAATCCAGTGATGAAGTTTCGCAACAAGACATAGCGGTGATAACTGGCTGATCTAACTGCT
This sequence comes from Pleurodeles waltl, assembly GCF_031143425.1. Taxonomy (NCBI): domain Eukaryota; kingdom Metazoa; phylum Chordata; class Amphibia; order Caudata; family Salamandridae; genus Pleurodeles; species Pleurodeles waltl. Next base: position 100,469,068 of record NC_090440.1, on the reverse strand, counting down.
ACACAATCAATAAAAACCTGTTTTGGACGGGAGGTGTTTCCTGCTAGCAAAGTACACACAAACCTTATATCGTCGTGAGGAGGTAGGAAACCATTTGGTCAAAATGGGTCAACATTTTTATCACAAAGAAGTCCTCCTCAATGGATAAAAAACACAAATAAGAGAATTAGCCCCTATCCACACTAAGGGCCTCATTTACGAGGCCTGTGGTGCAAGGCAGTGCAGCAAGTGCCTAGGAACAGCAGAAATGCACTGTATCTACATGGTACGGTGAATTTCTGTCCTCTCCCACTGCAATGACACACAAATTGCTGCCTAGAACCACTGAAGGCACCCTTGCACCATAGTGCAAGGACTCCTGCATTGCGGGGATGATTGTTTTTGTGCAGGAAGGAATACCTTCCTGCACAAAAACAATTACAAGGGTGTTTTCCTCTTTCTATCTATGCTGCAGAATAGACAGAAAAAAAACAGGAGAAATAAAGATATTTCTCCCTCTTGCATCAGTCTTACACCACCCCTGAGGTGGCAAAGGAATCTGACAAGTTCCCAGACTTGTAAATCTGGGAATGTGTCAGATTCCTTATGGTTCCATGGGTGTTGCATCCCAAGCACAGAACACCCCTTTCACGCAGTCTTATGCATGAAAGGGGCCCATATTTACGAGGCCATGAAAAGCCACGCAAGATGGCTTTGCATGGGCTGGTAAATATGGGCAGGCACACTGTGCCACAGGAGCATAAAACAATTATTCTCTGATGCTACAGTGTGGCCCTAGGGCCTCATAAAAGACTGTGTTTTCCTCCTACGTCTTCATATGAGATGAATGTGTTATTTATTGGTTGTATCTTTTCTAATTCGAGCTTTATAGCACATGGTAGTGAAATATGATGTGTTGACTTGGTCTTTGATTTGGTTAGACTTAAACTTGTACTCAAGATAAATATTTTTTATAATTGACATAATCCAATAATAATTGTTGATTGATTTTATCATAATGCATCCCTCTAGAGTTTTTTTGTTTATGAGTTTCTGCACAAGACTTATGAGGGTTACGTTGGGGAGCCCCTGTATTATTTGCATTATATAATCAGGGCAGTGCACAGCTCCTCCCTCATCCATCTTGTCAGCCCAGCCCCTTTGTCCACTGTCTGACTCCAACACACATTTCCCAGTGGAGGGACATCAAAGACTTATGAGCAGCAACTTACAGAAAGAGCCCAGACACTTTAGGCAGGAAAATGCCAACTTTCTAAAATGTGCATTTCCAAAATAATTTAAAATCTGATTTTAAAGAGGAATTACTATTAAAATGAGTGGAAGAAGTATTTTTCTAGCTTATCCCAAATAAAATTAATCACTTATTAAATATAATAAGATAAACCAGTGTTGGGAAAGCTAGTCTTGGCCTGCAAAAAATACTTTGGAGGTTTATCAGTGCTAGGACTTGTAAAACATTAAAGGTACATGTCCTACATAATAAATACCATGCACCCTGCCCTGTATTAAAAACAAAGATTGAGGCATGGCAAAATGTTAATTTGTTTATTATGTTTTATTTTGTCAGGGTGTAATGGTAGTCCTTAGACACGTTTTATAGTGCTACTTTTTGTTAGGTGGCACAATGAGTGCTTCAGCACACTAGTCGCATTTCACGTATAAGCCCTGGGTACATGTAGTAACATCTACCTATTAAATTAATTGTACCAGTCATTTGTATACCAGTTTTCCATTGTTTTGAAGGGACAGCACAAGCACTTTACTACGATTTAGGAGGAGCAAAATGTGCAGAGGTCTAATGCCATCAAGAAGGGGTTCAGCTACAGAAGATAAAAGTCTGGGGTGACCCTGTAGACAGGGTACATTTCCAACACCCACCATAGAGATCTTAGAGAATATATGAGTGAGAGAAGAAAGTACAAGAAATGGGTCTTGTACGTCAAAGCCTCATACATTTCATTGGAGATCGACCTCACCAAAAATTCAACCTAAAATATATTTAAAATTGTCAGACAGACTACAGCAAGAATTTACCCATCATCGTTATGGAAAAAACTGAGAGAAATGAACCTTGTCTCAAACAGAATGAAACCACTAACTCCCTTTCTGATCTACCCTAGGAACTTGCAGCCATCTGGTCTGTTTTCAAAGAAGCATCTCAAGTAGATCTATGTAAAACCCTCACCTGAAAAAAATCATCCTACTTCTCACATCTCACTTCTTCGTCCATCACAAAGGGTTTGAACACAATCTTTGAGCCTTTCTGAGCTAAATATATGAATTCTCCTCTTTCCCCTCTCCTGAAAAAACAGGTTCTGACCCTGGGAACATAAACATCTTTTTCACATTCTTGAATCATCCATCAGGAGATGTATTGAAGCTCAGCAGAAACAAAGAATTTACAATAGCAATCTACTCGACCATCTGCTAAATGTTTCAGTGTGGGCTGCAACATCGAAACAGCAATACTTCATATTGTAAATTATGCTCTACTTATATTAAACAGTAACTACTGCTTCCTCCCCCTCATCTATTGCCTTGCAGCTTCTGCCACTGCCAACCATCCTACTCTTCTCTAAACTCTAGAAGACAGATAGGAGTTAAGAGGATCAGTGCTCAACTGCTTTGCCTCATACCTGGACAACCATTAAAAGTTCTAAATGCAGCCTCATTCAGCTACAACAAGGTGTCCACGAAGGATCCATCCTCCCCTCTCTTTGCAATTTACACAAGGAACTTATGGGTTCTGTCTTTAACAAGTTCAACATCTCCTACCACCTCCATGCAACCAACAACACTCAGCAGTACTTGAAAGTCACCTTACTCAAAGAGACGGACATTTTAAAAACATCTAATCCTGGATGTCCCTCATATTGACCCATTACAACAGCATTCTTACTGATCTCTACCTCAACAGCAATCCTTTGATTTACTCCTGGTGAAATACCACCACCATTCTCATCTGCCAACCTGCCATCATTGATTGTGCGAAATCCCAAAGCATCCATCTTGACAAGAACCTGAACCTTAATTAACATATAAATAAGTCAGCCAAATGAGCTCCACTTCAAATCAAACTCCTGTATTGATTCAAACTTCTGCTCCTGCCTGCAGACTTCAAACATGTGGTTCAATCTCTAGTCCTCTCAAGCTTAGACTACAATAACATTCTACTAACCAGGATCCCCAAACTCTTCCTGGCTCTCCCCACTACTGCTAGATTAGTGATGGACTCTATCTTGATTTCTTTGAACTGGTTCCAAATTGAAACAAGAAGTGAACTGATATCTGCATGCATTATTCACAAATCTCTACATACAAAGTGGCTGATTTATCTAAGAAACTGGTTATCTGCGGAGGACATTGACATCTTCATAGCACCAACATGCTCTTACTAGACGTCCCTTACCAGGGGAAAAGAGGGAACCCTCAATCAGCCTTCTTAGGATGTGCGCCCAGGCTGTGGAATTCCATTCTCCCACCACCAATCAAAACAAAGCCCTCACTCGATGTTATCAGTACAAAGGTGGAATGTTTGCTTTTTTCCACAATTCTTTTCAAGCAGGCTTTGTTACCGTCTCCTTGTTGCTTATCTCTCACTTTAATGTGGGTTTGTGAAAGAGGGCAGCTCCTATCTAAAGGATGTCTATCACACCTCATGGCGGTTCTCAGCGAATTGCTCCTGCCTTTTACCTTCCTCCGTGTATGCAAAGTTTGTCAGTGTATATTCCTGGTTATCATTTCCATGACTGTCTCCTGAGCCTGAAATAACACCTTGCACTTGGACACTTACTGGAGTATGGGTCTGATTTAGATATTGTCAGACCGGTTATTCTGTCACAACAGTGAAGGATATCCAGTCCACCGAAATCTAAATCCAATTATTCCCTATGATATTTAGATTTCGGCAGACAGGATATCTGTCACCTTTGTGACTGAGTAACCTATCCCCCAATATCTAAATCAGGCCCTATGTTTGCTTACTCTAGTTTACATTTGTTTTATTGTAAATAGTAATTTTCTCTGCTATTGATCACATGTAGTGGCTGTGCATGCTTCTAACACACAGCCAAAACTGAAACTGCTTAGTATGACAACTGTATTGCAACTCAGGAAGCATATGACAGCAAGAAATGACGAAATCTAGCAAATAATAAATACAAATGTTCCTCACAAACCCAGTGCAGTCCAGGCCAGCATGCTGTGAATAAGTAGATACTCTTGTGCAGCCCCTCACACCAGCAGGCCCTGGTGCCACAGCTTATTAAGAGAAATATCTGCGGACCCATTTTCTCATGCTCCGGTCCATGACCCTTGGGGCACATGTATCTACATTTTGCGATTCACAAATGGTTTCGCAGAGCTATTTGTGACAGTGCAAAACACAAAATGGTATATTCGAGTCCTCAATAGCAAATCCCAAATATTTGTGACTGGATTTTGCGACTCGCAAACAGGAAATCACAATTTGCGACTCGCAAACCAATTGTACATGGTAGTGGTAAATTGTGATTAGTCGCAATCGTCCATTTTGCACACGCAGATTAGCACTGATTCCAAACAGGTGGTAAGCAGAACCAAAGTATAAAAGCAGACCCAGCAGTCATCTGGGTTTACCACAATGGCTGCACTCTACGTGATTGCATGGAGGAGGTGGTTCCAGGCTGCCCAATAGAGGACGAGTAGATGGAGATAGGAGAGGATATACAGAACCAGGCGGACCATATTTCAACAGACTGAGGAGGAAATATATGAGAAATATAGACTGAGCAGCACAGTCATCTTAGAGATCATAGAACTGCTAAAACCTCAGCTAGAAAACCAAACCCTGCACAGCTGCCCCATCCCCGCACGTGTCCCAAAAGTGCCCTGTCACTATTCTTTAGACGGTTCTTAGATGCCATACTCGCACACATGTCCAGATGCATTTACCTTCCCAGGAATGCGGAGGAAATACACAACACCAAATTGAACTTCTACAGAATTGCCAACTTTCCCCATGTAATAGGGTGTGTGGACAAGACACATGTACCTATATGTCCTCCTGCACATCTGGAATATGTGTTCTGCAAAAGGAAATGTACTCACTCACTCAACATCCAGATGGTATGTGATGCCCACAATGTCATAACCAATACAGTGGCAAAATACCCAGGGAGCGCACATGATGCATACATTTTCAGGCACAGTGGGATACACAAATGCTTAGAACGTGGGGAGTTTGATGATGGATATTTATTAGGTACTGTATAGGTACTGTATAGTAAATACGCATCAGTGCATAAACATGTAAAGCCATGCTCATATTTGCTGTTTTGTTTTGTTACACAGGTGCTAGTGCATATGCTCTGAGGCCATGGATACTCACCCTATACCTAACACCTGCAAATCAGAATAAGAGGTGCTACAGCATTGGACTTTGGCACACCAGAATCATCATTGAAAGGGCCTTTGACATGTTGAAATCACGTTACAGATGCCTGCGCAAAAGTGGAGGTGCACTCCAGGATGCCCTGGAGATAGCATGCAAGATTGTGGCTAAATGTACCATCCTACACAACATTGCAAACAGGCATGGGCTACATCTGACCATAAATGACACAGATTCTGAGGATGAGGAGCCGGAGCCACCACAACAACAGCCTGGGGATGGTGGCATCACAATGGAGGGCAGACGGCGATGGGACCACATAGCAACCCATTACTTTGGCAGGTAAGTGCCAACCGACACTGCACTCACAAATGTAAGACACACATAATCAGGTTGTTGAAAAAAAATACCAACAAGTAAACAAAAAAGGTGTAACATCACCTGACACATTCCAATCGTGTGCCATAAGAAACACCTGGAGACATCACATCACACCCTCCTACGGCTACAACCACCATGGCCTGGGCCTGGTTGGTCCACAGATGTCTGGCCGCCAATGCTACTACGCAGGATGCGTACGTCTGAGGTGGAAATCCTGCTCACACTCGATATGTCCTCACTGTCCTGAGGAGTGTCACCAGTGTCTCCTGCTGCCTGTGAGGTAAAAATTATGCCCACAGCTGCAGTAATGCAGCTTAGTCCCCTGGCCACATCTTCAGCAAAATGTCCCAGTTCAACCTGGAGCGTGACAGTGCGTCGTAACAGGCGTGTTGTTGTTGTGGCTAGAAGGCCAATGGACTGACTTAGCCGGTCCAACCGTGCAGCTGTGCTACGCTCATGGCGCCTTACATGGGCACGATCTGCCACCATTTCCCAACATAGGTCAGTGATGGCAGTGGTGAGGTTGACCATGATGCTATTCATGGTGGACAATTGTGTTTCCACATTCCCAAATCCCTTTGTGAGAGTCTGTTGCATACAGTGTAAATTCCTGCTCATTAAGCGCATATATTTGTTTTGCAGGCATTGACTGCTGAGTAGGGATGTCTCCAGTCCCAGAAATAGTTGAGTACTGGCATCCTTGTCACCTGCATGATGTGTCAGATGACACCTTCTATGCCCTGCAAATCTCTGTGGCTGGCTATCACCCATCTGTGGACTGGGAGTCAGGTTTACACCCTCATTGTCCAGATCTGTGTCCTCTGTGGTTTCAGGTGCATTGGGAACAATGGTTGGAGTGTTGTGGAAATGCTGACTGCCTCCTCTGCTGCCATGGTGGCATCATCACCTCCTTCCACACAGGGTTCATCAGTGGTTACCTGAGAGAGACCTGTGGGACACCGGGGATACACTGTCAGTGGCTTTCAGATGTGTGGCTAATCAAAATAAAAATTCATCAAATTTTGGACTACTGTACTACATTACCCAAAATGCACTATACTTGAGCTGGACTAATAGGCATGGAAATATTTGAAAGATGCATGCTTTTGTGCACTGTGGTGGTGTGTATAGTGCCCTAAACAGTTTGAAAAAGTGAGATGTGCTACTTACTTTTGGAGGTTCCTGGTGCTGAACTGTCCAGGTTCCCGATTCCCACAACAGCCTCTGGCTCCAGTGTGGTCCCTACCATACTCTCAATTGCTGTGGTGGTGGTACTGTTGATGGTCCCCCATCTGTTCCATGTGTCTTCTTCATCTGCTCTGCAACCCTTTCCTTGGTTCTTGACCTGAGGTCATACCATCTTTTGCACACTTCCTCGATGGAGCAGTGACTGACTCCAATAGCATTGATTTTGCTTTGTATGTTCATCCAGATTTTTTTTTCTGTGAGTCAATTACAGTCATTGCTGCCTTCCCAAACAAGACCTCATGATGTAGGCAGCACTCCTCAGTGACGACTTCCAACACTTTTTCTGATAATTTCAGCTTTCTCTTCCTCCCTGCAGTGTTTCTCTCCTTTGTTTGGCTAGCCATGGCTGCCTCTGCTGTGTGTGCGGGCTAGACTCCTCCCACTTCCATGGGAGCCACTTCCTGGTTCTAAGGTCATTACCCACCACCAGGAAGTGAAAATTTTCTGTTCTTTTGCACCCGTTCGCTAATTGCGACTCAATCGCAATTTGTGAGTCTGGGTGACAAATTGGGATTTGGTAACACCCCCATTGGCAATTTAGATAATTGCAATTTGCGATTACACAAATTGTGATGCAACTCGGCACCAAATCACTAAATGGGTCTTCTATTTGTATGTACATTCAGATTTGCGAGTCAATAATTGCGATTCGCATTGAATCGCAATTACCAACTCGCAAATTTTAGTCTTCATACATGTGCCCCCTTGTTCTTAGTAAGATAGAACTCCTCTCTGACCTCCCAAATATTGTGGAGATCAGGACTGAGACTCCAGCTAGGGTAACCAATATTTTTTAAATGAAAACCTAGGATGGCCATAGACATAGAAATAGGACTATAGTTTGGTCAGCCAGATCATTGTCACTGCTGACTAGCCGAAAAAAGATATAAGATATATATTTTTATACATATATATATATATATATATATATATATATATATATATATATATATATATAGCTAGATAGATAGATAGATAGATAGATAGATAGATAGATAGATAGATAGATAGATAGATAGATAGATAGAGATATATATATGTTAATGTTTGATTCGTCTTTATATTCTGGGTCTTGAGGTCCTGTTTTATAGTGGAATAAACAAGACAAGTCCCAGAATGCAAGGAAAGAAACTGGACTGGAGCAGCACATCACGCATGAACCTGGGAACCTTGGTAGGGCAGTGATTGGACACAGATTTACCCTTATTATATCCTGCTGTGTTGCTTGAGTAAGGCAAGTCCGCACAGCGGGAGACTTTTTGCTACACAATTTCTGTCCCTGCTGTGAAGAGAGTGCTGGAGGAAATATGAGCCTGCAGCACATTGTCATTATTGTGAATGCTCACCCAAACCTCTCTCATAAACCAGAATGTCTTGTTTGCAGCAAACAATATTGGGATGCTGGGATAGTTCTTGCAAGACCGGGATTGTCTCAAGAAAGCCAGGAGGTCTGGTCATCCTAACCCCGCTGCATCAGCCTGTAAGCACACAGCAGGGTGCACTTTATTGTTAGCAGTCACATATGTTATACTCATTCGTCAGGTGTTAAACATTGAAGCATCTTCTATATTATTCTACAGTCTTTCATTGCACTTTAAAATGCACAATAGGGTGTTAAGAATGGTTTTATAAATTCATATGAAGACGAGTTTTGTAAATTTATAAGTACGAATAATGTTAATGTTTTATTCTTATTTTAAATAAGAATGTTGATGCTCTAGCGCTTTACATTTTTGCATTGTTTAGAATGTTTTTTTACAAGTTGACCTACTCGACATAAAAGATTACTGAACTGAACTAAATGCACCTTGCAATATTTACTTCTGTTAATACTTTAAAATAAGGGTTCTCTATAAATGTCAGATCAATTATTGGTTGCTTGTATACCTAATTTTTCTCTATTTAGGCCAAAGCTGTAAATAAGAATTCTACTCTGCATGAGTTATGGTAGGTCAGATTTAATCAGGCCCCTTCTAAAATGTCCATAGTTGCTGGGCATTACTGTTCAGATGTCTGCTTCCTCTTCCGTCACAGTTTATGCAAGTTAAACAAAGGCATAGTGCAAGTTCAGATGAGACACACAGGAAGCTTACATCATCCCTAATTTCACCAATCATGTCTCCATGTGTGGTGGTTTGTTGACTAGTCAGAGCTTAGGTTTCAAGGCAGAAATGATCACTTAATGCAATGTGGCCATCACGAATGTCATTAGACCTGGCATCCTTTGCATGATCCCCCCCCTATGTTTTTTACTTCAAACCTCCTGTTTGCTGACTTCGCTTCTGCTGGGTTTAGGACGCTGAATGCTTTACCCTTACTAACCAGTGCTAAAATACTTGTTCTCCCTCCTTAAATCATGGTAGAATTGTATTATATCCAATTGGCAAATTTAATTTACGTGGAAGCCCCAAGTAAAGTGGCACTACCTTTGCCCAGGGTCTGTAAACCAAATTCTACTAGTGGGCCTGCAGCACTGATTGTGCCACTCACTTAAGTAGCACTATAAACTTGTTCCAGGCCTACCATTGAGGCCTGTGTGTGGGCAGTTTTAAACTGCCATGTCGACCTGGCAAAATAAAGCTTTTGCAAGGTGCAAACCTTCCTTTTTAGTATATATAAGTGACCCTTAGGGTAGGCCCTGTGCAGCCCAGAGGGCAGAGTGCAATTTATTTTCAAAAGTAGGATATGTATGTTTATGTTTTACATGTCCTGGCAGTGAACAACTCCTGAATTTGTTTTTAACTACTGCAAGGCAAGGCCTACCTCTCCCATAGTATAACATTAGAGTTACGTGTTTATATTTAATAACCTGTAATTTCCAAATGGCAACAGGTAACCAGATCACGTTTGTTGTCTTTGGAATTGTAATGAAAAATTCTAACTCATGGTGAAGTTGGATGTTAGAGTACAATTTCAAAGATGCTACTTTTAAAAAGTTGGCATTTTCCTGCCTTAGCCATTTGGTATCTGTAGCTTGTCTCTGGCTCATGTGACTGTGTATAGTTGACAATTGGGCTTTGTGTATACTTCTTAGACAGCACACAATAGCTGTGACTGGATTGGCCATCACTGGCAGGATGGGAGGGAGGAGCTCGACACAGCCCCACTTACACTTGAATAGACTGTGTCCTGCCTCTACACAAAAGGCTGCATACCCCGTGTAGTTAGTCCGGAGCCACGGCAAGGAAGGCAGGACACCTGTGTGTTTCAAAGGCATGCCCCTAGAAGCTTCTCCCAACTTTAAAGGCACAATTGGGTATAATTATTTAACCTCAGGCACCAACTCTTCAGTACACTTCTGGACTTGTGGATACTCTGCCAGGAAGAAGAATTTCTATTATGCTGGTGAAAGGACTGCCACTGTGCTGGTGCTGACCTGCTGCTCTTGACTAGATGATAAGGACTGGGCCTTTGTCTGCTGATCATAGGATCACCATAGTGACTGCAAGGGCTTGTTGGTTGGCCTCCTGACTTGAGCTTCAGGGACAGAAGGCTCTAACAACCTTATCTCCAACACCTGGGCTTTGCCATCTGTGAGTCAACCCTGCCAAGTGGAGCCACCCCAGTCCTAAATCACTGTAGGTGGGCCGAAGGTGCTCTGCCAGCCTCTGTGTATCGAGCGGAACCAACTCATCTCCTCTGCTGCATGGTGAAAATGCCCCAGACGAATCGATGCATCACTGCTGCTGCATGGATTGGATCCAGTATAAAGACCCACCTCTTCAGAATCACCGCTGCAAGACTCATCTGCGACACATCTGTGATGCAGGCCCTGGCATCCCTCATCAAAGGCAGCCTCGGCGACAATGATGAACTTTGCATTGTAGCCTTGCACAACTTTGCATCACAGCGTAACTGCAACTTATAAACAATGCATTGCTTTGGCTAACCAATTCAGCTTTGGCCCACGCTCCATCAGTGTCGGCCTGAATTTGTCACTTTGTCCCAGTCCGGTACGACCAGAGAGCCACAGTTGGTGCTTTGTGCTTTTTAATTGCTATTTTCACTAAAATTGCCACAATTGCATATCTCTGGTTCTACTGATTGGAATTACTCTATTTTTCTAACCTGGGGTAATATCCTTTTTGTGTGATGTTTTCACTTTATTACTGTTTTAAGTTTTGCACAAATACTTTATACATTCCCTCCAGGTGAATCCTGATTACTCTGTGCCAAGCTATCAGAGGGTTGAGAACAGGTTAATTTGGGGTTGCCTTGTGCCTCACCCTCGCAAGGATTGTGGTTGCTGCTTGATCAGGGCTTACACCCCCATTAGCCAACAACCCAGTCTTTCACAATTATCCTGAAATATTCTAGTGAAAATTACACGCCTGCTTCTTTGTGCTTGAACTATGTTTGCATATTAAATAGAGCGTATGCAATTTGCACCTGGTACATGTTTGTCACCATGAGCTCTGGAATAACTCACTAACAATACACGTTATCTCCCATTCTGAAATACACAAACAACGCTTGATCACTAGTTGCATCTGTGATTTGTCCCGGGATTCACCAGACGAGCATCCTGGTAATAACCATTTGTGATTATTACACCCATAATAAAAACTAATAACACGCATGTTTCAGGATGGGACATTGATGCATTCATTCAGCAATCTGTTGCTAATTCCTTAGTTTACTGTTAGATTTGGGGTCTTTGGTTGGCAGTCAGGTTACCGCATGTCCAACAAGGACCCTCACTCTAGTCAGGGTAAGTCACCCCCAATCCAAATTATCCTGTGCCCACCCTCTGGTAGCTTGGCACTGAGCAGTCAGGCTTAACTTAGAAGGCAATGAGTAAAGTATTTGTGCAATAAATCATGCAATAACACAGCATAATACCATAAAAATACACCACACAGTGTTTAGAGAAATATATAATATTTATCTGGTTAAATGCAAGTCAAAACAATCAAGATTTAATAAGTACACGTTGAAATATCACTTAGAAAATGATATAAAGAGTCTTTAGTTCTTAAAAAGCAACACATGTCTCTTGCAAGCACAAAGTACCTGGTTTGCATTCAAATTCTCCGCAAGGAACTGCAGAGGAGGAGATGCGTGGAAAACGGGGAGGTGTGCGTCGATTTTTCCCGTGCACACAGACGATGTGTCGGTGAGTTTTCACGCAGGGCAGGCTTTGCATAGATTTCCCGCGTGTAGACTGCGATCCTCTTCGGGTTGCAGGCTTTTCGGACGTCCCGTGGACAATGCGTTGAAATCATGGGCGTGCAGGACGAGGCCACAGGGTCTGCATTGATTTGGTGGGCAATGCATGGAAATTTCTGCTGCAAGGCAGGCGCTGCGTCGATTTCTCTCAGGAAGTCGGGCTGAGTCGATCCGGTTCGGCTTTGCGTTGATTCCGTGGGCCGTGCGTTGAAGGTCCGGTCGCAATGCTGGTGCTGCGTCAATTTCCACTTTGGGGTGCCTGGCTGCGTCATTCTGGTTCAGCGTGCAGTGATTTTCTCACTGCGATGCAAGCTATGCATCGTTTGTTGCAGGCTGTGCGTCTAATTTTCACCACACAAGGAGTTCTTTTGCAGGGTGAAGTCTTTTTGGTTCTGAGTCTTCAAGGAACAGGAGGCAAGCGCTATCCAAGCCCTTGGAGAGCACTTCTCAGCCAGAGGACAGCAAGGCAGCAGGGCAACATCAGGGCAGCAGTCCTTTGCAGAAAACCAGTCAGGTGAGTCCTTTGGGTAGCCAGGCAGATCCTTTTGGCAGGTTGCAGGTTCTAGTTCGGGGATTCTTCTCCAGTGGTATCTTGTCCAGAAATGTCTGAGTTGGTGGGGTCAGAGGCCCTGTTTAAATACCCAAGTCTGCCTTTGAAGTGGAGGAGACTTCAAAGAGTGGCATAGAAGTGCACCAGGTCCCATTTCAGTTCCATCCTGTCTGCCAGGGTCCCAGTAAGGGGTTTGGCAGTCCATTGTGTGAGGGGAGGCCACTGTCCTTTCAAATGTAAGTGTCAGGCCCTCCACCCTCCCAGCCCAGGAAGACCCATTCAGTATGCAGATGTGTGCAGGTGTGACTGAGCATCCTGTGTTTGGGGTGGTCTGAGTAAGATGCACAAGGGAGCTGTCAAGTAACCTAGCCAGACGTGGATTGTAAAGCACATAAGGATTTAAGTGCAGAGAAATGCTCACTTTCTAAAAGTGGCATATCTAAAATAGTAATATTACATCCAACTTCACCAGTCAGCAGGATTTTGTATTACCATTCTGGTCATACTAAATATGACCTTGATACTCCTTTCAGATCAGAATCTACCACTCAAAAATAATATGAGGGTAGCCCTAATGTTAGCCTATGAAAGAAGCAGGCCTCACAGCAGTGTAAAAACGAATTTAGGAGTTTTACACTACCAGGGCATATAAACTGCACAGGTACATGTCCTGTCTTTTACCTACATAGCACCCTGCCCTAGGGTTTACCTAGGGCCTACCTTAGGGGTGACTTATATGTAGAAAAAGAGGAGTTTAAGGCTTGTCAATTACTTTTAAATGCCAAGTCGAAGTGGCAGTGAAACTGCACACAAAGGCTTTGCAATGGCAATGGCAGGCCTGAGACATGGTTAGGGGGCTACTTATGTGGGTGGCACAACCAGTGCTGCAGCCCACTAGAAGCATTTAATTTACAGTCCCTGTGCACATGTAGTGCACTTGACTAGGGACTTACAAGTAAATTAAATAAGCCAACTGGGTATGAGCCAATGTCACCATGTTTTAAGGAGAGAGCATATGCACTTTAGCACTGATTAGCAGTGGTAAAGTGCGCAGAGTCCTAAAGCCAGCAAAAATGAAGTCAGAAAAAGAGAAGGAGGAAGGCAAAAAGTTTGGGGGTGACCCTACAGAAAGGCCATTTACAATATTTACCAACAGAAATATACTTACAAAGAGTATGTCTTTCCTCAAGTGACCCTTTCTCACAAGACTGTTGAAGTTAAAAGACAGACTTTTGAAGTATTAAAAATATATATTTTTATAACTCCTCACAATCCTAAGAGCTAGTTTATTTATAGTCAATTTTCAGATTGCCACACTTGAGGGCGTCATATGAGTGGTTCATTAGATCTCCCTGCAGGATTTAATTCCCACTGACAGCGTATGCCAGCGGGAGGTCTAATGAAGTACACAACAGCATGATGAAGGTGTTTAGTATCAGCCTAAAATTACGATATATAATATGTGTGTATGCTTTTCATGACCACTCGTGGGCCTTATTTTGCTATAAAGCATTAAAAAAGTAAAAGGCACCCTGGGAATAATGATCTATAGAGCTGATTTTGTGATGAACTGACTGCAAGTCAAATTGCTATTAAATGTAAGTAAAACACTGGCAAAATGTGAAATATTGGGCTGTGACAAGAGGTGGTATTGACCGCGGTAGTATTGGGCCACAGGCACTTTACGAAAGAGGCAGAAGCAGGTATGTAGGAAGACCTTTCTTCATCCAGAAAATGTCCCTCTCTGGTGCTTCTCCCTCCATTACTTCCTGGAGTCACGCAACCCTTCGACTACCCTCTCAGTTAACCGCTCCCTGCCCCTTGAGAGGAAGTACTCCTGAACTTTTTGAGGAGCAGTGCCCAGTCTCCCACCCTCTGCAGGGTCTCTACTCAACCTGCTGATTCGGGGTCATTTTGATATGGAATATTCCCACCATCGAGGCTGATAAAGTAAAAACCCAGAACTTTAATCATGGTGTACAGAAGTACGAGGAAACCCCCTATACTTTCTGTAACTGTTCTCTACTACTCATCGGCTTTCTGTACGTATTCACATCCAGCGGTGGCCACTGCAAATCTCAAGGGGCGGGGCGGGGATAAATAAAATAATAATAATAATAATTTAAAAAAGCTTACCTTTTCCAGTCGCCGCCTCACTCGTCGCTCCTGTTCTTGTGATGTCCCAGCATTCACTAGGACCCCAGCTCAGGCTTCTCAGCACTCCTGGCACTACTTTCATGCTAAAGCTAGCATGAAAGCATGCACCAATATTGGTCTGAATGGCAGTGATTGTCACTCAGACACAACCCTGGGGCCTATGCAGTATCTCAAACCCGGCTGTTAAACACAGCCTGGCTGGAGAAACCTAAGTGTGCATGTGTGTTTGGCCAGTCGGGGACGGCTGGCCAAACACACATGTGCACTTAGTGCACTCCGCTCCTGCTCCCTCCCACTTGCCACAGCCAAGCCTCGCCCCACCCTGAATACGCTGCTGGTTGAGCCAGCAGATGAAAGATAAAACAATAGTTAAATATCGCTTTATCTTTCATCTCCTTAACCAGTGGGGCGACGCTCCTTCGCCGTTGTGAAGGACCCACCCCTGCCCACATCTGTCTGTTGTGTTAAATGTCTGTGAGCATTTAAACAACACAAAAGAAGTCAAAAACACAAGTATTAACAGTGTCATGCATACCTACAAGGCAAAGAGCCAGTGTTTCATAGATTGTGCACATATGCGAGGCACAGCAGAAGTACTCAAGAACAAAAGGGAACAGCCATGTAAAAAAGGGACTCCAAGAGGACCAGCAGTTATTCGTGGTCTGGTTCGCTGAATAGCCACCCTAGTGCTAGAGGTCCATACATGACAGGTTAAAGGGGCCAGCTGGAAAAAAAAAACAATAACAAAAGTTCACAGAAGCTGGAGTCACCGCTGCATTATTATGCATGCAAGAGTTGAACTCTACACACATGCATCTCCATCTCTGGTACAGTTGGTCGAGATTTGAACCTCAATAGATACGCTATATATGCTACACGAAATATACCTACTTAAGGTCTCAGGAGGAAGTAGGAATCATAGAAGCAAAGAAAACCTTCTTATTCAAAACTTTGCATGCTCTACAGCAGTGCTTCTTGGTAGTGGTGTCAACCTTCTTGAACTCCTTGTGTCATTACATCATAACTGCACCAATCCTCCTCTCTTTCTGTCCTCTGTTAAAGACATAAATGTTGTACATTGTACTACGGGATCAGAGTCTTGTTCCTGATTTAGCTATCAGAGCAGATCTAGCAGCATGCATTATTTGTCCCTTTTCCTTCATTCTTTCCATCCCTACCTTCTCTTCTTTACCTCTCGCTGGCTTTCCCTTCCTCCTTCTTCTCTTCTTCTTCACTTTTCTTGACCTTTTTCTCCCTCCTTGTTCTCTAATCCACCAGCTCAATCCAACCTCCACCTGTCCCTTTCCATAGAAACTGATGGTCCCTTCCTCCCATTTGAATGTTGGCTTAGTCCTAACCGCAAGGAAGTGGGTAATGTACCATTTCCAGGCAGAAGATGCACTTCAGCAGCAAGGTTCCATGCAGTTCAAGTTCTGGAAATTATCATTGTGCTGCTCGGAAGTTGCATTTTACATTTTAAAGGTTGGTCAGCTGGCAGACGTCTGGTGCACCATGACTGTCCTGTGCATTCCACAGTCAGAGGTCCAGCCAATGAAGCTGGGGATTAGGCTTTCCTCTCCAGATATGAGCCTCTACTTATGTGAAGGATTTCCAGGTGAAACCTCCAAAGGTTCCTCTTGTGGGAAGCCAAGTGCAGTGCTGAATTTGTGCTTGTTGTTTCCGGTGCTGAGCACCGGTACTTATTTTTGAGGGCCGGCGCTTATTCTTCTGCCTCCTTGGGAAAGACGGAGGAAGAGAAAGACGAAAAAGCGTCACAAAGGGAGAGAGCAGAAAGCTGCAGGAGTGAGCTGAAGGGGCAGGGAGTGGCTGTAAATGGACCGAAGAGGCCGGAGATGGCTTCAGGATTACGCTGCCTCAGTATTCCGTGCTCGCACATTTAATTGCAGGAGCTGCGTGTTTCAGAGGAAAGCTCTGATCACCTGGACGTTTTTATTTACAAATTAAGCACTGGCTAAATGTAATCCTTCTAGACTATCTGTAACAAAGGAAGATGGGTGATGGTGCTGTTCTACATCGGCAGCACTCATTCTTCACCTGCACACACCATTCGTATATGTTATGTTAAGTTATGGGAGATTTATAAACCGCTCGTACACTCCAGAAGGTTTCATGGCGCTAGAATGATAAATGTCTGTGAATATTTGAGGGCAACCCTACGCTAGGCATATGAGCAACGTAAACAAAGCCCTTTATCACAGTTCATGCATGTAAATGTTAGGCAAGTGTTACACCAACCACGAGTACAGGTAATGTGTATCAGTATTAAACTTAATTAAAAACACAAAAGGTGGGGCGATCTTTCTTAAGACTTTGGACTAAATATAACACGAGCCGACCAGAGGACAGCTCCTCTGGGTGTTAAATAGATAACAAGTAGATATTTTTACTTTTAGCTCCATATATTGAGAGACACGGAACATGTACATATATGGACAACATTATTTGTTTGATATATTTTTCGTAGTTCCAGGCATTTTGCTACAGACATCAAACCATCCACACTGCTGCTGAGGAGTTACTGTATTCTTCTTGGGTGTCTTTTATAAATGTGAATATAAAGCGGGCAAGCTTTCTCAACTACCGTTAAGTGACTTTCTCAAACATAGAAGAAAGATTTAAAAATGTGTGGAGAATGACTGGCGGATTCAAAAAGTAGCAGTAGTCATTAAACTTAATTTTATGTATGGTTATTTGAAACTGAATTGTGTAAAAACAACCTACATTTGAAGGCAATATTTGTTGGCGTGATAATGATGAATGTTGTAATAAACCTTGATAGAGCTTAAGGATAAAAGAGAAAATACTGCATTAAAAACATTTCAGTCCACCACAACCTTATGACCAATTCCCCCGCAAAACAATAAACAACATAAAACATTTTAGTAGAAAATTAACATAAAAAGCAGCATATGCAGAAGAGAAACTGACGTGGTCAGAATCTGCTACGCGCTTTTCCAATAACCCAGGTACATTTGGAAGGGTTTTTGGCAGGACTGAAAGATTTGTTGCCACTTGAACTGTGATACAACATTTGAAAGGGTACTGAATCACCCCGGTATCCTCAAGGGACTGACGGGGTCAGAGCAAAATGTTCTTTGAAACTCAAGCTTTTACAGATTTTACGTCAGGTCAAGCTAATTTTATTGGCAAAGTAAAATCGATAAGATAAATATCAGCGATCATTCACTATTTAATGTCCAAGTTAAAGCTGAAGCCACTATCAGACCTGCCAACCTCACCAAAAACCTCACAGTGTGAGGAGGGGACAGGGCCTTGGAGGGGGCGTGGCCTGGTGCTGAGAAGCACCTACGAGGCACTTTTGCCTCCACCCAAGCCCCAAACCCTATCCTAAAAAAAAACAACAGAAGCTTGCTGAGGCTCCTGCCGACGTCCTGGGGTGTTTTCAAACTCACTAATGGACATCAGCAGTTAAAAGCCTCTGAAAACGAGTAGAAAACCACCGTTTATAGTGCTTTTTGCTCATTTTTCTTGCCACCGTCTGATATTGGCTCCTCACTGGGAGATCGTGTGTGTGTCACACGGTGGCACCGTGTGAGCTAGCTGGTCTGTACAATGGTGGTGTTGACTGAAACTGCCTTGCTGGTTTGACTGCGGCTTGTCCCATGCAGACTAGGCTATAACACAGACATAGCACCAATGAGAGCGGCAGGACACAAAAGAAACACACAGGCAGGGCAATAGAGGGGAGTAAAAGGTAAACAGGCTGCAATAGGAGGGAGTAGTTGCAAATAGGAAACTCCAGCTGAGCACAGAAATGTCTGACAACAGCCAGGCTGTTGGGGAATGGAAGTAGACAAATGGCAAACCAGTCCCTGGCATCTCAACAACCACTGGAAAAGCCAATAGGTCTCACTTTTAGGACCTATTGACTTTGCCAATTGCTTTTATTGATGCCATACACCAAGCATCATCTGTGATAGGCAACATAGCTAAAGTAAACAAAAAATGAGGTGTAGACCCACTTCATTTTGTAGGCACCTAAGAAATAATGCACTTTTTTGCATTTCTATTTCCCTAATTGAAGTTGGATTGGTAAAAAAAAGTTAAGTAGCACAAAAGTGTTTTTTTGTGTGGTTTTTCTTT
Source organism: Pleurodeles waltl (assembly GCF_031143425.1). Lineage (NCBI taxonomy): Eukaryota > Metazoa > Chordata > Amphibia > Caudata > Salamandridae > Pleurodeles > Pleurodeles waltl. The sequence goes on along the minus strand of NC_090440.1, from coordinate 100,450,067 downwards.
ACACAGGTAGGGGGGAAATGGAGGGTGCAGGTGAGGAAGAAAGCAACAGGGAGGGTAAAGCAACATTCGGCCATGTGGCAGGACTCTGAAGCAACACAGAGGGTGTAAGTGGTGGAAGCAAAAGGAGGGCAAAGTAGGAACACGGGCAAAAAAAGGACTGTGAGTGCGGCTTGGAAGAGAAGAGAAGCACATGAGCTAGAGAGGAGAACGAGGATGTGTTGGTGGAACACATGAGCAAAAAATCAAAACAGGGTAAAAACACACTGGGGGAGTACAGAACAAGGGAGAGAGAGAGACCAACATACAGCACGGTGGGTGTCAGGGGAAGAGGAGTACAGGAGGAAGACAGCGAGAAAACGCATGCACTCTTGCAGAGTGCTTAAACAAAAAAAATAAAGTAGTGCTTCAAAAGTGTTCAGTGGAAGGATAGAAGCGATGTGCCCATGCTCTAGGGGTGGGACCAACACAAGATGAGGAAGTAAAGCCCATAGGCTGGTCTCAAGGATAAAAACTGTTCACTGTCTCTTAATTCTGATGGAAGTAGGTCAATGGGTCCCACAGGGTTCTATCATTGCTCCAACCTTATTCAAACTCATTTCCACTTCACATTCAACACTTTCAGTAAATCCTGGATGGACGCACTCAACCTCCCTAACAGCAAACCCACCATTGTTCACAGTGCTACATCCTTAGGAGTCATCCTAGATAAAAGACTCAGCTCACTTTCACAAATCAGCACAATGGCCAGAAATGCATGATATTAACTGCTCCTTCTCTGGGGAATGCCACGATAAATTCCGGAACAAGATCAGAAATCTGTTGTTCAATCACTAATGCTCTCCAGAAGTGATGATTGTAACTCTACCTGGACTGGTGTCCCCAAGACCAGTCTCACCCCTTTGAAATCACTTCTTTATTTCACTGCACACTTCATCTATGGGGCGAAAAGGATGACCACATGACGCCACTGGTTGCCCATTGAAGACAGGTTTAAATGCAAGATTGCTTATATCACTCACAAAGCCTTCCACTAATCCACTCCCAGTTGCTTGACAGACAATCTTAATCTCCTGGACAGTAGACCATTTTGAAATTCTGAAGCTCTGCTGCTTGAACTTCTGATCTTTAAAAGGCAATGACTTCTGGCACTATTCTACTCATGAAACGCAACCAGAATTTGGAACTCCTTATGTCTGAAACAATTCACTACCGTCTCACTGGCAATATTCAAAATTAAGCTGAAAGCCCTTCTCCTTCAAAGACATTTTAGCTAACGATATCTTAGCTCCCCCTCGTAGAAAACATGCCTTTTCACCTACATAGCTAGGCCTCCGGTAATAGGATTTACTGCACTACCGCTTTGAATTAGACCTTGCCTGGAACTTGGCATACCTACTTCTTTGAATGGTAGCAATTCTGTGCCTTATGTAATGATCTACCATTCTTATTTTGGACCCAGTAGATTGATCTTAGTCTATTGTTAAAGTAACAACTATAAAACTGTAAAGTGTACACTTGTATTTCTGTGCCTTATGTAATGACTACTTTTTAATTCAGGACTGTATGTAATGAACATTGTCTATCGCAAAGCACTCTAATACTTTGGGTAATGTCCACGCTATATAAAAATGCATTAATAAAACCCACACAAGCTGATGAATAAAAGGCAAGCAAATGAGAATGACAGTACAGCTAACCAATGGTAATCAATGTGCGGGATGACAGCTCTTTTTACTAACAGACTGATTACACTGTCTTAGACCTAAAGGAAGACATAGAAGGAGAAGGGAAAATGAAAATTTGATAGAAGTTTCCCCAGTGTCTGAAGCTGAAAGGGAAATGTGCAGCGTTGGGACAAAAAAAGAGAAATGAGCAGTTTTGTCTCCTCAAAGCAAAAGGCAGCGCTCATGGTACTTTGTTGTCTTTGTTGGCAGCTGCCTTGCAAACCACTGCAGATTGCCTAAAGAAGATGCCAACTTGAAAACAAGCATTTGCAATGCAATAGGTCTTGTGTTTGCTCCAGTTAGAGCTATTAGTGCTGTAAATTTCTAACTGGAACTTTCCTGCCACACAAACTGAAAATAAAAAGTAACAGTTGACATAAGTGAGCCGATTCAAAGTGCCACTGTGAGCGCGCAGAGACAAAAGGAAAAATTAGTTCGCTCACAGTCAAAGTTCTCAGCAATAGTGCAATTATCCATGTAACAGGGTCGATGTCCAAGGTGGTAACAAAACCGCCCTAAGGAGGGACAAACGTAAAGCAGTAACCTACAAAAACAAAGTATTTTTGAAAGGCAAGCCCATGAACGAGTGATCTTGATGAGCGTGCGGTTGGCATGGTTAAAAGCCCAGATACATACCAACATGTCGGAAAAGCACTGCTTGCGCACTGCTAGGCTCGATCTAAACATGGCTTAGGAGAGGGATGTGTTGATAGGGAAAAGGGGAAATCCATGCAGCAAGTTATCACTTTGTCAAGTGTCCTGAATATCCTTGCTCCAGAGCTGTCATTAGATTCACTGTAGCGCTATGTTTCACATTCAATCAATCTATCTCCTCCCTCCTAGTGCTCTGCCCCCCACTCACTCCTGAATATAGGCTACAAGTCTTGTTCTGCTGACTCTCATCCATCATGGTCAATTCAGAATAGGTAATTAATTCACATGTTGTCTGCTTTCTAAGTTATTTCACTCTACACTGTGCATATTGTTACAGCAACAATGAATGGTAAGGAGGGCATTTCCATGCAAGCATGCAAGCAGGACTGCCACCAAGAGGACAGCAAAAACAAAGCCTGTTCACTCTCCCATACAGTGCCTGCCTTGCAGGTTAGTACTGCTTTAATTATGAACACTGTTCCTGTGATAGGCATGGCTTGGCAGCCATAAATTGCCATGGTAACCTTCATTTTTATTTGATGGTTCATAATCAAATAAATATGAATGTTTCCATGGTAACCTAAGGCTACCCATCCATGCCAATCACAGCAGGGTTTATAATTTAAAAGAGAGGCAACATTAACATTTAACACAGAAACGTGCATTTGTGCTCAGTTTGAATGCAGCCTTATTTGTATTTGGTCTGTAAATGGCCAACCCTTGATGCTTTCACTGCACAAATAATCTTGTTTCCAGAACTGGGTCTGATGCCAGCTCAGGATGGGTACTTTCTTCTTCTGTATGAGCTTCAGGGACAGAAAAAGATTTTGTAAGACCTAATTATGAGACATCATGATAACTGTGACAGTCTTGTGACATTTCTACTTCTAAAGAAAGAACTAGGGGAGCAGTCACACTGGAAAGATGTATGTATGTATGTATATATATATATATATATATATATGTATATATATATATATATGTGTGTGTGTGTGTGTGTGTGTGTGTGTGTGTGTGTGTGTGTGTGTGTGTATCAATGAAAAAATGAAACCTAGGGTAACTATAAAACGTGTCCCCGCCATGCACAGTTTTTTCGTCAAAAATGTTACTACAAATATTACATTCATATTATCAATGATGTTATCAAAGATGTCATAAGTGCCATAATTTGTGGTGTCATTAGCAGTGCATGGCTAGGGCAAGAGTTATAGTTACCTTAGGGCACGAGTTATAGGTACTTGAGGTAACTCTTACTATAACTGGTGAATTTCTATGGTTTTGTATGTTTAAAATGTAAGTCTAACTATAACATCCCTGTAACCGTTGGTTTTTAAGTTAATTTCTTTCCTTTTTTAATTCTATTTCCTAACTATAATGTCTCTGTAACCTTTGTTTTTTCAGTGAATTTCTATGTATTTTTTTTTTACGTATAGTAATTTTCATTACTATTGTTAATCCAACCACCACGGCACATGGCCAACCCCCTATAAGCACCCAACCTTGCACCATGCACGGCCTTCATCTGTGGGCATTAGAGGTTGTCTGCAAGACCTGACCTGCTGCCAGGCCCTGTAGCCAACCCCCCTAACCACCCATCCCCATGCTGTGCACAGCCCTTTGGCCGTGCGCAGCGAAAATTGGTTGTGGCCCCTGTGGGTGTCACAATAGGTGTGAGAGGGTTATCTGAGGGTGAGAGTGGCTGTCTGGGTGTGAGAGTGTGTACATCAGTGTTTTAGTGGGTGTGTCAGTATGTGGAGTCTGTGAGTGGGTGCATAAGGCTGTGAGTGGGTGTGTGAGTGTCTGAGAGGGCCTGTGAGTGGGTGCGTAAGTGTCTGAGTGGATGTGTGAGTAGGAGAATTGAAGGAGAGTCAGAGAGAGAGAGAGGAAAAAAGTGAGAGAAAGATAATTTTTTAGGCTTTGAGGTATGGTTTACTTATATTGAGATATTTCTTGAAAATTTAACATAACAAAATTGTATTTGTCATTTGGACTCAAAGCCTGACTGCTCAGTGTGAAGGTCTAGTGACCTTAAAACTGAGCTGAACATTTTTATTTTGTTTTTTTATTTTTTTCTTAGCCTTTTATGGGCTATGGGCTAGCCTCCATATTTCTTTTTTTTAAAATATTTTTTTTATATAGATTTTATAAAAATGCCCTTAGGGCTATCTGGCAGTGCAGGGGAAGCCTTAAGGTTTCCCTTGTGGTGCCATTGGTTCAGCAAGCACAGGGCTGCTTTGACAGCATTTCTGTGCCTGCTGAAGCATTTCATTTCTGTCTCCTTTGCACGTGCAGGGGAAGGAGATGAAAACTTTGGATTTTGACAGCAGGACCTGTTTTACAGGTCCCGCTGTCAAAACTCGAAGTGTTTGCTGTTGCAGAGATGCAGCCAAGCCACAGCAAAACGCCATGTCCCAGGGGTGGGCATCCCAGGACATAGCAGATCCCGGCCCTGGGGGGTGGCAGTGCCCAGGGCAATCAGTGGCTCCAAGAGGGAGGGGGGTCGTATGGCCCCCTTCCTTTCGTTAAATATTTGCCCTGGGGAGGTGGTGATTCCCAGGGCATCGGGGGCACACAGCCTACCGCACATTATTACTACAATGCCCCAGGGAGGTGGTGGTCCCCGGGGCAGCGGGAGCATGCGCCCCCGCCTATTAAATCACAGCATTGGGGAGGTGCTGGTCCCCAGGTCAGCAGGGGAGCATGGCCCGCATATAAATTATAAGCCCTGGGGAGGTGACAGTCCCCGGTGTAACAGCGGGGGCCAGGAGGCCCCCCCTGCTGCATTTGGCCCACCCGAAGGCTTTATAGTAATGAATCGCGGTAGACCATGCTTCCTTTTGTGGGGATTTTACGGCACAGTTTAAAACATTTTCTTTATTTTTTACTTTTTTGGGGAGACTTGGCTTCAACTAAGTCCAAAGATTGCTGACAACACTTCAATCGCTTCTGTTGTAGAATGTTATCAGCCAATCAGATCTCTGCACAAGATCAGGTAGGATTGCGAATCCTTCATGTCCATAGATATACAAATCTGGATTTTCTTTAATTTCTCTAAAACTACTGTACGGAATTACACCAAAACAAAAAATAAGTCACTTTCTGGACAAGAACCTACCTCTCTGCCAAATTTTATGTAATTCCATCAGAGCTAAGGGGTCAGGGTGTACGTACCCTGGCCTCTTTTGTGTATTTTTAACTTTTTTTGGGGGGGACTCGGCTTCAGCTGAGTCCCAAGATGGCTGACAATACTTCAATGGCTTCTGGTATTGAAGTGTTATCAGCCAATCAGATCTCTTTACTAGATCAGGAGGGATAGCAAATCCTTCACGTCCCTAGATATACAAATTTGGATTTTCTTTAATTTTTCTAAAGCTACTGTACAGAGCTACACCAAAACAAAAAGGTCACTTTCTGAAACAGAACCTACCCTTTTGCCAAATTTGGTGTGATTCGATCCAGTAGTTTCTGTGTTATCGCTGTTCAAAATCCCTATGGAGAAATGAATGGGGGAAACATGTTTTGGGACTCGCATTTTCTCGGTCCCCCGGATGGATCACCCCGAAACTCTCCAGACATCAGCTGACGGGACTGATTTTTTAGGAAGTTTTGTGAAGATTCGTCAAGCCGCACCAAATATATCGGCAAGTAAAAAAATGCTTTTTATATAGAAACTAGGTCCTAACTATAACTAGGTAATATATATATATGTATATATATATATATTTGATCATATATATATATATATGACCAAAGAGATGCCAGGCACTCGTGGAGTCTTGTGATACCAAAGTTCATTCATTGTGCCACCACCAAATCCAGATACATCAGCTCCTCTCTACATAACACTCAACAACACAATAGACACTCCAAATCATCTCCTTTAAGCATAGGATTAGCAAGGACCATCCACGCAGAGTTATAAAATGGCAAAAGCCTTTTCCCATTACAGCTTTGTATTAGTAGCATAAAAGCAAGCCTAACACATCTACTGGGACAGTAGCGTTCCACCTAGCTTCTAAGTGGCACTATGCCATGTGTAAATCCTTCAGTTGAGCATGCTTCTGTACCAAAAGATCTGGTCGTTATGCAACTGATACTTTCACTTTTAAGATAATTGAAAGTGCAATGGGCAGGTAGCTAAACGCAAAGACTGTGAAAGGAAGAAATAGTCATTTTTAGTGCATAAGGTGCAGTGGCACCAGTCCAGGTGACTGAGGGGCTTATGCAGCCAAATTATGACTGTTATGCCTCTACCAAACTAGGATGGGGACCCGCTCATCATGCTTGTACTAGGGCTCATGGCACCCTTAGGTCAGTAGCTGAAAGGTGGCTCAAGAAGTGCAACATATCATAAGACAACTTTGCATTTATGTTCTGCATCCTATCTGGCTGCGAGAAAGAGCATGGCACCAAGGGGTCACTGTTCAGTCCCGAACTTTCCTTTCCAAATCATTGTTTTAAGGTGCGTTAGTCCAACTGGTTCATCCAAAGTGACTCAAGACTACAGCACACCACATATGGTGTGACTGCAATTCAGATTAATCTGCTCCTGCCTACCCATCGCATGATGGTCTCTCCATGATGGTTGAGGTGAGATATGAGTTTAGGAGCCATTCAAGGTCTCCTGAAAGACAGCTGTCATTTTTTCACAGATGCGTAAGTGATCCCCAGGACCAGGAGGTTTGCAAGACAATTCTTTTTTGTGGTTTGACTGCAATTGAGATTAACCTGCTCCTGCCTACCCATTGCATGATGGTCTCTCCATGATGGGTGAGGTGAGATATGAATTTAGAAGCCATTCGAGGCCTCCTGAAAGACAGCTGTAATTTTTTCACAGATGCGTAAGCAAGCCCCAGCACCAGTAGGTTTGCAAGACAATTCTCTTTTGCTTCTTTCAGAAAAAAAGAAACACTTAGCCATATTGCAGTTCCAAAACAATGGAATAATAAACAACACTGTAGCATGAAACATATGAATCCATGTCACCCCAGCTAGTGAATACATTCCTTATTCCCTGTTGCATTTAATTCCACTCTGTGATGCAACCTTGACAGATTTAAGAAGCTCTAGCGCCACATTAACGTAATTTTATTGGCACTAATGTGGCCTTAGGCTTAAAAAATCGTTGCACCAGATTTACAAAGTGGCTCAATGCATGCAACCTCTTGCGCCACATTATGCCTTCACCAGGCATAATGTATGCATGGGGGGTGTTACTCCATTAGGGGTCTGCAAAAATGGCACAAAGAAATCTAAATAATGTATTTGCTCCATTTTTTGCAGCATATTTAATGCCTGCTCTGAGCGGGCATTAAAAGGAGGCATACCAATTTTTAAAATGGTCCTCTATGTACTTTGCAGGACTTGCATCTAAATTTTTGACGTTAATCCTGCAAAGCGCCAAACTAGCGTAAAAAATGTTGATGCTAGTTCCCCAACTACCGCCATGGTGCGGCGTATCTTAAATACGGCGCACACATGGAGGCATTAGGGGGGCGCTAAGGGGCGCAAGAAAAGTGGTGCTGCTTTGGATGCAGTGCCACTTTTCTTAAATCTGCCCATGTGTTTGAAGGTCAGAATATTCTAACCTTGTCTACAACAAGGTCCCAGCCTCTTCCCCGCTGTCTTTATATTCGAGTCCTGGCTCCCTGTCCCAGTTCCTGCATCAGTGCCATCGTGAAAAGGTCATCCTTTAAAAGGGGTCCACCGTGTTCCGCGCGTCAAGGTGCGGCTCCCCTCTCTGTTTTTCCAAGCCTCGGTGCCAGGTCTAAGCCCGAGATACTTGCAGCGTCGCGCTGTTGTTGTCCCTTGCAGATGTTCGTATTATCCTTTGTAATTAAAAAAACGAGCCTTACTACCTTAGTGGGATTTTTTCGTGTTTGTTTCGGGTTGCCGCCGATGCAACAAATGGCGTTTCTAATTAAACACCAGAGGAGTACGTGACAGGCAGCTCAACATATTGGAACAGTGCGGCAGGAGGCTGACGGCCAAGCGTTTCAGCCACCCGCAAAGTGATGCTGCCCGCAATGAATCACTGCCCCGGAGCTCCTTACCGCAGCAAAAGGGATTTTTCAAACTGCTAGAAAGACAGAGACAGATACTTTCCCTTTGTGCATTTACATGGATTTCCCCCCGGCGAGTTGTACAATGTGACCGAAGAAATACCGAAGGAATCTTGTTAGCGGATATTTCCGCTTTCCAAAAAGAAGAGGCAGGTTCTACATCTTTAATGTGCCGCCAAATAGTGCCCACTAACACACAGGTATTGTCGCAGCAGGGACGTAGAGTTATTTTTTTCATTCACGTAACTTTTTTTCTGTGGGTGAGTCAAATATAGGCCCTTGTTGTCCGTAAATTCTACGCACTTCTACATCATGGGTAACGTGTGCAGACGTGGGTCAGGAATGTTTACGATTTAGCATAATAGTTATTGTGTCGCTGTGTGAATGTGTCTTAAGCATTCATCCTTCCCCGTAAACGCACCCACGGTCTACATATCGCCATGCTGATTCTAATCATACAACCAAAACAGCTTCTCGCCTCCACCCTAATTGCCCCTTTCCACAAAGGTTCTAATCAAAATGCTACATCTGCCGAGTAATTAGAAAATCACCGACAGTGTGACCATACATAGGGGTAAAATATACATGTCATTTACACCGCCTCCAAACCTGAAATTTGGTAGACTGTGGATTGGATACCAACGTATTGCCGAGTAAAGGACTGGCGTTGTAATTCCACTGAAGCATCATTACGTCATCATCTGTGTCGCTACACCAGAAAAACACCAGTCCTCGCCCCTACCACGTACCTTCTTGTCCATCTTAATCACTAGAAACATGTGGCTTATCCCCAGGCTCTGAGTGCGGATATACATTTTCTGTGCCTGGGCACTCATGAATTTGAGAAAGGGCCATGATTTTCGCAGCTTTAATAGTTAGCGGGAAAAGGCCTTGTGTACTTTTCTGCTTGAAAACTGCGAACCTGTGTGCATCTGCTTCTGCGAGTGTGTGTATACGTGCAACTTCCTGGCATTGGGTTTTACCCAACAATTTTTGTCTACCGACCATGAGGTGTTTGAGCATGTACACATACTTACCAATCGGTTGCTTCATGATGGCTGCTCCCCTGGCAGAGAGAGCACTGTACATTTAATTACTTAAAAGTGTCTGAGTCCGCCAGTGTGTGTGCGCACACCAGTATGCGTGCCTGTCAGGATGTCTAGGTGCCTGCTGGTGTGTGTATATCTAATGACTTGTTCATGTCTGCCTGCCATTATCTGTCTGCATACTAGTGCATGCCTGCTAATGCAGAGGGATGGAAGTGTGTGCCTGCTGGACCGTCTTCTGCTGCTTCATACTGTTTGCTTGTCTCTCAGTGCCTGCCTGCCAGTTTGATATGGAGAGAGAAAGAATGTGTGTGTGTGTTTTACAAGTTGGTCTCTGTAAATATCGACCTGCCTGTCAATAGGTGGCAATCTGGCAAAGAGTTTATGTTGTCCGGGTTATATCTGACAAGCATGTGTTGATACTCAGTATTGTGTATGGTGCTGGATCTACACATATGTGGAGGTTCAACTGCCTTTGTGTGTTTCTTTTTTCAGGGATGTAAATTTAGGGGGAGTGTTCGGGGTATAACCCCCGACAAATGAATGATTCTTGTATTGGCTGTTGGGGCTGGGGTCCCTCAGTCAGGTCTGTTACCTTGGTTTTTTTTTTCTCCTCCTGACCCAAGGATGAAAAACAGTGACCTTTGATGTTAAGGAGAAAGAGAGACAGAGATACCCCTCCACTGGATGAAGTTCAGAATAGGAAACCAGATAACCTGAAATCAAGACAGGCTTCTCTGCTTGTCCAGGCACATATTTTATTTCACAGGCCTCTTTTTCCTTTATCGTCACATATGAGGGCACGTTTAAATACTTGAGTTGAGGGTGTACACTGTACAGGTACCTCATGTCTGATTTAATAGATCACAATGTTGCTCCATCTATAATTAGAATCTAGGCCACAGTGTGGGTTTTTATAAGTACTGGCTTGCCTCTTAGTTCACTAACAGCATTGTCGTTATGGGGCAAGCCATGAATGTTTCTAAAAATTATTACTTTTAATAACTGTCTTTCTATGCAGTGATGTCACCTGATATTATGAATTTTGAGTGATTACATCATAATTTTACATGGTTTGTTGCATGGTATTCATGCCAAACATTTTCATGGCTTAGCTTCTGCACGAACTCTTGGAGCCTAGCCAAAGCCACTGCTCACCTTGACCTTTAAATTTGCCTGCAAGCTCTTATTTGTGACTCAAGCTTAGCAGTCATTTGCTAAAATGATTTATAAAAGGCAAGGGTTAGAAAAGTGGGCAACGCACCTATTAAACAACTCCACTACCATAAAGCTTTTTTTAAAGGAGAGACGAAGAAGAGTGCATGTAGTGAAAATAGAATTGATCATAGGACGGGACTCTATGCTGTTGTGTTGTACGCGACAGTAGTCATGAGTTCCCAGGGATAACTACCACGCCCAGGTGGAACTGCAGAAGCGTAGTTTCGGTAAGGGTATTTAGAGTGTGACCCTCTTCAACTGCATTTTGGCTTGGTAGTGGGCTTAGGGGCCTTAGTTGAATCTATTGTGTCTGTTGGTTTTTCTCGTTATTTTCATTTCACTAAGAGGTTTTAACTCATTCATTTTTTGGATTTGGATCTTAAATATATATATTGACCGGTTTACCAAAACAGTAGTAAATCTGCACCCATAGAAATACTTCTTGGATGTATTCAAGTTTTCTTCTTTTGGGAATTCACAAATATTTGCAGTAGCAGTCCTGGAAAGCTGCAGCAGTCTCAAGATTCCAGGCATACTACTGGCAATCAAGCACCCAAAAGGTAACAGGATGAATGCTTGAATTAGTCTAACCAGCATAATTGCTTGGAGTGGTATTACAACCCACTGTTTCTCACCCACAGTGCCACTTTAGATAGAGGCCCACCGAATGCAAATCAGTACTGATCTTATTCCTTGTGGAAACATTGCTTTCTGAACCTTGATCATCTCATCCCAATACCCTGAGGTCCACTGCTTCTTTTAGTTGGTTAATTTGGGATTTACACCCCTCGAATATCACTGACTAAGCTACAGCCCTGCTTTTCCTACTTATGTTTCTGTGGTTGTGTGTGCATCTGCGTGCCTATCAGTACATGGACATTTACACCAATGTATGCATATGTGTCTGTTAGCACATGTATATTTCCGTCAGTGGGTGTATGCAGCATTTACAGGTGTACTGTGGGGGTGGCCATGAGAGTCTGTGCCTGTCAGTTTGTGTGTGTCTCTATGCCAGTCATTATGCATTGCTGTCAATTTATGTTTGATTGACTGTGATGTGCAATGTTAGTGGGGTTGAGGTTGGAAGACAAGTTATTTCTGGAATCATAATTGCTAATTATTGTTTGCTAATGTCATTGTTGATTTCTTTCCTACTAATCATCATTAAAACTGTGAATCATATTGTTAGCAAAGTTACTTTTGATTGATATAATTAATTATGTTTCATCTAGTATAACATGATGATTATCGTTAATCATATCTGGCATTACCCTTATAACTAACTTTGACAAATTTGAGGTTTACTGCTAGTTCCTTTCTGATATTCAGTTTGAACTAATTATTGCCTGATCTTGTCAAAAAGTGGTCTGTGTTAGTTTGTTTAAATTGTACCCTATACAAATGTTTAACATGTGAGGAGCCATACAGGCATTCAGTGGTGTTACGCAAAATGATGGGGCCCACCTGCAGAAGTAATGAGGGGCCCCTTAGGCTCCCATATCTCAAGGGGAGCCCTTCAAGGGCTAAGGGCCCCCAAAAGGGTTATGGACCCCCGCACCACATGGGCTGCAGGGACCCATGTTACACCCCTGTAGGCATGTGGATGTGCATATCACAGCTAAAATTGGTGGATATGGGTGCATTGAGAATATTTCTTTGCGTCTAGGACTGTGACTATTCATGCACTGGCCTTTAGCATGAGATCACATACACTTATTATGTGTTCAGTGCCTCTATGAGCCTTGTAGGAAATATATTAAATCCACAACGAGTTGACTAAATTAACTGAAGTCTTATAACACATCCGTACCTATTACGCTCAAAGAATAAATACTTGTCTTTTTTATACAGATTGACTCAAAATACCCAGGAGAACTTAAGGTCCTCCATATAAGCATGTTTCCAGTTAAGGACCATGATTAACTGGAAGCACCATCAAAACACACAATTGTTACTACCGTTATATAAGATCACTAAGGAGAAAACAAACAAATACATCACAATAACTAAACGGACATAACATAAAACACAATTTTGTAGCTGTTAGACTTTTCATCCTTGGCGTAGTCTCCCTTAACTTTTTGCCTCTGTTCCCCAGGTTGTTGATGGGTGCTGGACTCTGATTTTATTGTTTTTGTTACTCTGGGCACTTTACCACTGCTAACCAGTGCTAAAGTGCAAGTGCTCCTGTTTAAAATGTGTACGTAATTGATTCTCCATGATTGGCATATTTGTTTTACTGTTAAGTCCCTAGTAAAGTGCACTAGAGGTGCCCAGGGCCTGTAAATCAAATGTTACTAGTGGGCCTGCAGCACTGGTTGTGCCACCCACACAAGTAACCCTGTAATCATGTCTCACACCTGCCACTGCAGTGTCTGTGTGTGTATTTTTACTCTGTAAATTCGACTTGGCAAGTGTACCCACTTGCCAGGCCTAAACCTTCCCTTTTCTTACATGTAAGGCACCCCTAAGGTAGGCCCTAGGTAGCCCCAAGGGCAGGGTGCAGTGTATGGATAAGGTAGGACATATAGTAATGTGGTTTATATGTCCTGACAGTGAAATACTGCCAACTTCGTTTTTCACTGTTGCAAGGCCTGTCTCTCTCATAGGATAACATGGGGGCTACCTTTAAATATGATTAAAGTGTAGATTCCCCTAGAGAGTAGATGGACATGTGGAGTTTGGGGTCCCTGAACTCACAATTTAAAAATACATCTTTTAGTAAAGTTGATTTTAAGATTGTGCGTTTGAAAATGCCACTTTTAGAAAGTGAGCATTTTCTTGCTTAAACCATTCTGTGACTCTGCCGTGTTTGTGGATTCCCTGTCTGGGTCAGTTTGACAGTTGGGTTGTTTTTCACCTCACACCAGTGACACAAAGGGGGCTGGGGTGTAACCTGCATTTCCTGATTAGCCATCTCTGCTGGGAGGGAGGAGTGGAGTGGTCACTCTCATCTGAAAGGACTGTGCCTGCCTCTGACAATGCCGGCTCCAACCCCCTGCTGTGTGTCTGATGACTTTCCTGGGCAAGGCAGGATTTCACAAGTAGGTGTGAGTCCCCTTTGAAGAAAGGTGACTTCAAAGACTAAAATGGGTATAAGAAGGGCACCCAAATCTACAGACTTTAGAAACACTTCTGGAACCAAGAGGAACCTCTGCCTGGAGAAGAGCTGATAGCTGAGGAAGAAGTGCTGCCCTGCCTGTGACTGTGCTTTGTGGAGCTTTCCTGCAGTGCTGCTTCTGCCAGAGTAAGAGGGCAAAGACTGGACTTTGTGTGCCTTCCATCTTGTGAAGAAATCTCCAAGGGCTTGAGTTAGAGCTTGCCTCCTGTTGTTTGAAGTCTCAGGGACAGCAAAGACTTCTCTCTGCCAGCACCTGGAGTCTCTGGAGAGTCTCCTGCTCTGAAAAGTGGTGCCCTATCCAGTCCCTGGGCCCTTGAAAGGAAAGCTGGTGGAAATCCAAGGAAATCGACTTCGGACGACTCCGGACCGCCACCGCTGCTGAATCCGGTAACGCCGCCTGCACCTGACGCCGTGACCTTCGCTGGACCGCGACACTCTTCGCAGGCCCGTCGCCGCAGCAGCCCCGCTGAAGTCCGCGACTCCGTGGAAGTCGCTGCCCCACGTCGTGACCGACGCCGCTTGAAGTGCACGGATTCAACGTTTCGCACAGACGCCGCGATTCCTGACTTCGCGCCTCGGCTTGTTTTCACTCTTCACCAAAGGTACTGTACTTGGGGGACTACACGACTCCGTGTCCGGCGCCGCTGGTGTCGGCTTGTTGGGAAAGACTCCGTCACGACGCCGTGTTAACATCTCATTGAAGCATTTTTGTTTCTAAGCGCTATTTTTGAGTTTAATCTTTAAAAATTCATAACTTGACTTGTGTATGTCGGATGTTTGTCGTTTTGGTCTTGTTTTGTTTAGATAAATATTTCCTATTTTTCTAAACTGGTGTTGTGTCATTTTGTAGTGTTTTCATTGAGTTACTGTATGTGGTGGTACAAATACTTTACACCTAGCGCTCTGAGGTTACGCCTACTGCTCTGCCAAGCTACCAAGGGGGTAAGCAGAGGTTAACTGAGGGTGATTCTCTTTTACCCTGACTAGAGTGAGGGTCCTTGCTTGAACAGGGGGTAACCTGACTGTCAACCAAAGACCCCATTTCTAACATTGGTGATCAGCGGTTGGGATTTGGACTTGTATTTGTGCTTGACATACAGTAATTAAGTGTACACTACTGTTTGAGTTCAGACCACTACGTGACCACATACTACTAGTCTTGTGATTTTTGCTTTTTTTCTATTTGGACTGTTTTTGCTCTGCATTCAGTTTCTTTTTTCGCTGATCCGGTGATTGACTTTTCTGGAACTTCATTTGAGAACTTGCTTTTCTGCATTTGGAACGTTGCACTCTTTTAACCTTTTATCATGTCTCTACTTGGAGATGCATCAGTTGAAGCTGTTTTTGACCTGAAGCAATTGGATAGTTATAACAAGGCTCAGCTAAAGCAGTTTTGTAAAAATTTTGGTTGTCCCATTAAGAGCTCTTCCAAGAAGGATGAGCTGAAAAAGGCGCTGAGGGCCTGGGTGACAACCAGAAGCACTGGAGGGCACACTGAGGATGAGGAGGAGGATGAGGATGAGGAGGGAGAGCAATCAGTACATAATGGTATAGTGGGGGGACCTGTTATTCCCAGGGAAAGAGTCTCTAGGGCAAGTAGCAGTGTATCCTCCAAGGGTCTGACACCTGAAGAGTTACAGGACAGACAGGCAGAGAGGGAGTACCAATTGGAGCTGAAAAAGCTCAGTCTAGAGATGGAACAGAGAAGGCTGGCCATTGAGGAAAGGAAGTTAGCAATGGCTCATGAGCTCAGTTTAAAAGAGATAGATCAGAGGAGTCAGCCCAGTAGGGATGGTGGCAGCAATCCTACAGTGCAGCCTGAGAGAAGGGTACACATCCCAAAAGACCTTGTGAGGGATTATAAGAGGGATGATGATATCTACTTGTGGTTCAAGGGTTATGAGTCAGCTCTCCACATTAACCTGGTCCCTGAAGCTCATTGGGGAGCAGCCCTGTGGAAGCATTTTGAGGCAGAGGGGAGGGACACACTGACAGCCTTAGGGGATGCTCAGGATCTCACTTACCCTGTCATGAAGGAGGCCTTACTTACCAGGTATGGTCTCACCCCTGAGCAGTACAAGGAGAAGTTTAGATCCTACAAGAGAAAGGAATCCCAAACATGGTTGGAATGTGTTGATTCTTTTTGCAGGTCACTGGATGGTTGGGTGAAGGGCAGTAAGGTAAACACGTATGAGGGGCTTTACAATTTAATTGCTTGGGAGCACTTGTACAGTTTATGTTTTCCACAGCTGCGCCAGCACCTCATTGACAGCAAGCTGACTGACCCCAGGAAGCTTGCACAGGAAGCGGACCGCTGGGAGAGCACCAGGGTCCAAAGGAAGTATGGGGGAGACCACGCCAGGGGTGGGCAGGGTCCCTCTCAGAAGAAAGGGGGGGTAAGGGCAAACAGGGGGAGTTCTCTAAAGGGCCCCAAACTGATTCCCAGGGTAAGGATTCCCAACCCCCCAGTGAAAAGAAGCCATGGTTGTCCAAAGGGAAGCCAGTGGCAGGTGGTCCCCCACGTAAGTGCTATGCATGTGACCAGGTGGGTCATGTGAGGGGGGACCCCAAATGCCCCAAAAGTACACCGGCACCCACTGGTGCACCGTCCCAGGGTTTGGCCAGTGTAGCGCTTGGGGAGGAGTTGGTTTCAGGTGGGTGG
The DNA here is from genome assembly GCF_031143425.1 of Pleurodeles waltl. Classification (NCBI taxonomy): domain Eukaryota; kingdom Metazoa; phylum Chordata; class Amphibia; order Caudata; family Salamandridae; genus Pleurodeles; species Pleurodeles waltl. The sequence goes on along the minus strand of NC_090440.1, from coordinate 100,433,580 downwards.
GAACCAGCAGAAATGACCCTTGTCTCACTAGGGGACAGTGAGATGGTCCAGAGAAACCTAGTGCCTGATAACACTAAGAAGTACAGGCAATGGGTGACCATCAATGGACAGAGGGTGGAGGCTCTGAGAGACACAGGAGCCAGTGTGACTACAGTGAGGAGTCACCTGGTGTCTGAAGAGCAGATTGATCCCCGGGTACTTCACCAAGTAGTTGCGGTAGACAACTCTGAGCGCCTCTGCAGAGTGGCGCAGGTTCCCTTTGAATGGGGGGGGTCTCAGGTTCCTGGAAAGTAGCTGTGAGTCCAACCATGCCTGTTGATTGTTTGCTAGGTAACGACCTGGAGGATTCCCCTTGGAAGGAGGTGGAACACAGGTCTCACTTGGAGATGTTGGGTCTGCCTGGGTGGTTATGTGTATCCACCCGGTCTATGGCAGCCAATCAGGGTAGTCAAGAGCCCCTGGAGCCTGAAACAGTGGCCCAGGGGACCGCCAAGAAGAGGAAGGGCAGGGGGCGTGGGAAACCGGCCCCCGAGGTTCCCACGGTCCGGGAGGAGGCGGAGCCTGAGGGTGACGCCCCGGAACCTACAGGGGAGCAGGTGGCTGAACTGGGGGAGGTCCCTGAGCTGTCGCAGTGGCAGCAGGAAGGGGGACCCACCAGGGAAGCATTCTGCACAGCGCAGAAGGAGTGCCCTACTCTTGAGGGGCTGCGGCAGCAGGCTGCAGCCCAGGCAGCTGGCGAGGCGCCAGGTACTCACCTGATTTATTGGGAGGATGGCCTCCTGTACAGTGAGCCTAAGGTTCCTGAGCCTGGGTCAGCTCGTATGCTGGTGGTACCCCAGTGCTTCAGGGCCTTCCTACTGGGTTTGGCTCATGATGTGCCTTTGGCAGGACATCTAGGGCAGGACAAGACCTATAAGAGGCTTGGCTCCCACTTTTACTGGCCCTTGATGCACAAGCAGTCAGCTGCTTATTGTAGGTCTTGTCAGACTTGTCAGGCAAGTGGCAAGAGTGGGGGGAAATGCAAGGCTCCCCTCCAACCTTTACCTGTAGTCAGTACTCCCTTTGAAAGGGTAGGAATTGACATTGTGGGGCCTCTGGATCCCAAGACAGCCATGGGCAACAGGTTCATCCTGGTCTTGGTGGACCATGCCACGCGGTACCCAGAAGCCATTCCTCTAAGGACGGTCACTGCCCCCGTGGTGGGACGTGCCTTGATGGGGGTTTTTACCCGCATGGGGTTCCCCAAGGAGGTGGTATCTGATAGAGGTACAAACTTCATATCCACTTATATGAAGTCTCTGTGGAAGGTGTGTGGGGTAACCTACAAGTTCACCACCCCTTACCACCCCCAAAGTAATGGTCTGGTTGAGAGATTCAACCGCACCTTGAAAGGCATGATTCAGGGCCTGTCAGAGCCCTTGAGGCGTAAGTGGGACGTCCTCTTGCCATGCCTTCTGTTCGCTTACAGGGAGGTGCCTCAAAAGGGACTTGGCTTTAGCCCCTTTGAGCTCATCTATGGCCACCCTGTGAGGGGACCGCTCAGTCTGGTGAAGGAGGCTTTGGAGAAAGCTCCTAGTAAACCACCCCAGGATGTATTTAGCTACATGCTGGCACTAAGAAACCAGACTGCCCGCTTCAGGAGTCTCGCTCAGGAGAACCTGGAAGCAAGCCAGGAGGATATGAAACGGTGGTACGACCAGAATGCCACTCTGGTTGAGTTTCAGCCTGGACAAAAAGTGTGGGTCATGGCACCAGTGGAGCCTAGGGCTCTCCAAGATAAGTGGACTGGGCCTTTTGAGGTGGTGGAAAGAAAGAGCGAGGTCACCTATCTGGTAGACTTGCAATCCCCCAGAAACCCTTTGAGGGTCCTACATGTCAACCGCCTCAAACCACACTTTGAGCGAACTGAGCTATCCATGCTCCTAGCGACAGATGACGGGGTGGAGGAAGAGAGTGAGCCTCTTCCTGACCTCCTGTCTGCAGGAGAGAAAGATGGGTCTGTGGAGGGAGTGATCCTCTCCCCCTCCCTGACTGAGGAACAGCAGAGGGACTGTGGCCACGTGCTGGGACAGTTCGCCTCACTGTTTTCCCTGATCCCAGGAGTCACACACCTGTGCACACATGATGTGGACACTGGGGACAGTACACCTGTTAAACATAAGGTTTACAGGGTGACTGACAGGGTCAGGGCTTGCATTAAGGAGGAAGTCTCCAAAATGTTAACCCTAGGGGTTATTGAGCACTCCAGCAGTCCTTGGGCCAGCCCAGTGGTCTTGGTCCCAAAGGCTGCTGCTCCTGGTGCCACTCCAGAACTTAGGTTCTGTGTGGACTACCGGGGTCTCAATGCGGTCAGCAAGACTGACGCACACCCCATCCCCCGAGCTGATGAGCTCATTGATCGGTTAGGAGCTGCCAAGTACCTCAGTACGTTTGATTTAACATCTGGGTACTGGCAGATTGCCTTAACTGAGGGGGCAAAGGAGAGGTCAGCATTCTCTACCCCAGATGGGCACTTCCACTTCAATGTGATGCCCTTTGGGATGAAGAATGCCCCTGCCACCTTTCAGAGGTTGGTCAACCAGGTGTTGGCAGGACTGGATGAGTTCAGTGCCGCCTACCTGGATGACATTGCTGTGTTTAGTTACACATGGGAGGAACACCTGCAACACCTCTGGAGAGTGTTAGAGGCCCTGCAGAAGGCAGGCCTCACTATTAAGGCGAGCAAGTGCCAAATAGGGCAGGGTTCTGTGGTGTACTTAGGACACCAGGTGGGGAGTGGCCAGGTGGCACCCCTACAGTCTAAGATTGACACGATTCTGGCTTGGGAGCCTCCCAAGACCCAGACTGAAGTGAGAGCCTTTTTAGGTCTCACAGGATATTACAGGAGGTTTGTTAAGGGATATGGTACCATTGTTACCCCCTTAACGGAGTTGACTTCTAAGAAGCAACCCAGGAAAGTGATCTGGACAGAGGCTTGCCAGAACGCTTTTGATGCCCTGAAGGCTGCCATGTGCACAGCACCTGTGCTGCAGGCACCTGACTACTCCAAGGAGTTTGTTGTGCAAACAGACGCCTCAGAGCATGGTATTGGAGCAGTACTCTCACAGCTTAATGAAGAGGGCCTAGATCAACCCATAGCCTTCATTAGCAGGAGGTTACTACCCAGGGAACGTAGGTGGAGTGCCATAGATCGCGAAGCGTTTGCTGTGGTCTGGGCACTGAAGAAGCTAAGACCCTACTTGTTTGGGACTCACTTCCGAGTTCAGACCGACCACAGGCCCCTCAGATGGTTAATGCAGATGAGGGGTGAGAATCCAAAACTGTTGAGGTGGTCCATTTCCCTACAGGGGATGGACTTTACGGTGGAACATCGTCCTGGTACAGAGCACGCCAATGCTGATGGTCTGTCCAGGTTCTTCCGCCTTAGTGATGAGAACTCTCATGAGGTTGGGTAGTTGCTCCCCACTTTTAGCTGGGGGGGACACGTGTTAGACTTTTCATCCTTGGCGTAGTCTCCCTTAACTTTTTGCCTCTGTTCCCCAGGTTGTTGATGGGTGCTGGACTCTGATTTTATTGTTTTTGTTACTCTGGGCACTTTACCACTGCTAACCAGTGCTAAAGTGCAAGTGCTCCTGTTTAAAATGTGTACGTAATTGATTCTCCATGATTGGCATATTTGTTTTACTGTTAAGTCCCTAGTAAAGTGCACTAGAGGTGCCCAGGGCCTGTAAATCAAATGTTACTAGTGGGCCTGCAGCACTGGTTGTGCCACCCACACAGGTAACCCTGTAATCATGTCTCACACCTGCCACTGCAGTGTCTGTGTGTGTATTTTTACTCTGTAAATTCGACTTGGCAAGTGTACCCACTTGCCAGGCCTAAACCTTCCCTTTTCTTACGTGTAAGGCACCCCTAAGCTAGGCCCTAGGTAGCCCCAAGGGCAGGGTGCAGTGTATGGATAAGGTAGGACATATAGTAATGTGGTTTATATGTCCTGACAGTGAAATACTGCCAACTTCGTTTTTCACTGTTGCAAGGCCTGTCTCTCTCATAGGATAACATGGGGGCTACCTTTAAATATGATTAAAGTGTAGATTCCCCTAGAGAGTAGATGGACATGTGGAGTTTGGGGTCCCTGAACTCACAATTTAAAAATACATCTTTTAGTAAAGTTGATTTTAAGATTGTGCGTTTGAAAATGCCACTTTTAGAAAGTGAGCATTTTCTTGCTTAAACCATTCTGTGACTCTGCCGTGTTTGTGGATTCCCTGTCTGGGTCAGTTTGACAGTTGGGTTGTTTTTCACCTCACACCAGACAGTGACACAAAGGGGGCTGGGGTGTAACCTGCATTTCCTGGTTAGCCATCTCTGCTGGGAGGGAGGGGTGGAGTGGTCACTCTCATCCGAAAGGACTGTGCCTGCCTCTGACAATGCCGGCTCCAACCCCCTGCTGTGTGTCTGATGACTTGCCTGGGCAAGGCAGGATTTCACAAGTAGGTGTGAGTCCCCTTTGAAGAAAGGTGACTTCAAAGACTAAAATGGGTATAAGAAGGGCACCCAAATCTACAGACTTTAGAAACACTTCTGGAACCAAGAGGAACCTCTGCCTGGAGAAGAGCTGATAGCTGAGGAAGAAGTGCTGCCCTGCCTGTGACTGTGCTTTGTGGAGCTTTCCTGCAGTGCTGCTTCTGCCAGAGTAAGAGGGCAAAGACTGGACTTTGTGTGCCTTCCATCTTGTGAAGAAATCTCCAAGGGCTTGAGTTAGAGCTTGCCTCCTGTTGTTTGAAGTCTCAGGGACAGCAAAGACTTCTCTCTGCCAGCACCTGGAGTCTCTGGAGAGACTCCTGCTCTGACAAGTGGTGCCCTATCCAGTCCCTGGGCCCTTGAAAGGAAAGCTGGTGGAAATCCAAGGAAATCGACTTCGGACGACTCCGGACCGACGCCGCTGCTGAATCCGGTAACGCCGCCTGCACCTGACGCCGTGACCTTCGCTGGACCGCGACACTCTTCGCAGGCCCGTCGCCGCAGCAGCCCCGCTGAAGTCCGCGACTCCGTGGAAGTCGCCGCACCACGTCGTGACCGACGCTGCTTGAAGTGCACGGATTCAACGTTTCGCACAGACGCCGCGATTCCTGACTTCGCGCCTCGGCTTGTTTTCACTCTTCACCAAAGGTACTGTACTTGGGGGTCTACACGACTCCGTGTCCGGCGCCGCTGGTGTCGGCTTGTTAGGAACGACTCCGTCACGACGCCGTGTTAACATCTCATTGAAGCATTTTTGTTTCTAAGCGCTATTTTTGAGTTTAATCTTTAAAAATTCATAACTTGACTTGTGTATGTCGGATTTTTGTCGTTTTGGTCTTGTTTTGTTTAGATAAATATTTCCTATTTTTCTAAACTGGTGTTGTGTCATTTTGTAGTGTTTTCATTGAGTTACTGTATGTGGTGGTACAAATACTTTACACCTAGCGCTCTGAGGTTAAGCCTACTGCTCTGCCAAGCTACCAAGGGGGTAAGCAGGGGTTAGCTGAGGGTGATTCTCTTTTACCCTGACTAGAGTGAGGGTCCTTGCTTAGCTAATTAGTCTCATTCAAACATCAAAATAAGCATTGGCAAAGCCAATAGGTCAGGTCATGTCAACCTGGTGTGATTTTTTAAATGTCACTACAATAACAATTTAAAAAAATGATGCCACATAATATTGGTAGCCTTGATCTTTCAATACAATGTTACATTTACAAGTAAATAAACCATCACAGCTATTTTTAATAGAACAGTACAGGTGATTCCTACCAGGAAGAGGGGCCTTAAAATAGATACAGAAACTACTTTTAGTTTTAATGCACATCAGAAGAAAATATGATTCTTATTATTGCAAAGAAAAAGTACTATTAGCAGTAAAGTAGTATCAATCTAAAGACACATTTTAACTAGACAAGCATGACATAAAAGTACAAAAAAGGCTAAAGAGTAGAAAGAAAAAAATCACTGCCTAAGCTAGTTATTGGCTGCTGTGCCAAAGTATTTGCCCACTGAAGTGCATTTCTTTTTAGTTGGGTAGGCACGTGCAATCTGACAAAATGCCATCACTCACCGTGCAGGAAAGCCAATGACTGAAGTTAACTTACCCATTGGCCATGAAGTATTCTGCAGTGGACAGAAGCGAAATGTGAATGGTTGCTAAACAGATTGATGGAAAAAGAGGGCTGACTGAAATACCGTTACTTAAGCGGATATTGATTGATTTTTACATGTGATTTTGAATGTCTTTAACTTTTTTAGATTCTTTTTTAATGTATAGTCTGATTATGTTGATTCATTTTTTGTGTTTAACATGAAAGTGAATCCATCTCTAGTTGAGTTTACTATCAAATTAACATAAAGGCCCTCATTATGACATTGGCAGTAAATCACACTTACTGCAACTCTGACTGCCGCCAACATACGGCCGCCGCAGGGGATATCCGTACACAATATTATGACACACACATACCAATCCGTCACTATTCAGCCACATACACAATTCTGCCACACCGAAGGTCAGTGATAAACTGGCGGTATCCAAACCCACATCATTACGCCAACATAACAACACCCACCAAATTATGACCCACGAATCACCACATGGGACATTCAACGGTGGTAAACCATTGGCGGTACATATCGCCGCGCTCAAAATACACACACACAAACAAAACAACACCACATTGGAGAATTCAAACAACACACACCTGACACCCATACACACACCACACCCACACACCACTATAAAACACACACCCACATTGCTCACAACCCTTTATGACTACAAACAATTGCCACCAGAGAGAGACAGCAAGACCACTGACACAACCAGAGCCACAACACTACTCACACCTATACACCACTCATGAACCCCACATCACACACCCCAACACATTACCCTACACACCCTCACCTACACACCTCACACAACACCCATGGCACCACAAAGACACCCTCGATTCTCAGAGGAGGAGCTAAGGGTCATGGTGGAGGAAATCATCAGGGTGGAGCCTCAGCTGTTTGGAGCACAGGTGCAGCAGATATCGATAACTAGGAAGATGGAGCTATGGCGGAGAATCGTGGACAGGGTCAACGCTGTGGGACAGCACCCAAGAACTAGGGATGACATTAGGAAGAGGTGGAAAGGCCTACGGGGGAAGGTACGTTCCATTGCAACAAGATACCCACTCGCTGTATAGAGGACTGGCGGTGGACCCTCACCTCCTCCCCCACAACTCTCAGCCTGGGAGAAGCAAGTCTTGGCAATCATGCATCCTGAGGGCCTGGCCGGAGTAGGAGAAGGACTGGACTCTGAAAAGTTAACTCTATACCACTACTACCCCCTAGCTGCATGCCATCAGATACCCTCACCCTCATTCCCATCACTCAATCACATCCCACACACCCCACCATCACATCTCACTCTTCCCAATGCCAAGCCCTGCATGCCCTACCATTGAATGGACATTACACACAGCCCTGCATGGACACCGATCACTAAAGCATGCACACTAGAGAGAATCAGCTGGCCCACCACATACCAACCTACACAAGTGAATGCTGCCAGGGCAAATACAAACAAAGAGGGCAAGCCACCAATGCACAATATGTCACACACAGAAACAATAACACATAATTTACATCCCCACAGGTATCCAAGCCAATGTCACCAGGTGCCAGCAAGATCCAGTACCCCAACTGAAGAGGCCCACAGTGATGAGAGCAACTCTGGTCGCCTGGATCTGGGTGACCAACCTGGCCCATCAGGGACCTCTGGACAGTCGGTTACCCAAGCCCAGTCACAGACAACCACAGAGCCTCCCCCATCTGGAAACACCACCACAGCACCCACCCAGCGTACCCACGCCTCTGTCCCCAGGACACGTCACTCAGCAGTGTGTCCACCTCTACAGGGAACCCAGGGCACACCTTATACCCAAGACAATCAGGGACCTGGGGTCAGTGGCAGTGGACACACGGAACAGGGGACAGAGGCACAGGACAAGAGGGAAAGTGGGAGGACTGCTGTGCGCCACGGGGAGGACAGGCCCAGGAAACCGACTTTCCAGAAGGCACTTGCAGAGATCATGGCATCATACCAACATTCCCTGGACACGATGGGCCAGATCCTGGACAATGTGCAGGAGGGACAGTACCAGGGGATCAGGGAGGACTTCAGGCCATTAAAACCACCCTGCTCTCCATAGCAGGGATGCTGGCAGACATGGGCAATATTACAGCGGGCCCCTGAAACTAGCCAGACATCTGAACTGCCTGCTACCTCTGCTGCTGCTAGTGGATAGGAGGCCCCGCCACAGGACTCACAGGCCACCAGCACCCCTCCCCCTGCACAAGGAGAACCACCTCGCAAACATTCCGTGCGATCCAGGCTGAAGTCAGAGACTATTGCCAAGACCCCCGCCAGGAAATGAGACTCTCCTGATTGTCACCCTTGTGTCCCACTCTGTCACCCTGTCCACCTTGAACTACCATTGCTCACTTTCCTATGTCTTTGTTGGCAATGCACCTGTGCTACAGACTGGAACTATACCCTGAAATGTCCTCCATCATCACTCCATCCCATTGCACTTGCCCCTCAATAGCTTAGCACTACAATAAACACCCTTGGAAAAAATAGAAGTATGGAGTATGTGTAGGAGGCTGGCCTAGCTTATAGTGGGTACCTTGTGGTACCTACACCTTGTGCCAGGTCCAGTTATCCCTTATTAGTAGAATAGAGGTGTTTCTAGCAGGTTAGGCTGATAGAGGTAGCTTTAGCTGAGAAGCTTAGGCTGAACTAGGAGACATGCAAAGCTCCTACTATACCACTTATATCATATAGCACTATATCACAAGAAAACACAATACTCAGAGTTACTAAAAATAAAGGTACTTTATTTGAGTGACAGTATGCCAAAAGTATCTCAGAGGATACCCTCACTTAGAAGGTAAGTAATATACACAAATTATATGTACACAAACCAAAATCAGGTAACTAACAGTAAGAAAAGTAGTGCAAACAATGTAGAATCACAATAGGATGCAACAGGTAGAAATAGGCCTAGGGGCAACACAAACCATATACTCCAAAAGTGGAATGCGAATCACAAATGGACCCCAGGCCTATGGTAGGTAGTAGAGGGTCGCTGGGACTGTGAGAAAACAGTAAGGGTGTCCAAGATACCCCACCCCAAGACCCTGAAAAGTAGGAGTAAAGTTACCCTACTACCCCAGAAAGACAGTATAGTCGAGATAGGGGATTCTGCAAGAACCACAACTGCCAGCAAAACACTGAAGACGGATTCCTGGACCTGAGGACCTGTAAAGGAAGGGGACCAAGTCCAAGAGTCACGCAAGTGTCCGGGGGGGCAGGAGCCCACTAAACCCCGGATGAAGGTGCAAAAGGGCTGTCTCTGGGTGGAAGAAGCCAAAGATTCTGCAACAACAGAAGGTGCCAGGAACTTCTCCTTTGGTCCGAAGATGTCTCAGGGCGTGCTGAAGGATACAGGAGTGTTTCCACACAGAAATACTGCAAACAAGCCTTGCTAGCTGCAAGAGTCACAGTTGAGGATTTTGGGTGCTGCTGGGGCCCAGGACGGACCAGGATGTCGCTCCTTGGAGGTGGAGACATAGGGGGTGCTCAGCAACTCAGAGAGCCCCCACAGAAGCAGGCAGCACCCGCAGAAGTACCAGAACAGGCACTTAGACGACCTAAGGACAGCGGTCAACTCAGAGTCACAAAGGAGGGTCCCACGACGTCGGAGTCCAACTCGGCGAGTTGGCCAATGCAGGACGGAGTGCTGGGGATCCAGGCTAGACTGTGCACAAAGGAAGTCTTGGAAAAGTGCACAGAAGCCCGAGCAGCTGCAGATCACGCAGTAAACAGGATTACTGTCTGGCATGGGGAAGCAAGGACTTACCTCCACCAAATTTGGACAGAAGGGCCACTGGAATGTGGGAGACACTTGGACCCAGCTACTGTATTCCAGGGACCATGCTCGTCAGGATGAGTGGTAACCCAGAGGACCGTTGATGCAGAAGTTTGGTGCCTGCGTTAGCAGAGGGAAGATTCCGTCGACCCACGGGAGATTTCTTCTTGGCTTCCAGTGCAGGGTGAAGGCAGACAGCCCTCAGAGCATGCACCACCAGGAAACAGTTGAGAAAGCCAGCAGGATGAGGCGCTACAATGTTGCTGGTAGTCGTCTTGCTACTATGTTGTGGTTTTGCAGGCGTCCTGGAGCAGTCAGCAGTCGATCCTTGCTAGAAGTCGAAGAGGGTTGTGCAGAGGAACTCTGGTGAGCTCTTGCATTTGTTATCTGAGGAATAGCCCAGAGGAGAGACCCTAAATAGCCCAGAAAGGAGGATTGGCTACTGAGAAAGGTAAGCACCTATCAGGAGGGTCTCTGATGTCACCTGCTGGCACTGGCCACTCAGAGCTGTCCATTGTGCCTCAACACCTTTGTATCCAAGATGGCAGAGGTCTGGAACACACTGGAGGAGCTCTGGGTACCTCCCCTGCGAGGTGCTGGTCAGGGGAGTGGCCACTCTCCTTTCCTTTGTCCAATATCATGCCAGAGCAGGGCTGGGGATCCCTGAACCGGTGTAGACTGGCTTATGCAGAGAGGGCACCAACTGTGCCCATCAAAGCATTTCCAGAGGCTGGGGGAGGCTACTCCTCCCCAGCCCTTCACACCTATTTCCAAAGGGAGAGGGTGTAACACCCTCTCTCAGAGGAAATTCTTTGTTCTGCCTTCCTGGGACCAGGCTGCCCAGCACTCTGGGGGGCAGAAACCTGTCTGAAGGGTTGGCAGCAGCAGCAGCAGCAGTGGAGACCCCAGAAAGCAAGTTTGGCAGTACCCGGGTTCTGTGCTAGAGACCCAGGGATGCATGGAATTGTCCCCCCAATACCAGAATTGTATTGGGGTGACAATTCCATGATCCTAGACATGTTACACGGCCATATTCGGAGTTACCATGGTGACGCTACATATAGGTATTGACCTATATGTAGTGCACGCGTGTAATGGTGTCCCCGCACTAACAAAGTCCGGGGAATTTGCCCTGAACAATGTGGGGGCACCTTGGCTAGTGCCAGGGTACCCACACACTAAGTAACTTGGCACCTAACCTTCACCAAGTGAGGGTTAGACATATAGGTGACTTATAAGTTACTTATGTGCAGTGAAAATGGCTGTGAAATAACGTGGACGTTATTTCACTCAGGCTGCAGTGGCAGTCCTGTGTAAGAATTGTCTGAGCTCCCTATGGTTGGCAAAAGAAATGCTGCAGCCCATAGGGATCTCCTGGAACCCCAATACCCTGGGTACCTAGGTACCATATACTAGGGAATTATAAGGGTGTTCCAGTGTGCCAATTGGTCAAATTAGTCACTAGCCTGCAGTGACAATTTGAAAAGCAGAGAGAGCATAAACACTGAGGTTTTGGTTAGCAGAGCCTCAGTGATACAGTTAGGCACCACACAGGGAACACATACAGGGCATACATTATGAGCACTGGGGTCCTGACTAGCAGGATCCCAGTGACACACAGGCAAAAACAAACATACATACAGTGAAAATGGGGGTAACATGCCTGGCAAGATGGTACTTTCCTACAGTATGTCACATTTGTTAAGTATGTATATGTTTAACCATGTACAAACATTGCAATCCAAGTGTACAGTAAAGGAGCACATATGAAAGACCTGTTGTTGGCTGCAGTGATGCCACCAGGAGCTATTCTGAGGCACCAACATCTGAAAAATGAATTGCCAAAGGGTACAGTAAGAGGGCATAGAAGTGGGAAATAACAGCATTCCAGTGCCAACGAATTTCAAAATAATGACAATGAAATGTGAAATAACACTGTCTTACTTGTGTGTCATTGGAAATATTGTCTGATCAATGCTGTTCTGTTGTCCTCATCCTCTGCCTCCTCATCCTCACTGTCCACAGGGTCCATTGCTGCCACACGGGCATCTCCAGCCTCCTTCTCCTGCAGAAAAGGTACATGGATTCTCAGGGCAAGGTTGTGCAACATGCAGCATGCCACTATTATCTGGCAGACCTTCTTGGGTGGGTAGCACAGGAATCCACCTGTTAGATGGAGGCATCGCAACCTGGCCTTCAGGAGGCCAAAAGTTATTTCAGTGATCCTTCTGGTTCGCTCATGTGCCTCATTGTAACGTTCTTCTGCCCTTGTCCTGGCATTCCTCACATGGATCAGTAGCCATAATAGTTTGGGGTAACCAGAGTCACCTGCAAATATTGAGGGACAACATTTAGCCACACACTATCCCATATGGCCCACACCATACCCATATTTCAACATCTACTGGGTGGGAACCAGAGCTCACCTATTAGCCACACCCCGTGCCTCTGTAGTTGGCCCATCACATTTGGGATGCTGCCTGCTATTCCTCAGGACAAAGGCATCAAGTACCAACCCAGGATACTTAGCATTGACATGGGAGATGTACTGGTCCACCGAGCACACCATCTGCACATTCATTGAGTGATAACTCTTACGATTTATGTACACCTGTTCATTTTGACGTGGGGGGACAAATGCAATATGTGTTCCATCAATCGTCCCAATTATGTTGGGGATATGTCTCATTGCATAGAAGTCAGCCTTCACTGTGGCCAAATCTTCCACCTGGGGAAATACAAGGTAGCTGGACATCTGTTTGAACAGGGCAGACAACACTATTGAGAATATTGGTTGTGACATTCCTGCTGCCAAGCCCACTGTTACTTGGAAAGAACCAGTTACCAGAAAATGGTGCACTGATAGAACTTGCACAAGAGGGGGGATCCCAGTGGGGTGACGGATAGCAGATATCAGGTCAGGCTTCAATTGGGCACACAGCTCTGTGATTGTGGCCCTGTCAAGTCTATAGGTGAGGATGATGTGCCTGTCCTCCACGGTTGCCAAGTCCACCAGAGGTCTGTGCACGGGGGTATGTCTCCATCTCCTATTCATCCGCAGTGGTAGCAATCTAATGGACAAAAGAGTGAGGAGCCGGTCACAAAGTGAACAATGGGGCAACAACAGTACGATGCATGCTGTCAACTTGTAATGGGTCAGTGAGAATGGTCCTGTATGTCCAAATTTAAACAGTGATGCAGTAATTGTCCAGGGCATGCCCCCCCTTGAAATGGCATCCGCCTGTCCTGTGTGGAGGGACAGGTGGAAGTGAGGTAATTCTGCTGACGTTGTGTGCCGGTGTGGGAGGCGGTCGGGAACCGCCATGCAAATCCTCATTGGTTAACATTGGGCCCTATGGGTTACAGTGGCCAATGGTGATGTACGCCGGTGGTGACGGTATGCACCGCCGCAGACGCGACTGCCATTTTCTATCTGATTCCTCACTTGCTACCTGGCCTTGCTACAGGAGAGGACCTACACTGCATGTGCTGCTGTGACCTATGTCTGGAGCCTACCATGGCCCGTGTGACTGGGGAAAGGGCCCCTGCCTTCACTTTGGAGGAGCTGGAGAGACTGGTGGATGGGGTCCTACCCCAGTACGGACTGCTGTATGGGTCTCCAGACCAACAGCTGAGTACACTGTTGGCACAATGCATGTGGCATGACTGCATGGAGTGGTGTGTGAAGGCCTCATGTAAGGGGGTAGGTGGATGTCCGCTGGGTGGCATACAGGTTGTGTGCTGGGCCATGTGTGTGTAAATGGTGATGTGAAGGAGTATGGTGGGCCATAAGTGTAACAGGCAGGACTGTCTGACTAATACTATTTTCCTGTGTGTGTTCCCTCTGCAGGTCAGCGCCCATCAAAAGAAGGGTATATGGCATGCCATCGCCAAGGATGTGTGGACCCTGGGGGTATATGGCAGTCGGAGCACCCACTGTCGGAAACGGTGGGAGGACCTGAGATGCTGGGCACAGAAGACAGTGGAGGCCCAGCTGGGGATGGCCTCCCAATGAGGAAGGGGTGCCCGTCAAACCCTGACCCCCCTGATGGCCCGCATACTGGCGGTGGCCTATCCTGAGCTGGATGGGCGCTTGAGGGCAACACAGCAGCCACAAGGGGGTGAGTACAGTGCCCATTGTTACAACTTACTCATGGTAGGGTGGTATCCTTGTGGGGGATGTGTGGCAGTGGGTGCCCCTAGGCCAGGCCTGACATAGTAGCATAGTTCCCCTGTTGGCAAGGGTCCAGAAGGGATAATCCTGCTACCTAGCTCATAGGCATCCACTACTGGTCAAGGATGCATGGGTCCCAGGTGTGCTGGATTTGCCAGTGTGTGCCCCTCCACATGCCTTGGTGGCTAGCAATATCACGGGTAGTGCAATGCATAGTGTGTAGGCCTGTACCCTGTGTGTGGGTGTGCTGTGTACGCCAACAGTGGTGTTGGTGCAGCCATTGACCAAGTGTATCCTTTGTCTCCCCCCCCTTTTTGTTTTGTCACCCTGTCCTTATGTGCATTAGCATCATCTGACGGAGGAGCAGAGGCACCGGTGATGGAGGGAGCTGCATCCCACAGGACCCAGGACGCAGAGTCCACCGACGGTGACGGCACCAGTGGGACAGAGGGCAAGGGGAGCACTATGGTGGAGACTGGAGGGGACAGTTCAGCCACAGATACCTCCTCTGATGGAAGCTCTCTGGTGGTGGTGGACACCTCTGTGACCACCCCAACTAAAGGTACAGCCCCAACCCCCTGTACCAGCACCGCCTTCCCAGCAGCCCCTCATCACCGCCCTCCCAGCAGCCCCTCGTTGAGTTGCCCGTGCCCGCTCAACCAGGAGGGTGGGCATCTCCTTTGTCACCCCAGGCACCTCAGGCCCTGCCTCAGTGAGCCTTGCTGCCCTGAGTGAGGAGGCTATTGACCTCCTGAGATCCATCTCTGTAGGGCAGTCAACCATTGTGAATGCCATCCAAGAGCTGGCAGCCCAGATGCAACAAACTAATGCATTTCTGGAGGGAATTCACACTGGCTTGGTGGCCCAACGGAGATCGATTCAGGCGCTGGACTCCTCTCTGATGACAGCCGTTGTCCCCATTTCCAAACTCCAACTTCCTCTTCCCAATCCCATTCACCTCAACCCCAATCTATCCCAAGCACACAGCCAGACGAGCATGCACACAAGACAACACCCAAGAGTGGCACAGGCAAACACAAGCACCACACATCATCCCACAAGTACTCACACAAACACCATCTAGATGCAGACATACCAACATCCACAATTTCCACTGTCTCCCCTTCTCGTCCTACTCCACCTCCCTCCCAGTTCAGTCTAAACTCACACCTGCATGCACTACATCCTCATCCACTACCAGCATCATCACCACACCTAGCAGAACACACACCTCACTGGCAGACACCTCCACAACAGCCATGCACCCGTCCCCTGTGTCCTCTCCCACTGTGTCTGTCCCCCCTCCTAAAGTACACAAACGCCAGCACTCAGACACCCAACAGCCATCCACCTCACAATAGCATCCAGCCCATGCACCTGCACCCAAAATCAGCAGACAGACACCTACCACAACCACTCCCTCTTACTCCACTCCCAAACCTTCTCCCTCTTCCCACCCCAATGTCCCTAAAAAGCTTTTCCTATCCACCATTGACCTCTTCCCTACCGCCCCCCCTTCCTGCACGTCTGGCCAGGGTGGCAAAAACCCAGCCAAGCACCTCAGCCACCCAGTCCAGGGGCCCAGTAGTCAGCACACCCACTTGTGGTGGGAAAGGATCCAGGGCACATGTCCTGAGGGTGAAGGAGCCTGCACCAGGCAGCCTCAAGGGTAAGGAGCCTGTCCCAGCTACTGCAAGGAAGACCAAGGAGCCTGCCCCAGCTGCTGACAGGACGACCAAGGAGCTTGCCCCAGCTGCTGCCAGGAAGACCAAGGAGCCTGCCCCAACTGCTGCCAGGAAGACCAAGGAGCCAACACCAGCAGGCAGGAAGGGGCAAGGGGCCTGGGGCAGGAACTCTGACGGAGCCCCCACGACCAACCATGGTTGTGCAGTCATCCAAGGCTGCAGGGGTGGGTAGGAGCCTCCTCACACCAGCAGCAGCAGCACCACCACCTCCACTGGGCAGTCGTCTGAGGTTGCAGGGGATGGGCTGGAGCCCCCCCCACCAGCAGCACCACCACGTCCATTGGGCAGCCGTCCGAGGATGCAGGGGAAGGGCAGGAGCCTCCCCCCACCAGTAGCAGCAGCACTACCACCAGTGGGCAGCCATCCGAGGCTGCAGGGCATGGGCTAGAGGTTTCCCCCACCAGCGGCTGCAGCAGCACCACTTCCACCACTGAGCAGCCGTCACCGCCGGTGGACGGTATGTAGTCCTGCTTCCATGGGCTGCTGTGCGGCCTGCCCCCTGCAAATCCAGTGGGTATGACACCCACCTGAGAGACTGTGACCTTGCACTCCCCAGGATCAAGAGCACAGGGCACGATTCCCCCTCCAGAACCAGTGGGTAATACACCAAACAACCCCAGCCTCACCAGGATCAAGAGCACAGGGCACAATGCCCCATCCAGAACCAGTGGGAATGTCACCCACTCAAGAGACTGGGGCCTCACACTCCCCAGGACCAAGCACAGGGCATGTTGTCCCCTCCACAGCAAGTGAGCAAGTCACCCACTTGAGAGACTGTGCCTTGCACTCCCCAGGACCAAGCACAGGGCATGTTGCCCAATCCAGAACCAGTGGGTAAGACACCCACTCAAAAGACTGTGGCCTTGCACTCCCCAGGACCATGCACAGGGCATGTTGCCCCCTCCAGAGCAAGTGTGCAAGTCACCCACTTGAGAGACTGTGGCCTTGCACTCCCCAGTACCAAGCACAGGGCATGTTGCCCCATCCAGAACCAGTGGGGAAGACACCCACTCAAGAGACTGTGGCCTTCCACTCCCCAGGACCAAGCACAGGGCATGCTGCCCCCTCCAGAACCAGTGGTCTCGTTTCATCTCCCGGCTGAGGTGCCCACCAGCACCCCCCTGAGGTGCCTGCCTATTTACCAACTGAAGCACCTGCAGTGTTCTCTTCGTGTTGATGCAGGTGACAAGTAGGGCCTTGGACTTTGTCCTGTGGCCATGTGGCCCACCAAACTGTGGACTGGGCAGTGTCCCTTTCACTGTACAATTGTAAATATCTGTAACATTGGCTAAGTTATTTTTATACTGTGTTGATATTATTACACTCACTTTAGTAAATTCATTTTGTCCTTGCATTATTCAGCTGATTTAGGGGGAATAACTTGTTTTCTTGTGCATCTGGTTGTGTGTATGATGTGTGTATGTGGTGCGTTTGTGTCTCACTCTCTTTTTCCTCCCTCCCTCCCTTTTGTGCTAGGTTGCTGTACTCACCGTTGTTGTCTTCGCCATTGTTGGTGTTTGTGGTGGAGCAGCACATAGAAGATCATGGGGAAGACATGCAGCTCGGTCTCCATGGTGGCGTGGTTTTTCCCTGTGTCGCCAATGGTGAGTCCTTTCACTTCTGTGCAGTGTTTCCACCAGGCTTTTGATGTAATTGGTACCGCCCTAGAAAAGGTGTCGGATTGGCATGTCTTAATATGGTGGGTGGAACATTGACTTCTGCCTGGCTGTAGGCGGCTACCGCCATGGTGCCTGTTGTTTCTACCCTGGCGGTCGGTGTGGTAAAGTAGTTGTCTATCTTAGATCTTTCCGCCATGGTCATAATTTGGCGGTAATTACCGCCAGCCTGTTAGCAGTATTACTGCCAGTTTTACACTAACCGCCAGGGTTGTAATGAGGGCCAAAGTGTTTAACATCAAAATTCAGTTGTGTAACTAATAACCCTGCTGTAATCTTGAAAATATATCAGGTAAATACAATCTTAAAATAATTTTTTTTCAACCTCACAGAACTTGATAATGAAAATATTTACTGTATATTGTAAGAAATTGGGTTAGTGGCTGAGGATGGGTAAACTCTGCTCAAGCAGCAACCACAATCCTTGTCAAGGTGAAGTCACAAGCAGACCCCAAAATAACTAGTGCTCAACCCCATAGTAGCTCGTCACAGAGCAGTCAGGCTTAACTTAGAGGAAATGTGTGAAATATTTGTGCACAAACTCAAACAGTAATACAATTAGAACACTACACAAAAAGTAATCCCCCACCCATTCAGAAAATTAGAGTAGATTTAATCAATAAACCAAGACAAAATGAACAACAATCCAATCCGTAGAACCGGAGATATGCAATTTTAAAGTTTTCAGTAAAAAGAGTGTATATAATGATAAAGAGCCAACTGTGAATTTCTGGTCGCTGTGAACCAGGACAAAGTCACAAGTTCTGGCGGACCATATGGCTACAGGGGCCCATTTAGGCTAGCTGAACAAGAGTATCTTAAATCCTGGTTGTGGAGTGTTGCAAGGTCCCTCATCAAGACTGCGTCATTCCATCGAGGCGATGTGTCAGTTCCAATGAGAACTTGGGATGCTATGTCTGGCAAGATGTGTTACAGATCCGGGCTGATGTTTCAGTTCTGAGGAGCTGCGAGGCTGAGGTGTGAGAATCTGTGTCATCGTGGAGGATGCCATTAACAAGAGATTTGTGATGCAAGGGCCTGCGTTTGGATTGCATCGCACTACAGTGGTTCCGATGTGGGCTGCGAGGTCAAGGTGGAATCCTAGCGTTGGAAGAATTCTAGCAGCAGATGTGATGCATCAGTCCTGCTCGTGGTTACAATGTGCAGCAGAGAAAACACATTGGTTCTGCTGGGTCCACAGATGGGCTGGCAGAGTACCTTCCGGCCCACTTCCAAGGGGCCAGGACTGGGGTGGCACCCTTTGGTAGGGTAGAACTCACAATTGCAGTGTGCAGGTGCTAGTTACAAGAGACTAGCCCTGAGAGTCACTCTGGAGGTTCCGGGGCTCAGGTTGTAGGTCCAGTCCTTCTTACCCAGGCAGGAGGGCAGCAGACAGCAGTCCTTCAGGGCAGCAGTTTAGCAGAGTGGTATGTCTTTCAATAGCATAGGAGCCCTTCTTCCTGGCAGAGTCTTCCACATGCCCAGAAGTGTAGAGAAGAGTTGGTGTCTAAGGTCCAATATTTATATCAGGTACCACCTTTGAAGTGGGAGAAACTTCTAGAGGTTTGACATGCACAGGTTTTCTGCCTCCCCTGCAATGGCTCAAGGCTAGCTACAGGTGGTATGTAGCCCTATGGGTGGAGGCAGGACATAACCTATTCATGTGTAAGTAGGGCTGTGCCCAGCTCCTCCCTCCTTTCCTGCCAGTGATGGTCCATCCAGACACACTGAAGCTGTTAATTGTGCGTGGCTGTCTAAGAGGAATACACAAAGTCCAACTGTCAACTGCACTCAGTCCTCTGACCAGTGGCGACTGGTGGAATTTGAAAGTGGTGGGGTGCAGCATTATCTAGTTACTCAAACAAATGAGGGCAGTTATAGGATACTTGATGCTGCTAGCTTAATGTTGTTTATGTAATTACTTCTGCAGTTTTTACACAGAGTGTTCATGAACTAGACCAACATTAATGGAGCACTTTGCCACAATGTTACATTACACAAGGCAAGACAAGGCACATAATAAATGTTAGAAATTGGGTCTTTAGTAGGCAAAGGTATACACCCTTGTCCAAATAGGGACCACAATCCTAGTCAGGTTAAGTCTCTACATAACCTAAATTATCCTGTGCTCACCCTCTGGTTGCTTGGCACAGAGCAGGCAGGATTAACTTAGAAGACAATGTGTAAAGTATATATGCAACAATTCATACAGTAAAATCAGTGATAACACCATAAAAAGTACTCCACACCAGTTAATGAAAATAGGTAATATTAATCAGAATGAAATAAGACCAAAATGTCAAGAATCTGAATTGTGCAAGATTAAATTCTATTACAGTGCTTAGAAACACAATAGCTACAACTGGAGCTATTATGGGGTTGTGACAAAGTCATTCCCAACAGGCAGAGGCCACTTGCGGGGGAGTGCGAGCCGGTCACAGAGTCGCATGGCCTCCAGGCAGAGTACCTTTGGTAAACAAGAAAACAAAGACATAGCACAGAGGCGAGGAGATGAGGTGTCGCTGGAGCCAGCGCGGCATCGCTTCCTGGCAGCGGCTGGGTAGGTGAGGTGTTGGTTCCTTACTGCTGCGCAGGGGAGGCAGGGCTTTAGTTCTGTCTGGTTGCAGGGGAGGTGTCATTCTTTTGTGACTTGGTGAGGTTGATGAGTCCAGCAGGTCAAGACGCAATGTATCGACTTCACAGTGTTGCAATCACACGCAGGACTTCAGCACCGTCGCAGCGTTGTCAAGCTTACATTGCATTCAGTGAGGACCACGGAGCTGGAGCAGGCAATAGCATGACGTGGACAGTGGTGCCAGTTCTGAAGTCGCTTAAGTCAGTGAACTAGCTAGGAGCTAATAGATTAAGCCTTTGTTGGCCCTGAGACTTCAGAACAGGAGACAAAACCCTTAGATAGCACTGGTGGAGGAAGGCAGAGGCCTTCCAGCAGAGTCAGGGAGCAGCAGGCAGCAGGGCAACAATCAGGATAATAGTCGTTCTAGAAACGGAGTCCAGATGAGTCCTATGGGCAGCTCAGCAGTCCTTCTGACAGAGTCCAATTGTAAATCCTGAAGTGTCTGATTTGGTGGAGTAACAGACCCAGTATATATACCCAAAAGTGCCTTTGAAGTGGAGGAAACTTCAAAGAGTGGTTTTGAAGTGCACAAGTCCCCCTTTCAACCCAGCTTCCAGTAGCCCTGTCGGGGGTTAGCAGTCCTTTGTGTGAGGGCAGGCCACTGGCCTTCGAAATTGAAGAGAGAACCATTCCACCCTTTCTGCCCAGGAAGACCCATTTAGTATGCAGATGAATGCAGATGCAGCTGAGTGTCCTGTGTTTATGGCTGTCTGGGTGGAATGGACAAGGGGAGCTGTCAACTAGCATAGTCCAGACGTGGATTGGAAACAGGCTGTAAGGTACTGATGCAGTAAGTGCATAGAAATGCCTAGTTTCTAAAAGTGGCATTTCTGAAACAGTAATTCAAAGTCCAACTTCACCAGTAAGTAGGGATTTTACTACGATTCCAACCAAACCAAATATGACAAGTCCATTCCTCTCAGATCAGAAATTACCACTTAAGAATAGATAAGTGGAGCTCAAATGCTGGCTTATGAGAGGAGCAGGCTTCACAATAGTGAAAAACGACTTTGGGAGTATTTCCCTACCAGGACACGTAAAACGTATGAGTACAGGTCCTGCCTTTTACTGACATAGCACCCTGCCCTACGGGTTACCTAGTGCCTACCCTAGGGGTGATTTATATGAAAGAAAAGTGGAACCTAAGGCTTGGCAAAAAGTTTTAAATGCCAAGTTGAAGTGGCAGTCAAACTGCACAGATAGGCCTAGCTTTGGCAGACCTGAGACATGGTTAAGGGGCTACTTATGTGGGTGCCACAATCAATGCTGCAGGCTCACTAGAAGCATTTAATTTATATGCCCTTAGCACATTCTGTGCACTTTACTCTGGACATACAGGTAAATTAAATAGGCTAATTGGGTAAGAACCAATGTTACCATGTTGAGGGGAGAGAGCATGCAGAATTTCCCATCAGGAAGCCTCTTCGATGCACAAGGCAAGCTCAATCCAAACCCTTGTCGTCCTCTCCAAGGGTTTGGATTGTGCTTGCCTTCTGTCTCTGAAGTTTCAGGGCCAACAAAGATTTCACCTCTTTAAGAAAACTTTGTGCATAGGAAAATTGATGCAACACCTACAGAAATCAACACAAGGCCTGCAACACGGCTGGGGAATTGCTGCACCACCTACCGGAACGACACAGCACCGGCTTCCCGACGGGAAATTCGATGTAGCGCCTTCTTTGCAATGGAAAATTTGATGCATCGCCTACCGGATCAATGCAGCGCCTGCTCCTTCTACCAGCACATCAAGGATTGTCAATGCATTGTTCCTGGGCATAAAAATATCCCTGCATCGCAGTGAGGAACCAACACTGCACTCCTGAAAAATGACACAGCCTCTTGTAGCATGGAAAGAAACAATGTGCCGTACCGGAAAATCCAATGCAACACCTTATTTTTCCACGCATCTCATCCTCTGCGGTCCCCGTGCATCATTATTTTTTATGGCATCCCAGGTACTATGTGTTATAAGGACACAACCACTGTATCCTAAGAACTGGGACTCTTTGAAACCTTTAAAAAGTGATATTCCAACTTGTGATTATTGGATTTTTGTCATTCTTACCTTATTTTATTCAGATAAATATTATCTATTTTTCTAAACCTGTGTGGTGTATTGTTGTGGTGTTTTCACTGGATATACAGCTAACCAGCGGAAGGGCTTTTGCAAAGGGATGGGGGTACCTACCCGTCAAGCCTCCAAGAAGTAGGAGTTGGGGGAGCAAGTGGGTGGCTATCCCAAGGAGCTGCCAACAGCAGTGGTGGATGACACCCCTGGAGTGGTGCACCCAGCAAAACCAGGGAGCACTGTCTTAAGTCACGAATTGAATGCAGAGGGAGGGATGAGAGAGAATTCCAACTGCAGTTGGCAAGATTAAACATGAAGGCAGAGGAGAGGAAAGCTGAGAGAGCCTTGGCAGAAAAGAAACTACTTCTGGCTCATGAACTGAGTCTAAAAGAGCTGGACCTCTAAGAGAGACAGTCTGAGTCCAGCAGTGATGGTGGCAGCATACATACAGTACCTGATGGAGACAAGAAGGTTTGTATACCCAAGGATTTGGTGCCCAGTTATGTGGTGTGAGATGACATTGACAAGCGGTTTTCTGCTTATGAGGTTGCACTGAGGGCACATGGGGTTCCTGAAGAGCACTGGAGGGCGAGTCTGTGAAAATACTTGCCTACACTTGGGAGAGGCACACTTCTAACTGACATCAGAGGTTGGGGACCAGAACAAGTACACTCCCATGAAAACCATTTTAATTGCCAAATTTGGACTGACACCTGAAAAGCATTACCAAAGATTCAGGGACAGTAGCAAGCTCATAAATCAAACCTGGGTAGACTTCATTGATTTTTCCAGGAAGCCATTGAATGGCTAGGTATGGGGCAGCAAAGTCAGTGATTATGTTGGGTTGTACAATTTAATCCTGAGAGAGCATATGCTCAGTATGTGCTTTACAGAGTTGCACCAGCACCTCGTTGACAGTAAGCTGACTGATCCCAGGAAGCTTGGTGAGGAGGCAGATCTCTGGGCTAGCTCCAGAGTGTCCAAAAAGGTATCTGGAGGGACACCCACAAAGGTGGTCAGGGTTCCCAACAGAGAAAAGAGGAGGGAGAAAAACTTAAAAATAAGGAGTTCTCTAAAGGCCCCCAAAATAATTCCCAAGGGAATAGTGATAACCAGTTCCGGTCCGACCCTAAGAAGAAAGGGTTCTTTGATAACAAGACAGGGAGGTTTGTACCCCAATGTGTAGAGTGGTCCAAGTATGGTCTCTCTAAGGGCGACTCCAAATGTCCAAAGAGGGCACAGCCCCCACTGATGGGCAGCCACCTGTGGTGGCCAATGTAGCGCTCGGAGAGAAGATAGTCCCAGTTAACTTTGAGGAACAGAGAGGTAATCCTAGTGTCCTTGGGAGATGCAGAAATTGTGGCAAAAGCCCACATGCCTGCCCATACTTCTAGGTATAGGCAATGTGTCACCATTAATGGGCAATGGCTTGAGGCTCTAGGTGACACAGGAACCAGCATGAGTACTGTCATGGGTCAGCTGGTGTCAGCAGAGCAGGTCCTACCGAACACATTCTACCAAGTCATAGTCGCTGACAATCAAGAGAGACATCTACCAGTGGTTCTGGTTCGCTTTGAGTGCAGGGGATCTCTGGTACTCTGAAAGTAGCTGTGAGTCCTGCTATGCCTGTAGATTGTCTGTTAGGCAATGACCTTTAGCACACTACCTGGAGAGGGGTAGAGCTCAGGTCTCACTTGGAGAACATGGGATTGCCTGAATGGGTCTGAATGACCACATGGTCGATGGCTGCCTGGGAGGGAAGTCAATGGTGTCTGGTACCAGGAAGAAAAGCCCAGACAGCTGCCAAGGAGAGGGGAAAGGGGGGCAGGAAACCAGTCCCAGAAGTTCCTGTGGTAGAGGTTGACGGGGTCCCTGAGGAGGAGGCCCCTGAGCCAACCGGGAACAACACTGCCACCCTGGGTGACCTACCTGAGCTTGCTGGCTGGCAAGTTGATGGTGGGCCCACCTGGAAGAAATGCTGGAAAGTGCAAAAAGAGAGTCTCACTTTTGAGGGCTTGAGGCAACAGGCCTCAGCCCATGCAGCAGGTAAAGCTTCCGGGGATCACCTAATTTACTGGGAGAATAATCTCCTATATAGTGAGCCTAAGGCACCCGGTACTGGGGCAGCTCACGTGCTAATGGTCCCCCAGTGTTAACAGGCCTTCCTATTAGGTCTTGCTCAAGACATACCGCTGGCATGACATTTTGGGCAAGACAAGACCTTTGCTAAGCTTGTCACCCACTTTTTTTTGGCCCCGAATGAGGACAGCCTCAGATACATTCTGCAGGTCCTGTCCAACCTGCCAGACCAGTGGGAGGTCAGGGAAAAAACTGAAGGCTCCCCTGATCCCGTCTTTGGCACCCCCTTTGAAAGGGGGGAGCATCAACATCATTGGTCTACTGGACTCCAAGACAGCCTTAGGAAACAGGTTCATCCTAGTCTTGGTGGACCATGCCACCCACTACCCAGAGACAATCCCTCTGAGGACGTTGACTGCACCGGTGGAGCCCAGAACCTTGATGGAGATCTTTACCCTTGTGGGGTTTCACAAAGAGATACTGTCTGACAGAGGCACTAACTTTATGACGGCATAAATGAAGTCCTCGTGGGATGCGTGTGGTGTGACCTACAGGTTCACCACACCCTATCATCCTCAATCAAATAGTCTAGTTGAGAGGGTCAACAAGACCTTGAAGGGCATGTCTGCAGGCCTACCTAAGATAATTAGGCATAAGTGGGACGTGCCAAGCCTTCTCTTTGCTTACAGAGAGGTGCCCCAGAAGGGGGTAGGGTTTAGCCCCTTTGAGCCTTTCTATGGCTACCCTGTTAGGGGGGCACTAAGCTTTGTCAAGGAGGGGTGGGAGAAAGCTCCCAGGATACCTCCCCAGGATGTTGTCAGCTACATGTTAGCCCTCCGCAACCAGATGCACCATTTCTGGAAGAAGGCCAAAAGCAATCTTGAGGCCAGTCAGGAAGTAATGAAATGCTGGTATGACAAGAAAGCCATTCTGGTGGAGTTTCAGCCTGGTGACAAGGTATGGGTCATGGAACCACCAGAGCCCAGGGCTCTCCAGGACCGCTGGACTGGCCCATATCAAGTAAAGGAGAGAAAGGGAGTGGCCACCTACGTTTGTGGACCTTCAGACCCCTAGAAACCCTCTAAGGGTTCTCCATGTAAATAGAATGAAGCCTCACTGTGAGAGGTCTGAAGTCAGCATGCTCCTGGTGGCAGTGAGAGCATGGAGGAGGAGAGTGATCCTTTCCATGACCTCCTCTCTGCACAGGAAAGTGATAGGTCAGTGGAGGGTGTTAGCCTCTCTGACTCTCTGACCCTAGATCAGGGAGGCGACCAGTAACTGGAACAGTTTTCCTTCCTGTTTTCCCTCACCCCTGGACTCACACATCTGTGCATCCATGATGTTGACTTGGGAGACAGTCCCCCTGTAAAGAAATAAATGTACAGGTTGTCAGACAGGGTGAAGGCCAGCATCAAGGAAGAAGTTGCCAAGATGCTAGCTTTGGGGGTAAATGAAAACTCTAATAGTCCCTGGTGCTGGTAGAGAAGACTGCCCCACTGGGTGCCAAACCAGAACTTCGGTTCTGTGTGGACTACCGAGGTCTCAATTCCATCACCAAGACAGATGCACACCCCATCTCCCGACCTGATGAGCCCACAGACAGGCAAGGCACTGCCAAGTTCTTCAGTACCTTTGATTTTACAGCAGGGTACTTGCAGATCACCTTGACTGAGGGGGCCAAAGAGAGGTCAATATTCTCAACCCTTGAGGGACATTAACAGTTCCAGGTGATGACTTTTGGCTTGAAAATGCCCTTGCTGCCTTCTAACATTTTGTTAACAGGGCCCTGACTGGTAAGGAGGCATTCTGTGCCACCTACGTGGATGACACTGCCGTCTACAGTGCCAGCTAGGAGGAACATCTGCTTCACCTCCAATAGGTGCTCCAGGCCCTGCAACAGACAGGACCAACAATCAAGGCCAGTAGGTGCCAGATTTGGCAGTGTTCCAAGGTGTACATGGGACACCTAGTGGGTGGTGGCGAGGTGCAGCCACTCCAGGCCAAGATTGAAACAATCATGGCCTGGCAACCGCCTAAAACCCAAACTGAAGTGAGAGCCTCTCTAGGCCTCACTGGTTACTACCGCAGATTTGTTAAGAGATTTGGCACCATGGTGGCCCCCTTAACTGAGCTGACTTCCATAAAGCAGCCCAGGTTGGCGTTCTGGACAGATGCTTATCCGAAAAGCGTTTGATTCTCTCAAGGAAGCCATGTGCACAGAACATGTGCTCAGGTGCACTGATTACTCCAAGGAATCTACAGTGCAGACAGATGGTTCAGAGCATGGCGTAGGGCAGTCTTAGCACACCTGACTGAGGAGGGCCTAGACCAACCAGTAGCCTTCATTAGCAAGAGGTTACTTCCATTGAAGCAGAAGTGGACTATCCTTGAAAGGGAAGTGTTTGCTGTGGTCTGAGCACTGAAGAATCTGAGACCATACCTGTTAGGGACTTGCTTCTGAGCTCAGACAGACCACAGTCCCCTCAGATGGTTAATGCTGATGAGAGGTGAAAATCCTAAACTCTATAGGTGGTACATCTCCCTACAGGGAATGGACTTTACGGTGGAGCACCAACAGAGGACTGACCACGCCAATGCTGATGGTCCTTCCTAATTGTTCTGCCTTAGTGACGAGAGCTCCCAAGGTGTTGGGTAGATCGCCCCACTTTCAGCCTGGGGGGGCGCAACACATGTTACACCTGACAGCCTTAGGGTGGTTATGCCTCCGCCCATTTTTCTGACTCTCTTTTTGCTGGTTTTAGGACTCTGTGCACTTTGCCACTGCTGTCCAGTGCTAAAGTGTATATGCTATCTCCCTTCAACATGGTAACATTAGTTCCTACCCAATTGGTATATTTAATTTACCTGTACGTCCCTAGTAAAGTGCACTACATGTGCCCAGGGCCTGTAAATTCAATGGTATTAGTGACCCTGTAGCACTGATTATGCCACCCACATAGGTATCCCCTTAACCATGTCTCAGGCCGGCCATTGCTGGGCCTGTGTGTGCAGTTTCACTGCCACTTCGACTTGACATTTAAAACTACTTGCCAGGACTTAAACTCCCCTTATTCTTGTATACATCACCCCTAAGGTAGGCCCTAAGTGACCACCTAGGGCTAAATATAGCATGAAAGCAACATCAGGATTGGTCTGAGCGGCAGTCACTGCTGCTCATACAGTGCCCTGGCGTCTGTGCAGTTCATCCAGCCCAGCTGTTAAACACAGCTGGGCTGGAAAAACCTAAGCCTGAGATGGCCGGCCAAACACACATGTGAACTTAAGTGCACTCTCCCCTCCTCCACCCTCCCACCTCCTGTTGCCATGCCCTGCACCTCCCTATACTGCTGGCTAACCTAGCAGATGAAAAATAAAACAATAGTGCAACTATCGTTTTATTTTTCATCTCCTGGCTCTTGGCTAAACGGGAGACGCTCCTATGCCATGGCGAAGGAGCCACCCCTGCCGGAACAGTCAGCACGAGTCTGTGTGAGGTCGTGTTACCATGGATGTTATCTTCCAAGTTTACTGGTGAGCCTGGACAGTGGGATGAGGTATTAGGGGCTTAAGCATAGAGGCCATTATTGCTTATATTCCAACAGGAGCGTGCTGAGTGTCCCCTCATCCCCATAACCTTCATTTTTTGTTTAAGATCACTCGCTGCGCTCAATCATTTTATACTTGGGTTGAATATTTACACCCCACCACTTTGAAAATTCACCAGCTGCCCCTGTCTTGTATCCATTACATCCAAAGTTTACATTTAGCAGAGCAATAGGCCACTAGAATATTCGCTTGCATAAACTTATTTAGTAATACTTTTCCAACTTCTGTTTCATAGTGACTGTCTGAGATAAACAGGATACCCTTATGCAAACCATTTTCCTGATGAAAGAGGTCGTCGTTTGAACTTTCATGCTCTAGTCACAGCCTCTTCTTCAATATTCTACCTTGATCCATGAACAGAATATGCACTTTCTTCCCATTCAGACACAGATTGTTGAGTGAGACCCAACTTTTCACTGTCTCTGGTAAAATGCATTTCATCAGCATTGAAGAGGAAACAAATACCAGCCTCCCTCAAAAATATCATTAGAAGGGTTTTTTATATACAGGGAGTGCAGAATTATTAGGCAAATGAGTATTTTGACCACATCATCCTCTTTATGCATGTTGTCTTACTCCAAGCTGTATAGGCTCGAAAGCCTACTACCAATTAAGCATATTAGGTGATGTGCATCTCTGTAATGAGAAGGGGTGTGGTCTAATGACATCAACACCCTATATCAGGTGTGCATAATTATTAGGCAACATCCTTTCCTTTGGCAAAATGGGTCACAAGAAGGACTTGACAGGCTCAGAAAAGTCAAAAATAGTGAGATATCTTGCAGAGGGATGCAGCACTCTTAAAATTGCAAAGCTTCTGAAGCGTGATCATCGAACAATCAAGCGTTTCATTCAAAATAGTCAACAGGGTCGCAAGAAGCGTGTGGAAAAACCAAGGCGCAAAATAACTGCCCATGAACTGAGAAAAGTCAAGCGTGCAGCTGCCACGATGCCACTTGCCACCAGTTTGGCCATATTTCAGAGCTGCAACATCACTGGAGTGCCCAAAAGCACAAGGTGTGCAATACTCAGAGACATGGCCAAGGTAAGAAAGGCTGAAAGACGACCACCACTGAACAAGACACACAAGCTGAAACGTCAAGACTGGGCCAAGAAATATCTCAAGACTGATTTTTATAAGGTTTTATGGACTGATGAAATGAGAGTGAGTCTTGATGGGCCAGATGGATGGGCCCGTGGCTGGATTGGTAAAGGGCAGAGAGCTCCAGTCCGACTCAGACGCCAGCAAGGTGGAGGTGGAGTACTGGTTTGGGCTGGTATCATCAAAGATGAGCTTGTGGGACCTTTTCGGGTTGAGGATGGAGTTAAGCTCAACTCCCAGTCCTACTGCCAGTTCCTGGAAGACACCTTCTTCAAGCAGTGGTACAGGAAGAAGTCTGCATCCTTCAAGAAAAACATGATTTTCATGCAGGACAATGCTCCATCACACGCGTCCAAGTACTCCACAGCGTGGCTGGCAAGAAAGGGTATAAAAGAAGGAAATCTAATGACATGGCCTCCTTGTTCACCTGATCTGAACCCCATTGAGAACCTGTGGTCCATCATCAAATGTGAGATTTACAAGGAGGGAAAACAGTACACCTCTCTGAACAGTGTCTGGGAGGCTGTGGTTGCTGCTGCACGCAATGTTGATGGTGAACAGATCAAAACACTGACAGAATCCATGGATGGCAGGCTTTTGAGTGCCTTGCAAAGAAAGGTGGCTATATTGGTCACTGATTTGTTTTTGTTTTGTTTTTGAATGTCAGAAATGTATATTTGTGAATGTTGAGATGTTATATTGGTTTCACTGGTAATAATAAATAATTGAAATGGGTATATATTTTTTTTTGTTAAGTTGCCTAATAATTATGCACAGTAATAGTCACCTGCACACACAGATATCCCCCTAACATAGCTAAAACTAAAAACAAACTAAAAACTACTTCCAAAAATATTCAGCTTTGATATTAATGAGTTTTTTGGGTTCATTGAGAACATGGTTGTTGTTCAATAATAAAATTAATCCTCAAAAATACAACTTGCCTAATAATTCTGCACTCCCTGTATAGAAGTCAACTTAGGGGAGTTCTAAGGTACCCCAATAGGCAATGGAATAGTTGGAGAGACCACGCTTTCAAACAACAGCAAATGAAGAGACATATTTTTTTCTTAACTTTTCAAGTTAGAACATAAGGCCCATATTTATGAAAAATGGCACACAACTGTGCTAGCATAGTTGTGTGTCATTTAATTTAACGTGAGCTAACACCATTCCCTAATGCCATCTGTGCGTCATATTTATAAAATGACACTTGATGGTACTAAAGAATGGCTAGTGCCTGAAAAAAGGACGCTAGCCAGTGATGGATGGCATATGAGGAAATGGCACTAGTGGGTCAAAAATGACAGTAGGCTGATTAGCGACAAAATATCTGCCGCTAGTCAGCCTAGCTCATTTTTTGATGCACAAGCAGCCAAAAAATGACTCCTGTCAAAGTATAGATAGGAGTCATTACCACTACCACAATGTCACCACAGGGGACCAGTGTCCCCATGGCAAGCCCAACATACCCAGTGCCAGTCAGGGGTGCCCATGTAAGGGGTACCCAGTGGCACACCACACACATACACTTACCTGTACCTTACCTGTGATGGGCTCCACCCTCCTGTAGTGCCCCTGTGGTGTGGGTGGTGGTGATGCTGGGGGTTGGGGTGGGCATCTTTGTGCCCATTCCACTGTGTTTCCCCATGGCAATGGGCCTACCAGCACACTAACGCCTGGTCTGACCAAGTGTTGAATAATGATGATAATCGGGCTTAGCGCCATTATTTAGGTCCACCTCCTAGTTGTGTGTCATTTCTGCGTGAGATGTTGAATATAGTGCTGGGGGCTAGCGTCATTTTTAGGAAGGGAACGCCTACCTTATTTCCTGGAAATGGCGCTAACTCCAATTTTTTTATGCTAGATGGTCTAGCGTCAAAAGATAAACATGGAGTTAAGTTAGCGCAGCTTTAGCATCAATATAAAAGACACTAAGGCGACGCTGACTCTCCTTAAATATGGGCATAAGTTTGTGGCAAAATCACTTTGCTCAATTTTTTAATGTACAATTAAAATGCAAGATGAGGTTCCTCTCTGTTTTTTTAATTGGAAAAGGCTAATTTGTGAACTAGGATTTTGTTGTTAAAATATGTATTACATATGTAATATGATTTATAGAAATAAACGTGTTATATATGATTAGCATTCTTCCCATAATCCAGTTCTTTGAGTATTGACATAATGCAAACCCGTTTCAGAATTAGAGACTGCAGTAAAATCTATTTGATCTATTTCATATTGTATGAACAGCAAAAATGACACAAAATTAACTTGCCTTGTCTTTTCCTATTAGTAGCAGCAGAAGTATTGGATAAGGTCTTCTGAGGCAGCGTGGTGCTGTTCTCCAGGGCTGGGCTGTATTCTGAAAACAAATTTCCTCTTATATGCCGCTTCCAGGGGACATGCATACTTTTCGTTGCATGTTCACTATTTATGATTCAGCATCTGTCTACTATAGCACTCCAAGGGCCAGATGTAGGAAGGTTCGAATTTGCAATTCGGAAATTGCGAGTCGGTGCGACTCGCAATTTCCGAATCGCAAATTCGGATGCAGAACGGTGTCTCAGACACCATCTGCGACTCGCTATGGGGTCGCAAAGACCTACCTCATCAATATTAATGAGGTGGGCCGCATTTTGCGACCCCATAGCGAGTCCCTGCAGTCACAGGGATGGTGGCCTGCTGAAGTCAGCAGACCTCCATGTCTGTGACTGCTTTTGCAATAAAGCAGTTTTTTATTTTCATTTTGCAGCCCGTTTTCCTTAAAGGAAAACGAGTTGAAAATGAAAAAAATTACGAAACCATTTGGTTTCGTTTTTTCAGTGTAGGCAGTGGTCCATTGGACCACTGCCTGCTCTGAAAAAACCTTTATGCCCACATTCACAAAGGGGAAGGGGTCCCATTGGGACCCCTTCCCTTTTGCGAATGAGTTACCACCAGTGTGACACTGGTGGTAACTGCGAGTTGCTTTGCGACCGCATTCGCTGTCACAAAGCAATTCTGAATTGCGATGCGAGTCGCAAATAGGAAGGGAACACCCCTTCCTATTTGTGAGTCGCATTCACAAATTGCGAATCGGTACCGACTCGCAATTTATGAATGAGCATCGCGTTAGGCTGTTTGCATGGCGCAAACTGCGATTTTCGCAGTTTGCACCATGCAAACGGCGTCCTACATCCGGCCCCAAATCTCTTTCGAACAAGCTGATTTCAAAAATATTTTTGTTCCCTGTTTTCTCACTTATGTTTGCCTCTGTTGTCTGAATTTTGAAACACGAGATAGCACTAGTGGGGAAAAGGAAGTGCAGCATGTCCAAACATTACACCAACATAGTCAATGGAAATTGTTGATTATGGTTTAAAACAACGTGCAATGCAAGAAAATGCAACCCAAGCACCTCCTGTCCTGTTTCTCTACCTCATAGGCAGGGTGTTGAAGGAAGTTTACAATATGAGGGATATCTTCCAATTTTAACAAGCATTGGTAAATGCATTAGGTTTCACCCATGGGATTAATAATACATTGAGGTGTGGGAGCAGTGTATGAGTGCAGGGAGGTTGGTGTCAGTGCTCTCCGTGCAGGGTGAGTGGTGCATGAATGAAGGTTGAAAAGTGTGTAAGTGCAGGGCAAAAGTACCTCAATGCATGGTGATTGATGGAGTAGAGTTCAGTAGTGAGGAGTAACGTGACATACAGTTCAGTGGTGGAGAGTGCAGTGGTGCAGAGTAGAGTGGCATAGAGTTCAGTGGCAGAGAGTGCAGTGTTGCAGAGTAGAGTGTTGCAAAGTGCAATAGTTTAGCGTGCATTGGCATAGATGCAGTAGTGCATTGGTATAGAGTGCAGTGGCATACAGTGGGGTCGAGTGCAGTGGTGTTGAGTGCATTGGCATAGAGTTGATGGTTTCAGAGTACAGTGGAGTGGGGATGAGTAGAGTGGTACTGGTAGAGGACAGTGGCGTAGAGTAATGGCATAACGTGGAGTGGAGTGCAGTGGCACAGAGTGCAGTGGTGCAGAGTAGATTAGAGTGGCGTACAGGGAATTGGCTTAGAATGCAGGGGCGTAGAGCAGAGTGGTACAGAATAGAGTGCATAGACGTAGAGAGTATTGGCATGGAGTGTAGTAGCATACAGTGCAATGTTGCAGAGTGGCGTAGAGAGGAGCTGGGCACAGTAGAGTGGAGTGGTCTAGACTAGAGGGTGGAGAGGAGACCTGGGGAGGTTTTCTTTTCTGTCTCTTTTATTAGGCATGTAGTAGGTTAAGGCCATTCTGAACTTGCTACTGAAGAAACGAAGCAAATTTTCTGCTTGTACAAAATCGCAACTGAAGACAATTGCAGTTGATGCTAATTTTTAACAATGAGCAAGAATCCAACTAATGCAGGATGTGTGTTTTACAGCTAAAGTGATAGATTTTTTGATTACTAAGAAGAGAGTCAAAGGAAAAAACAGGAGTGCTGTGGGCAAGCATTTGAAGTGGAGCCAATAGGTTTTGCCTTTGTTTTTTTCTTTTGCATTCCATTTTACAATGTATCTGGATTGCAAATATTAGAGAAATGTTTTAGTAATGTTTGTTTGAAATTTGATAAACTGTTAATAGTTTTTTATGCTGTTGTTTATTAATTTAACATACTGCAAAACATACAAATTAATGTTTTATCAGATTTAAAACAAAGATTAATATAACAGTTTCTAATATTTATAATCCAGAATTATAGACTGCAGCAAAATAGTAAAATAGAATGCTAAAGAATGCAAATGAAAAAACAAAGGTGAAACCTTTTGGGTTTGCGAATGCTTGCTTTCATTGAGAAGGTGATAAAAGTAGAAAATGATAGGAAGTGGTCGAAGAAAAACGACCGTTCAGAATACAGAGTGAGGCAGCTGTTTAGTAATTACTTTACAGATAATGCTTCTAAATGATAGCTACTCCCACACCCCACCAAAGATTTATAACCTCCATCACACTGGCAATGCCATGGTTGGAAAGCAGCCAGAGCCAAGCTCTGATGATAAAAAATAAGGAATAGGAAGAATTCCTTTTGGAACTCCTGGCAGGTCTAAATGAAGGGATTTTCTGGCATAAATAAAAATGTACCCCCCAAAATGCATTTATGAATCCGACCCATTATGTTTTAATTTACACTCACCAGGAGACAGAAAATTAAAGGGAATCATTTAAAAAGTTGTAGCATGTCTTAAGTGATCTACTAAAGCAAATGTCATTACCTATCTCTAAGGAAAAAAATAGTTAGACCCATATTTATACTTTTTTAGCACCGCATTTGCGTCGTTTTTTGACGCAAAATCGGCGCAAACTTACAAAATACAGGCCTATATTTATACTTTTTTAGCGCCGCATTTGCTCCATTTTTTGATGCAAAAACGGCAATTGTATTTTGCAAGTTTGCGCCGTTTTTGCGTCAAAAAGCAGCGCAAATGCGGCGCTAAAAAAGTATAAATATGGGCCTTAATGTATTCACGTCCAGAAGACAAATCACTGTATTTTAGAAATCTAAGGAGTGGCTGTTGATAGATGCACCGTTTCATTTCTGGGAGCAAGCAACGTGTCTGCGAGTAACCGAAATTAGTTGCCTAGCTTTGTAAATGCGTTCCTGATAGCAGCCTAGAACGGACTGTAGCCTTCACCTCCGCCATGTTGAGGTTCTTTAATGGTTTTATAGACACAAGCCCTAGCTCCAAAAATAATACCCGTCCTTCCTCTTGAAAGGCTAATGTGTTTTAATTGTATTTCCCAATGTGCCTGGCACGCCGTCTGCCCTGGGAGTTGAGCGATGAATTTCCAATTGGCAGTGACTTACGGCTTGGCAAGAATGTGTGCTTTGGTTCCGTCCCTGGGATTTCAGGAATATGAGATAACTGGCGAGACCCTGTAACAGTCATGTGACAGGCTG
Source organism: Pleurodeles waltl (assembly GCF_031143425.1). Classification (NCBI taxonomy): domain Eukaryota; kingdom Metazoa; phylum Chordata; class Amphibia; order Caudata; family Salamandridae; genus Pleurodeles; species Pleurodeles waltl. Next base: position 100,398,629 of record NC_090440.1, on the reverse strand, counting down.
TAGCTCTTAAACACCCAACATTCTTTAAATAAACTTCAAGAGGTTGTACATGAGCTAATAAGCAAAGTCCACCCACGTTAGCTTACTCACCAGCACGGGTCTCATTCATGGAAATTACAGCTGACCCTAGCACAGACTCATTGCCCAAAATTCCTGTAAATCAGAGTAGCTCAGTAAACAAATACTGGAGTGGATGCCTGTTTCTGCCCCAGGGGGACGTTAGAGTGCACCGAAAGATGAACGCACTCAAGTGGGTCCCTGTTTGTGACCCGGGGACAAATAGTAGTGCATGCTTTGTCCGGAGCAAGGGTAAAGAATGAAAGGCATGTCGGAGGATCTCCACCAAGATAATTATCAGTGCGCCGAGCCCACCGCACTTGGGCAATGCTGTAACTTTGAAGCAAGAGTGTAGCTCTTGTTAGGTATTTTGTTTTCCCAATCGTTGCTTGAGATGCTTAAAAGAAGTTCCACCAAAGCGGATAAACACAGTAATTTGCCAATGGGCAACTGATAAGAGAAACACACATGGAAGAACAGGAAATAGTACGCCTACAACCAATAGAAATGAGGAAAAGTAAAGTGACAAGCACAAGGACCAATGAGAAGTGAAGGCAGGATGTACCTCCCTTTTAAGATATATTTAATACAATGGATTTCACAAGCGCAAAGCAAGCGCTGTGCAGGCAAAACATAAAACGTGTGCAAAAAGTTAATAATACTTAGTGGGTTTTATCTGCATAATCAAATGGGGCATACAACTTGGAACAAAAACATTAGGAAAAAAAAAGGCACAGAAACATATGTTGCAGCAGGTAAAACGAGGGTTCAAGCACCTAACAGATTCATCATGAATTTGGATGCAAATCATTCTCTTAATGAGAGTTACTCTAACAATCACAAACAATCAGCTTCACAGCTAATAAGTAATACAACCATAGAGCAAAGGTGGTAACAGAAAACTGTGTTTACACAAAAGAAAAACGTATTGGATACTAAAACTCATAACCATTGATGCAGCGTTTAAGAAGGATGCTGAACATTACATATACATGAACATTTCTATTTTAATTTCAAACACTCTAAGTGAGATGCATTCATCCTTGTCAATATCTCAACAAAAAACAGGAGATCTATTGACCTATTCAAATTAGTTGTTCAATAACACACTGAAACACTTTCAGCCGTGCAAACACTACAATGTACTTGATATATAATTTTTATATTGCTAGTTTCATAATGCAAAATCCGTGTTGGGGTAGTTAGCAATATAATGTTATTCATATACAGTCTGGAATGGAAGGCCCTTCATATAGGCCCAGATCAGCAGATTGTCAAACGTCTTGGTAGCTTACCAGTCTGTAACATCATCAGTATCCAAGAATTAATCCTTTAACGCAGTAGGATTCTAGCCCCCATGGTGAACCCCAGGTATGCTCTGTGCAAGATGAGATATGTCATGCGGCAGCACTGCAGACTGAAAACCTGGATCCCAAGCCCAGTTTCCCCATTTGACCAAAACATTTTACGTCTTTGTTCCTCATTTTACTTGTGTGCTTCAAGGTAGGATTTGGTTTAGATTGTGCATTGAACAACAAAAACATACGTGTTTCATTAGACCTAATTTTACCCCATATAAAAAAAATAATATTGACATACAACTTACACCAAAAAAGTAACTATATCTTGACTAATCATGATAGTATCATCTGGGCATCCATAGATAATTGCTTCAAAGTGAATGAAATTAGGAATTGTAATAAATGTTAATTCATGCAATAACTAGTTAGTGTATTCAAAGTAATGCACACAAATCTGTACAAGAATTATATATTTGTTTTACTTTTGAAAATAACTTTCATATTTTTACATGCCATCTCCTTTGATATTTGCCACTGGCCCTTTGAATGCTGGGCCCCAGATCGCAGGTATGGAGCACCCTATGAATGTTGAGGCTTGTCAACCACAATCCAGGCAGTGGACCATGCAGCTCAGTCTGAACAGTTGTTTGGCATTATCTCTAAGAATTAATACACACAATTCTAACTAACTTGCTGTTCTTATAAGATTTAGAAACCTGCAGAATCAAATAAAGCTTACCAAACCTTGGAATAATCCAGGAAAGAGACAATTAATTTACAACCAAGGTAATAAATATGTATTGCCTTCGAGCAATATGTTTTGGTCATGCCTTCTTCATAAGTTAATAGTGTGTAATATGTTTTCTCGCTTTTTCTTGGTTAAGGGCTTGTTATAATTATCCTGTTTTTCCTTTTAGCTATCCCACTTCTTGAATTATTTATGTTGCTTATTTTGACATAAGCACTGAGTTATACAATGGACATTTATTATTCATTGCAGCGTGATAAGTCTACTTGAAAATATTCATGATATTTCAGATGAACTGAATCCTCTGTTCTTGTGAATGCTTAAAGCAATGAACAAAGTTTCATGGAAGCTGATAATTTCGACCAACATTCTTGCTCCAGCACTTGGATACCCTCACAGCTGATAAGTTGCACCATATAAGACAAACTCATGTAACTTAACAACATAACTTCTCTTCACATTTATTGTGTTTAAACAAGGGCACAGTTCTGCAGAATGTAAGTCAGTGAAATGGTGTCAAGGCCTTTTCTGCTAACTGTTTATTCTAAACAGTTCAACAACAATCAGGTATGTTGGATAAGTATATGTTGGAGGAGTCTAGAGTGTGAAGAGATAAAGAGGAACTTCATACCAGTTACTTGAGTCAGCGTCCATACAGAATCATATCACCGTCCTTTGCAGAAGGCAAACAAGAGGCACATATAGCCCTCACTCTGTGTGCTTGTCACCCTGGCGCAGATGAGGAAAATGGCTTATCCACGATTAGCATATTTCATTTACTTGTAAGACACTAGAAAAGTGGCACTACGTGCACCCAGGGTTTGTAAACTAGATACTACTATTGGGTCTGCAGCACTGAATATGCCACCCTTTAAAAATGTCTCAAGCCCGCCACTGCAGAGCCTGTGTGTCCAGTTTTAAACTGCCATTTCCACCAGCCATATTAAACCTTTTGCCAGGCCCAAGCTTTTTTTTTTAATACATGTAGGTCAACCCTAATGGGGGGGCCTGGGCAGCCCAGAAGTTGGGTGCAATGTTTTTAAAAAGTAAGACATGTACATTTAAGTTGTACATGTCCTGGTAGTGAAAAACTCTTAAATTTGTTATACACTACTGCAATACCTATCTCTCCCTTAGGATAATATTGGAGTTGCCTTATTACATTTTATAAGTGTAATTTCCAAAGGGGATGAGATGCCCAGTTCATGTTTGGTGTCTCTGGAATCACAATTTAAAATCCTAACTTACGGTGACGTTGGTTTAAATTGTAATTTTGAAAATACCACTTTTAGAAAATTGGAACTTTCTTGTCTTAGCCATTTAGTTCCTATAGACTGTCTCTGGTCATATGACTGAGTGTAGATGACAGTTTAGCTTTGCATATTCCTCCTAGACAGTCACACACAATAAGTAGCTTGTGTGTGGTTGGTGGGCCATAACTGCAGGATGGGAGGAAGGAGATGGGCACAGTCATACTTATACCTAAATAGGCTGTGTCCTGCCACAATACAAAATAATGTATCCCCCTGTAGTTAGTCTGTAGCCAGAACAGGGAAGGCAGGATGGCTGGTGACTTCAAAGGGAGACCTCTAGAAGCTTTTCTTCCACATCAAACGTGCAACTGGATATAAATACTATACCTCAGGCACCCCACCTCTTCAGTACAGTGCTGGACCTTTGGATACCCCTCCAGGAAGAAGGACTATTGTGTTGCTGAAAGACTGCCTCTCTGCCTCTCTGCTCTCTGCAGGACTACTGCCTTCATGTGGTGCGCTTTGCTGTGGTGACCAGCTGTTCTCCTGTCTGGGTGAGAAGGACTGGTCCTGCACCTCTTGAACCCAGAGAGACTCCAAGGGATAGTTGGCTGGTCTCCTGATCTGAAGCCTCAGGGGCATAATATGCTTCTAACAACCTTACTTTGGCACCTGCACTCCGCCATCGGTGAATCTACCCTGCCAAGTGGTGCCATCCCAGCCCCCCAGTCCTGGACCCTTTGAAGTGGGCTTAATGTGCTTACCAGCCTGTGTGGATTGAGATGAACCAACTCATCTTCTCTTCTGCATAGTGCAAACCCAAATAGAACCAACACATTTTCACTGCTGGGTGGATTAGACCAGTCACAAATATCCACATCGCAACTCTTCGGAACCACCGCATCACCCAGACTGAGTGACACATCTTTGGTGCAGGTCCTCAAATCTCTTGTTGGCGGCAGGGTCAGTGACAATGCCATACTTCGCATCGAAGACTTACAGTTCTTTGGAACCGATGCATCGCCTTGACTGTGTGCCACAATCTCAGTGCTAGACTTCACAGTGCAAGCCCCAGCAACAGACCTCGGGTGATGATGCAGGCCCTCGCAGGGCAGCCTCACCGCAGATCTGATCCATCACTTCAGCTGTTGGAAGCATCTTCAGTGCAGATCTTTGCACTGCTCTACAAACCAGGATTAAGGTACTTTGTTCAGCGGGCCTAACTGGGTCCCTGTAGCCGGCCTGTGCTCCATCTCAATGGGCCCCAACTTGTGGCTTTATCCTGGTCTGGGGCAACCATATATCCACAGTTGGTGCTTTGTGCTTATAGCCACCCACACTTTTTATTTAAATATTTTAAATTTAATATCTATCATTTTACTAGTTGTATTTTGGTCATTTTGGTCCTGTTTTATTTATTAAAGGAAGTTCTATTTGTGTAACTTGGTGTAGGATTCTTTTTGATTGATGTTTTCACTGTTTTACTGTTTGCAGTGTTGGGAAAATACTTTGCCTCTGAGTTAAGCCTGATTGATTTGTGCCAAACTACCTGAGGGAGGAAGACAGGTTAGGGTTTGCTTGTGACTTTACCATGGGAATAATTTTGGTTGCTGCTTGAGAAGGGCTTCACCCCCTCAACCTCTATTCCATGCACTTGGATAAGGTTTTAATTAAAAAAAAATCTTTAAAATAGATCCTTGATTTCCTAGTCTTTTGTACATGTCTTTCCATACTGTAAAGGGGTGTGATTTCCATTATTATTATACTTGTGGTATGTCATAGAATTGTTTGTTATCTGAAATGAATCTCACTCAAATAGTGCTCTGTTGGTTGTGGGGCGGTTGCAGTCCAGTTGGCTTTCGGTCTCTGATTGCCATATTGACAGAATCCTTAGTGCCAGGGGCTCTACAAATCGATATAATGGAACTTGTAATACAGGGGACAGGATATCCGTCATGTTCATGACGGAGTATCTCATCCGTCAAGGTTGTAATCAGGCCCAAAGTTCAGAAAAGAAACAGAGCCTCATGTTTGACTGGGAATACATTTGACTGGGAAAATCCTGATCCTGGCTCATGTCCTAAAACTGGCCATACATATCATATCCATAACTTTTCAAACAGGCCATTGGCTTAATAACTGATGTACATAACGTGTCACTTCTGCTGGTCATGGGGTTCACATGTTTTGCAAGCAGACTTACAGCCCCAGGGGATTTGGAAGATGCTAATCTTTGCTGTATTTCACTAGAGGCTAGGTAGGAACTGCTGAGGTTTAAGGACAGGGAGAGCAAGGGTCAGGTTGGGTTTGTTTGCTGTTATCAAGAAGAAATAGGAAAGATGGTGGTGAAGGAATGCTCTTTGAAGCTCTAACATGCAGCGTACCATGCCCAAATACACAGATCTGATATGAGACTTTTTGGAAAACCAAGCCAAATTTTTTATTGCCATTTGTGTATTTCCTTCCCCCGAATAACATGGCTGTTTCTTCTTATTTGTCACCCTCCTGTGGTCATTTGTAGCAATGCCATAAGGCAGCCGCCTACAATGGCTTTAATTTAGGACAACCTTGACTCAGTGCTTAATTTGTATAAGAAGTGCGGACCCAAATTTTGGTTCAGAATCCTGTGCCTACTGCTATTGAAGGTCAAGGACTAAATGCCATTGCTGGAAGTCTTGATTCCACCTCATGCCTCTTAAATCTACCACCAGGCACTCCCTGCTAAGTTTTCCTCACTCCTGTGAGGCTTTTTTCATCTCTGCTTTCTCCCTTTGTCACTATTTTGCTTCTTTCTCTATATTCTTCGTCCCCCCTTTTGTGTTTTTCTCTCTGCGGCTCTGGATCAGTCTGCTGAGGAAAAATAAGTGCCATTGGCAAACAATGAGTGCTGGCCGTTCCCACTCTCAACCACCGGCTCAAATTAAGCACTGCTCCAAACATATGAAGAGAGCGATCCTTCAAAATTTGACAGAATAATTTACAAAAGGTTAGCATTTCAGTGTCATCTGACATGAGCGCAATTCATCGACACAAACAGTGAGACATCTCAAAAGATTTTTATTTAAAACAGCACTGAATGGTTATCGCAATAGCAGTGCTTAATTTGTGCTTGTTGTTTCCGGTGCTGAACACCAGCACTTATTTTTGAGGGCCGGCGCTCATTCTGCTGCCTCAAGTATTTACTGTGAGCAAAAGACACATATAGAAAGACGGGGAAGAGAAAAATGAAAAAGCGTCACAAAGGGAGAAAGTAGAAAGCTGCTAGAGTGAGCTGAAGGGGCAGGGAGGGGCTTTAAATGGATTGACGAGGCCCGAGATGGCTTCAGGATTACGCCCCTCAGTATTCCGTGTTCCCACATTTAATTGCAGCAGCCGAGTGTTTAACAAGAGGGTTTTGGCACCAGCACGTTTTTATTTACAAATTAAGCACGGGGCAATAGAGGTATAAACAGAGGTCTAAGGCGCCCCTGATCTTGTGCAGTCATTGAATGACCAGGACGCTGCCGCCTCCAAGATCTCCATCACTCCATCACTCCAGATCGTGTTTTAGCATAAGTGAATGCTGCGGCGGTAATCCCTCATTGAAATGCTTCCGCGCGCCTGTCACCTCTCGAGACCTGAGTGAACATTTCACATAGATCAGAGGTGAAACGCGCTCCGTTAGCTCGCTTCCTACTGCACATTTGTTCGCATCGGAAAGCACTCAACAACCTTGCACAGCTGACAGCCTCTGCTCGGCAGAGGTTCGTGGCATAAAGAGAAGCAAAGCCTGCAGGTCAGCCCTGTGATACAATGGGAGACGTTTTTAGAACGGCAGTGCCTTTACCTAATACCACCAGGGACTTGCGTTGTTATCAGAGGTTCATGCTCCGTCTATTCCATTTTTGAAATCCACGTGAAACTGTGCTCAATCTGGGACCGCCGCCGCACTCGGAGCACACAAAGGAACTTTTACTACCAGATACCCAGTTCTTGGGAATGTAAATCACAAATAATATATTGTAATAAAAACTATCTGGTCCAAGCTGGACTTTTAAAGGATACATGATCGCACGATGTATCTCAAAACCCAAGCAGACGTCTTCAAACAAAGCAACATTCTAGAATAAGTTTGGTGATTGTCAGTGGTGGGGGACTGGGTAAATACAGTGCTTAATTTGTGCTTGTTGTTTCCGGTGCTGAGCACCGTCACTTCTTTTTGAGGGCCGGGGTTTATTCTTCTGCCTCAAGCATTTGCTGAGAACGAAAGGCACATATGGGAAAGAAGGAGGAAGGAAAAACGAAAAAGCGTCACAGTAAAAAGCTGCAAGAGTGAGCTGAAGTGGCAGGGAGTGGCTTTATATGGATTGAAGAGGCCTGAGATGGCTTCAGGATTACGCCGCCTCAGTTTTCCGTGTTCACACATTTAATTGCAGGTGTTTAAGAGGAGGGCGTTGGGCACCGGCACCTCTTTATTTACAATTTAAGCTCTGGGTAAATAGAACTATTTTTTCATTCACTGGATGACCTCTTTAAGATGTACTGTAACCTCAAGGCATCATCAACAGGGCTCAGCATTAAAACCATGGACTTTGAGAGGTATATTACAGTCTCAGGACCTGACCAATGTGCGACTTTCAGGGGAAGATACTCTGGGAAAAGAGAAAGTTAAGAAGGAGGTAGTCTATATTCACACTATTGCCATGTTCTTGTTTACTACACAACCAAGGTGACTTACATATCCTTTCCGCCATTACAGTATTTTAATGAATAGCTAGTTTCGACTCTCATTGTTTAGCCCTTCTACCTTCCTAGATCCCTCCCGCCTTTCTAGACTCTCCTACAGTCTAAGGGGCTCATTCCGAGCCCTGTTGTAATCCCACTACAGTCTGCCTGAACCAGGATTACAAGTTTTGTGAATCTAGCACACTGCAGTGTTCTTTTTCACCACTCATATTTTGCCAGATTAAACTCAAATAAATATGCATGAAGTAACAAGGTTGCAAATAAACAAAGCATGACATAATAAAACCCAGACAACTTTTTTTACACCTGCAAAATTCACAAAGTTCTCGAATTTTACATTAGGTGAAGTTTACAAAAAATCAATGGTTTTTCGCAATTGAGCTCAATTTTCATGTGGAAAGCCAGCAAGTGAATTTTGTGAATAAAAATTCACACTTCACCAGTTGTAATTGTATGCACAAACTCTGATACAACATTCTATGCCACATTGGCCAATCCGATGAAAAAAAATTGTTTCATGCTCAACACTGACAAAACTGAAGGACTGATCTTCGGGAATAAGGGCTAGCCTTGGGACTCCACTTGGTAGCCCACCGATCTTGACCCACACCCACTCCAACCAACCACGCTCAACACCTAATCATCATATTGAACACCAATCTCACCATGAAGTCCTGGGTCAACGCTGACACCTCTTAATGCTTCCACATCCTCTGCATGTACATAAAATCATCAAGTGGCTTCCACTGGACACTAGGCCATAGTCAGAAGAAGATTGGACTACGGCAACGCACTCTACACCAGCATACCAACCCATGTTCTTCACAGACTTCAAACCATCCAAAACACCACCGCCAGACTCATCCTCAACCTCCCATGACAGTCCCACACCACTCCTAAGAGTGCTCCACTGGCCCCCCATCCAGAAGCACTGCCTGCTATAATTCCTCACACATGCATTCAAGTCACTACACAGCACAGGACCCGTATACCTCAATTACCACCTTCACTTACACCAACCCACCACACAATGTCGCTCAGCATCACTCTCACTAGCACATACATCCAGCATCAACAGAAGCAGAACAAGAGGTCGTCATTCTCCTACTAGGCTACAGAATCCTGGAACAACCTCCCCCCACACATCAGGGACTCCTCCTTTCTTGAATTGCGCAAGAAGCTGAAAGCCTGGCTAGTCAATTAGTATTCTTGCAGGACATTAAAGACTGCCTGTATTGAGGCCCAGACTCGCCACATGCCTACACTCAATGACTCAGCACCTGGATACCCTCATGGGTGCCCAAATAGCGTTCTACAAGTCCTACTGAAATTCCAACGTGATTATGGAGTAGTACTACAATGGAAAAAGAACCAACCCTGCAGTATTGGTAATTCTCTGTGTGCATTATTAGTACCATGGGACTCATAATAAGTCTTTCTCTCTCTCTCTCTCTCTCTCTCTCTCTCTCTCTCTCTCTCTCTCTCTCTCTCTCTCTCTCTCTCTCTCTCTCTCTTTCTCTCTTTTTCACTCTTTATCTCTCTCTGTACCCTCCCTTTCATTCTCTATCTCTCCTGCTCTTGTGTCTAGTTTTTGAGACAACAGGACCACCTCACTAAGGCACAAACATACCAATGATTTGCACCAGGTATGTGTCACATTTGTGATGCACACTCTGGCTGAGTGTTAGGGTGTAATTTACTATCCAACTTGCTGGATGTTATCCTTTCCACAAGGTCATCCCCAAACTTATGCCTCCACCCTCCTGCTTTCTGAACCCGTTTTTGTCAGCTTTTAGGGCCCTGTGCATGTTACCATTGCTAGCCAGTGCTAAAGTGCTTGTGCTCTCTCCTTAAAATATGGTAGAATTGACTTATACCCAATTGGCATATTTAATTAACTTGTAAGTCCCTTGTAAAATGGCACTTACTGTGCCCAAGGCCAGAGAAGTAAGTGCTACTAGAGGGCCTGTAGCACTCATTGTGCCACTCACTTAAGTAGCACTTTAAAGAGGTCTCAGGTTTGCCACTGCAGCTTGTGTGTGCACTTTTTAAACCCCCATTTTGCCCTCAGAACATTTTGCTAGACACAAACCTTAATTTTTATTACACATAGGTCACCCTAGGGTAGGCTCTGGACAGCCCAAAGGTCAGGGTGCAATGTCTTTAAAATATAGTACAGGTGCTTTTAAGATTTACATATGCTGATAGTAAAACATATTTAAATTCCCTTTTCACTACTGCAAGGCCTACCTCTCCCAGGGGATAACATTGGAATTACCTTATTATATTTAATATGCTGTAATTACCAAGTGGGAACAAGTAATCGGATCATGTTTGGAGTCTTTGGATTTGTAAACAAAATCCTAAATTATGGTCAGGTCGAATTTTAAATTACAATTATGAAAATGTCACTTTTAGAAAGATGGCATTTTCCTTTCTTAGCCATTTAGTACCTGGAGCCTGTGTCTGGGTCACAAGACTGGGTATATTTGACAGATGGGCTTTGTGTATTCCTCCTAGACAGTCACACACAATAGGGAGCTTAGGTGTACCTAGATGGGCGATCATTGGCAGGAGCATCTGGGCACAACTCCACTTACATTTGAATAGGCTGTGACTTGCCTCCAAACAAAAGACTGCATCCCCCCAGTACTAAGTCTGGAGCCAGGGCCAGGAGTGCAGGGCACCTGTGTACTTCAAAGGAAGGCCCTGCAAAGTAAATGTATTATTTCTCCTTATTTTTACAACTTTACATGTGTGCGCACTGTACAGCATACATACAACGTGGTAATTGTTGTACTAGAAGGCTTTTTCTTCAATAAAAAAAAACCTTTGCTTTAGAGAATGCACACAGTGCACACTGGTGCAAGGGTGCGTGCATTGGCACATGGAGCCAAAAGTGCACTAGCGATAGAGAACAGAAGAAATGTGTCATATCCTAGGAAATGGAGGTTTTTTTCTTTCCCTTTTCAGCAAAACAGTGCAAAGTTGCTGCGCTGCCTTAAGAAAAAAATATTAGTAAACCTGGGCCTAAATGTATCATGCGACAGAAAATGATATGAGGCACTTTCAGATATGGTATAAGGGAAATAGCAGCTAGATCAACACAAAGCTCTGTGGAACACTTGAAGTAACTCAACAGCGCTATTATAAGCATTCTCATGTTTAACATTATGATGATAATTACTGCAAGCAGGAGACTTTAGAGCTCTCAGCAGGTTTATCAGTTATATTGTGCTCAGATAGGCACACAAAGAGGCATGTTTATCTTTCAATTAAGCCAACAACATAGGAAGTTCCGCATTTCCAATGTGCGCCTATTACAGCGCAGACTTGTATTGTATTGTTAGGTCCAGATTTACTAACACTTTGTGCGAGGTGTGCATCACAAAACCCTGTGAAGTGCAAAACTATACATATGTTTTAAAGCATACATTTCTAATTTTACATTTCAGCATGGAAATAGGGGCGTAACACAGGCCCCAGCAGCCCTTCTGGTGCAGGGATACACCCAAACCTTTAGAGGCCACCAAGGTGCCACACCCTTTTTATTGCGCCCCTTAATGCCCCCCTAATGCCATCATGTGTGCGCCATATCTAAGTTACTGCACACTGTGGCAGTAGCTAGGGAACTAGAGTCAACATTTTTGATGCTAGTTCAGAGCTATGATGGATTATTGTAAAAAAAGTTGGCGCTAATTCTGCAAAGCCCATTGAGGCCCAATATGAATAGTTGTGTGCCTCCTTCAGAAAAAAATTATGCAAAGAAATCTCTTCGATTTCTTTGTGCCATTTTTTCTGCCCCCACCCCAATGGAGGAACGCCCCCTTTGCATACATTATTCATGGCACATGCATGATGCAGCACAAAGGGTAACAAGGTGGCGCAATGCATGCATTGCGCCACTTTGTAAACCTGGCACAGCAATTGTGGCCATCTAACGCCACATTAGCATAAGAAAATGACACTAATGTGTTGTTAGATTGCGCAAAGGGCTCTTAAATCAAACCCCGAGTGTTTTATATTTGTCTATAGCACCAAATGCCAAGCAATTCTAGATCATGTTCTTTGTTATTTTTCCTTTACCTCCTACTGCAGCAGAAAACATTAAATTGGGTCAGACTTGAATGTGTGTGTGACTTCTGGTGGCAGCTAATATCTATATTTAAACTGGAGTTTATTAACATAACAAACCACACTGCAGTGAGGTCAATAGTCAATAATGCTCAGTAGCAAGCAACACACTTTCCCTTGCTAAGCAAATATGGCAAACGGAGTCCTGTGAATTGAGAGCCTTGTCCAACACCACTGCCCCCAGTTACAAACATAACATTCCTTACATTTTGAGAGGATCATGGCTGAATGTGTGTTGCCCCGCATACCTCTCATTGTGGGCTGCCACGACTGAGTCAGACTAACTGTGCTTTACTTTTGTGATGTCGCTCTTGAAATAAGAACTTTATTCAAAACCTTCGTTGGGAAAGGTTAGAGTAAACTAGTGCTTTACATTACCACATCTCCTTAATGCAGCAATCAGCCTCTACGTAGTTAATCTCCAGCCAATCTGACCTTGGGACTCCTCTGCATGAAAAAGCAATGTCAGTGTCTATAGGAATGGTTCTATAGCAGCACTGTGTTACCCATGTTCAGGAGAGCTGCAGGCCTGCCAGATTTTTATCACATCCTAGGATGACACATTTGTGCACATCTAAAATGGAAATAAGGGACATTGTCCATTTTCATCCTGAAAATGTGCCATCGATTCGACCTTTCTAGATCTATATTGGACACCACTGATCTATATAAAAAGTATACCATAACCACAGCCATCTTGGCTCCCATCTCTATGGATGCCGTAAATAATACAGGAAACGCTGGTGGATACCTATAAAAGGTGCAGTCTGTGTCATGATGATTATAGACCAAGGTTCTATGTGCAGTCGCAATCAAGCAAAAATCACAGTACTTATGGCTGACCGTGCATCCCTCTAGTTTTTCCATGAACATAAAAATAGTCCAAGCAATGCATGTGCCCCTGAACCATCCTTTAACAGCATAGCAGTGCATACAGCTGAAGGGTAAAACTGACAAGTGGGGCAGGAAGCATTTACAAAGCACACTTGTAGCATAGCAAGAATATGCATGATTTGTTTGTGTCTAAACTGTTTTGTTTGTTTTTATGCTAAGAAAATGTATAGTATAATAAGTATTACTGTTGTGTAATACATCGCAAAAGTAGTCCCTGTTAGACCTGTCAGCCTTAGGACGGTCTTCCCCAAGACTTTTTGCCTCTCCTCTTCCATTTGCTGGACCTATTTTTGCTGGCCTTCGGACTCTGAGCACTTTACCACTGCTTGTTAGTGCTAAAGTGAATATGTACGCTCCTTAAAACATGGTAATATTGGCTTATTCTCGTATTGGGATATTTAATTTACTTATAAGTCCCTAAGAAAGTACACTACATGTGCCCATGGGCTGTAGTAAAGGCTACTAGTAAGCCTGCAGCACTAATTGTGCCACCCACGCAAGTAGCCCTTTTGTCTCAGGTCTGCCACTACAGAGCTTGAATGTGCAGTATACACTGCTATGTCGACCTGGCAAAGTTAACATTTTTTCAGGCCCAAACCTTCCTCTTAAATGCATATAAATTACCCCTAAAGTAGGCCCTGGACTTCCCAGAGTGCAGGGTGCAATGTATTCAAAGAGTGGGACAAGCATTGTTTAGTTTTACACGTCCTGGTAGTGAAAAACTCTTACATTTGTTTTTCACTACTGCACAACACATCTCTCCTATAGGATAACATTGGAGATGCCTTATTATATCTTATAAGTGTAGCTTTTAAATGGGAAGAGATGATGCCTTCACATTTGGTGTTTATGGAATCACAATTCAAAATCCTAACTTATGGTGAAGACAGATTTTAAATTGTAAATCTGAAAATGCCACTTTTAGAAGGTTTGCATTATATTGCCTTAGCCATTTGGTGCATGCATCCTGTCTCTGGTCACATGACTGCCTGTAGTTGGCAGTCAGGCTTTGTGTATTTCTCCTAGGCAACTATACATAAGGGGAGCTTAGGTGTGATTAATGCGTTATCCTGGGCAGAATGGGAGGGAGGAGCTGGACACAGCCTCACTTAAACCGGGATAGGCTGTGCCCTGTCTAGAGACAAAAGAAGGAGCTGGACAGAGCCTCACTTACACCGGAATAGGCTGTGTCCTGTCCACAGACAAAAGGTTTAACAACCCTGTATTATCACCCCAGCCAGCTTGGAGCCAGGGAAGAGGAGGAAGGAGACTCCTTGCACTTCAAAGCCACTGTCTAGAAGCTACTCCCATCTTCCAGAACCCAGACAACAAAGTATAAATGCTCAATCCCAGATACTACAATTTCAGTACACTTCTGGACCTGTGCCACGAGATGGACTGGCTGGCATCTCTTCATTCCAGAACCCAGAATGACGCCTAGGGCTAGCTGGCTGACCTCCTGATCTAAAGTCTCAGGAACAGAATAGAATTCCAACAACCCTGCTCCTGCATCTGGACTCTGCTCACAGTGAGTCTGCCCTGCCAAATGATGCCCTTCCAATCCTGGGTCCTTGAAAGTGGGTCTAAGGTGCTTTTCTCCAATGGAACCAATGCATTCTCAGCTGCAGGAGTAGAACTGACGCATCGCCACAGGTGCCTGGAGAAAATTGGTTCATCACCTAAACTGTGTGGGTCGGAACCAGTGCACCCAGAATCGCATTGTTGTTGTACCTCACATCTTGAAACTAGTGCACCACATTTGGAATAGGCACTGCAGTGTTTTTCTCGATGAACCTTCCTTGCATCCCTTTTGACTGCAACCTCAACAACAATTACACAACTCCGCATCACAGCCCATAAGCTCATCGGAACCAATGCATCGCCTCAACTGCCTAAAACATCCCCGACGCATCAAGAACTCACACCGCAGCCTGACACATCACCACTACTGCATAGAGAAATGTGACTCATCCTCTCTGCTGTGTGGTTCAGAACCAATGCATCACTCCGCATCCTGTAATTAAGGTACTTTAGTTCAGTGGGCCCAACTGGGTCTCTGTAGTTGGCTTGTGCTCCATCATGGTCCGCCTGAACTCTTGACTTTGTCCCGGTACGGTATCCCCAGATATCCCTGATTGGCGCTTCTTGCTTCTAAGCACTATTTTACAGTTTAATCTTTAAAAATTCATACCTCAAGTTCTGCTTGTTGGATTTTTGTCATTCTGATCTTGTTATATAAATAATTTCTATTTTTCTAAGTTGGTATGGGATACTTTTGTGTGGTGTTTCACTGTTCTACTGTTTGATGTGTTATACAAATACTTTACACGTTACCTCCAGGTTAAGCCTGGTTGCTCTGTGACAACCTACCAGGGGGTTGAGCACAGGTTAATTTGGGGTAACTTACCATGACTAGAATTGTGGTTGCTGCTTGACCAGGGTTCACACCCCAGTCAACCAACAGCCCAATTTCTAACAGCTATGCTATTTTCATATTGTTCTGTTATTACAGCTTCAGGAGAAAATGTGTAGGGGTATAAATAGTTCTTATCTGGGAAAATATCAGCAAATGCTTATCATTCTGATAAAAGATCAAGAATAAAATAAAAATGTTGCTTATTTCTCTTGCATATCTCACATTTCAAGATACAGTGCTTCCCTAATTCACAGTAATTTTAGGCCCAGATTTAAGAAGGCCTAATGCCTTCTTACAACGGCACATTAGCCTAATTTTTTTCCGCTAATGTGGCTTTGGAAGGCTCTAAATGTCGCACCATATTTACTAAATGGTGCGGTGCTTGATTGTGCCACTTTGTAACCCTTTGCGCCACATTCGGCCTGAGCCAGGCATAATATATGCAAGGGGGGTGTTCTGGCACTAGGACGGCTGAACAAATGGCACAAAGACATCTAAGAGATTGCTTTGCATAATTTTTATCAGCATTTTTAATGCCAGCTAAGAGCAGGTGTTAAAGGGAGGCTCCCATTGTTTTCAATGGGACTCTGGGTGCTTTGCAGGATTAGCGTCATCCTGCAAAGCACTGGACTAGCATAAAAAATTATGACGCTAGTACCCCGACTACGGCCATGGTGGGCTGTATTTTAAATATGGCGCACACTTGGGGGCGTTGGGGGGGCACAAAAAACATTTCATAAATCTACCCCTTGGTGTCATGAAGAGCATGTTAGAAGCTGTGTTTTACCTAACCAATGAGCGTTCAAATCTCTCACTAGCTGCTGCTCCTTCACTATGGCATTTTAACCTTTGTCAGAGGGCCATACCAGTTATTAATGCCCTAACCCACAGATAGAGACCAGGGAAGAGGCTATAACAAGAGAGGGAGCAATCAACAAAAATAACCTCATTCAGAAAAAGAAGTTTGTTCTAAATTAAACAGAAAGAAAAACACTAGGACACAGAAGCAGGAGAGGTGCTTGAAACATTGTAATCCCTCTTCTACTCCACTGCCTTCAATACAGTTCTCAATATTCCAGCTTTCTAATACACCTTACAGCACAGTTGTCAAACTTTGCTCTGTGTGAGGTAAAATAATGCCTGGCATTTATTAAATCCACACGAAACAAAAATACAGACAGTCCATCTAAATGCTAAATTATCAGTAGTTACACCAAACTTCAAGGCCTTTGGAGTAAAATAGTGGACAACACTGCCTTACATTAAGCTCATAGTGAACTTATATATACTTGCTTGTAAATATTCCTATAAAGACAACAATGTATAGACTGCTTCTTTCTCAACCTCAAAAGATTCCATCATTCCATCTAGAAACAGCATGCATCTTTTTATCATTAGGATTTTAGATGAGTAAAAGTATATAACAGGGATGTATAATACACAAGAGCTAAACTTTTACTGCCTATATTTGGACTCAGACCAAAGGTATAAAACATCCCCATTATTCACTCTTACCCATCTACAACTTTATGCTATGCATAGCAATCCCAAATCATCTGCCCTTGCTTTCAACAGCTATGAGTGGGTAGAGGAATCAAGGAGTGCCATGAACTACATGGCCTAACCTGTTCCAGTTCTCTGCCCTGTGTAGCACCTGGTGTCGGGCCTCTAAGAGGTTTTGTGCATTTATATTTTTGTGCATCATTAACAATGTGCAGAATGTAATTCTACTCTTTATTATACATGTATACACTGATCTAGTGCTATTACCTGTTAAACAAACTTCCTATGACATGTAGAAGTTTGTTTTCCTGACTCTTGTTAACTAGGCCTCAATATGGGCCTGGTAGCCATGTTTTGCAAAGCGGATACTTCCACCAGCACACAATTAAGCAGAGTCATATTTGTTTATTTTCATTGACGTTGTTCTTGAAAATTGTTTAGCTTGATCACAATATTGTATCTTTTTCAAAGACCTTCACTAGTTCACTGTGCCCTATTCATTCATAATAGCCTGCTGTTGTTCGTGTAACTAGTTTGACCTGTCAACCCCAGATGACTTTAGCACAGAGTGTTTTGGTCCCTCTGGGGGAAGTTTATGAATTAACCTCCACAACAGTGGTTGTACCATAAAGAACTTTCTGTACCGATGAAGTTTGTGTGTCATATATCACATTTATTAGAAAGGTAAATTCCACAATTTAAAGTAAAATAATCGAGGTGCTCCTGTATAACGGCGCAGTGTGAGTGAATTATATGTTAGTATAAGTGTTGCCGTGCTATTTACATGAAAGCTAAAACCAAACTGTGGTTAAAAGCATGAGGTCTCAAATAAGCACCTATAACCATAGGTACTGTGAGCCTGCTGAATTTTTCAAAAGCCAATCCACATTTTCTAATACAATGTTGACGTTTCGACCCCAATCAAAGAAATTAATTCAGGCGGGTCATCATCAAGACAGAATATTGAAACAGGAAGCTCCCTTATTTGATTGTACTCAGACACATCCTAGTCATGTTACCAATAAAACTATAGCAATTCGCCTTCCATTTCATGTAGCCCTAGTGTGTTGTTAATAATACCACTTTTTTACTTTGCCATCCATGGATTCACCGTGCTGCTGAACTACCAGCCTGTTGCGTAGGCTCTCATTATTCTAATGAGACTACTGGATTTTGAGCGGCAGAATCGCCCGCGGTGTGGGAGGCTGAGTCCAACCCACTACCGGTGACACCTGTGGCTCCAATCCGGGTTTTGCTCCGGCTAACTAGCAGTGCCTCATCTCTACCAAAAGATAGTGATGACTGGACAGCCGAGCGCATGACATACTAGGCTTCTCAGGGAAGTCGTGGTCACTCATGTCGCATCCGGTTCTCTCATCTGCTATTCGGTCTCATATATAAATGACAAACAGAGTCAGTATATGTTTCAATAATGAGTTTAATAAAACAACTGCATCTTAGATAGCAAAGCGTGAGCTGCAATAACCAGGACGACACAACATGACAGTATTAAAATTGTAACGAGAAAAGTGAAGCATAAAAACAACGCTATCATATTGTCACTATGATCGATGGACTATTTCCCAACTAGATGGTAATTGAGCACAGCATGTTAAGCTCTAATTCTGCCTTTCAGGTTCCCCTGGGAAGACATCAACTCCCATACCTGAGCAAAGGCCTGTGGTCTGCGTTAGCATCTGTAGTGAAGCATTCAGCAATCATCATACAGTCGTGGTTCCCTGGCTGGAATCTCCCCCCCTAACGTGTAAGGGACAAGTAAGTGTTTATATAATAACACAGCTGATGTTCGGAGAAAATGTCCCTTCGTAAGGATATGTATTTTCTATTAATGTTGGAGACTAAACTTCTACCACGTTCACCGGCAATGTACCGAGCTGCAGCCTTGAATGAAGCACAGAGTGATCAAGAATGTCTTGTTTGAGAACAGAGTGCTGGCTTAGACAAAAACAGTTAGATAGATGAAAATAAAACAAGACCGTAAAAATGGTTATTGTAATAATATTAAAGCAAAGCTGAATAAAATATATCTAGGTTTAAGTGCACAGCTGCTTAGTGTGTCAAAATAACGTGCATGGAGCTATAACTAAAATGTCTACACAACAAGCCTAAGCATTTAACCTGATTATATCAGGGCTGCAGATCCTTAATTTTAATATAGGACCATGCCAACATGTTTTAAAAAGGACTTTAAACAATTGGCTCTTTTTCATGGAATGATCCTGAAGCCATTAGATGGCAAAGTAAAAAAGTAGTATTATTATTCCTACAAATTAATACCTTTCAGTATTACAGTGGTTCAGATGGTGGTCACCAAGTGACCCAATGCGTTGTGTGGAAGCAGTCGTGCCAGGCTACTAGGGGATGACCTGACAAGAAACCCCACAGCAGTAGGGCAAATTACTCCTTCCCCATCCCGTGCCAAGAGGTGTACGTACTCCCTACGGTACACCCGATCACTGAGTGTCAAGGACAGGGTTGGAAGGTAAACAACCTAGCCAACCTTTCTCACCTGCAAGGGAAATAACAACATTTTTGTAATCCGTTTCCACCCGGATTTTCCAGTAGTGAAAGCCCGAAAGAAGATATTTGTACATCAACATGGCCAGTGCTTAATTTGAGCCGGTGGTCTCCAGTAGGGTCCACCAGCAGCCCCGGCTCCTCCATTAGGGCTGAGGTGCAGCCCCCCCCCCCCCCCGCCAGCAGCAGTCGCTGCAAATCCTTTAACAAATGAAATGATAATTACCTAGGTTTATGATTGTTTTGTTTGTTAAAGGGGCGGTGCCATGGGGGGTGATGAGGATATGAGGATAAGGGGAATGCTCTCCTCTCAGTGCGCATGTATGTTTGGCCTGCCGTTACGGGCCGGCCAAGCATACATGCACAGTAGGCTCGCTCCAGCCAGCAACACAGTTGCCGGGCTGGAGGGAGCAGACACAAGCTTCCAGTCGTCCTTGGAGCGCCCTGGCTGGGCACTCCCAGCCAATCCAAACGCTGCTTTGAGCAGTGTCAGGATTGGCTGCAGGATAGGCTGAGAGTCTGTGTCTGCAGCGGCGCAGCAGAGAAGCAGGTAAGTAATTTAATTCTTTTTTTTTTTATTAATTCGCCTCTCCCCTGTGCCCCCCTGCACTCCCTGCTCTGCCCTAACAAAGCCCCGCGAGCCACCGCTGTCCACCACCACTCTTTTGTAGGGACTGACTTTTCCTCATCAGATTTTGACACAGAGCAAGAGATTAAAAAAACTTGAGGTGGTACCAGGCACCTCTGGGCGCCCGATCAAATATCTGGGACCCCTACACGTATTCTTTTACAAATTAAACACTGAATATGACTTCAAAATGTTGCAAAACCTGAAAAACTGTGAGCAGTGAAATCTGACGGTTCTCCCTTGAACTCTTTTCTGATGCCTATGGCGTGCCTAGGATTTAATACAAAGCTTGCGTTACTAACATTCACCTTTCGTGACTTATTTTAATTTTACTCAAAGCTCTGGACATATTCTGAGCTCTGCTTGAATGGGTCGCGGGTAAAACTCACTGTCCCAAGTTATGTGTACGTTGGTTGTCTCCCCCCACCAATGGCTTCAAAACAGATCATTAAGGTGCAACAGCGTGTCATAAATCACTCGCGCGGACACTTCGGGAGGCGGTAAAGCAACGTGTGAGGGACGAGCGCTTTTCTTTTCTGTCAAGGCCGCCTTTCCCCGTGACTCACGTTTACAGCTGCGAATAATACCAGTCCAGAATTCCATTGAATGTTGTTTATTAGCGCCTTGGCCACGCGGTCGCACGTTAATAACCTCAACGGCTTTAAATAATACAGTGTGCATTAGAAGCGGGGGCGTAACAAAGGCCCCCGCAGCCCAATCGGTGCGGGGGAGGAGGCGGGGGTGCGGACGACAAGGTCCAGGGGCCCCCCTCAGCACAGTACCTGGCCTGTGTGAGTCCGGAGGAGAGCCACCTCCATGTTCTGTGCAGGGGGGATCCCTTTCATTTTCTGATTCTAGAAGCCGGGTGCGCATCAAATATGTTTCTGTTGTGAGGATTGCGTGTGCGTGTGGGGGGGAGAGCTTGAGGGGGGTAGGAAGCCTTGTCGTTGCTTTTAGGAACATAAGTGACAGCACGCTAGAGGCAAGCAGCGTGAGGGAGTGTGAAAAGCCGTGGTGGAGGTGTGGGAAGGACTGTGTTGAACTGTGAATTAAGCCTTCCGGAAGTGTAATATTATTTACCTCAGCCTATAGCCTTTGCCGTAAATCCTGTGTTACTCAAGATGACGGCATTTCAGCTATACCGACCGGAGACATGAATTTCTTTTGTCAGAGCAAAAATGGTGGGGGGGTTGGGAAAATAGGAGGCAACGGCAAGGGAATTCAAGCGGGAAATACGTACCACGCTCCACGGTAATTTTTCTACAATAAATACGGACACATAAAAACACATTTTGCATTGTTTGCGAACGGCTTCGGAGACTGCTGTCTGGAGAGGTGCTATAGCTTGCAATTTAGGTCCCGATGAATTCAAGAGTGTTCCGGCTATTGGAAATAGTAGATTTCAACATTACCTCCCGTCCCTCCCTCGCCTTCCTTTTAACCAATGAGGCCTCCTGCCTCCCCCCTAGATCCTCCCTTCCCCTTTCAAAAACCCCCCCCACCCTTATCCCCTCCTGTTCTTTTGTCTAGCCCACGCTAGACGGTTTTCTTTCCCTTTCTTACCTGCACGGCGGGGCCTGGAGGTCGTCGATGGAGGCACTCCTCGGGACGCGGAGCTCCGCGAGGAGTGCTACGGCTGGGGCGCGTCTTGAACGAGCAGCATGGTTGCTCGAGAGGCGTGTCCTGGAGGCCGGCTGACGGGGTCAGCCGGCCCTCTGTGGCTGGGGCGTTAGTTTCCGGGTTTCCGCGCCGCGGAGCCGCGAGGACCGAGGAACTTCAATTTTTGGATGCTGGTCAGGTAGGACGGGCGTTCTGCCCGTGGTTTTTTGGATTTTTACAAGGATTGTGACCTTTTTAGGGTTTGGTGGAGCCCTGTTAGGGAGGACCAGGGTCCTATATGTAGGGTAGTGTTTTGGAATGAAAGGCAGTGTTATTTTGGTTACCATGCCTAAAGCTCCAGCAAAGAGACGTGGTTGTCTCTTCTTCCTCCTCGGAGGTGGGAGGGGAGGGTAGCATTGCTCTTCCTGAGAACCCACAGGTACCTGGCAGGGGTACTCCCCTCATGTCTAGTGAGGAAGTGCAGGATATGGGTGAAATGGCTGTCACCAGGGCACTGCAAGCTGGTGTGGCCAGGACTGATCAGTCTAAGCGTGCGCAATCATCGGTAGCGGCAAGAAAATCCTCATCGGAGAGTGAGGATGAGGCCCCATCAACATCATCTGGGGGGAAATAGGTTTCCAGAAGAGGTAATGTGGGAAGTGATGACACATGTTCGGGACAGTTTAGGTTTCCCTGTGTTTCAACCTACAAACTCAGAGTCTCATTTATTTCCTCAAATATCAGACGCCTTTTATGTTTGCCATGCCTTTCCAGGGACCTGTGAAGGATATGGTGTTTCGTGAGTGGAAGGATGTGGAGAAGGCTCAGGTTCCACGATTCCTTCAGAAACTTTACTTACTTGAGGGTGAGGGGGTTTTTCCTCCTTCAATACGCCTGGACTCTATTCTGGCTACTCTAATTGGCAAAACGGCAGTCAATCCGGAGGATTGTGTGCCTACGTATGCCACAGACCGTAAAGTGGATTCAGGTCTTAAGAGGGCTTTTGCGGCGGAGAATCTGGCGCTGAAGGCAGGGATTTATTCTGCTTCTGCGTCACAATCATTGGTTCAAGGCTTTGATAAACTGGCGGTGGCTGTACAGGAAGGGGCGGAGTGTTCGGAGCTCCTGGCTGGTATGGAACAGCTGGCCAGATTATTGGCGGATGTGTCTTCAGATATAGGGGGTTATTACAACTTTGGAGGAGGTGTTAATCCGTCCCAAAAGTGACGGTAAAGTGACGGATATACCACCAGCCGTATTACGAGTCCATTATATCCTATGGAACTCGTAATACGGCTGGTGGTATATCCGTCACTTTACCGTCACTTTTGGGACAGATTAACACCTCCTCCAAAGTTGTAATAACCCCCATAGTCCGTACTTCGGCTCTGGCATCTGGGTCTTTGATTAGGGCTCGTAGGTCCCTCTGGTTGCGTTCATGGAAGGCTGATCCAGGGGAAACGGCGGCCTTGTTGAGACTGCCGTTTGAGGGTTGTAACTTGTTTGGAGAACTATTACCATCCATACTTTCCAAGGCGTTTAAGGAGCGGAAGCATGCCTTACCTTATAAAGGGGTTTCTTCTTCGGGTAAAGGGTGGAAGAAGCATTCCAGATCTTCTCCTACTAGGGTTGCTAAATCCTTTTCGTTTAGGAGACGGCGTTTTCATCCGCGTTTTTCACCTAAGAAGTCTACTCCTGAGACCCGGGGTGGTTTCAAGAAGGGGTCCTGGCATTCGCTGTGGGCCTGGCAGAGGGCCGGTTGGGGGATGACTGTGTCACTTTCTTTCAGCTTGGGAGGACAGTGTAACCGATCATTGGGTACTAGACATGGTGACCAATGGTTATGTCATAGATTTTGTGGCGGTTCCTCCAGATTCCGGGGTGCATCCCACACCTCTGCCTTCAGAGGGGTCTTGGAGTGGAGCATTATTGGACGGAGTGCGGGACTTACTGGTCATGGGGGCCATTTCCCATGTTCCACTAGACGACCGAGGTCAGGGCACTTATGCGGTCTTGTTTCTTGTGCGGAAAGTTTCAGGGGGATTTTCAACCGGTGCTCAATCTGAAGGAGGTGAATACCTGGATCAGGACAGTGCATTTCCGCATGCTGTCCATTCGGACTATTTTTCCATTGGTCAGGCAAGGGGATTTTCTGGTGTCACTGGATCTGCCGGATGCTTACCCACACGTACCGGGGGCATGGTCCTCTCAAAAGTTCCTGAGGTTTGCTGTGGGGCAGGATCATTTCCAGTTTTGCGTTCTGCCTTTCGGTCTGAAATCTTCTCCCCGAATTTTCAGGAATATGCTGGCTCCTCTAGTGGCTTTGCTTCATTCAGAAGGGGTGTTTCTGCACCCTTATCTAGTCGACATTTTGATTCATGCCCATTCACGAGACCTTTTGCAGAGGCAGGTGGCCCAAGTTCTGGGGGTCCTGCAATAACACGGGTTTTTGATTAATTGGGTGTAATCAGACTTTGTGCCGTCCCAGGATCTGGTTTTTCTAGGGGCTCGGTTTCAGCCTATTCCAGGGTTGGTGACTGTGTCCGAAAAGCGGTTGGATGCTCTCCAGGCTTTGGTAAAGAAGGTATGGTTACTGTCTGCTCCCCGAGCTCTTCTATGGTTGCGACTGCACATTTGGCGTCAGTGATATTTTGGGTTCTTGGGCACGTTTCCATCCCCTGTGCTTGATGACGTGGTTCTTGAGTAGGTGGGATCCAGGGTCCGGTTCTCTGAAGGACGGGGTTCCAGGGTCCGGATTGATTCACAGAGAGTTGCAATGGTGGTTGGATGCAGACCGCCTGAGGGTAGGGGTGTCTTTGTCACCTCTGAGACCCGTGGTGGTGACGACGGATGCCAGCCTCTCCGGTTGGGGGGCATGGATGGGGTCAGCTCAGATTCGGGGGTTTTGGTCCCCTCGGGAGGCGAGTCGGTCATCTAATTGGCAAGAATTGCGGGCTATATTCCTTGCTCGGGTCCATTTCCAGGATTCCCTGAGGGGGTTGGCGGTTCTGGTTCGCACAGACGACTTAGTGGCCGAGGCTTATGTCATTCGGCGAGAGTGGTAAATGTTCGGGCGGATCTACTGAGCAGAGTGATTCCTTCCTCTCAACTTTTCTCTCTCCGGAGGTCTCTGTTTCGGCATCTGGTTCGGCTTTTGGGTCTTCCAGTGCTGGATGTGTTTGCGTCAGTAGAGAATGCGATAGTGGAGTGCTTCTGCTCCCGGTTTCGGTGTCCCCAAGCATGGGAGGTGGACGGGATGTCATGTCCTTGGCCGCAGGGCCTTTTATATGCGTTCCCTCCGTTTCAACTATTCAGGGCGTTTCTGTTAGGTGCCAGTGGCTTTGAGTTCTACCTTGCTGGCTTCATGGAGACGTTCAACTTTGCTTTCTTATGGTAGACAGTGGAAGGTGTTTTCGTCTTGGTGCTTAAGTCGTGAGTTGGATCCTTCCTGCGCTTCTCTCTTTGAGGTGATGCAGTTCCTGCAGGACGGTGCTCGTTTAGGGTTGTCAGTGGCTTCTCTTCGGGTACAGTGGGCGGCTATTCAGGCATTTAGGGACCATGGCGTAATCTTCAAGTTGAAGGGCGATTGATGCCTGGATTTTTTCAGGGGCTTATTAATTTATTTCCTCGCCCGGTCCGTTCTTTTCCCTCATGGGATCTGTCCTTGGTTTTGGATGTGTTGACGGGGGCCCCTTTTGACCCATTGGGGGACTATGATTTGCGACGTCTATCTTTGAAGACGTTCTTTTTGGTCGCCATTACTTCGGCTCGTCGGTTGGGGGAATTGGGGGCATTGGCATGTTCCTTTCCTTTTTTGTAAGATTTTTCCCGATAGGGTGGTTCTGGTTCCGGTGCCTTCCTTTATTCCAAAAGTCAATTCTTCGTTCCATTCCAGGCAGGCGGTCATCCTTCCTTCATTTTGTCCGGATCCCTCATCTGGGGAGGAGGTCCGTTTGCATTTGTTGGATGTACGTAGGGTTTTGTTGGAGTATCTGCGGGTGGTGGCTCCTTTTCGTACAGGGGATTCACTGTTTGTTACTTTTGGTCCGGCGCGCTAAGGTGAGAAACCTTCCACGGCTTCCTTGAGTCGGTGGGTTCGATCTTTGATTCTGTTGGCCTATTCCTTGAAAGAGGTGGTTCCTCCTCTAGGGATTCAGGGGAGGTCTTCCAGAGGCATGGCGGCGACGGTGGCAGAGCTTCAGGGGACTTCAGTGGTGGAGATTTGCAGGGCCGCCACTTGGGCTTCTCCTTCGGCGTTTGTGCGTCATTATAGGCTATCGGACTTGGGTGGTTTGGAGTCGGTGTTTGGTCACCGGGTCTTATCCTCTATGAGATAATGTTTGGGATGTTCTTGGTGCAGGATATTAACTAAGGGTCTTGCAACTCGATGTCCGTCTCCGGTGTGTTTTTCTTGCTATGTCTCATTGGTTAAAAGGAAGGCGAGGGAGGGACGGGAGGTAATGCTTCCATTTTCTTACGATAATGGCATTACTCCTAGTCCTACTCCCTCGCCTTCCTTTTCCGTTCCCTCCCACCCTCCCGGTACGGACTGTCCGAGTTGCGGCTTGGGCTTGGTTTTTGTACAGGAGGGGATAAGGGTGGGGGGGTTTTTGAAAGGGGAAGGGAGGGTCTAGGGGGGAGGCAGGAGGCCTCATTGGTTAAAAGGAAGGCGAGGGAGTAGGACTAGGAGTAATGCCATTATCGTAAGAAAATGGAAGCATTTCTATGTTCACTACGGCGGGCGGATGTTAAGTTATGCTGTGCTGTGACTTGTTATATGTAGATGGTGAAGTGAGCAGGAACTGTGGGAAACAACATACCTAAAGATTTTCTTATTTTCCAGAAACAGTTTCTATTTTTATTAAAACATTTCTATACTGCTTATTGAAAAACACATGGTTCCTAAGCACCCTATTTTAGCGGCATATTCAAGAGCCCCCAGCGCCACCTTAGCTCCACCACAGCGTCATTTTTTTATTAAAGTGGCTTTTCTGTCACGCCATATTTACAAAGTGGGGCAACGCATGCATTGAGCCACTTTGTAACCCCTTCCACCATATTATGCGTGCGCCAGGCATAATGTATGCAAGAAGGACGTTCCTGTGCTAGAAGGCCCGCAAATACGACGCAGTGAAATTAAAAAGATTTCACTGCACCATTTGTAGCATCATTTTTAACGGCTGCTTAGAGTAAGCTTTAAAATGACACTCCCATAGGAACCTATGGGCCTCCTTTCATGTTGCTGCACTAGCATCAACATTTTTGATGCTAGAGTAGCAAAGCTCCACACTAGCATCTAAAGTTCTGATGCTATTGTGCTAACGGCCGTTATGGTGTGTCATATCATGAATATGGCACAACCATGGTGTCGTTAGGTGCTGGTAGGGGAAGAGCAAGAAAAGTGATGCATCATAGCTGATGCACCACTTTTTTAGGTCAAGCATGGCAGCGCGCAAGCCCTGCTTTTCTGACATTTGTAATGTATCTGGGCTTTTAACCATGCCCATCAGTACCACTCTTTCATGGGCTTGCCCTTCAAAAATGCTTTGATGACATAGCTAAATCGTTTTTTGTTCCTCCTCGGGGAGGTTTTGTTACCACCTTGGCCATGGCCCCTGTTACATGGCTAATTGCACTTTTGCCAATAAGTTTGACTGCGAGCGAAATTCTTTTTCCTTTTGTGTCTCTCTTCACGCTGGTACTAATAGTAGCCGTAATGCTGCGAATCAGCTCGCTTATGTGAAACTGCTTTACTTTTATTTTTCAAGTTATGTGGCAAGAAAAGTCCGGTTAGGAGTTTACAACGCTAATAGCTCTATCTCAAGCAAATGTGAGACCCATTGCATTGCAAAATGCTTGTCTTAAATATGGGCCTTAGTTTTGGCCTGCGAGGAGCCTACGAGGAGGGGGGATGCTGTCCTGCATTGTGGACAGACTGTCCAAAGACAGGAGCAAACAGCCAGCAGACACTTGCAGCAAGGACCCCCATTCATCCCCTGCTCACCGGGGAGCCTGCTTTTTGGGAACGATGTAAACATGTTGAATGGGTTGGTTTGCAGGGTTAGAGACTGCTTGGGAGACAATATATGTCTGCAATTAACTGTAATTGCATCCATTAACGTCAAAGCGTTATCACTTAAAAAAATACACATACAGCCTCTGGGTGCCCCAGGCAGCCTTGCTCCAGCCTTTGTTTTCAAGTGTTAAAGGCACTTACCAATTAGGCTTTCCTTTAAGCACTTTGGATTTGATGATCTACTTTTTACATATATAGTTGAATATATATATATTTTTTAAACATAGCCTCTTTTAATTCGTGTTGGAGGAATATTCTGTTAGAAAAGGAGGAGGTCAAGGATAGAAACGTCGTAAAACGTGGTGGAAAGAGTCTGTGAGCTAGAGTCCCATTCCTACCAAAAAGTGCTTGGAGGAAGCTCTGGAATATTTAGAGAGCAGGAAGCAGGTCTCCCTGCAGGGTACAGTTAGTCAAGATGCTACTCAGCATGATACCGCCCTGAGGGAAACAAGATCTCTCCGTGACCTTGTGTAACTCTGTTGTGTAACTCACCTCCGTGAGGTGGGCATGAGAGAGAATGCAAGAGGGTGAGAATGAAGGGATTAGGGAAAGAATGGGCAACAGATGGAGAAATACAGGAGAGAGGGAGGCGAAAGACAGAGAAAGAGGGTGGAGGAGAGCAACAAAGCTAACGCAAAGATTGGTAAATTGTGCGAAGATTGAGAGAGAAAGATCCTTTAATATAGGAGCTTAAAGACCACAGTGTCTAATTTCAGTCACCAAATGTACCTACTAGAGAGATCTGTGTGCATCCTGCAGACAAGACTTTCCGGCCCGTTGAGTGGGCTCAGTGGGTTAATGCACCTACTGTAGAGATTTGTGTCCGGCATATTAATCACAGGTTCCAATCATAATGATAAAAGGCAGTAGGTTAATGCATGGATTACTGGGATCTTTGTATCTCTTGTATGTCACAAGTTTTGCTTCTAGTAAGATAGCTCCCGCCGCAGAAAGCACTCACTGATTCTGTTTTCAAAAAATGTGGATGTGTTTAAATATCAATGACCTATGCTTTAGAAAGCAAATGACATGTGTAACCTCCAATTAAGTGTACAGATGTGCAAAATATTGTATCCAAAAATACCTGTAGGCAGGGCCACTGGATTTATGCAGCGGAAGAGGGGCAAATTATGCAGCAGGGTTGAGTAAATTATACGGCAACAAAAAACAAATTATAGTGCATATTGCAGCACATTTTGTAATAGTATTACTTCATTATTTCGTCATTTTAAGCATGGAATCACTCCCTGGGCATTGTTTGCAACTCATTAGCCCCAACTTAACAAGCTAAATATAACAATAACCAACAGAAAGGTGACCAGTCAAGCTTTGCAAAAGGCCTTCCACCACGTTCTGCTGAATTTTTTTGTAACTTTTGAACCCTCTGAGATACAATTTTTTTTTAGTTAAAATTTGCAGATTATGCAGCAGATGATGGATTATGTGGAAAATGTGGCAAATCTCTAATTATGCAAAAATCACCACAGCTGCACAATCGCATAATTCCGGTGGCCCAGCCTGGAGGTGAAAAGCCTGCAAAATATTTAGAGTATATTTTGCTCGACTTATCTATGCCGCTTGTTTCATAAACTTAGTCTTTGGCACCTCTCTACAAGGTTTATTTTCACACCCACAGGAGACACAAGTAAACTTAATTCAAGGTGCCAGAGCTGAATATGAAAGACATGTTGTTGTACCCCCCCTCAGAACCTCATCCAATACATACCTGAGGTGCTGTCAATGAATTTGGGTCACTAACAGGAAGCAGTGGTAATCCAAAACAATCATTCATTAATAATTTACACGCTCCTGGCCACTCGAAGGGAATATGAATTTCAACATATTTATTTTAAAATACCAGGATTATTGAAAATAATATTTGGAACATCACAGGAGCTAAAAAGTAGCTGGTAGGAATTGAGTTATTGGTTAACTGGGGTGTAAACCTTACTCAAACACCAACCATAGTCCTATTCAGGGAAAGTGTCAGGGAAACCCTAAAATAACCTTTGCTCACCCTCTGGTAGCTTAGCACAGAGCAATCAGGCTTAACTTAAAGGCAGTGTGTAAAGTATTTGTGCAACACTTCGAACAATAAACAGTGAGACACCACACAAAATAAATCCACACCACGTTAGAAAAATAGAGTAAGATTTAATACATAAAACAAAATCCAAACAACAAACGTCCTATAAATAGACCTTGAGTTATGTGTTTTTAAAGGGTGCACTGTAAAATAGCACTTAAACATGCCAATTGGGGATAAGCCAATGTTACCATGTTTAGGAGAGAGAGCACACACACTTTAGCACTGGTTAGCAGTGGTAAAGTGCACAGAGTCCTAAAACCAGCAAAGACGAGGTTAGAAAAGTGGAGGAGGTAGGCAAAAGGATGGGGGGAAGACCACCCTAAGGCTGTGAGGTCTAACAGCAGCTAAGCTTTTGAGATAACAGTGAAAACAAGGACAAATCATAACATCACTATTGATAGCCCTTAACACTTTCTCTGTGCTATCTCTAAGCACTAAGCTAGTTCTACCAGATGAATAAATAGGAAGCCAGAGTTTTGGAGGTGGTGTGCATAATACCTGGATAACATGGTTTGTTGCCTGTTTGGAATAGCTTGTCAGTTATTTCTAGCACAAGAGCTAGGCGATTGGGTCTACCTAATAACACAATCCTGGCACCATTTCTTGAAGGCAGAATAGTATGCTTTGGAGAGTCTTGGAGCATCTTGCAGGAGGCTTCTTCAGTCAAGATGGAATCTAGTGCTGTTCTCTTGTGGATCTGCACCTGTGACCTGGATAAAGTTTCTCTCCTTACTAAGTGGTCAAGTGGTAGGCATTATATATTGTGTCTTATCTAAGATAGAATTTCCAACTTTACTTTAGGAATGTCTTGAGTCTTGACATGATCATATACATAAGTGGATGTACTGTTAAGATAAAAATAAGTCAATATAGACTACAATTTTTGTGTTATAGTTGTTATTTGACTTTGAAAAAAAGGCATGGGGGTTTGTCTATGTCGTTGATGAGAGGATACAGTTACTCAGGAAGATAGAGGCCACCATGTTTTAGACCTAGGAAGTTAAAAACCACCATTTGCTGCGTATGCCAAAAAAAGAGTCTCGGCCTACATAAAACGGAATCTGCATTTCTGTGTTCAAGAACCTAAAACCAAAATAAAGAAGCTTAAAAGCCAGTGACAACAATAGATAAAATAATAGAATTATAGAAGGAAAGAGTCATATGATTTATGGCATTCCTGTAACAGTCTATAAACTAAATATTTACTAAATCATCACTGAATGTGTTTTTGAATGATCTTGCTTATCAGACATTTCCATTACACATTTACGTAATATAAGCACATGCCTGAGACATGCACTTGATGAAATAGAAATTAATCATTTGCTACATATTCAATAACAGGTCTTCAAACTGAAATGAAAAAAGGGCCTCTGCGCTGGAGGACATGGTCCTTACAAACCTCTGGCTCCACCTCTACATTCACCGACCCCAACCCAGTAACCTCCATTGAACTCAGGACTATGGTTCCTATCTTTGGATAACTGGTTATGTATTGTGTTACTGGTTATCAGTACATTATGTGCCAGTGTGTTTTAAGCACTACTGGTTCTACTTAAAGAAGATAGGCTACTTCAAAAGGATGCCACTGTAAAGTGTGCCCGAGGGCAACAAAAAACCTCAAATGTGCCCATGGCGCAAGAGAATCGGAGAGGCAAAAGTTAGTAAAATGTTATATTGCCTGGGGATCTGGAAATACTTGCATCTGAGCTGCAATCGTACATTGTGCGTGATAAAACCACAAACAGGTCCATTGCGTTATAATATATCACCACACAGCATAAGAATGAAATGGCCGAGTTACTGCACACTGCCAAGTTTTTGCTGCATAGCAGGCAAACTAGCAAACATGCAGTAATATATTCTAATATAATGTGAAAGTAATCATAATTCAAGGTTAATGTTACAGGCTACCCTGTAGCGGTTTCAGATTGAATAACACCCCTTCTCCAACGACTCATGAAAATTTCGGAAACCGTGTTAATATCCTTTAATTATAGCAATTATCGTTGCAGATTATTATAACTCGGAGCAGCACAACAGGATGCAATTCACAACATAATCATAAAATTGTGCCAATGCACGTCACCGACACCAAGATGTCACTGTTTCCTTTCCAACTCCATTTAAAGATTTTTTAAATGCACAAAAGCACGTACACACATACAGCGCCTTGGGTCGCTGGAAAATTGCCCGTACATCCTCAGGTAATTCTACCTCATTAGTTTCAGACCCCTTGCCATTCTTAAAATGGGCTCAATCATTGATGAAACTGCCAGGTGCACACCCTGGCACCATGCCACCTCAAAACAATAACATCCAGCAACAAGGTACACACATTAGTTCACTTGCATTGTGGATTATGTCTGCACTATGAGAAATTGATGGGTATACCAACTGTTTTGTGAGGGCCTAGCATAGCCTCCTTGCAATTTAGGGCATCATGTGTACCCCAAAAACACTTGCCAACACAAAAAAAAAGCAGTGTTCACAAACCTTCATTGACCCTCACAAAAACTAACTCTATGGCTAGCACACATTTACCAACATCTTTGGGTCTGTTTGCCTCACCCTAAAGAACAGTAGCATGTGCATGGGTAGCAGGAATTCTCTGATATCCAAAGGGCTAATCCCTATGCCAATTAGGCCATTACCATTTTCAAATAGGCTGCTCGTGGCCCATCTGTTTGTCTGAATTCTGCCACCTCAATTCGAACAGCACTAAGGCCCTCATTACGACCCTGGAGGTCTACTTACTGCCAGGGTCATGGTGGCGGTCGAACTGCTGCCAATGCATTATGACGACAGCGGTAGTGCCGCGTTTGGACCACCAGCACTGCCAGTTTTCCTTCACAGGAGGGTCTGGCGATGCTAGCGGTCCTAATCTGCCAGGGCAGTGCTGGAAGCAGTGTCACCCTGGGGATTACAACCCCCCTCTCTGCCAGCAATTACATGGCGGTAACCCTGCCATGTAAAAGCTGGCGGAGACGGGGTGCAGGGTGCCCCGGGTGGCCCCTGCACTGGCCATGCACGTGGCATGGGCAGTGAACTTTGCGATGGGTGCTGGTGCACCCTACACACTACAGCATTGCCGCCGGCTCTATTACGATCAGGCGACAATGCTGTAGGCCATTTTCTGCTGTTCCCGCCCACTGACCCAGAGGGAAACTCGCAATGGGGCCGCCAGGGAGGCGGCCACACTGGCTTCAACCTACCCTTTAGGACTTTGGTGGACAGGCTTTTCCATCCACCGAAATCATAATGGCCCCCTAAGTGTCACTAGTGCAGAGTGGGCACTATTACCATGAGATTTTGATTCTTGCTGGCTGTTGAAATGTGTTTAGTGGTCTTGACTGACCCTCCCAAAACTGCATTCAGGTATATTTTCACATTGGACGTTCTTTACGTTTAGGTCAGGTATTAAATGAGCAGGCCATTTCACCTTACACTCTGTTTCCATTGGCAGTTAATTTCGTATTTGCAAACCTGTTCTTATGTTGTCAGTTCTGCACATGATTTGAGCACACGTGTCACGGTAAACTCTGAATCACAAAGCACACAAGGTTCTGGATGCCAAAACCCTACGTTCTTTTCTGGGATTCATTAGGAACTACCATTGGGAATAGTGCTCGGTCCCGAGAGCTGATGCACATTTAAAGTCAATAAGATAATCTGTGCCTTTATGCCAATAAAACACGACTGTAAGTGTGCTTTTTTTATTTTATTTTCAGATTACTTATAAAGCTCACTAACATTTATAAGTATTGTTGCACAGTGCTTGTGGCACTTTAATTTCCAAATTAAGTGATGAAAATGTTCTCAAATTAACAACCTCCGCTGTAGATGCTTGTGCAGAAAGAATGCACAGCAATGGCCCTAATGATAGCCCAATGTTTAAGTCCTCCTCGTCAAACTCTTTGTTCTGTAACGTAAGATCTGAGCCCAGAGACATGCTACGTTTTAGCTCAAAATGTCCTTCCTCTGAAATCTCACACTACCATTCTTTTTGTCTTATCCTTAAAGCCCTCCTTCTTTGGCTTCGGCAGAGTTCTTCATCCTTTCCTCTTCCTGTATAGTGTTGCCTTCACGTGCTCCCTCGCGGTAATACAGATATTTGTGAACGCTAGTGATGACTATTTACCAATCTAACTGCATTACTAGAATATTTGGGGAATCTTCAACTTTTCTAAAACATCATCAGGTGCTGACGGAAGGACATGGCTGAAGATCACAAGCCATGCACAGCCATACATACCCAATTGCTCTGCCAGTGGAGAGGAGGTCAGAACACAGTGCTGTGTCACAAAAAAACTCTGTGTATTGAAGCTTGCTGGCGGGTAACTGGGAGAATACACCATTGTCTGCCTTCCTTCTCTCAGAATTGTTTGTTACAGCAAACTAGGCTCAGTATTCTCCAGCATGCAACAAGAGTCTTAAAACCAGACTAAACATAATGCCATGCACATACAATGTGATATGAAGCAGACTGTAGGCACATCTGTGTACAGTACTTTTGTCCACAGATCATGATGAAGATCTCCAATGCCTGTCTGGGGTGACTTTGTGTAGGTATCCGCAAAAGAATACAACTGCCATGCACAGGAGGTCACCAAAAACTGTGTCCAACTGAGAAGAGCCTCAAACAAGCAACCTGCTCCTATTCTAATGCACGTCTGACATGGTTGTATGTTTCAGCACAAGCGAGGAAGAAAGGACCCTGCAAGGTGTAGGAAGGCTCAGAATAGGAGAGACAAAGCCCCTTGAATCAAGGGAGTAATGCAGACCCCTGCAGTGTGGTATGATTGGAGGTCCCAATCCTTCAGGGTTCCCCATTCAGCCCAAGGCCAATGAACAGCTATGAGATACAGGAGACTCGATGCAATTTAAATAAATTAGATATATTTCAAGTGTCCAACACAGCCCACTGGTGAAGTGTGGAACAGTGCAGCCTCCTGCTACCAGTTCGGCTCCGTTATGTCCAAAGTATATTCTACATTCCATATGACAACATCGAATGCACGTTCCCTGCCATACAACATGCCCCGTTTTTTAAATAAAACACAAAAGTAATAATAAGAACATAAACAGTAAATAACTAATCAAATAATAATACAAACATAAGTACAAATCTACTGGGTATTACAACCTATTACTTTAACTTCCACTTAACCAAAACTACTGAATAAATTTTAAACAAAACTCCAATTGCCATTCGTTTCAAAACATAATCGTTCAATTTATCAGGAAATGTGATATTTCTTTTTGACTGGCATCGTACCTTGTTTTTACTTGGAACATCCTTGGAAATATCTTCCAGCATTATTGTTAACCCTGTATATTGTGACTTAGCCAAAGATGTTTCCTCATGTACATTTAAACTACCACCCACACTATCACTTGGAGCATCTGTGGAAACCTCACCCCGCATCAGTGCCAACTCTGTGCTTTCTGATTGAATTAAGAAAGTTTCCTTATGCATTTGTTATTGAACTAAATAGGTTTCATCATACACAGTTTCATCACCAACCACATTATATGTCTATAGGAAAGTACCCTCTTTTATGGCATGGTTACCTCCATTTTCTGCCTCTTGTCAGTGTGTTTGACTTTGTCTGCCGGAATCCCGCCAACCAGGACCCCAGTAGTTTTGCTCTCTCCTGTAAAATGTACCTTTTACTCCCCACAATTGGCATACTGGTCCCCCCCATGTAAGTCCCTAGTAAGTGGTAGCTAGGGACCCAGGGAAGTGGGGCTTCAGGGGATCCACATGGATTGCAGCAGTTATTCTGCCACCCATAGGGAGCCCATACAAAGGGTTCTGCAGGCCTGTCATTGCAGTCTGCATGAAACGGGTGCATGCACCCGTTTTCCCTACAGGTCACTGCACCAGGTCACTGTAGATCACCCATATGGTAGGACCTCTCAGCCCAGAGGGCAGGGTGCAGGTACCTGAGTGGGAGGTCATCCCTGCACTAGCAGAGGTGCCCCCACAAACTCCAGATTCATTTTCCTGGACTTTGTGAGTGCAGGGATGCCATTTTATGCATTACTGTACATAGGTAACTACCTATGTCCAGCTACATAATGGTAACACCAAGCCTGGGCATGTTTGGTATCAAACATGTTGGAATCATACCCCAATACTGTTTCAAGTATTGGAAGTATGATTCCAAGCACTCTGGAGGCTCCTTAGAGGACCCTCAGCATTGCTACCACCGATCTTACCGGTTTTTATGGGCAGCCCAAGCTGCTGCCACCCCTCGGAAAGGTTTCTGCCCTCCTGCTGCTTGATCAAGCCCAAGGAGGCATAACAAAGAATTTCCTTTGGGAGAGGGATGTAAACACCCTCTCCCTTAGGAAATAGGTGTGACTGGCTTGGGAGGGGTAGCCTCCCTAAGCCCCTGGTATGCTTTGAAGGGCACATTTGGTGTCCTTCGTGCATAAACCACTCCACACCAGTTTGGAGACCCCCAGTCCCTGCTCTGGCACGAAACTTGACAATGGAAAGGTGAGTGACCACTCCACTATCCATCACCACCCCAGAGGTGGTGCTCAGAGCTCCTTGAGAGGGTCCCTGGGTTCTGCCATCTTGTTTCCAAGGATGGCTTGGAACTCTGGGAGCATCTAAGTGGCCAGACCAGGCAGGTGATGTCAGAGCCCCCTCCTGGCTAGGTTGCCAATCCCCCTTTCAGGGATATTTACAGTCTCTCTCTTGGGTGAGTCCTCAGATTCGGCTTCCAAGACTCAAGCAGGATTCTTCTGCAACCTCCACTTTGACTTCTGGCCACTGGAACTGCGACTGGACCCTCCAGGAACCAACAATGCTGCAATCAACGAAGAAGACTCTTCTGCAACTAATTTTTCATGACTCCTGGCAGCTTTGCAACATTTCCCCAGTCGTGCATCCTCAGAAGACAGCAACTCTTAAGCCTGCACAAGAAGAAGAAGAAGGAATCTCTCTTGGAATGAAGGAGTCACTCCCTTGAAACCGCAGGCCCCTACAGAAAGGGACGACTGGCTGTGTGGATCTCCCCTCATCTTGAGCTGCATGGATCCTGCATCACGGGTGGTGGTCCGGAGTAGTCCTCTTGGTCCTCTCGGCCAGCTGTCTATTTGTTGGTGGTAAGCCTTCGCCTTCCAATGCAGGAGTGTACTCCTGTGCACTGCGTCTCTTGCAGCTGCCAAGGCTTGTTTGCATTTCCTCTAGGGGATCTTCAGGTGACGTGTAGCTCCAGCCCCCAACACTCCTTCCTGCAAAGCACAGCCTCCTGCATGGTTCTGTAGCGGCATGGGATCTTCTTTTGGAGTGCTGTGTGGGCTCCTTCTGTGACTCCTGTGTCCCCGTCCTGTGGGACTCCTGTGGGTGCTGCCTCTCCTCCTGTGGACTCTCTGTGAAGCTGAGGGTCCCCTGTAACTCCCCCTCCTGGGTTGAGTCCTCCAGGGCCTTGCTGGTCCCCGGCACCACCACTTTTCCACTAATTGCGAGTTTGCCTTTGTCAAGGCGTGTTGGTGGAATTCCTGAACCAACACCCATCTGCAATCTTCACTCCAGTGTGGGACACCTTCTGTATCCATCAGGAACACTTCTCCGGCTCCCGGGCTACAGTGCTGATCTGTTCTTCATCACCTTCAACCAACTCCTGCAATTACAGCTGAGGGTTGCCCAACTAGTATTTTGTGGTATTGTGTTCCAAAAATAAAGTACCTTTATTTTTGTATAACTGAGTGTTTCTTTCATTTGTGTAAGTGCTGTGTGAATACAGTGGTATTGCATGAACTTTTCATGTCTCCTAGATAAGCCTTGGCTGCTCATCCACAGCTACTTCTAGAGAGCCTGGCTTCTAGACACTGCCTACACTTCACTAAGAGGGGATACCTGGTATAAGGTGTAATTACCTTGGGTACCCACCACACACCAGGCCAACGTCCTACTATGTTTTACCACCATTTGTCAAGTTTTCTGGTGAACAAGAACCATTAGAACCACCACCAGAAAATATTTGTATAGGCACATCACTGAAATGAAATTCAGCATCATTTATAGCTCTGAACAACTTTTCCTGACTTGGTTTAAGAACCACAATGGAGCTCTTATTCCACCACCCCTTCTTGTGTAGTAACACTGCACCTCCTGAAACTTGATTAACTGGCACAGGTGTCATGAATTTTGATGCACTCTTGTAACCCACACTCAGTTTTGAAATATGCATGAAGACTCCCTTTTTAAACATCTTGGGTTTAACACGATGCACACCGCCATGATATTCTTTACCACTAACTAGCTTAGCGGTCAAATAATTTTTGGACCTTTTTACAACTTCATCAAATCCATCACTCTTGGTAATAGATCTACAAAAACAGGTGTCATGAATGTACAAATTTCTCTCCCTCTCAGGTAAAAAGGGGGAAAGCCCTTTCTTAGGTAAAATGAGGAAACACCCGCAGCCGAGTGTTGAGCAGTATAACTCCAAAGTTTATCCATGAGGAATACTGTACCATTCCGGTTATTTGCAAAAGCAGCCTATATACCATCTTTCAAAAATCTGTTAGCCCTCTCAACTTGCCCATTGGCCCTGGGACAATACAGAGGGATCCTCTCAGCTTTGATACCATGCCTTTCTAGGAACTGCAACATTTTTGATGAGACAAATTGCACCCTATTGTCCGACATGAAAACTTTTAGGAAATCCTTCAGTTGGAAAAGTTTTATCCAAAAACGTCATTATCTCATCGGTTGTGGAATTACTCATAAAAGTGTGATAGATTCAATTAGAAAAATTATCAATAAGCACAATCAAGAACCTATTGTTTTGTCTCAATACATTATATGGACCAGAAAAATAGTTAGAAACTTTATCCCATGGCTTATTTGGCACTTCTTGTGAATGCGGTGCTTCCAACGTTTGTCCGAATTCACACAGATAGGACATGCATCAGTAAATCTATCAACAGCCACATCTTTACCTGGCCACCAATAGTGTTGTTTGAGCAATTGTTTAGTACTAGAAACCTCTGGATGCCTATGGTGAGCCAGATCAATCAATTTGTGTCTGAGACCCAACAGTGGCACAAACAAATCGTGTCTTAACAAAATACGGGTTTCCACACTAGACACTTGCACAAAACTTTGCAAACCTGGTTCCAAATTTCTACTGGGCAGCCATCCCTTTAAGATGCTGTTTTACAGTTAACAAGTGTTCATCCTCCTCATATATCTTCAGCCATTCAGATTCTGTTACAATACCTCCATATTTGTCCAATGCATCCAGAACTGCAACAACACCCTCATGCTGATCCAAAATTGCCTTATGTTCCTCAATATTCTGAGGTCATCTGGATAAACAGTCAGCTGTCACATTTCTACCACCAGCTATATGTTGAATCTCAAAGTTAAATTCTTGCAACCTCACAAGAAGCCTCACTAGCCTCAACAAAGCTTATCCTGATCTGACACCATCCATCATATAAACCAAGGCCCATATTTATACACTCTGTTTGCGCTGGATTTGCCTAATATATTTTGGCACAAATTCGGCACAAACCTTACTTCATATTTAAACTTTGGCGCTAGACCCGTCTAGCGCCAAAGTTATGGAGTTTGAGTCATTTTTTGTACGTGAAAACCTACCTTGCGCTAATGACATGCAGGGTAGGCGTTCCCGTGCAAAAAATGACTCTAAGGCATGTGCGCCTTATTTATTCTCTGGCGTCCAAATGATGCACAGGAGGAGGCGGGCCTTAAAACAAGGCTCCCAGCCGGATTTGCAACGTTTTTTAATGCCTGGGTCAGGGCAGGCGTTACGGGACCTGTGGGCTCATTTCCATGATGGCTAGCACTGATTTGCGTCAAAAAGCATAAATATGGGCCCAAGTGTGTATGACCCATCAGCAGAACAAATGGTGGACCCACAAGAAGTTCTTCAACTTTTCAACAGCCCAAACACAGGCTAAAGTCTATCTTTTTTATATAGTGCTATAGGGTAATTCTGCACCCCTTAAAAATTTAGATATGAAAGAGATCGCACCTTCTTTATTGTTAGAAACGGGGTTTCTTGTTGGTCACGGTATGCACCTAACACAGGCAGAACCCACCAGTCTAGTCAGGGCAAGTCAGTTACACACCAAAGATAACCTGTTTTCACCCTCTGGTAGCTTGGAGCAGAGCAGGCAGGCTTATCATCAGAGGCAATGTGTAGAGCATTTGTGCAACACACCCGCCCAGTAATGCAATGAACACACCACAAAAGAGACTCCACACAGGGTTCCATAAAAATATATATACAGTATATTTTACATTAAGCCATACCAAAACGACATAAAACCTAAATACTTTGCCAGTTATGCAACTGTAAAACATCACAGTGCATGTACTTTTAAATGTATTACTCGTTATTCTGATCAAAACAAGATAAAACAATAAAAATCACATCAGTAGTGCGAGGAATGCAAGTTAGGTTGGAGAAAAGTGCCTGAATCACCATATACACTGATGAAAACATAGACACATTGCACCTGCACTCCTATTAAACTTTATATGGTAACCAAGCACAAAACATAGGGCACAGAAGCACCTGTGCTCCTACTGCAGTTAACTCAGTAATCACCCCTTGGGTGATAGGTTTTTACGGTAATTCCTTATGATGGTTTTTACGGTAATTCCTTATGAGCGTCCCTGCGACAGGGATCCCACTGGAGGACTTCCCCCACATTGGAGCAGGGAAAAAAACAATGCTCCCCGGGGTACATCCCAAAAAAGAGGGGAGGAAGACCCTTATTTTAGAACCTTGCAGACAGATCTCGCTGGACCCTCTGCATTCAAACTCCCCATCTGCAGCTGCCTAGGAGTGTGCGGTGCAGCTACGGAAAACCCAATGCAGCCCATCTCAGCCCGGGTTCCTCTGAGGTCTCCTCTAACCTGGGAGCATTGGTGGGCCTTGAAAGCGGGGCCCACAGCACCCAAACCCAAGCTTCCTCTGGGGGGGAGGATCCAGCAATGCTGGTTACACAAGGTTTCTCCTTGTTGCCTTGGCAGTGTCCCTTCGGGGGAATGCAGTTCGGTGTACACAGCCATGTAGCCCAAGTCCTGCGGGTGAGAGATGGTCAGCTCTTTGGCGGGGCAACGTCTTGGGACCCAGGGAAGACTATGCCTCCCTTTGTGTACAACCCGGAATCAGCCATGCACTGATCAGGGATTGAAAAAGAATGGGGGGCAAACACACGTCATCAGTAGGAATCCATCACTTTCCATGTGCTGGGTTGCAGCAACCTTCAAAGAGTGCTCGTACTTCAGATTGGCCAAGAACTAAGCACTCATATGCATTGTCTGGGAATGAAATGCTCACCACGCTCTAATTACAGAAACAGGAACCCTTAAACACAACTCCTAGTGAAAGCACACTGCTGCCAGACTCACAGAGACCGAGTCCCATGGCAGATGTGCAAAAAATGAAATCTTTGATGCCCCTGAGATGGCAAAAACAGGGGACAATCAACAAGCCTTTGAAAAATGCTTGGGGCACAAAGAGGGTAGCAGGCAGGCCAGCACACAGGTCCAATTGCAGAGTGGTAATCTCTCTAGCATCCCAGCAGGCAGGCAAGAACAACAAAGAAAGTAGTCCCAATGGCGATTTCTCCTGGCAGCACAACTGTCATCTGACAATGAGCAGAATGTACGGCCAGCAGCATCGGGTTTCAAGTCC
Source organism: Pleurodeles waltl (assembly GCF_031143425.1). NCBI lineage: Eukaryota > Metazoa > Chordata > Amphibia > Caudata > Salamandridae > Pleurodeles > Pleurodeles waltl. The sequence goes on along the minus strand of NC_090440.1, from coordinate 100,356,969 downwards.
CATGCTGTGTCTCAAAATATGGAGTCGGAGCCCCAGTACTTATACTCAGAAATGACTTTGATCAAGGGGTGACTTCAAAGGAACCCTTAGAAGTGCGCAACAATTCCTTTCAACACAGCCCTGGCTCCAGATGATCAGTAGGAGGTAAGTCAGCCCTTTGTGTGAGGGCAGGACACAACCTATACAAATGTAAGTGTGAACCACCTCTCCCTCTCCCAACCCAGGAAGACTATCAGTATGTAGATGAATGCAGATGTATACCCTGTCACACTCAGCTCTTCCCGTGTTGTGGCTGTCTAGGGAGTATGCACAAAGGGCAGCTGTCACCCAAACCTAGACATGCATAGCACACAGAGTTATAAGGATAAAGAAATGCCCAATTTCTAAAAGTGGCTTTTCTGTAACAGTAATGTAAAATCCAACTTCACCAGTAAGGAGGATTTATCATTACCATTCTAAACAGACCAAGAGTGACAAAGCTACTTCTTACGGATCAGGAATTACCACTTAAAAGGGTGTAAGGGAATTCCCAATGCTAACCTATGAGAGGAGCAGGCTTCACAGTAGTAAATAATTAAATAGGCTGTTTGTCACTACCAGGACATGCATAACATAAGTACATGTCTTACCTTTAACCTACACGGCACCCTGCCCATTGGGCTACTTAAGGCCAACCTTAGGGGTGATCTGTATGTAAGAAAAGGTGAGTTTTAAGGCTTGGTGTTAGAAATGGGGTCTCTGGTTGGCAGTCAGTTTGTACCCTGTCCAAGCAGGGACCCTCACTTCTAGTCAGGGTAAAGTAAAAACACACCTAGGTAACCCTGACTTACTCCCTGGGTAGCGTGGCACAGTCAGAAAGGCTTACCCTAGAAGCAATGTTTAAAGTATTTGTGCCAACACACACAGTAACACAGTGAAAACACTACAAAATGGACACCACACCAGTTTAGAAAAATAGGTAATATTTATCTAAATCAAACAAGACCAAAACGACAAAACTCCAACATACACAAGTCAAGAAATGAATTAAAAAAAGAATAAGAGTCTTAATCCTTGGAAAACAGTGAGAATGCTGTACACAAAAATACTTGGTTTGCGTAAAAAATAAAGTCGCAAAGGTGAGCGTGCATCTGAAAAGTCAGCGATGCATCAATTGCTTATTCGCAAGCGAGGCCGTGTGTCATTTCCTTCTCCAGTCGGATCGGCGACGCGTTGTTTTTCTCCCTGGCAAGAGAGCGATGTGTCGATTTCAAGACAGGCACCTCGGGTCCGGGCAGGCTTTGCGTTGATTTTTTACACCCAGCAATGTTGCGTCTAAAATACAGTCGCACGGTTTCAGGAAAACACGCTGCTTGGGGTTTGCATCATTATCAGCAGCTGCTAGAGGGTGTTGCGTGTCGTTTTTTTGTGGTATGCCACTGACTTTAATCCCTGAGCAGCGGCGGCTCCTCCGTTAGGGTGGAGGAGTGTTGCTCCCTGCCAGAAGCAGAAGCTGCAAAACCTTTCTCAACGAAAGGATAATAAATTGTGTTTATTATGTTTTCGCTATGAAAGGGACAGGGCATTGGGTGTGATGAGCAGTGAGGGGAGTGCACTGTGCACTCCCCTTAAAGTCCATGTGTGTTTTGCTGGCTGTCTCTGGCCGGCCAAACACACATGCACAGTAGGCTCTGTCCAGCCCAGCACTGTGTTACCGGGCTGGAGAGCAGGCACAGGCTCCCAGTCTGCCTGGGAGTGCCCTAGCTGGGCGCTCCCAGCCAATCTTAATGCTGCTCTGAGCAGCATCAGGATTGGCGGCAGGGCAGGGAGAAAGAGGACCCGCCCCACCTCCTGTGAGCGCAGCAAGGCACAACTGTCTTTGAGTCTTCCACATCACTCATTACCAGGCAGCACTAAGCTTCATGTCAGATGTGTATTCCTCCTTTCCAGAGGCAACAGTACAAAGAAACACCAACAGAAGCCGGACAGCACAAGAAAAATACCTCAGCCTTGTGATAGAAAGCTTCAACTTGATTACCTGCATGATGAGGATTACCTAATAAGCTCTCCAAAAGTGAGGAACCACAAGGAAGAAGGCAGTCTGCAAACTTATGCGTCTTATGAAAACTCAGGAATCGTGTCTGACGGGCTCTGATAAGCAAGGAAGTTGCAAATATATTTGAAGGCCTCGGATTGATGGATTTCTAAAAATGGCTGTGATCCTAGGAATTCGATCATGTGTTCCAATCTGTCTTACTCCCCTGGGATGATTGCAGAGCAGCGGATTTTGCCAACACTGGAGACAGAAGGAGCGGTTCAGAAGAAGCCCTAGACTTACAGATACATTTCAGATCTTGCCTAAAACAGCGCATGTGATGTCTCTTGGGAGACCTTTCATTTTCGAACAGTGGGCTTAAAGAATGCCCGTTGGTTACCATTGACTGGCTTCATTGTCACACTCATTTGCTTTCATGTTATTCATCATTTGCTCCAGGCTTCCTTCCTCTTTGTGTGTTTGTCTCTCCCTTTAGCACTGGCACATTACTTCTGTTTTTCCACTGCTCATTTTTCAGATGATAAGTTTTAGGTCTGGCATTAGCCAACACCTTTTGATTTAAAAATAAATAAATATGTATAATATACTAATTTGAAGGGGCTTTCAGCCAGCTGTCTTCATTCCTTTGTCACTTGGTGTGTTATTCACATTTTGCTTTCACCTACAACCATATGGAACATGTGGCCACTCCACTTCAGCCACTGATAACTTCACTTTGAGTGACTGCATTTTGCTCTTTCACAACACCTGCACACAAGGTAGTTTCTTCAGTGCCAATGTTTTAGTTTTTTACTTTATTACCTTGGTGTTCCCTTTATATTTAGAATCTGATGTGATAGCAGAATGCTTTCTACCACCTCTTCCATGTTCAGCACAGGGTACATTTCAATTTTGTCAGTTCCTAGCTTCTGCTAATATTGCTGTAAATTCATTTTACAGTGGAGTTTGTTTATCTCTTATTTAATAGCAAACCAAATTGTGTCCATCTGATACTTTTTTCATGAAGTTGTCATTTGATTAGCATGCCTGCAATGAAACGCATTTCTAACTGCACTCCTGTATGTAATGCAGGCATGTATTTTAATAGAATACAGCAGTTGTATTTTGAAACCAATGCAATCTGTTTGTCCTGCTTATATGGCTTTCTAGTGTGTTGGCAATGCTCTTGTGTGTCATGCTTATAAAGACATTTAAATAATATATTACTAATTTGAGATCTATCTATCTATCTATCTATCTATCTATCTATCTATCTATCTATCTATCTATCTATCTATCTATCTATCTATCTATCTATCCCTGCAACGGCATCTACATATCTTTGCAACACTATCTATACACTCCTCTCAATCTGTCTTTGCAGCCCCCAATGTCTGCCATTGCAAGCCCTTGTTTCTGTCTTTGCAAGCCTCTCTACCTACTTGTAAGAAAGATTTACAGAAATATTACAAAAACATTTACAAAGGCAAGAGGCTGGAAGCCAAGACCAGACAGATTGGCCTTTTTTTAGGTCTGGTGTTAGCCAAGGCCTTTTGATTTTACTACAAATATATATATAACATAGTTACTTATAGCGTTATTCAGCTCGACTTCATCCATCAGTCTGTTGTTGTGTCATTCACATTTATGGCCAGATGTATCAAAAGATTTTGCATTCGCAAACGGTGCAAATCACTAAGGGCCAGATGTAGCAAAGTTTTGCGAGTCGCAAATGGCCCGAATCGCTATTTGCGACTGTGCAAAATCGGAAATGGGATGCAAAAACCCCATTTCCGACTTGCAAAAAGCGATGCGAGCCGTTAGCAACTCGCAAAATGTGCGACCCCATTTTGCGACCCGCAAATAGCAAGTCGCAATTTGCGAGTCGCAAACCATATGCAATTGCAACTCGCAAATTGCGACTAGTCGCAAAAAGCCCATTTTGCACTTGCAATTTACCACTAACTCAGAGCAGGTGGTAACCATAACCAAAGTATAAAAGGAGACCCAGAAGGCATCTGGGTTACTCAAGATGGCGGAGATATACCTGATAGCAGTGAGGAGGAGAGTCCACGCCGCCTAGCAGAGGAGGAGGAGGGGCCACAGACAGGAGAAGATATATAGAACAAGGCAGACTCTTTTTCAGAAAACTGAGGAAGAGATATACGATAAATACCGCCTTAGCAGCGTAGCCATACTAGAATTAATTGATTTACTAAAACCACAGCTAGAACACCAGACTCTGCGCGGCTGCGCCATCCCTACGCATGTGCAAGTGCTATGCTCACTGCACCTCTTGGCCTAAGGGAGCTATCAGGGGGTCATTGCTGTGGCAGGTGGGGTATCTCAAAGTGCAGTGTCAAGGTTCCTCAGGGCATTCCTAGATGCCATACTCACACACAGGTCTCACTTCATATACCTACCCAGGAATGAGGCAGAAATCAACAGCACCAAGCTGGACTTTTACCGGATTGCCAACTTTCCCCATGTCATAGGATGTGTAGATGGGACACATATTAAAATATGCCCCCCCCTGCAAACCTGGAACATCTTTTCCGCAACAGAAAGTGTACCCACTCACTCAATATTCAGGTTGTTTGTGACGCTGTTAGAAATGGGGTTTTTGGTTGGCAGTTAGGTTGCCCTCTGTCCAAGCAAGAACCCTCACTCTAGTCAGGGTAAGTCACACACAATCCAAAATCAGCCTGTGCTCACCCTCCGGTAGCTTGGCACGAGCAGTCAGGCTTAACTTAGAAGGCAATGTGTAAAGCATTTGTGCAATAAATCATACAACACCATAGTATAACACCACAAAAATACACCACACAGTGTTTAGAAAAATATAGAATATTTATCTGGGTACTTGTAGGTCAAAACGATCAAAGTTGCAATACGAATTTGTAAAGATATCACTGAAAAGTGATATTAAGTGTCTTTAAGTCTTTTAAAAAGCAATAAAGTGTCTTTCAAGCACAGAGTACCTGGTTTCTGGTGGGAAATCTCCTCAGAGGGCCACAGGAGAAGAGATGCGTGGAAAAAGGGGTGTGTGCGTCGATTTCTCCTCAGCACACACAGACTTGCGTCGTTCTTTTCCACGCGGGGAAGTCGGGCGTCGTTTTCCGGCGCGCAGACAGTCTCTTTTTGTGGATCGCGGGGATTACCAGATGTCCCGGGTCTGTGCGTGGATTCTCCTGCTTATTTTCCGGCTGCGCGTCGTTCTGCGGGGCTGCGCGTCGAAGTTTCGATCTCACGGTAGGCGTCGCGTCGATTTCTCCTTGGAAGTCGGGCGGCGTTGTCCTTGCGAGGCCGTGCGTCGAAATTTTGGTCTCACGGCAGGCGTCGCGTCGATTTCTCCTTGGAAGTCGGGCGGCGTTGTCCTTGCGAGGCCGTGCGTCAAAGTTTCGCACTCACGGTAGGCGTCGCGTCGATTTCTCCTTGGAAGTCGGGCGGCTTTGTCCTTGCGAGGTTGTGCGTCGAAGTCTCGATCGTCCCGAGGGCGTCGCGTTGATCAGCGTCGGTGTGCGGCGTTTTTCTCGCCGCGAAACAAGCTGTGCGTCGAAATTTTCGTCGCACGGAGCGTCCACGTGAAAGGCAGAAGTCTTTTTGGTCCTGAGACTTCAAGGAACAGGAGGCAAGCTCTATCCAAGCCCTTGGAGAGCACTTTCACAGCCAGACAAGAGTTCAGCAAGGCAGCAGGGCAACAGCAAGACAGCAGTCCTTTGGAGAAAGCAGACAGGTGAGTCCTTTGAGCAGCCAGGCAGTTCTTCTTGGCAGGATGTAGTTTCTGGTTCCGGTTTCTTCTCCAGCAAGTGTCTGATGAGGTAGGGCAGAGGCCCTGTTTTATACTAAGTTGTGCCTTTGAAGTGGGGGTGATTTCAAAGAGTCTCTAAGAAATGCACCAAGTTCCCTTTCAGCTCAATCCTGTCTGCCAGAGTCCCAGTAGGGGGTGTGGCAGTCCTTTGTGTGAGGGCAGGCCCTCCACCCTCCCAGCCCAGGAAGACCCATTCAAAATGCAGATGTATGCAAGTGAGGCTGAGTACCCTGTGTTTGGGGTGTGTCTGAGTGAATGCACAAGGAGCTGTCAACTAAACCTAGCCAGACGTGGATTGAAGGGCACAACAAGATTTTAGTGCAAAGAAATGCTCACTTTCTAAAAGTGGCATTTCTAGAATAGTAATATTAAATCCGACTTCACCAGTCAGCAGGATTTTGTATTACCATTCTGGCCATACTAAATATGACCTTCCTGCTCCTTTCAGATCAGCAGCTGCCACTTCAACAGTGTATGAGGGCAGCCCCAATGTTAGCCTATGAAGGGAGCAGGCCTCACAGTAGTGTAAAAACGAATTTAGGAGTTTTACACTACCAAGACATATAACTACACAGGTACATGTCCTGCCTTTTACCTACACAGCACCCTGCTCTAGGGGTTACCTAGGGCACACATTAGGGATGACTTATATGTAGAAAAAAAGGGGAGTTCTAGGCTTGGCAAGTACTTTTAAATGCCAAGTCGAAGTGGCAGTGAAACTGCACACACAGGCCTTGCAATGGCAGGCCTGAGACAAGGTTAAGGGGCTACTGAGGTGGGTGGCACAACCAATGCTGCAGGCCCACTAGTAGCATTTAATCTACATGCCCCAGGCACATGTAGTGCACTCTACTAGGGACTTACAGGTAAATTAAATAGTCAATCATGGATAAACCAATCAATAGTACAATTTACACAGAGAGCATATGCACTTTAGCACTGGTTAGCAGTGGTAAAGTGCTCAGAGGTCAAAAGCCAACAACAACAGGTCAGAAAAAAATAGGAGGAAGGAGGCAAAAAGTTTGGGGATGTCCCTGTCAAAAAGCCAGGTCCAACATGACCCCCCACCAGCCTAAAGCCAGGGGAGAACAATCACTATCCTGATGTACTTCCCTGTTTGAGGCGACAGAACAAGGACCCAGGCCCACAACAGCAGGGGCATGCTCCAGTTCTTCGCCTTCCTGACTCCCATTGGATCCCTCTGTCCATACTCTCAGGGCCCACTAAGCCCATCCATGGGGAACCTTTCTCCTTTCCTGCGGATCCCATCTGTGTAGCACCTAACCTTACTTTGCTCACAGATGTATCCCAGGAGCAGGATAGTACCACCATGACCAACATAGTGGTGTTGCCCACTCTACCCCTGGGGTGTGACACTTGTCCCCTCCCCAGGGATAACTCTGTCCACCCGGACAGCAAGCCACAGTGATTACTGACAGCTGCCAGGGATGAGAGCCAGGCCCCAGGCCTCTCAAAGCTCTCCAACCACTGTGGCTGTGGAGAGTGGGGGGCGGTAGCCCCAGGTGCTGGGCACCCTTTAACCACTCTCCCTTCCACCAGGTCAGGGATGACAGCCTGAACCTGGTCCTCCCCTCTGGGGCTTTGTACCCTCCCTCCTGGAGCGGTACCCCCAGGGTCCAACATGGTCAGGGTGCTTACAGAAGTCACCCTGTACCATTCCTCCACCAGTGCAGGGCTGTTAACCTGCCACTGGCCCTCCAACCTGGGGCCTGTACCTTCAGGTTGGACTAGGGCCCGGGGTGAGGCTTCCCTCCCCCTGCCCTCCCTTCTGGGGTCCAGCACCCTCCAACTAGGAGTGGCCTCCTCAGAAGACAACATGGTAGGGGCACTGTTATCAGTAGCCCCTCCCTCCAGGTCCGGGGGGACACCCTGAACCTGGTCTTCCAGCCCAGGGTCTGTACCCTCAGACTGGATCACTGCCTGGCAAACCAGGACTTCCTGGGAGGCACACCTACCCCCCACCAGGTCAGAGTTTAACCTCTGCACCTGCCCATTCAACTCAGAGTCACCACCCTGAAGTTGAACAATTGCCTGGCACGCCAGGACTTCCTGGAGGGCACCCTGACCCTCCACCAGGTCAGAGTTTAACCTCTGCACCTGACCATTCAACTCAGAGTCACCACCCTGAAGTTGAACAATTGCCTGGCACACCAGGACTTCCTGGAGGGCACACTGACCCTCCACCAGGTCAGAGTTTAACCTCTGCACCTGACCATTCAACTCAGAGTCACCACCCTGAAGTTGAACAATTGCCTGGCGCACCAGGACTTTCTGGGAGGCACACCTACCTCCCACCAGGTCAGAGTTTAACCTCTGAGCCTGGTTCCCCAACCCAGGGTCACCACCCTGAGGTTGGGCAATTGCCTGGCACGCCAGGACTTTCTGGGGGGCACACCTACCCCCCACCAGGTCAGAGTTTAACCTCTGAACCTGGTCATCCAACCCAGAATCAACACCCTGAGGTTGGACAATTGCCTGGCACAGCAGGGCTTCTTGGGAGGCACACCTACCTCCCACCAGGTCAGAGTTTAACCTCTGAACCTGGGTATCCAACCCAGAGTCACCGCCCTGAGGTTGAACAATTGCCTGGCACGCCAGGACTTTCTGGAGGGCACACTGACCCTCCACCAGGTCAGAGTTTAACCTCTGAACTGGGCCATTCAACTCAGAGTCACCACCCTGAAGTTGAACAATCGCCTGGCATGCCAGGACTTCCTGGAGGGCACACTGACCCTCCACCAGGTCAGAGTTTAACCTCTGAACCTGGTTCTCCAACCTAGGGTCACCATCCTGAGGTTGGACAACTGCCTGGTACACCAGGGCTTTCTGGGGGGCACACCTACCCCCCACCAGGTCAGAGGTTAACCTTTGAACCGGGATATCCAACCCAGAGTCACCACCCTGAGGTTGAACCATTGCCTGGCAGGCCAGGACTTTCAGGGAGGCACACCTACCTCCCACCAGGTCAGAGTTTAACCTCTGAGCCTGGTTCTCCAACCCAGGGTCACCACCCTGAGGTTGAACCATTGCCTGGTATACCAGGACTTTCTGGGGGGCACACCTACCCCCCCCAGGTCAGAGTTTGACCTCTGAACCTGGTTAGCCAACCCAGAGTCACCACCCTGAGGTTGGGCAATTGCCTGGCACCCCAGGACTTTCTGGGGGGCACACCTACCCCCCACCAGGTCAGAGTTTAACCTCTGAACCTGACCATCCAACCCAGAGTCAACACCCTGAGGTTGGACAATTGCCTGGCACAGCAGGACTTCTTGGGAGGCACACCTACCTCCCACCCGGTCAGAGTTTGACCTCTTCACCTGGTAAGCCAACCCAGAGTCACCACCCTGAGGTTGAACCATTGCCTGGCATTCCAGGACTTTCTGGGGGGCACATCTACCCCCCACCAGGTCAAAGTTTAACCTCTGAACCCGGTTATCCAACCCAGAGTCACCACCCTGAGGTTGAATCTTTGCCTGGCATGCCAGGACTTCCTGGGGGGCACTCTCACCCCCCACAAGGGACACGCCGTCCCCAAGGGCCACACAAGAGTCTGGTTGGCGCAGGTCTCCCGACCTCTGCCCATCCGGCAGAGTCTGGGTTTCCCCCAAACCAGAAACGGTTTCACCTGGGTCATTCCTGGGGGGCTCTGCTCTCAGAGCTGACCCCTGACTTTCAAGATCCTCCACTGGGGTCGGCCACCCCCTCTCAACCCTATGTCTGGACTTCTGCACCCCCTCACTAGGAGTGGTACTGCCAGACACCAGAACTGTTGGGATGCTGTCTACAGTCATCCCCCCAAGTTCTTCTGACACTGCGGGGCTTCCCTCAAAAGGTAGCCCTACGGTACAGGTTAGGCTCTGAGACCTACCTGGGACACTACAATCCTCTCCCACCTCACTTGGTCGGGAACCACCTAGACCACTCCCTTCAGGAGCACCCCCAAATGCCTCTTCAGACTCTCTGGTACTCACCCAAAAGTCTGCCTCCACTGTAAGTTCCCTGGGGTCAGAGAACTCACACTCCACCTGGTGTTGGCGTAGCTCTGGAAAATAAGGACCAGACATATGCTCTCCAGCAATTACATCACTCTGCCCTTCACATGTATTAACCACAGTACCCTTCACCCAACCACCCAGTAACTCAACCTTGGAAAAGCACTCTACTTCACCCTCCTGAGACTGGTGAGACAGTATCTGTCTGTCCCTGACACTCAACCCAAACTCTTCTGGGATGTCTCTACACTCTATATCCAGGACGTCCACCAGGGGGGAACCCTTTTCTCTGTCACTCTCTGCTAGAGTCAGTAAAGTGTCCCTCCCCCCAGTAGGAATATGACTCCCTGTGCCAGTTCCCCAATCCTTCTCAGGGACCCTGTGCATAACGGGAACTACCTCATACCCTTGAACCGCCTGGGGTGTGTCAACTCTCTTCTTCAAGTTGGGTACCACATCTCTGGGCTTGTGCCCTTCTTCAGCAGTACTAGATGCAAGATTTTTGCTGCCACCATCTGAACTGGACTCAGCCCTTCCGGCCTCCAGTTTCAGCTCTTTACAGCTCAGCTCTTGAGCTGCAATCTTTTCTTCTTCCAGGGCTAAGAGACTTGCTGCCTCAGCCCTTTCAATAAACTCATCTAGCTCTTCCATCCACCGTGCTTGAGCCATGAGCCATTCTTTTTTCACTGGGTCTCTTTCCTCATCTGAGTCGTCCTCCTCCTCCTCTGAGGGGTACTTAGTCATTTGGTTTCTTGCTGCCTCTCTCTCTGCCCATCTGTCTTCCTCCCAGACTATGTAGGCATGTAGCATCTCTGCTTTAGTAGATCTCTTTGCTACAGGAAGGCCACATTCTCTGCAAAGCTTCCTTAGGTCAGCCTTAGTGAGGTGGTCAGTAGGCAAAAAGAATAAGTAGGTAAGCGATCCCATTCTGATAGGATCTTACCAGCAAAAACCAAAATCCAAAGTCCAAAATATCAATAGTATATCCAGGAGGACATCAGAGACCAAAAGTCAAAAAAGAGATAAAAAATCAAGTTGACCTTCAACTGTGGGTAGGTAGTGAAATACTTAGCTACTGTATGTCACTGCACAAACACAAGTCCTATCCTCACCGCTGATCACCAATGTTAGAAATGGGGTTTTTGGTTGGCAGTTAGGTTGCCCTCTGTCCAAGCAAGAACCCTCACTCTAGTCAGGGTAAGTCACACACAATCCAAAATCAGCCTGTGCTCACCCTCCGGTAGCTTGGCACGAGCAGTCAGGCTTAACTTAGAAGGCAATGTGTAAAGCATTTGTGCAATAAATCATACAACACCATAGTATAACACCACAAAAATACACCACACAGTGTTTAGAAAAATATAGAATATTTATCTGGGTACTTGTAGGTCAAAACGATCAAAGTTGCAATACGAATTTGTAAAGATATCACTGAAAAGTGATATTAAGTGTCTTTAAGTCTTTTAAAAAGCAATAAAGTGTCTTTCAAGCACAGAGTACCTGGTTTCTGGTGGGAAATCTCCTCAGAGGGCCACAGGAGAAGAGATGCGTGGAAAAAGGGGTGTGTGCGTCGATTTCTCCTCAGCACACACAGACTTGCGTCGTTCTTTTCCACGCGGGGAAGTCGGGCGTCGTTTTCCGGCGCGCAGACAGTCTCTTTTTGTGGATCGCGGGGATTACCAGATGTCCCGGGTCTGTGCGTGGATTCTCCTGCTTATTTTCCGGCTGCGCGTCGTTCTGCGGGGCTGCGCGTCGAAGTTTCGATCTCACGGTAGGCGTCGCGTCGATTTCTCCTTGGAAGTCGGGCGGCGTTGTCCTTGCGAGGCCGTGCGTCGAAATTTTGGTCTCACGGCAGGCGTCGCGTCGATTTCTCCTTGGAAGTCGGGCGGCGTTGTCCTTGCGAGGCCGTGCGTCAAAGTTTCGCACTCACGGTAGGCGTCGCGTCGATTTCTCCTTGGAAGTCGGGCGGCTTTGTCCTTGCGAGGTTGTGCGTCGAAGTCTCGATCGTCCCGAGGGCGTCGCGTTGATCAGCGTCGGTGTGCGGCGTTTTTCTCGCCGCGAAACAAGCTGTGCGTCGAAATTTTCGGCGCACGGAGCGTCCACGTGAAAGGCAGAAGTCTTTTTGGTCCTGAGACTTCAAGGAACAGGAGGCAAGCTCTATCCAAGCCCTTGGAGAGCACTTTCACAGCCAGACAAGAGTTCAGCAAGGCAGCAGGGCAACAGCAAGACAGCAGTCCTTTGGAGAAAGCAGACAGGTGAGTCCTTTGAGCAGCCAGGCAGTTCTTCTTGGCAGGATGTAGTTTCTGGTTCCGGTTTCTTCTCCAGCAAGTGTCTGATGAGGTAGGGCAGAGGCCCTGTTTTATACTAAGTTGTGCCTTTGAAGTGGGGGTGATTTCAAAGAGTCTCTAGGAAATGCACCAAGTTCCCTTTCAGCTCAATCCTGTCTGCCAGAGTCCCTGTAGGGGGTGTGGCAGTCCTTTGTGTGAGGGCAGGCCCTCCACCCTCCCAGCCCAGGAAGACCCATTCAAAATGCAGATGTATGCAAGTGAGGCTGAGTACCCTGTGTTTGGGGTGTGTCTGAGTGAATGCACAAGGAGCTGTCAACTAAACCTAGCCAGACGTGGATTGAAGGGCACAACAAGATTTTAGTGCAAAGAAATGCTCACTTTCTAAAAGTGGCATTTCTAGAATAGTAATATTAAATCCGACTTCACCAGTCAGCAGGATTTTGTATTACCATTCTGGCCATACTAAATATGACCTTCCTGCTCCTTTCAGATCAGCAGCTGCCACTTCAACAGTGTATGAGGGCAGCCCCAATGTTAGCCTATGAAGGGAGCAGGCCTCACAGTAGTGTAAAAACGAATTTAGGAGTTTTACACTACCAGGACATATAACTACACAGGTACATGTCCTGCCTTTTACCTACACAGCACCCTGCTCTAGGGGTTACCTAGGGCACACATTAGGGATGACTTATATGTAGAAAAAAAGGGGAGTTCTAGGCTTGGCAAGTACTTTTAAATGCCAAGTCGAAGTGGCAGTGAAACTGCACACACAGGCCTTGCAATGGCAGGCCTGAGACAAGGTTAAGGGGCTACTGAGGTGGGTGGCACAACCAGTGCTGCAGGCCCACTAGTAGCATTTAATCTACATGCCCCAGGCACATGTAGTGCACTCTACTAGGGACTTACAGGTAAATTAAATAGTCAATCATGGATAAACCAATCAATAGTACAATTTACACAGAGAGCATATGCACTTTAGCACTGGTTAGCAGTGGTAAAGTGCTCAGAGGTCAAAAGCCAACAACAACAGGTCAGAAAAAAATAGGAGGAAGGAGGCAAAAAGTTTGGGGATGTCCCTGTCAAAAAGCCAGGTCCAACAGACGCCCATTATGTCATCACTGACATTGTAGCTAAGTTTCCAGGCAGTACCCATGACTCCTACATTTTTAGGCACAGTGGGATACACCAACGCCTGGAACGTGGGGAGTTTGGAGACGGATACCTCCTAGGTAGAGCTGCATACACCTCGTCGACATACAGACAGGTCACTGTGCACACCAACCAGGACTTTCTAACAGTGTAATGTTTGTGCCCAACAGGTGACAGTGCATATGCTCTACGGCCATGGATTATGACTCCGTTCTTAACACCCAGCAATGAATGTGAGAGGCGATACAACAATGCAAATAAGAGGACCAGGAACCTTATCGAACGCACCTTTGGATTACTGAAAGCAAGATTCAGATGCCTCCACCGCAGTGGAGGTGCCCTCCAGTATACCCCCATTACAGCATTCAAAATTGTTGTTGCATGTGCCATCCTTCACAATATAGCCACCCGACGTGGGCTACCTCTCACCCCTGCAGACCCAGATCCTGAGGATGTAGAGCAAGAGCAACCACATCGCCATCATGGGGATCGGAGTATAGCTAATCAAGGCAGACTGAGACGGGAACACATCGCAAACCAATACTTTGGAAGGTACGTGTCAACTCCAACCATACTCACCTATTGACCAAAAACTCCATTTGTTAAGTGGAACAAAAAACTATTTAATTTGTGCAGAAATACAACTATTTACAAATAACTGTTCATGGTCATCTAAATGCAAACCATGCATGGGGCACATTGATGTCATGTGCCACATCATCAGGGACAGGGTTATGTCTATGTCCTACGGCGGCCCCTGCCAGCCTGGCTGGTCCCTGGTGGTTCTGCAGTGCTCTTCCTGGTACTCCCACTCCGGAGCACCCTAGTGTCACTGGCAGAGACACCTCTCACTGTAGAGCCCTCCTCGCTGTCCTGGGGTGTGTCCCCTGTGCCCCTGGACAGATGCCGTGCCTCCATTAAGTCAATCACGTGTGTCATACGGCCCAGGCCCCTAGCCACATCTCGAGCAAAATGGCCCATTTTGACCTGGAGGCCAACTGTCCTTCTCGACAGGCCAGTGGTGTTCACAGCCAGTCTGCCGATTGATGTGGCCATCCTGTCAAGCCTCTGTAGGAGCTGACGGTGCCTGTGCCACCCACCCTCGCCCTGTGCCAGTAGTCCTGCCACCAGATCCCTCATGGACAGGGCTAGGTCCCCAGTGTTTATGGCAATAACGTCAATTCTGGAACTTAGACGCTGCATGCTGGCCTCGTTGTTTCTGACAAAGCGGTGCAGCACACCACTAATCCGCCCTAATATATTGTTTTGCAGGCGCTGACCACGCAGCAGCTGTGCCTCACTGTTGGTGGTAGGTTGACGGCCGGACGCAGCCTGCAGCCCTGATCTCCTGTACCTGCGTCGCCTGTGTCGCCTGCGCAGCGGTGGCTGCCCTATGTGCTCAACTGTGCCACTCCTGCCTGTTGCTGGCGCAGCCTCCTGGAACACAGTTGCAGCAGGTGTGGACATAACAGGGATGGTGTTGGTCGTGCAGGTGGGAGTGGTGGTGGCTCCTGTGCTGTCCTCATGGGGCTGGCTGCTGTGGGTTGTGGTGGTGTCTTGTGGGAGACCTGTGGGACATGGGGAACACACTGTCAGTGTCTACTATCTGTTGCACACTTCCTAATAAACATTTGCCTATGAACTGCCTGCTTGACTACATTTCCCATAATGCATCATTCTGGTGTTTGCAACCCTGAAATGGAGCTATCTTGGTTGAGCATGCCCCTGTGTACATGGTGGGTGGGGGTATGGCATTGATAGGGGTACTGGCATATCACATGGTATTCACCGGTTGATGTAGTGGGCTCAGAGGTGTCCAGATCTCCAAATCCTGACACTGCCTCCTGCTCCAGGGTCTCCTCCACCCTTTCTTCCAGGGGTGTGGGTGGTGGTAGTGATGATGGTCCCCCTCCTGTGCCTCTCATCTCCCGGAGCCTTTCAGCCACCCTCTCCTTGGTCCGGGAGCGAAGGTCATACCACAGTTTTTTAATCTCTTCCACACTCCTGTGGCTCACCCCCAGGGAGTTGATTTTTTCCTGGATTTCCTGCCAGAGTTGTCTTTTGGTGGCTTCTGGCACATTGAGGGCTGCCTTTCCAAATAGTTCATCATAGTGCTGACAGCATTCGTCTCTCAGCACCTCCAGCTCCTTCTCTGAGAATTTTAATTTTCTTTTTCTAGGAGTTTCTTCCATTGCAGCTGCTGTTCCTCCTGTGTGCAGTTCAGCAGTTTAAAATGGGTGTGGTCCTCCCTCCTCCCAGGTGTATTAGTTAACTTCCTGGCTGTGATGTCATCATCATGTGCCAGGAAGTGTTTCCAGAGTGTTCTGGAGTGGTTTCTGGAGTGTTCTGCAGCACCTGCAATCAATTTACATGCTACTCGCAATTTGCGACACCCACTCGCAAATTGCGAGTTCGTTTTTTGCGCGGTCGCAAAAAGCGACCTCGCAAACAGCGGACTCGCCCTCTGCGTTGCGACTCCGGGTGCGAGTCGCAATTTCTACACTGACATTGTACCTGCATTTCTGTTAGCGACACGCAATTTGTGAGTCGCTCTTACTCGCAAATTGCGAGTCGCTAATTTTTTCGTACCTACATCTGGCCCTAAATTCCACCGTTTCAGAATGCAAAATCGGCTTTCATGATTTATGAAAGGAATTTTCAGTGCAATTTTAAGGAATCGTCAAAATAGTGATTCCTTAAAATTGTGACTCTGATTAGGGAATTGCAATTTGCGATTCCCTGAACAGGTAATCGCAAATAGGGAATACCTATTTGCGATTACCTATTCACATGTATCATGCATTTCCTTAATGCAAATTTGGCATTTAGGAAATGCAATTACCACAAACTCAAGATGGTGGTAAGCATGTACAATTTTAAAAAATGCATTTCAAATGCATTTTTAAAAATGACATGTAGGGCAGACATGCCCCTTGGGCATGTGTATGTTTTACATGTCCAGAAATATTTTTTTGGGGTGCATCAAAGGGGGTCTTTGGTCCCCAGCACCCTGGGGTTTGGATTACCTAATTTTCGAATTCCTAACAGGAATTCACAAATTAGGTAATGCAAAACCATTTGCACCCATGGGCCTACAGGGATGAATGGAGTCCCATTCCCTAATTATGATTCGGTAATAGCGATTGTGAGTTTTAAGAAATCGCTATTACCGAATCGCAATTTTCATACATCGCATTTTGCATTTTTTAAATAGCGATTACTTAAATAAAAATCGCTATTTAGGAAATGCAAACCGGGATGATGATACATCTGGCCATTAGTTTCCAGCCACTGCAGCATGCACATGAGGCAGTGGGTTAGCAAATTGCATCACTAACTGATTTCAGTTTTTTGGCTTTGGTCAATGTTTTTTTTAGAGATTGCCTTCCAACAACAAGGTTTTGCGCAAGCCATGACAGAACAAAACAAGAATTGACAAAGCCAAAAGGCTGGTGACCAATACCAGACCTATTTTCTTTTCCAATTATTGTTTCACTGTGTTTAAGTATTCTAAAACAGTGCATGTTTTTCAGCTGTCTCCAAGTGTACTTCTCCCCTTCCTGTTTTTCCCACGTGCCGACCCTCCACTGTCTGTTTTCCACAGCGCCTCCCTTCTACAATTCAATGTCTGACTTGCTTCCCCAGCACCACCTTCTCACCCTCTTGTTGTCAGTGTGCATGCTTCTCGCCCCCCTTCCAAGTTTCCATTGTCCATCTGCTTGTACCAATCTATCCCAACCAACCTCCATTGTCTGCGTTGCCCCTTCTCTCCCTTCCTCAGTTGTCCATATTGTCTAACCACCCACAGTACATCCATTGTCTGTCTTGCCCTCTTTCCCCACCCACTCTCCCTTTTACCTTCAGCCAAGCTACACAGCAGCCGAACTGCTGTACAACACGTGTAGACAACATCGCCAAACTAGTACCTCTTGCAGGTAAGATATATTAGCTTCTGCCAAAGCTTATGAGAGACGCTCCTATTGCTGTGGTTTGCAACATATGATGCTCCTCTGAAGATGCATAAAATGCTATAAACCAAAAAGGTAACTGATTAAACAAAGGGCAGCTTACCCATTACTTTAAGAAAAACACCAGCATGTAAGAGGAGGGATTGTATGTATAAAAATCAGCACAACCTAGTTAGGCAACAGTTGGTGGCACTTCAAATGAAAATCTTCAACGATGCTGAGAAAAAGAACCAAAAATCTGTATTTTTACCCACCTGCATTCTGTTTTAAGGCGTCCGGAGAACAAATCAAGGGTAATTGTAGGTACTCTGGTGACCACAGCATGCACCCACACAGAACTGGGAGTACATTTAGAGAAACATACGGTGTAATGGCATGTTTTCAAGATGTGGAACACAATGCGCACACCTGCACTGAAAGTTTGTAAGTTTATTAACGAGGTATACTTATTTTAATTAGGTATAATTAGTGCTAAAATGACAGTCATGTACCACTCTATTTTCTACCGATGTCGAAGTTTGCACATAACACCCATTGTGCCACAAATCCAGGGGGTAGGAGGTGGGGCTTCATAAGGATAAGATTTCTATTTCAAAACAGTCTATATTCAAATGGAAACATGGGGAGATAGTAATTAATTGGGAAAAGCGACTTAATTAGAATGCTTAAGGTTTAGATATATTATTTGTGTTTTCTATATTATTTCTACTACCTTGTCACCCTCCAGAAAATCTGTGTTTTTTTTACAAAATGTTTATTTGGGGACCACTTTTTCCTGCTCACACTGATGTGAGGAATAACCCATAGATAATACAATATTTGTAAATATTTTAATGTAAGTATCAAGAAGTTGAAGAGCTGGCTATTCAACTAGTCTTCTTGCAGGACCATCGAGGCTGCCTGTATTTAGGCCCAGCCTCACCACACGCCTACAAGCCTCTACTCAGCGCCTGTATAATCTCATGAGTGACAAGCAGTGCTCCACCAACCCACCTTGCATTACATTAACACTGACTGAAAGAGAGAGTGACTGATTATGTTGCTAATGTGTAAATTATTTAGACTAGTGGCCTCATTATGAGTTTGACAGACGGGAAAGCCCATCTGCCAAACTCCCAACAGGGTGGCCACCGCCTTTGTGGCGACCACTCCGCCGGACCTATTAGGAGTTTCCTGCTATGTTGGCGGGCGGAAACCTTGGTTCCACCTGCCAGCCTAGTGGTAAACAGGCTACAGCATTGTCTCCAGCTCATAATAGAGTCAGCAGCAATGCTGTAGCCTGCCGGGTGCACCAGCTCCCTTGCAAGGTCCACTGTCTGCACGGTAGACAGTGAACATTGCAATGGTGCTGGGCAGGGAGACCCCTGCCCATGCCAAGTCATGGGCAGTGCAGGGACCCCCCGGTTCCCACTGCACCTGTTCTCCACCAGCCTTTTCATGGTGGTAAAACTTCCATGAAAACGCTGACAGAGAACAAGGTTGTAATCTGCAGTGCAGCGCTGCATGTAGCGCTGCCCTGGCGGATTACGATCTCTGCCACCGCCAGGCCGTCGGGATCATGGATCTTGGCAGTGCTGGTGGAACCCTGAGGGTCTGACCCCCAGGGTTGTTATGTGGTGGTCGCACCACCACAGCAACAGATGGTGGTCCTGACCACCACCCCAAGACTGGATGTCTAAAGATCGCCAGCCTTGTAATGAGTCCCTAGGTCACTTGGCGCAGGTCTTGCTAATGTTTTGCTGCTCTTAGAACCTTTGAGTAGGTAGTCCCATAGGATAACACTGAGCTGACAAAGATGCTGAGGGAACGAATTTCAGCAGGTGGGACTTGGTATGAAATCACTCGCTCTCTTCAACGAGCAGTTTATACCACGGTCTGTGTGAAGATGAAGATGTACACAAACAATGTCTCTTGGGGGCTTTGATGTTTCAGGTCTGACGAGGATAAATTGTGAATCCATTTAAATGCTAGGCATCCTAACTTAAACTTGATATTATCTTTAAAGGAAAGCCAGTGTAAGGATTTCCTGGCTGCAGTAATGTGTCTTAAAATCAAGCATACTGGGTCAATCTGTGCTCTTTGCAAACAATGGACCTGAGCTGCAGGCAGGCCAGGGTGAAATGTGTTGTACTAATGAAGCAATTACTTATGACAGACCCTATTAGGATAGAGAGAAACAGAAAGATAAGTCAAAGTTTACTCACTTGTCAAAAACAGCTACTGACTACTGTACTGACCTGGTATTTAATAGACATGTTGACCTTAAATGTTACATCCAGATTTTGTACCCTTTTTGTTGCAGTTATGTATAGGCTTAAAAGATCAAGGTTAGGTAGACTTCTCATTTCATTTCAGCACAAAACACAATATACTTTGTCTTGGAGCTCTTCGACTGCAGAATGTTTCGGCTTATCCAACATTTAACTTCCTCAAGGACTATATTGTTATTGTTTCTGAGTCTTTGAAAATGTTAAAATAATTCTGAGTGTCTGAACACTGACTGGTTTGGAAATATGTTGAACAGTGGGGTCAGGTAAACATTAGGTAGCACAAGAAATGGAGGAGACTCATGTGGAACCACTTATCTTAATTGTCAAAGAGTAACAAAATCAAGCAAGTTCTGTTTACTGGGATGCACCACTGTGGCATTCTATCAATATATTAGTGTATTCCATTGTGTTGAAGGCCACAGAAAGATCCAAAATTACTAGCATGCAGGCCATGCACCATCCACCGTCCTGAGCTTGTCATCCAAAAACCCAAAACAGAAGCCTGAGTCCCATGTCTTCAGAAGGACCCTGTTGTTTTGGAAATAGACATTTATCAGTCTTAGGATGCTCCTGAAGCTGTTGGTCCATCATTTTCTCCAGGGTTTGGAAATCAGTACACTGAAAACTGGCCTAAAAGGGCATTACCCAAACCTAATCCTACAGACCCTACAGATATTCTGCAAAATCAGCTGATATAGGGTAAGAGTCAACTTGAAATTTCACTTTTACTTGTCTTTCTTTACAAGGAAATATTTTTACCTCCCCCCACACACATTTAATTAAGCATTGAAAAAGCTGATGGTTTGGGCTTTTGTGGAATGAAAAGTTTATCATTCTACACTAACACACACAGCATGGGCGCAGCATTGTCAGCGATGGTGTATCTTTCCCTAAAACACACACCGGGTACAACAATCTACCTGGTGGTAGATTGTTTGTTTATGAAAAAAATCAAAACACTACGTGCACAAAAAGCTGTGAAATACCTTTTATATTGTATCCATAAGCGGCAGCTCCTCCGCAATGGCGGAGGAGGGTCGCCCTGCTGGCTCACATCCAGCAACAGAAAAATAAAACAATATTTCATTTATTTTTATTTTTCTGCTGCTGGGTGAGCCAGTGAGTGCAGGAAGGGACCGGGCTCGGCCATGGGAGGGGGGAGGGTGGGAGTGGCGGATGACCTTAACTGCGCATATCTGTTTGGCTGGCCGTTCTAGGCTTGTCAAAGAGACATGCGCAGATAGGTTTCTCCAACCCAGTTGTATTTGACAGCCGGGTTGGAGAAATAGCACAGACTACCTGTGACTTAGCGCTGCTCTAATGCTAGGTAATAGCATGAGAACAGCGCAGGGATTGCACAGGGAGTCTTTCATGTTGTCCCAGGGACTGCTGGGACCAGGAAGTGGAGGAGCACGAGGCAGCTGGCAGCACCAGGTAAATGTTTTTTTTAATTAACTTCCCCCCGAGCTCCCCTCTTGACCCCCTCCCCCCCCATGCCAACCACGCCACACCACTTATAATTTATGTCGGCTGCTGCTGGTATCTGTATGTGCATACACCCCTCATATCTCGCATCCCTCTCACAGTGCTACATTCCCTATTAGTTACTTTTCTCAACTCCTCTCATCTGGCTGGTATCCCCCTGTGCTCCTTCAGGAGTTACATAGTTTTATACTTTGTTCATTGTCTGTGAAGGTGCTCCCCGGATATCTAAACATCTATCTTCACAGAGAAGCATTCTCTGCCAATCTCATTTTCCCTTGTGTGTAGCTGAACAACCTATACGATTGCAAAATTATATATTTTTTTATTATTATGTACTACTGTTACTGTTTGAAAGATTACCTTCTGTGCAGCTTTTAGACATAAGTGTTATGTAAATATTAATATATTACAAACGGAAAATCAAATGAATTGAACATTCAAAATGTAACTTTTCTTTAAAGCCAGCAATTTAACTGTGTTGTGCTTTGATTTTTGTGGGGATGGAGAGAGATGATCGCATCGGAGGCCTAATAGGGCAGGTTCAGTAATCACTGATAGGCTCCGTGCCTTGTTATGTCTGTAAGGTGGCCGGACTGAATAAATTATGCAGGAAGGGCACTGTTTTGTATTTCACTACTGGGAACCTTATAACAGATTTTAATGGTGGGTTCTTTACTCTTTCAGAAAAAGGTATCCAGTTCATGTAGGTGACTAAACGGGATTTTAAAATGTAAAAGTCAGCTTAGTTCCATAAAGGAAACATTTAGAGACAAGCAATTAGTTTCACCTATGTGTAAAATGTGATAGTTAATCCTTTTTATTTTTTAGAGGAGTATCATTTATTTCTAGTGTTGCTTATTGGTGTTGATATGTTCCATAGTCAGTTGCAATTATTATAAGGCATTTTCACTTTTTAGACAGCCAGTAATTAGGGATTTTTTTTTTTTTTTTCTTGCAGAACCACCACCATAGAGGAGATGTGAAAGGTACAAATTGAAAAGGTGGAGGTAGGTTAGGTATGGATGGTTAGCTAATTTAGTTTAGGTATGTG
The DNA here is from genome assembly GCF_031143425.1 of Pleurodeles waltl. Classification (NCBI taxonomy): domain Eukaryota; kingdom Metazoa; phylum Chordata; class Amphibia; order Caudata; family Salamandridae; genus Pleurodeles; species Pleurodeles waltl. The sequence goes on along the minus strand of NC_090440.1, from coordinate 100,334,920 downwards.
GCCCAACAAGGCCAAAATCGCCACAGCACATTTACAAAGTGGCACAATGCATGCATTTGTAACCCCTTGCACCAGGCATGATGGATTCAAGGGGGGCATTTCACCATTAGGCCGAAAAATAGTGCAAATCTAAAAGATTTCTTAGTGCAGGTATTGAAAGAAGGCACACCATAATTTATAATAATGGGCCTTAATGTGCTTTGCAGGATTCGCGTAAAAATTCCCTAACTACCGCCATGGTGTGGCGTATCTTGAATACGGCGCACACATGGTGGCATCAGGGGGCACTAATGGGCATTGGATGCAGCCCCACTTTTCTTAAATTTGCCCCATGGTATGTTAGATGGTGAGTCTGTCCAAGTCCTTTCATTGACCAGGCCACAGTGTGTTCATCTATATTAATGAATCTCAACAATTGCATTAGAGAATCACACAAAAGTGTTTGCTCGACTGCTAGTCATGTGATCAGAGCTGTCCTGCGCTTTGAAACCAAGGTCGAAGATCAAGAAAACAGGTCAACATCCTATAACCTGGAGCCAGTGGACTTCACAAAGGAAGAAATGACACGATATACACATATTCTATAAGTGGTACTTTAAAAAGATCTCAAGCCGCAAACACTGACATCATCATAAAAAGAGCTCAAAACGTTCAAAAAGGAAAAGTGGACCAATGTGAAAGAGCCGGGATGATTTGGTTCAGGCTGCTTCCCACTCAACATAACAAACATGGGGCCAGATGTAGCAACTTTGGAAATTGCGACTTGCAATTTGCGAGTCGGAGCGACTCGCAAATTGCAAGTTGCAATTTCCAATGCTGAACGGTGTCTCAGACACCGTCTGCGAGTCGCTATGGGGTCGCAAAGACCCACCTCATTAATGTTAATGAGGTGGGTCGCAAATTGCGGCCCCATACCGACTATGGCACTCGCAAACATGGAGGCCTGCTGTAGTCAGCAGACCTCCATGTTCGTGAATGCTTTTAAATAAAGCAGTTTTTTTTTTTTTAAGTGTAGCCCGTTTTCCTTAAAGGAAAACGAGCTGCACTTAAAAAAAAATCCGAAACCTTTTGTTTCGTTTTTTTTTTCAGGGCAGGTAGTGGTCCCTTGGACCACTACCTGCCCTGAAAAAATGTTTTGGGGTCCATTCACAAGTTTGCGAATGGGTTACCATCCATTTCAAGTGGATGGTAACTGCGACTCCATTTGCGACCGCATACGCGGTCGCAAATGGAATTGCATACCATTGCGAATCGCAAATAGGAAGGGAACACCCCTTCCTATTTGCGATTCGGAAATGCATTTTGCGAGTCGGTCCCGACTCGCAAAATGCATTTCTGCATAGGAAACACGCATTTTCGAGTCGCAAACGGCAAATTTTGCCGTTTGCGACTCGCAAAGTGCTTCCTACATCTGGCCCATGGTCCTTATTGTGATTTTTAGGGACTGCAGCAGCACCAATATTATAGGTAGGAGCACATGGGCATAAAGTTGCTGTTGCAGCAGCAGCTTAGTGCAAGCATCATGATGGGCAAAGGGCTGAAATTTGCTTGTTGGGTGCTTTGCTTTTGGAGCAGTGGCAGGGGGCATCCATAGCATTCCAGGCCCTCTGTTTCTGAAGCAGTGGCCTGTCACATGCCAGGCAGGGTCAGGAGGTTTGCAGGTTTCACCACAGAGGCTATGCTTCTTCAGTAGGTGCCAGACAAGAGCACAGGGAGGGCAGAGGAGGCTGAAAGTTGCATGCCAGACAGGGCCGCAGTGAGGAACCAAAAGCAGCCCTGGCAAAAATGTTTATGCCAGTTGCCTGTTGTCTCCTTGGGCAATCTCTCCCTTTCTATCCATTCATTCTCTCTCCTCTCTCCTCTGATCTCTTTCTCTCTACTTTCCTCCTCACTCACTCTCATTTTCCCTCTCTTGAAGCTGGGGAGCAGCTACCTCGTTCAGTGGCACTGAGGTTCGCAGCCCTGAGGGCCCATTCAGCAATGAGTGTGCTGTATTTTACAATTCTAACATCAGCCAAGGAGTACATTTTCCTTGCTTGCACTAGAGACCAGGGCATCCTTGCTATGCTACTTCTTCCTCCGCGTGTCTACTGCAATTAACCTTGGTGAGCGTGGGAAAGTGACAGTGGCACTAGGGGCACCCCTGCGCTTTCCAGCAAGGGAAATGCCCGGTGGAATAGAAGGCCTGTGCAGCCCTAATGCCAGGTGCTTTGCTTTGGCGGGAGCAGCCAGCAAGAGCATGGACAGGGATGGCATTATGAAAATTGCCCACTAAGGGTACTACTTCTGCAGGAGTGACTGGGTGCCAACATAGGTAATGGCACAGGGGTGATGATAGTGACAAGAGATAACGGCCATGAGCACAGGGAGGGGAAGAAGGCTGAAAGTTGGGTGGGTGAAGAGTGAAAAGGAAAGGGGACTAGAAAGAGGCGGGTGACATATTAGATAGTGAAAAATGCAAGATGCAGGACCACTTCTTGCATGAATGGGACAAGGTAACTGTAAGAAATAGGGCTTCTACTTGAGAGAGATGAAAGCCCCACTCAAAAAGCAATCACAGTCGTTGTCAGGGTGAACCAAAAAAGTCACTAAATAAACCTGTGCCCAACCCTCTAGTAGTTCGGCATAAAAAATGTCAGACTTAACTTAGAGGCAATGTGTAAAGTATTTATGCACCACTAAAATAGTAATAAAGTGAAAACACAATATAAGAAAAACTAATATAGACAATTACAGTAAAATGTAACTAATAAAATTACACCACAAGGACAAAAATCAAATGAGTAGAACCAGAAGTATGAGTTTTTACATTTTTAGGGCTGTGTGACTTTTTTCCCTCCTGCCCCTTGTTGTCTGGGCTCCTCCCACTCCCCACTAGCCATAAGAAAAAAACTGATGGTGCCACTATGACGTGTGCTGGTGCTGGCTGCATCAGGGCTTTTTTTCTAATGTTACTTATAGCCATGCTGCACAGCCACACTCCTGTACATCACGGCTAAAAGACATTGGCATAGGCTAAAACTACTGACTTTGCCAATGCTTGTTTTGCTTTGCAGTCTCTCAAAATATAAAAAGAACCAACATGACATCTAGGGGCATATTTATACTCTGTTTTTGCTGAATTAGTGTCAATGTTTTTTACGCTAATTCAACACAAACGTAACTCCATATTTATATTTTGGCACTAGACATGTCTAGCGGCAAAATATTGGAGTTGAAGTCATTTTTTGGATGCGTGAACCTACCTTGCATCAATGAGATGCAAGGTAGGTGTTCCCGCCCAAAAAATTACTCTAAGGCCCTAAGGCCTTATTTATTCTCCCATACAAAAATGGTGCACGGGAGGGAGGCGGGCCTAAATAATGGTACTAAGCATACCTAGCGTCATTATTAAATGCCTGGGTCAGGGCAGGCGTTAGGGGACCTGTGGGCCCATTTCCATGGTGGAATGCCATGGAATAAGTCCACTGGTGCCCTTCCCTAGCTCCAGGGACACCCCCACCCACATCAGAGGGACAGTGGAGGATGGGGGACCCCATCCCAGGTAAGTATAAGTAAGTAAAGGTAAGGATTTTGTGTTATTTTTTAAAGTGCCATTGGGGGCCCTGAATTGGGCTCCCCTACCTGGCACTAGGTGCTGGTCATTGGGGTGGTGGGCATGACTCCTGTCTTTTATAGGACAGGAGCCATGTGGTATGTTAGGTTTTGCATCAAGAAATGACGCTAGGTAGGTTAGAGTCATTTTTATTGACTCTAACCAGCCTAACTTCATTTTATGGTGCAAAACCCTCTTTCCCTTACCGCCACCCTCACCCAGCTAACGACAATGTTTTTGACGGTAGCCCACCCTTTGTGCCGGATTGCACCATTCCATTAATATGGCGCCCTGGAAAGGCGCAAGCCGGCACCATACTTTTTGATGCAAAACTGTGTAGCACAGTTTTGCATCAGAAACTATGAATCAGGGCCCTGGTGCTTAAGCACGTTTGGACAGAGAACTATTCTGGAGTGCGTTTTAAGTCAGACAATTCCAAGATAGCCAGCAGTGCATTAGGGCACATGTGCACACATCGGTGGACATCTTGGAATTAATTTTGTCACAAAAAAAGGATTTCAAGATGGCTTCCCATGCATGCACATGCCTGATGATGCACTGGAATTCACCTTGGAACTTTTTTTTGTTACAATTTAATATTAATCTAGCTTTCTAAGAAAGCTAATAGCTATTTTTTAAATAAAAAATTAAGAAATAAAGTGCGAAGACTACAAAAACACGAGCAACTGGTGATTTAACTGGACTTGGGACCCTGTCAGCACATAAACATAATCATTTGCATGTTGCTCCAGTTCATTACGTGAAATGAGTTTAAAACTCATTTCATCAGAACATTAGTAATTACCGTGTCCACTCATATTCCTTCCTGTTGCTTTCCCCACAGGATAAGCCTTCTTCCTCTTAAACACCTGGTGGTACCTCCAACGCACCTCTGCCTGCAGCTTGACCTTCCATGAGATCAGGCAGCACTCGAAGTTCCAGCCCATGAGCCTGGATTGGATGGAGAGGTGTTGAACCATTGCTGCTTCGCTGTCTGGATCTGTAGAGTGCTTGGAACCAATCACACCACTGTATGATGCACAACCAACAGCCCCCCAGCTCTGTCCTAATCCCCACCAGAACAAAGTAGTCCTATTGGAGGAGTAGAAAGCCAGGGTCTTCACTGTGTGAATGGCTCGGTCTCTCCAGCTGGAGTGAGACCCCTCCCACATCTGGACTCTAGTGCCAGTTCAGCCACCACTGGCAATACGGAACGTTTGAAGAACCATTTGGCAACTCCATAATATAACTGATACATTTTATGGAACAAGTCAAACAAAGACTGCAATTGGTAGATTAAAACAAAAATGGTTACTCTCATTGCACTGATGAAGGACAATGCCATCTTAATTATGATGGGAAATGCAGATTCGTACCTTCCAATTGCGAACCAGAATACCATTGTCATAATATTGTCTGACGTAAATATCGTGTCCTAAGGTATTGTTTACAGAAATATCGCTCGGTTGTTGTTGCTCATAGAAAACCTACACCCAATGGGTCGATGTTTTTCCTATAAATGTATATGAACCAATAATTACTGCAGACAATAGTTGTAAAAACGCTATTCTGAAATACACCCCAGGCAAGTCCACGTGAAATTGTATTTTTTAAGCAGTCTAGCTAGCAGCAACAACTCTGTGCGAACAGGCATTTTAAAATTCGTGCTTGCTCACATTCACACATCAGTCCGATCCCTAAATTGTGTCAAGTTACACATTTTATAGCATCTGTCCTGTTCTGTTTTTAATATGAGCTGCTAAAATTAAAATCTGGCTTTTGCAAGCCTGAATTAGTGTGAAGCAATAATTAATGATGACACTTTATTGCATAGCACCTCAGAACATATGGTGCTCTTATTAGACATTAAAAAATATATTCCAATAAATCTCATTGCGACATCACTAGACCACAACAAGTAAAGAAACTCCTGGGGGCAACAAATAATTGGAGTGCAACCGTTCCAGTCTTTGGCGGTAAAAGGGGAATTTTAAATCCATGAAAGATTGCAGAAAAGCAAAGAACTCACCCACGGCAAACAGGGCCACAACAACAAATTTCCCCACAAGCGTATATGCGTAATCACATTAGTCATTTCCTGGCATAAAATTCTCCTTTCCAGATTATGCGTTTATTAACCAACCCATTTGTTCTGATTTGTTACTCCAATGACTGTTAGTAGGTCACGCTCCACTTCCACCCGAAACAGTATTCCAGTATTTAATAGGAAGCCATCAATTATGGTTTTTCCAGCAAATGTGCAGGCTATATCTTAATCACCGGGTTTATATAAAGCTTAATGAAGAGATTGATTCTCAATATTTTCAATTTAAGCCTAAGAGGACTGAGCCCCACAGAGATGTTTCCAAGAAGTCACTTACAAAACGAATCACAAAACATCTATGTATAACAAGCGGTATTTCTTTCACATCCTTTTTATTTTATGTTCTAGTGCCTGTGTGCAAAAGAGGACACATCTGAAAAAGGTGTGAAAATAATTTTAGTGCAGTGCATAGAGAATTACATTATGAACAAAGTTAGTTTTAGAAGAAATATGTGGAAATGCAATGGGTTTGAGTTAAGGTGGATTTAAGGTATCATTAGGATGTCAATTAAAGGTGGACAAAAAGGAGCAAGATATGTGATTGGAGGAAGCCATTTGCATAGTGTGTGGGTGTGTCCTAAGTGGAATCTGGTGAGAAATTTGAAATGCTTTAAGAGGACTTGATTGAGGGATTGTCATTAAACAAGAGAAGCAGATTGGAGGAAATGTAGTTGATCTCAATTTAGAAAGACCTTGCTGAATCACAGCTACATTAAATAGCCCTGTTCCGAAACTATGTGCAATTAGTGGGCTGCTTGGAGTGAGATTCTTCATTCATAAATTCCAAGGTTTCCCCACAGATTGGCGTATGAGGCATTACATGCTGTGGTGTTTCCGATATTGGGTTCCCTTCTGAGAGATTTGACAGAGGGTGTTATCATTTGCTTATAAATCTCATAGGTAAAGAGCCCACTGGCCGTTTTGAGAGTTACACTGTGCATGGTCTCACTAGCTAAAGCCATTGACTGTGTTGTAATAGCCAACCACATTGCACTGGGCTTGTGCTGTGGCGAGTTACATGATAGCTGACTATGTCCCCGATTCTGAGTAGAATAGGCGTTTACCTCACCTGGTAAATAATATCACCTTGCAGTGAGTTAGCAGTATTTACCTCTTATTTCAAGTTTTTGCACTGGGAAATGGGGCGTAATATGCGGAATCATAATTTAAAGTACCAAATTTTGTGTGTTTTGTGCTTCATCCAAGCCATTGCCAGTTTTCCCTGCCAAAATCTGTCAAATAAACCCTCGGCTGTGTTAAAAATTGCACAAATTGAAATGTCAATCACTGTACGAATTCCTGTTTGCACAGGGATATGAATTTAGACCACAGGTAGGGCTGTATGGTATATTGGTATACCAGGCTATATGGTATATTTAGCCATTGGTAGATGAATGAATGTGACATGTATTGTGTAATGTATTCTGGTTTGTGGCAGAACTTGAGACTGGTTGTGTGTTCTCTGAAATGGCTAGACTTCACTTCTGGCCCAAAGACCGGGCATTCTCAGAGGGAAGAAAACACGCCTGAAGACAACGCAACGAAAAAAGGGGTCAGTCGACGGAGACAGAGAGACAGGTAAGATCCAGATGGTAATGATGATAATGTGAATCAGCTCTTCACAAAGGCACATTTAATCTTTTAGTTTCCATTGCGTTACATTAGAAGCAGGTCTTTAACAACCATGCATTACTCCAATATGGTGCTTAACGCCAGGATAAAGTAAGGGTATCTCTGTCAGTAGCCCCCTGCCACCAGGTTACTGCCAGAGAAGTGAAAGGGAAGAGAGCATCGGTCCAGCAGAGCTACTGTCATCAACAATAGAGGAGAACAGACTAGTAAATGACAAGGAAGCCCAGGGAAATGGAGAAGTGGGAAAACTGGTATAGCTCATCCTAACGCAGAGAGAACTGCCATGGGAAGGGAAAACACACAATAATATGAGGAGACGCCAAAAGTCTGTGAACTAGATCAAAAGTGGATGAAGCCCAACAACCTCTGTTGATATGCATGGACCTTCATGCTTGCAGTGCTTTTAACTAACACTGCCTCTCATAGCTCGGAAGTGAAACCAACAGCTGACCCTCGGGCCTGAGCTTGGCAGCCCAAGGCGTAAAGGACAGTCCCACTTTCTACCAAACCATCCTTCAGAGCTTCCAGTCCTGTGTAAACTTATGCTGTAACTTGTTAGGGCCTTTGGACAACCATGCCCCAACTGTCTGGGGACATAGTTGCATAAGACTGACCCTTGGACAACCGGAAGGCCGTGATAGAAAACTGACATTTTGTTTCTGTGTAGATTATCTTGGTGGTTAGAGCAGCAGGGAGTGATATCAGCAGCGATTGCTGCTGACTTTAAAAATGGTGGGGCATTACGGTAATACAATAAAATATACATACTTGAAAACGATAAGAAAGACTTACCTCAACAATCTTCTTTTACTGCAAGCACTCCTAGTTCAGGGGGTTAATCCTCCTGCCTAGCAATGTGTTTCCAATCCTGGTCGGGAAAAAATGAGCCTGAGCCCCCCAGCCAATCCAAGCACTGATCTTATACTGCATATAATAGAAAGCTGCATAAAAGCAGTGTTAGGATTGGCTGGGGTATGCCTGTACAACGCTCCATTGAAGACAGATAGAGCTGTGTCTTTGCTGATGCAGCTCCACTGTAGCCTTCAATGTGGAAGGCTGAACAGCGCATGTCAGATTGTCCACAGCAAAAATACCAGCCAATCTGACACGCGCAGTTTAGTTTCAGCCTCAGCTGCTCGTTTGACCCACTGAGAGGTCTGCCCCATTAAGAAATACATTTGAATGGATGTACGTACGGGGCTAATTTCATTTGTCAAAATTATCCTGAGAGTAGCGGCTCGCTGCAGTAGGGGATCAACAACCCTGCGCACTTATGAAGAAACCGCTACTGGATATCAGAGTTCTTTCTGATATCTTCACTTTACTGAATCATCTAACAAATTATTTTGTATTTGTCACTTGGGCACCAATACAAGCCACCAGAGGTCGGGTTCATTAAGTCTAGTCTGTGGGGTTATTTTGAAAAAACTCTGGATGGATGGGAAGGGATGGAGTGAACGAGGATGTCAGTCGACCCTAACTGCCCCTTTAATAAAGTGGAATTGCTGGCAGAACTTTTAATTTTGGTGCCAAGTCCCCTTGTTGTTGTTTACTATTCCTCAGTAATTCACCTGGAGATATGCACAAGAGCCATCTAATCTTGATGGAGTAGGTTATCCTATTATTTGTCCCACAAGGATGAATTGTGGCACTTGTGATCAGCCCATTATCACTTAGTCATTTTGAAAATTGCATGATTGTTGATCGTGTAGCACATCTGTGCTGATTGTTGGTCGTGTAGCACATCGGTGCTGTGTTTGTTGTTCCTGAAAAGTGTCTGATGCACTGGTTCCCAACATGTGGTCCGGGGACCCATGGGGGTACGCAAAGCTTCCTTAGGGGGTCTGCAACTGCTTAGCAAATTGAATAATATTAACAGATTAGCTCCCCAGCTTTCAGTAATGACTGAATGGGGGTCCCCGGGTTCCAATAATGATTCAATGGGGTCCTCAGGTTCCAGTAGTGATAAAGTGGGGGTCCACAGAAGTCAAAAGGTTGGGAACCACTGGTCTAATGTGTTCTGTTGGATTTGAGTCCATCCTTTGGGGACACAATGTATGTTACATAGCCTTACATAGACAGGATAGCTTTCATTCGGTGTCAATGAGCATTCAATAGAACGAGTTGATGTATTGATAGCCCTTCAACATGAGAACGGGCATAAGAATGGGTCCTGGAGCGCTGGCATGCAGTGATGCTCCGTGGTTGCTCTGGAATGTGATATGTAGAATGGGATATTCATTCATTCTCATTTCTTCCCTTCCTCCCTCACTCCTCCGCCTTCATCCCTCTCTCCTCCTCTACGCATTCTTGTGTCTCCGTCCCGCTGCCACTTCCCTTCATCCCGACCCTTCCTTTTTCTGCCCCCCTTCCTTCTACCCCTCGCTCCCTTCTCTTTCCTCTCTCGCCCTATTCTGTGGTCTCTCACTAATCCTAGCGAGTTCCTTCTCCGTTTCCTTCCTCTCGCCTTTCTCATTACCCCCTCTAGCTTGTTCAGAATACTCGCAATTTGCAAGAGTAAAAATAAACACTCACCCTTGCACATGTTGCTTAATGTGCGAACATTACATTTTTCAACATTTTACTAATAGACAAAAAGAAAGTGGCAACATTATTTTTATTACTGGAGCCGAAGCCTTTGGAAAAAACACTTTAATAACACAGCCTTTTTCTCCTAAACTTGGACTAGGTGCTCCCCGGGGGACTGCTGCAGAAGCCTTATACTGTGCAGACCGATGAAAGTAAAATGCATTTCTTAGCAACTTAATTATAAAAAAGGCATTTCACCTTAGCAGAATCTTGCTCTCAGATATGCTAATCAAAGTATGTGGCACAAGCAAGACAGAAAGAGTGCCAGAGTGCACATCAGCATGCAAGAGCTATTTGGGGACGAGGACTGGTGTTGAGGAAAGATCTGGAATGATGTGCATTCTGGCATGACCTATATTGCTCACCGGCATGGGGCTGGAGTTGTAGGGGAGGTGGGGGGGAAATGTCACTTATCTCTTCATTCTCGGATTTGGTGAGTTACACTGCATTAGTGTCACCAGGAGGAATACCAATGCAGCAATTTTCTTTTTGCCCTTTTTTAGGGTCGAGCGCACAAGCTTGTAATCTCTCTTTGGGCTTGTAACCACACCTGTCACTTACATTGGTTTGTCGGCTTGCCTTTTAAAATCTGCTTCATTTCATTAGTGCAAGGCATGCATACGTCATGCCTTTTGGGTGTTTAGCTCTCCTTGAGCGCACCGGCCAACTACTGAAAATTTACGAGGCTTGATGCTTTCAGCCTGGTTTCTGCACTACTTTATCTTTTTATTTTCCAAACAGCATTATCGCGCTGGGTTTTACAAAGTGGGTTTGTGCTGTTTTTTTTATTTTTTATTTCAGCACGATCACGCTGCATTTTACATAGCGCTATCAAACTTGCTTTTTCCTTTCAATTTGTGTGGCAAGAAAAGTTTGGTTATGAGTTTAGAACGCTAATAGCTCTAACTCCAGCAAATGCAAGACCCGTTGCATTGCAAATGCTTGTTGGTTTTACCACCCATTCCAAGTGCCATAGTTCGGATTTAACAATAAAATGGTAATACCGCACATTTTCCTGTTCCAAGCTGCAAAACTCAAAGTTGACGTTTTGCCCCTCACAAATTTCACCTAGTTTTACCTGTCGAAAATTGCCCAGAGTGAACAAAAAAAAAAGCAAAAAAAAAAGAGCGCCGTGAAACATGCACACAATTTATAGCGCCAAATCTGGTGAAAACTCCTATTTGTGCCCAAGTCTGGATTACCGTCCACGCAAGTAAGGGAATCCCTCTGCCCATGAATGACGTTTCTTTTATGGAACACGCACTGGGTCTAATAGAGCTCAAAAGAGGTACAATGTGCATTCCACTCATTGCAGGCTGAAGGTTTGGGACCTTTGAATGGGAGGAGACATGGTTCCAGTGTAACTGTAGAACAGGGACTCCTACACTTCATGGTCCCCTCACAACATCTGTCCAGTGGCGTAATGAAACTGGAGGCGGCCCCCCCTTCGTAGAACATGGCCGGGGCTCTCCTTCAGACTCACTCAAGCCAGGTGCCCCCTGGAGCTTGGGCCCGCACCGCAGGGCCTTTGTTACACCATTGCATCTGCACCTTACCGAGATGAAAATTGTTCAGGCAAGGCAACTGAGCTAAGACCTACCAGGGGAAGAAAGATGGCAGCCCCAGCAAGGTGGTGGATGAGGGTGGAATATTCAGTGAAGGATGGTGCCCTCCGTCATGGGTACCCACAGATTCTTCTTCAAAGTTTTGGGGCTTCCCTGCATACATTGACAGGGTTAGGCAGTTGCGCTGTTCTTGTCGCTTTCCTGCTGACAACCCTACTTGTGTAATGTGGCGGACTTCGCAGCTCTCTTGCAAGTGCAGTCCTGCAACACCAGCCTGGAACCACTAGATACATTTATAGACATTGAACGCTTTATCAAGTTTAGGGCATTTCATTTAGAAAGTGACCCAGTAGGTGGAACAAAACATCTTGATACATTTTCGGTTTGTTGCCAAATTGAACTACCCAAGAAAAGAAATTTATCCTGGTGTGTCATTTGTTTTCCACTCACAGGCTTTTCCTGATGCTAGAACCAGTGGATATAACTCAAAACATTAGATATCAAATCGGTTGCGAAGGAGCTCAAAGATGTAATTGTGACATTTAAAAGGAAGGAATGTCTAATGCCATACATTGCTAATGTATCTTTAACGGTATTGTGCTGATCCCAGCAATCGGTCCTATACTAGGTCAGACTAGCAGTGTTTCCTATGTCTCCCCTTGACAACGTATCTCTGAATTTAAGCAATTCACGAGTAGCACTGATTGGAGTTCCATCAGGACCAGCCACTGGCTAGCGTACGCTGATATCTGGTGCCAATGCCTTGTGCCAAAAAACCTCCTTCAAGTCCGAGACTGCCTATTGTGTGTGAACGCTGCCTGCAGTAATGAGGCAACCAGAAGATGGATGCTGCGGGCTATCATCAGCGATGTCTTTGTCTTTGCTGGTTGCAGGCTCTAGCCTCTGGTGAAAGTATTTTTAAGGATGCAAGGATATAGATTGAAAGAGTAAGGTAGACCCAGAGGGAGGAATTATTTTCACCCTTAAATGGAAAAGAATTAGGTTCAGGGTTAGAATCATTCATTGGGCAGTGCCAACTTCACTTAAGGAAGATATTGCTACAGAACATTTCAAACTCTGGTACCCTACATATGTGGCAAACAATAGAACTTGGGCATAGACCAATATGCAGCATTTGGCCCATCAGAGCATTTGACTTCCTTAGTTGTTAAGGTCATTAACTGGAAAGCCATATGTTTTCCAAGCAGTTCTGATGAACTCGGTAATCAATCTGGCATACCTGCTAACAATTTACAAATTGAATAAAACATCTTATCACTCCTGTCTCTCACCTTTTCCCTCAAACTTCATCTTTCAAGACGGCTGACAGCCATTTATTACAAGTGAGAATGTATTAGGATAGGTTGAAAAAATGAAAAGCTACTCAGATCTCAAAGTGTCAGACGGTTAGCATTTTTTAAAACAGGTTTTACATCCTCAGACAGCAAAGCTACTGCTCCTGGAGACTGTCATTTTCAGTAAATGCCAACTTAATTTTCAGTTGTTAGTCAAATAGTGATACCCTTATTTTGCCATGAAACAACATCTGCCACTTTACTGAAGCTACACAATATTTATTTCAATATACCAGCTTCTAATGTTTGGTAGATTAACATGTGTTGACCCCAACAATCAGCTCGTCCTCTTATGCAGATGAAGAAGTGTGTGCATACAAGAGGCGTATGTTGGCATGGAGATGCATAGTTTGTTTATCCAGTACGTACTCTACCCGTGAAGTTGTCCTGCTTTGGTCCCAAGAATATGTGGGTGAGTGTACAAATATCTGTGGCTATGCAGATGTCCAGAAAAACCAAATGCATACTCCAAGCTCGGAAAAAAACACACCAGTTTTCATCTAGAGTTTTTTTAATGTGCATTTTAACACACAATACTTACTCCAAAGAGCCCAATTTAATAAAAAAGGCCTCGCAGCTCTTTTATGTACTAGAAGAAAACAGGATTTTATTTAGAGGTGCGACCAACTAACTTAAATTTGGGTAGTGTAATTCCACGAAATTACCAAAAACTTTGGGAAAAATTATGCATAAATACGCAAAATATATCTCACACTGAAAATTTATACAAGTGGTCCGTTTGGGTTAAAAATTCAACTCTAAAATGTAATTTCTAGTTGATTTCCGGTTGCTCTTCTTCAGAGTTGTAGTTTGGCATTTAAAATGTACCCAAATAGTCCGATTGGATACAAAAAATCTACCTGAAATGTTTGTTGACCCCTTGTGTTAAAAGAACTGCAGCTCACATTCAAAACACAGCAGTTCACATTCAGATTTGTAGTTTCACACTAAAAAATACCAGAATAATCCGCTTGGGTAAAAAATGTACCTGAAATGCTGTTCATAAATTACCCAAACAGTACATCTCTGGTTAAAATTTGTCTTTGAAATGAGTCAAGGAGCATATCCTCGAACCAGCTCCCTATGGGCATCAATTCACTGAAATGCCAGGAGTAGCTAAAGTGACATCACACATGCTTTGACCTCCACTTTCACTCACACACACACGAGTGGCTCCTCCGTGATGAGCATAACCTTGCTGAAAAAATGCCCCAGAGCAGCTGAAAAATAAAATGGTAATTAAGTTTATTTATAACCATTTTATTTTTCAGCAACCCTTCCTGAATGAAGTGTCAGGATGGGGCGGGCCAATTGCTGCTGAGTGGCAGCAGGGAGCTGTGCACTAAGTTTAAGGTGCGCATGTCTCTTTGGTAGGCTGTCTTACGATGGCCAGCCTGACATGCGCACTTCAAATTTCTCTAACTCAGCTGTCTAAAGACAGCTGGGTTAGAGAAAGCACAGGCCTCTAGTGCTCTTAAGAGCTCTGAGAGAGGCCACTCCCTCCAATCTTGATGCTTAACAGTATGATAGCAGTGCCAGAATTGGGTAGTGCAGTTTCCTGGGACCGGAGTTTCAAGGACCGAAGACAACGGAGCTAGGAGGAAGTTGTGTGAACTAAAGAAGGTAAGTGCCTTTTTTTGTTATTATAATAATGCCACCCCACCACTCTCTATATATGGCAGCCGTCACTGCACACACATACTTATATACTTATAGATGCACACAAATTAACACTTACATGCACTCACTCTCACATAACCACACTCTCACCTGCAAGCATGCATATAACATACATTTTTTTTTTTTTTTACTTAACTTAGCTGCCATGGAAGGGCATATTCCAGCTAGTTATACTCCATTTTTATTACACTAAGGATGAATAATATATAATTATTCACTTTTTGTAGTGATAAAAAATTGACAGAAGTCAAAGTGAGTGGAGTCCCAGCTAACGCCCATAATGATGAGCTGCCATTGTGTTCCAGGCAGTGAATTAGCCACCTCTAAGGCCAGGGGGTCCCAAAGGCAGTGCCAGTGGTAGCAAAGGGCAAGCCAGGGGTCTCAGCATCGACCCCTGGTGACCCCTAAATAACATCCATGCCGTCTCCCCCCAGCAACATGTCTCCTGACACTGCCGTCTCCACGCACATCTCTGCTGCTGTTCACCCTCTATCTCCATGGCCCTCTGCCTGTTTTGCCTCTTTGCCCTCTGTTTTTCCATTCTTGCCTCTGTTTTTGCCTGTTTTCCACTCGGACCTCTGTTTTTTACCTTTTAGCCCTCTGGTTTTCTGCTTTGAGCTCTGTTTTGCTTACTTTACAGTTTTTCCTCTTTTTGCCACTCCCATCCACTCCCCTGCCCACCCTGCTTCTTGCCGTTTCCTTGCTCCCGCCACCCATTGCCCCTGCCCCCAGGACGTACTTAATGGACACCGCAGTGCAGCCGCACACAACGGGTGTGCCGTTGGCATGCCAAAGATATACCAAAGGCAAGCCCATCTGTGACGCCCTATCCCTGTGCAAACACGTCATGGAAATCTGGGACACCATCACCAACCTCAGGCCTGACATAGCCTTCATTCCCGAAACCTGGCTCAGCCCCTACGCAAACCCCAACATCACCACAGCAACACTCATCGGCTACAAAAGCTTACATCAAGACACCACCAACAAACACGGCGGAGGCATTTCCATCATCTTCAAGGAAACCATCCAATGCATCACCGCAAACAATGACCCAAACACCCCTCCTGGAGCACCTCAACTTCCAACTGGAGACCAATGCCAGGGCAACATGAAGAGGCACACTCATATACAGACCCCCAGGACCTCTGGCCTTTTGGGACACAATCGCCAACCTCATCGCCCCTCTAGCCATTGGCTCCAATCACTACATCCTACTTGGCAACCTCAACTTCCACCTCAACGACCCCAATTAATCCGATCCCTCCACCCTCCTGGAGAACATGTACAACACTGGCCTCACCCAACTGGTCACTGAACCCATGCACAAAGGAGGACACACACTCGACCCCATCATCATCTCCACCAACATAGTCAAATTCAGCCACATCACACAACTCACCTGGTCCGATCACACCATCGTCCACTTCACCATCCTTGATGCACAGCATACCATCACCAAGCACCACAGCTCCTCCAATTGCAGCTGGAGAAAGCAGCATCGACACAGGAGCCAACCACACAAAATAACTGTTCAAAATACTCCAACCCGGCAGCCACAGAGAACACAATCCACCCTTCCCAAGAACTCTGCAACACCCTCTCTGAATATTTCCACAGCAGGATCGCCGCCATCTACAACAACTTCAACCTCCAGCTCACAGCTCTCGGCCTCAACAACCTCGGACAACCTACGCACACCAGTCATATGATCACTGAATCTACCCCGCTTTCCACACAGACACCCAAGACCATCATGTCATCCATCCACTCTGGGGCACCCATCGACCCATGCCTCCACCATTTCTTCAACCTCAGAGCTCATCACATCAGCTCAGAACTCATCAGCATCCTCAATTCCTCCTGTTACACAGAGTCTTCCCGGACATTTGGAAACATGCAGAGATCAGACTCCTCCTAAAGAAACCCTCCTCTGATCCCAGCGAACTTAAAAATTATCGACGTATCTCTCTGCTCCGCTACCCTGACAAAGTGCGCGAGAAGGCCGTCAACCAACAGCTCACTGAATACCTGGAACAATACAACATGCTTCATGTCTCCCAATCTGAATTCTGAGACAACCACAGCAAGGAAACCGCTCTGATCGCAGCCACAAATGATATCAGAACCCTCTATGACCCCAGGGAAAATGCAGCTTTGATCCTCCTCGACCTCTCTGCTGCATTCAACACTGTATTCCACCACAACCTCATGAATTGACTCCACAGCATCGGCATACAGGAGAATGCCCTCAAGTTGATTGATTCCTTCGTCACAGGTCATACACACAGCATCTGGCTGCCTCCTTTCACCTCTTTCATCAAGAACATCATCTGTGGCGTACCCCAAGGATAATCCGTCAGCCCTATGCTGTTTGACACCTACACAACCTCCCTCACGGACATTGCCAAATCCTGCAGTCTCAATATCATATCCTACGCAGACACACAACTCAGCCTATTGCTCACCAAAGAACCCACACCACCAGACCAAACTTCTGCAATGACATGACTATGTAGCCAACTGGATGAGAGGCAATTGTCTTAAGCTCATCTCTAATAAGATGAAAGTACTGATCTTCAGTAGAAACACATCCATATGGGACCACAGCTGGTAGCCAGCCGAACTCGGACCCACACCAACAGACAACACATGCAACCTTTGCATCATCCTCAACAGCGGACACACCATGAAGTGGCTGATCAACGCAGTCACCTCCTCCTGTTTCCACACCCTCTGCATTCTCCGCAGAATATTCAGATGGATCCCAATCAGCACCAGGAAGGACGTCACCCAGGCCCTAGTCACCAGCCACTTAATATAAGATAACACACAATAGCAGGGCATTTCCACCCACCTCATCAAGGGACTCCAGACCATACAGAATGCTGCAGCCAGATTCATCCTGGACCTCCCCAAATGGACCCACATCACCCACCACCTTAGAAACGTCCACTGGCATCCCATCCAGAACAGATGCCAGTTCAAGACTCTCATGCATGCCTACAAGGTACTACACTGTTAAGGAGCCGCTTACATCGACCACCAACTCAACTTCCATCAACCCACGAGAGACCTGTGCTCCTCCTCCCAAGCCCTTGCACACAACCCCCATATCCGCTGTAGTGGTGGCCGTGCCTTCTTCTACATCACAGCCAAGACCTGGAACGAGCTTCTCCTCCACCTTCGAACAGGATCCTACCTTGCGGATTCCAGAAAGAAACACAAGACCTGGCTTTTTGATGGAGACATCGCACCCCAGCCCCCAGAAACCGTCCTGCACTCTACAAATACTGATTGACTCTCTGACTCAATGTGGAGTAATGGCATAATCTATGTGATTTTGCAGATGTAATTAACACAAAATTACCAAAATTACACCAATTACTTGGGCATAACCGCATTTTCACCCAGACCTAGTTATATAAGAAGAAGTCAAACAGTATCACCTCACCTCAGAAGGCTGCATTGACTTTCTTCTTAGCGAAAGACAGTTTTAGGATACACCCTCTCACCTACCAAAAGCCTAGAAGGTGCTGTGTCCACGTGCCACACAGGAAGACTTTCTAATGACAGCCAGGATTAATGGGAATAAGAAGAAGAGATAGATGCACGCCCCTAATTGATATGTCCCTGTCATGTGAAATTCGGAGCAAAACTGAAAACAGTTCCTATGAAACATCTCTCTACTCTGACCTGGCTTGCGCAACTTGCAAGATGCAATAACTACCAACACCTGCTCATGTTCAGGCAGTGTAACCAATGTCACATTGCTGTATGCAATCAATAAGTGACAGATACCAGATCCATACACTCCATGAACAGCCAATGCTTACTATTCGGTCTGAACCCAATGCCCTGTAGAGCAAGTAAGCACAGTCAACCCCATAGAACCCAGGTAACCCAAAGGCATCTCTGCTCATGCCCTAATGAAGAATTAAAGATATGCAAGTTATCGTTTACAAATAAACATAAAACATTTTAAATTGCATTATTTAAGTTCAATTTCTTTTAAACTCCAAGCAGAGCTTAATTAATTCAGCCACCACATGTTGTAGCTGTGAAAAAGCTAGAGCCACCAGCTAATCTCTTTCTGTAGATAGGTAAACAGCAACAGGAATAGAGGCTGATCATCAAATGGAGGGAAAACAAAGACAATTGAATACATTAAATATGCTATAAGATCTCTATCAAAAAGGAAACATCTGCTAAATAACAAAAAAAAACACTTTGTACACAATCTACAAAACAGTTGTTCAGTAAAAAGGGATTTTCTTTTCTAATTTTCTGGGATTATGTGTGAATACACACGTGTATGGGGACTTCAAAAGAATTCACAAATCTTTTTCGCCATACATATTTTCTTTCTTAAAGTTTATACAAATGAATACAAAGATGCCCAACAACATACGTGGTTGGTACAATTTCACAGAATCCCCTAAAGCCTGTCCTGGATTCCCTTTCCAACCCATCCCTTTGGCACCCAGCTTCACAATCTAAACTTCTTCTTCAAATGTTGTCCAGTGACAGGAGCACGATGAGACAGGATTCACGTCTTCATCCCTTTTTTCAAAATCTATGTTTTAATGTTAGCCTCATTGCAGCCCATCTGGGGATTTGGGAGGATGGGAGGGGGGGGGTAATGTCATATTTGGGAGTTCTGGGAAAGGCATCAAGAAAAGGTTTCCATGTCCTCTCGGAAGGATTGACCCTCCACAGCGCTTGTCAGGCGTTACATCACTAAATTGGACCCATAAATTTTAGTGTCATTGTTTTCAAGACAGAGCATTTTTTTTATTTAGTTGAATACTATTGCAAATCGTGCTGACCCCAGGCATTGCCACACTAAGGGCCAGATTTACAGATTTGCGCCCCTTAACGCCACATTTGCGGTAAAACTTTTGCTTGAAGCAGGCGTTACAATGAGGCTCCCATTGATTTCAATGGGCCGCGTAACACAATACTGTATTAGCATCATTTATTTTGATGCTAATCCAGTATAGCGTTACAAAAGCGTCCCAAAAATGACGCTATTATCCCTAGCATATGCTATGGTGCACTGTATTGTAAATACGGTGCTACCATGGTGACATTAGGGGGCGCAAGGGGACGCAAGGAGGGGTGCAAGAAAAGTGGCGCATCATTAGTGATGCGCCACTTTCTTGTAAATATGGCCCTAAATGCCAAATGTACCTCAATCTTTGTTTGAAGCTTGCTGGTCTCAGACCAAGTAACATGACACCTGGATCAAAGGGATTGGGGTACCCCAGTACTTCCCTTAGGGCTTTTGCTATAGCATCCCAAAAGGCTACAATCGGGGGACAGTACCACAATATGTGCATTGTGTCTCTAACCCCTCCTCACCCCCTTCAACCTTCCATACTGCTTATGGTGCCTCATTACTGGGGTACAGCGCCAGTGGTACATTCAGTTATAACATTTCTCTGCTTTTTGTTTATAGAGAACAACATTCTTTTGATGTCTTTTCGCAAAGCCTCCACTCTCTGCATTTACAGGACCCACATTGAGCCCACTAGTTTTGGGTTTAATATCTCAAATGACAACTTCTCCTTCATCATCATTTTTGTTACTGGCTGGAGAACCCAGTGGTGTAATTATGCATAATATAGACTAAATATCAGCCCTACTTGGAATCCTTACATATATTGTGTAAATGGGGAAACATCCTTTATTACGACGTTTTATTAACGAAGTCGTGGTTAACAAAAGCGCAACAACGCTTTTTTTAACCACGACTCCGTTATTTTGTGCCTTAACTACGTATGTTCTGAACAACGAACATGCGTGGTTAAGGTACAAAGGAGGGAGTTGGCAAAGGAGGACGACGCAGGTGACAAGGGGTCCACTAAGGTAAGTAGGGGGTTTTAGGTTTTGGGGAGGTGGTGGGGGGTCAGGGGGTTTTAGGTTTTGGGGTGGGGTTGGGGGGGTGGGGCATTTTTGGTTTTGGGGAGGGGGTGGGGGGTCAGGGGGTTTTAGGTTTTGGGGCGGGGTTGGGGGGGAGGGCCTTTTTGGGGAGGGGTTGGGGGGTCAGGTGGTTTTAGGTTTTGGGGCGGGGTTGGGGGGGGTGGGGCGTTTTTGGTTTTGGGGAGGGGGTGGGGGGTCAGGGGGTTTTAGGTTTTGGGGCGGGGTTGGGGGGGTGGGGTGTTTTTGGTTTTGGGGAGGGGGTGGGGGCTCAGGGGTTTTTAGGTTTTGGGGTGGGGTTGGGGGGGTGGGGCGCTTTTGGTTTTGGGGAAGGGGTGGGGGGTCAGGGGTTTTTAGGTTTTGAGGCGGGGTTGGGGGGTGGGGCGTTTTTGGTTTTGGGGAGGGGGTGGGCGGTCAGGCGGTTTTAGGTTCTGGGACGGGGTTGGGGGGTGGGGCGTTTTTGGTTTTGGGGAGGGGGTTGGGGGTCAGGGGGTTTTAGGTTTTGGGGCGGGGTTGGGGGGGTGCAGCATTTTTGGTTTTGGGGAGGGGGTGGGGGCTCAGGGGGTTTTAGGTTTTGGGGTGGGGTTGGGGGGGTGGGGTGAGGGATGTAGGGGCAATGGTGCCTATTAGTAATGCTTTTATCAGGAATGCCTTTACAACGAAAATCGTTGTTAAGCCATTCGTGGTAAAATCATTAGTAGTAACAGCGAGGTCGGTGTTCCGACCTCGTTGTTAAGGCACTAGTTGTTTTGGAAGTCGGTTTTCCGTCGTACAACCGTGTAAATGCTTTGATTGATCCTCTTTTTAAAATGTTGGCTATCAACCTATATCCCCCTTTTATCCACATAACTCTCTGGGGAGAATAACTGATAAAATTAATAGGATCACATGGGAAGGGAAAGAAAGTAACTCCTAACCTCAAGGCTGCCTGGTTCCATACCTTTGGGGTTTTGGCTCTTGGGATGCTGAAATATGTATTTCGTTGCCTCTGCCAGATATATGCAGCCATATTAAATCCTACAAAGGTCTATCAATGATGGCATAAAGCATTTTGACCCATATTTATCAGCTTTAGGTGTGCGCCGTTCCACGATTGCTCGAAGTTGCACTATAACATCACATAGATAAAAGGTGAGTGAAGGCAATCCCGCCCTTGTCTCCAACTATTTTCAACATATCTCTATTTCTTGATTCATACTAAATTAATGTTCACATTTTTTGTAACCATTCATAGACTTTTTGGACTTTTTTGGGGGGTCACGAAGTGGGAGTGCCTGAAATTGGAGAGACCCCAGTGTGAGCACATTCATCTTTATTAAGTCAATACATCCCAATCAGGAGATGACAAATGGAGAAAACTTAACAAAATATATTTTCCTAATAAAGAGACAATAAAGGGGGGGGGGATGATCTTTTACAGTCCAGATACTGTGGGGCAATCCTAAACATGCTGTGGGGTAATCCTAACCACAAGGTATTTTATGTAGTCCCTGCCCAAGGGGAATTTCTTTCAACATTTGTGCAACATCCACAGGCAAGGTCAAACTGAGTAACTAAGAAAAAGAGAGCAGACCCATTGGTTATAGTTGTCCTATTTCTCTTCTCCCTTGGTTGGAAGGCCAAACTAAGAGAGATAACATTATTACATACCCATGGCTTTATTCTCACACTGTGTCACACAGTGAGCATTGCATATGAAAGCTACAATTATGAGTGTATTTGGTATTGTGCACAATTTTCTCCAAATGAATGTATCATCAGGCGTTGCAAACATCATAGTGAGTTTTATTCAGCATCAGGTACTGTACCCCAACAAAGCATGCAAAAGACATAGCACCATAAAAATATGAAACTACCTTTTCAGTTATGTGCATATCATAACTGATAAAGTGGTTTCACATTTTTATTTGATCGAACAGTTGGAGCCTAATACAAAGAATCTAGATTAAGTACTTTTTTAAAAAAGAGCGCCATGGATATTCCATTTGTCGACACTTCAGAAGGGACTGACTGATGACATTCTGCGATAGTCTTTACAAAGAGACATTACAGTGTATATGGGAGTTCCGTTCAACATGGAAATATTGAAATATAAAGGAAGGACTCTGATTATTATTATTAATTATGAGGAAGATTAGTAATTAATTAGAACAATGAGAATTACATCATAGAGACTAGGGCCCGTATTTATACTTTTTTAGCGTCGCATTTGCGCCGCTTTTTGACGCAAAAGCAGCGCAAACTTACAAAATATGGGGCCTTATTTATACTTTTTGGGGCAAAACTGCACTAACGCAGTTTTGCACCAAAAGGTTTTGCACCGGCTTGCACCATTTTTTAGCACCAGCTGGGCACCATATTTATGGAATGGTGCAAGCCGGTGCAAAGGGTAGGCTAGCTTAAAAAAAATGACGTTAGGCAGGTTTGAGTCAAAATAAATGATTCTGACCAGATTAGCATCATTTTTTTACGCTAAGGGGCATATTTATACTCTGTTTTCACTGAATTTGTGTCATTTTTTTAAAACTCTAATTCAGTGCAAAACTAACTCCATATTTATACTTTGGTGCTAGACCAGCTAGTGCTATATTTATGGAGTTAAAGTCATTTTTTGGAAGTGGAAACCTACCTTGCCTTTATGAGATGCAAGATAGGCGTTCCCGTGCAAAAAATGACTCTATGGCCTTAACGCCATATTTATACTCCCATGCAAAAATGGTGCAAGGGAGGGAGGAGGGGTCAAAAAATGGGGCAAAGCTTGCTTTGCCCCATTTTTTAAGACCTGGGTCAGGGCAGGTGTTAGGGGACCTGTGGGCCTATTTCCATGGTGGAACACCATGGAATAAGCCCACAGGTGCCCTCCCCAGGCCCGAGGGGCACCGCCACCCACGCTAGAGGGACTGCGAGGATGGGGGACCCCATCCCAGGTAAGTACAGGTAAGATTGCATTTTATTTTTGAAAGTGCCATTGGGGTCCCTGAAATGGGCTCCCATACATGGCAGAGGGTGCAATGGCCATGCCCAGGGGACCCCTGTCCTCTGTGCTGGCCATTGGAGTGGTGGGCATGACTCCTGCCTTTTCTAAGGCAGGAGTCATGTGGCATGGCAGGTTTAGCACCATAAAATGACGCTAATCTGGTTAGAGTCATTTTTATTTACTCTAACCTGCCTAAAGCCATTTTTTGGTGCTAAACCCTCTTCTTCTATACTGCCAGCCCCACCCGACTAAAGTTATTTTTTTTAACTCTAGCCTACCCTTTGCACCGGCTTGCACCATTCCATAGATATGGTGCCCGGCTGGTGCACAGAAATGGTGCAAGCCGGTGCTAAACTTTTTGTTGCAAAACTGAGTTAGTGCAGTTTTGCAGCAAAAAGTATAAATAAGGGCCAATATTTTGTAAGTTTGCGCCACTTTTGCGTCAAAAAATTATGTTAATGCGGCGCAAAAAAACTATAAATCAGGGCCTTGGTGCTTGATGGGTCTAGCACCAAAGTATAAATATGGAGTTAGATTTGCACCGAATTAGAGTAAAAAAAATGACGCTAATTCGGTGCAAGCAGAGTATAAATATGCCGCAGAGTATAAATATGCCCCTAAATATGGCGTTAAGGCCATAGAGTCATTTTTGCATCTCATTAAGGCAAGGTAGGTCTCCACTTTCAAAAAATGACTTTAACTCCATAAATATGGTCCTAGAGGGGTCTAGCACCAAAGTATAAATATGGAGTTAGTTTTGCACCGAATTAGAGTAAAAAAAATTACACTAATTCGGTGCAAACAGAGTATAAATATGCCCCATTGTATTTTGTAAGTTTGCGCCGCTTTTGCGTTAAAAAGCGGCGCAAATGCGACGCTTAAAAAGTAGAAATACGGGCCTAGGTATCTTGTTGGTCGATACAACCTGTACTGAGAACAGATATTGCAAATATCAACTGGTCCAGTCAGCCATTCAGGCAATTTTCCATCCATGTGAAATATATGGAACGCAACAACAGAAAGCAACTCTGGAAATAGGAAGTGACATCATTATGCTGCTGTAAACACAGTATATGTCCATCACATGGTACGAAAGAGTCGATTCCTCTCTATTGGTGTTGGAAAGACATCCCCCGCCAAGATGCGGGATTTGGATGATACAAATAGGCAAGAAGCCAGGTGTTGACTTTTGATGCAGTAAGTGAAAGGGATATTATGATGGGAGTGCACCTCATAAGGAGAAAACTTTTCTGACTGCTACATTTTGGTCTTTGACTAACTAAAGTGTGACAGTAAGGTCCGTCCCCCTCCAAAACCTCATGGGTCTTGATGAGTGTGTTACACCCATAAGCATTTAATTACTATCCACACTCGGGACTGCACACTTTGTTGGGGTGCAGTGCTTGATACTGAATTAGACACACTATGGTGCTTTCAATGCCAGATAATTGGCTAATTTAGAGAATATATGCACAATACCAAATACACTCATAATAGTTGCTTTTGTGTGCAGCAGTTACCATGTGACACACAGTGTGGGAATAAAGCCGGGTGTATGTAATAACGATATCTCATTTTTTCCATATACACAACATGGAAGAACTTGACCAGTAGGTGTATATGTATGGCATGCTTGAATGCCTGAATTGCATGAAACTACTTTGTGTCCTTGTGAACGGGCAGAATGCCATCACTCACAGTGAAGTTACCTAATGGCTGAAGTGAGCTGACCCATTGCCTCATCCTGTGTGCTGTAGTGAGTGCAAGAAAATGTGAATGACATGATAACAGAGCTGGCTGGATGAAGAGGCTGGCTACTACATTACACATATAATTTTAGTAAAATCAAAAGGTCTTGGCTAACATCAGTCACAAAAAGCCATAACTTTTGACTTTATCAAAGCTCATTGTTTTTAAAGTGTAACGATATTTGCAGCAATGCTGAGAGGTTCAGGAATTTTAAAGTAAATGAACCCATGCATGACACGTGGTAGCTTCCATCTGCCTCCTATCTCACTTTAAGCTTTTGAGACAAGACAGAAGGCTCAAAGAGCATTGTGTGGCAGATGCTCACAGGTGTATTGTCATGCCATCGGTTATCCATAATAGCGTTTTATTTCCAATTAGTAACATATGATTGTTTTGATGAAAAGCAAGTTCTGACGTAACACAGAAAATAAGTCACAGGAATTTAATGGGCAACTTACTTCCTACCATGTACTAAAAAGACATTGGGCTGAAGCTAGTGACTAGTTTTCATCTTTAACACCTGGCTCTACTCAGAAACGTGAGTGGAAGTAACCAATCAAACAACATTTCTCCTGTGACAAGCAAAACAAATGTTCCTGTGGTGCTCCCACTTGACCAAAGAAGAGAATACAATCACTGCAACTAAGGCAGACAACTCTAGTACAGCCCACTCTGGATTCTATAAAATTGATAACAAGCTACAGGCTTCACAACACATTTCCAGCGGATTCATCTTTGCAGGAAGAAAGAAAGACCCCGTGCTGTGCCTTCTACGAGTCTACGTATGCATTCTTGCATGAGGTGATGTTGTGTACAGGGACAAGACAGGACAAGAAAGGCATAACAAGGCAGTAACTGAGAATCTACTGGTTTCCTTGGGCTCAGAGGGCAACGCTTATTAGAGCCTGGAAGAAGAAAGACCTATCGTTGTCTGATGTATTTTAACACTATTACCATTTTGGAAATAACAAATATTCCTTTGAAAGTCTATGTGCAGCACTTTCACCACATCATGCCATCGACTAAATACCTATAGACGTGATGTATTAAGGGGTTTTACAAATTCTATGTCTTTGGGGGAAATGTGATGATACATAAGGACCTCTAAAGTTACCCATTACATACATACTACACAGATACATACATTACTTACAGTATTAAAATTGCTCTACACTTTCTGGAGATTTGGGGGCATATTTATACTTGTTTTGTGCCAAATTTGTGTCATTTTTTTAATGCAAATTCAGTGCAAAACTAGCTCCACATTTATACTTTGGCGATAGACCCGTCTAGAGTTAAATTACATTTTTGGACGTGGAAACCTACCTTGCGTCAATGAGATGCAAGGTAGGCGTTCCTGTGCAAAAAATGACTCTATGGCCTTAGCGCTGTATTTATCCCCTCCGTGCTAAAATCACGCACGGGGGAGGAGGGGTCAAATAATGGTGCAAAGCTTGCTTTGCACCACTATTTAATGCCTGGGTCAGGGAAGGCGTTAGGTGTCCTATGGGCCTGTTTCCATGGTGGAACACCATGGAATAAGCCCAAAGGTGCCCTCCCGAGGCCCCAGGGACACCCCCACCCACACCAGAGGGACAGCGGAGGATGGGGGGCCCCATCCCAGGTAATTAAAGGTAAATATTTTATTTTTTAAAGTGCCATTGGGGGCCCTGAAATGGGCCCCCAACATGGCACTGGGTGCAATGGCAATGCCCAGGGGGCCCTGGTCCCCTATGCTGGCCAATGGGGTGGTGGGCATGACTCCTGTCTTTTCTAAGACAGGAGTCATATGGTATGAATGGTTTTGCATCAGAAAATGATGCTAGACTGGTTAGAGTCATTTTATTTTACTCTAACCTGCCTAATGTCATTTGTCGGTGCAAAACCCCCTTCTCCCATACCGCCACTCCGACCCGGCTAACGTCTTTATTTTTGCACTAGCCTACCCTTTGCGCCGGCTTACACCATTCCATAAATATGGTGCCTGGCTGGTGCTCAAGAATGGTGCAAAAACATTTTGATGCAAAACTGCATTAGCCCAGTATTGCACCAAAAAGTATAAATATGCCCCCGGTCTCATATATCTATGTCTTAAAAAACTCCACATTTCTCTAACTATTGTCCTCACCCAGCATGACGTGCCTCGGAATTCAAGGTAGGTATTTTAACATTAAAGGAACCAGCTTCTGGAATATGTTTTACAGTGCTTAATTTGTAAATGAAAAAGTGCCAGTGGCCAAAACTCTCCTTTGAAACATGTGGCTGCTGCATTTAAATGTGCACGCACTGAATGCTGAGGCAGTGTAATCCTAAAGCCATCTTGGGCCTCTTTAATCCATTACAGCCAGTCTCTGCCCCTTCAGCTCACTCTTGCAGCTTTCTGCTTTCTCCTTTTGTGATGCTTTTCCTTTTTTCTCTTCCTCCGCCTTTCCCACATGTGTCTTTTGCTCTGAGCCTGATGCTGAAAACCAAATGCCGCCCCTCAAAAATAAGCTCTGGTGCCCCGCACCGGAAACCACCGGCTCAAATTAAGCACTGACGCTTTACTTATTTGCTAATTGTTTCCTTTTTCACTATCACTTAGTTGTTTTCTGTGAATCTCCCTCTCTCTTATCCTTCCTGTTCATGTTCCTCTCCTTTCTCTTTGCCAGTTGCAACCAATGGGAAGTTGTCTTATGTGGCCTGTAGAGCTATGGAAGTCACACACATAAATAAATAAATAAATAAATAAATAAATAAATAAAACACAACACTGCACTGCTGTTCAGTCCAAGTGAGAATTACTGAATGTTGGTATATTGCACCAGCCCTAATCAATTCTGTCAGAGGCAGCCGACAGCAACACGTTGAGGGGACTGAAGTGCATTGTGCATTATCTAAAGCTATAAATAAACAAAGAAAGAGGAAGGTGAGTGCCAAGGTCATGCCACCCCTCCATGCTATTTCCATAGGACAAAGCCATGCAGTTCTGCTAGGGCAGCACACCTGGTTATGAGACACTGGACGCCTACTTTTGCCATTTATGTATATATTTAGGTACCTATTTAAAGTATGTACATAATGCAGACATATCCACATGGGTAGTAGGGTCTTCACACGCAACTAGAGCAGATAGAATAGAAGAAATCAATATTGTATAAAGGGAGAAGATTAACATTTAAGCACATTTACGAAAGTATTTTTCCAGGTTAACTTTGAGCTATACCTGATTTTACAGTGCTCTGAAGGGAGCGGTGTGATGCAGGCACTGGCCTTAGCAACATCCTAGGACAGTCACTGGAATAAAAATATTGTGCACTGATGAGCAGAAGTTGCCGGGCTTATCCTCTTGACACTGCACTTCAGACCCCAGTCTCATGCTCTATGCTGCTGCCCTCCCTGAAGAAAGAGAGAACACTTCCAGCAGACAACATACCTCTGTATGGTTTTCCCATGGAAAGACGTCTGGCTGGTGCTGAGGCATTCAAATTGTCCCATCCAGGACATTTCATAAACTTGAAAGCCACCCTGTCGTCATCCATGAATATTTTAATGGATGCAAATGGCATTTTATTCCCAGGTGTCAACAGTGATGAATCACTTTCTCCACCAGGTTGCCTGATACCAGGGGCCCAGACTTTTGTAGTATGAAACTTCAGACTAATCTGTGCTGTGGCTTGAAAGATAATAGCAGAGAGATTTGTGGTTTCATGGCAGTGGAGATTTATTGAGTAGCTCGTTGACCTTTCAGGAGTAAAACGTGGGTTCAGCCAACCAGAAACCAACTGCACCTAAGAGGTTTCCAATTAATCTTTTAATTTAGGGCCTCGGTCTCTCCTCCATCAAAGTTTAAAAAAAAAGAAAGAAAATCCATTCTACTTGGAGCGCATCAGTCTGCGATAGCTCACAAGGACAAGTCAGACAGCAGGACACAGGGCTCAATAACAGTGTCGGTCCCCTTGATATCTATGTTTTATTTACAGATCGCCTGTAAGATTTATGAGCTGTGCCCTCAGCGGAGCTACTTATAAAGGGGTATAGATTGTTTGGGCAATTCTGTAAAGACAATGTTTAAGAAGTGGTTTTCCTATGCAATGGAGTCAATATTTCCAAGGACTCTACTTCAAATATTTATTAGTATATGCGGCTTTGTCCAGAAGTATCTATGCGTGCAGTTCACAACTGAATACTTCATGAAGGATTCTGAAAGTTCATAATTTAATAGACCCTTGTCAAATGTATTTTAAAACCGCGCTAATTGTAGTTTCATGTGTATTAAACATCAATGTATACATGCTCTGTTATTTCACTCCCCACCTTGCACTCTTTAAGACATCTAACTAGAATACACCACATTGAATTAATTATCTTTGGTATAAAAGCGAAGGGGAGCTATTTAATTGGGATGCTTGTTTTATACTGCACAGCACTTAAATGCGATGTTATATTCGTGAACTTGTTATCATATTTAAATATTTTTTGGTTTGATCTACGATAGGCTTTTTTCTGGCCTGGTAAAAAGCCACGGAGCGAGTCGAGAGAATTCCATATACACCAAGCCAGACATTGTTTTTAGATCTGATGGTGGCTCGAAAGCCCCATTACGAAGATGTTGGATTATATCTTCCATATATGCTACTACAAAATATAGTAAGTCTGTTTTTCTACTGCTTTTCCAGTCATATGCTGCTGACTTGGCATAGTCGACACCTTCTTTCAAGGTAAACTGTTTTCCAAGAAATAGACATGTACTTGTTATAGTCCTTCCCATCCACACTATTCTAATCTAATTATTCTACTTTAACTTTTATAACTGGCTGATCATTTCAGAATTCTCTCTGTGTGTGACATTGTGAGTTCTGGAATGATGAGTCCAGATCACTTGGAGGAAGCAGTTGTAACGTGAGGCAGTTTAGTGGTGCTGTTGTCCCCTTTTTGTATTACCTGAATAAATCATGCCTTGTTGAAGAGTTACGCAGCCTGGATGTGCACATCTCATGGATGCCAGAATGGCAGCAAGCTCTACTAGCAGTGTTGCCGGAACTCCTGCTGTACTTTGTTTGGTGAGTGCGGCTTACTGATTGAAGGGGAACAGCGACAACTGTTTTTGTGCTGCCCGTTCTTCGCGACTGTCTGTTTGGGGTCAAGCAGCCATATTGGATGGCCTTTACTCTCTCAACAGCTTTACTGTCTCCTGAGACTGTGAGCACACCATCACACATGTGAACACAGCAGACAGACATTTTTGGTTAGACTGTTCATTATATGCAAAGCACTGCAAGTGAAAACTCACGTGCCCAGTTGGGCAGCCATAATGGGTGTGGAAAATGCAGTGTGAAGTATCCTCACTGCTTGATACTCTATCTACTTCATACCAGAGTTGCACCAGCATATTTACCAGTGTCAATAATGGTGGCATATACATTCTAGTAGATCATTTCTGCTGTAATCACTGGTAAAACTAATAATATAAGAACATTATATTTTGTTTGACATGCAGTCTTCAAACTCTCCACCTCCATTTTTGCAAATTCCAGTGTAACTTCCATTCAGATGGAAAGAATGGTTTAGGGCTTTCAATGCCCACCTCGGATCAACTGATGGATTCATATTCAAGGCAGACAGGAAACGCTGGTCTTTGGAACACTCTCTTGGATTGGAAGGGTAAGGGATTTTTGAACATTTATCTGTCCATACACTCGAAGATTATGAAGATCAGCTGTATGAGTTAGAAGATTAGAAAAACATTTTTCTAAACCACCGAACTTGCCGGTATGGAGACACAAATACTTTTTCTATCAAAAAATAGGCTAACAAACCTATTGACATGTATGTGGCCTCATTAAGGGTGTTAACTGTATAGTGTGAATTTGCCAATTTAATGGAACAGCTTATTAGGGAGAAATTGGTTATCAAGTGTTCTAACAAATGGATCCAAGAGAGATTATTGACTTGCAAAAATCCCTCTTAAAAAGAAGCTCTGGAAATGGCTCATAGTATTGAAGAATCCAAGGCTCCTGAGCAAGGCAAGTTTTGAAGAAGAAACTATGGGCCATAGTCACAAGCCCCTAACACCACCGGAGAATCACTTTTTGTGATGCTCTAGTGGTGCTGTGCACTGCATCCTATTTCAAGGCGGCGTTAAGCCACTTTTTGTGGCTTAACGCTGCCTTGTAAATACAGCCCCTTAACAAGCAACACTTTGCGTGGAAAAGGGCATGCAATGGGTGTTGCTGTGACCGTTCCACAGTAACACCTATTGTATTTTGACGCTTCCCCAGGTTTACGAGATTTCATAAATCTGAGACAGCACCAAAAACTATTGTCACCCCAGGGGTGGCGTTAGCATGGCACAACGAGGAGAAATGCTTTCATTTTGCAGCACACATAGAAAGAGCAAGTCGCCATTGAAGATTGTTTTTGTACAAGAAGGCGTCCCTTCCTGCACAAAAACAATCTCCCCACTAACGCAGTAATCCTTGCGCCATGTATGCTGCTGATTAGTTACACTATTCTTTTCAGGTTTATTCTGCTCTAAACTGCTCTAATGATGACATGTTGCTAATTACTAGTCTGACTTGTTTCAATCTTGCTTGCAATGCATTTTAGACTGAGAATTATCGTCTCTGGTAATTTACAAATGTTTTCTTTTATTTGTGAACAGCCACAATTCCTTCCAGTTCGTTGTTGTGCTAAACCCTCTACTTTTCTGTGCAGGCTTTGTTAATTGGAATCAATTATAGCAATATAATTAGCTAAGGAATATAGTAGGCCAATTTGAAGTTCCAATTTACCTGACTTCCACTTCCGAGCATTTGTTGCTATCCTTGGTGTAGAGGTAATAGGCTTAATGCACTGTTTACGAAAGAATGATCAATGGTGGCCCAATATATACTCTTTCCTATTGGAATTCGAGCCTGTTCGGATTTTCACCTCATCCTTTTCTAAAAATTAGACATCTAAGTAATTTAAAACCAAACTTACCTCCTGGCAAAATGGAGCAGGAGATGGTGTATGAAACATGGTCTGGCGGTGTTATCAATTTGGAGGACACAATTGTCTTGGAGGCCTTTTCTTCACTTCCAGTGACCAGGGGAAACCTGGTACCCCAAGAACATAGTATACATTATGTGTGTGGTAGAGGCCCTGTTTTCTTAATGGTGCTTTAAATGAGCTCAAATACTAACAATCCGTATCAATAAACAATTTAAATTGCAGATTTCACCTCTAAAATCTCTGTCAGCACTGGCTGAGAAAACCTTTTGGAGCATACATGGGAACACCATTACTCTGACAACAAATCCTGAGGACCTTCAGAACAGAGAGGGTTCTGAGGCGTATTTCTCTTTCTTTGCGTGCTGCAGAATGCACCCCACATGGAAAGAGGAAATAACAAGGAGAAGTTAAGCTATTTCTCCTTGTTGCATCTAACTTGGGACGCCGTAGGATTTTGAAGCATTCTCAGGTTTACTAGTTTTAGTAATTCTGGCAATGCGCCACAATCCATGGGTGATCCATCTAGCCCATACTCACGCCATGGAACGCTGTCACAATGCAAGGCAGTACTATGGAATGCCTTGCGTTAATTTGTATTTACTAAACCACGCAATCCACGCAACCCACTAAGATGTTGCAGAGGCATTTATGGAGAATGTCAAGGGCGGGCTCTGGATCAAAATGCTGGCCTAAGTTTGTCAATATGAATTTGTATTGTCTATTTTCCAATATTGGGAGCTTTTATACTTGAAGTAGGGAGACTTTCTGGAGGGGGCATTGTCAGGGGAGAGGTGGCGCCAGATTTGATTTTTCAAGGATGCTTTGCCATAATGAGACTCTCATAACCAGTAGCGTCCATGTCTCGCCTCTGCGCATCTTCAGTCTGAAAAGAACCTGTGGTTTTTAGTTTTACTTTTCAATGATATGAAGGGATCAGGGTGTTAAATTATCTTTCAATGGATGTGCTTTTGCTGCGGCGTGTACCACTTTCATTAATTATGACTTCATTATGTCTATTTTAAGTAAACCGTTAAATGCATTTGCAGCTAGTAAAAGATTTAAATCTAAAATGTTTGAAAATGTTATGTCACTAGTGAGTACATGATTAAGATATTTAACAGGTTTGTAGGTATAGTTGCATTAAATAGATGGAGTTGGCATTGATCTCTGGCTCAGTGCTATTAGATACAGCTATTAGAAGCGTAGAAAGCACAGAGTGTTTGTGTATGTCTGTAATGTGAGAGATGTACACATCCAGGCAGTGTAATTCTTGAAGATATGCTTTTTTCAAGTAATGTAGAAAGGGGCAACAGTACCACTAAACTGCCTCATCTTACACCTGCTCCTTCTAACTGATCTGGACTTACAATGTCACACACATAGATAATCCTGAAATGATCAGGTAGTCAGAAATACCACAACGTAATACACCTCCCCTTTTCGACAACAACAAAAAGTATTTGAAAGAAAACTATCCTAACAAAATAAGCCCAGTGAAAACCACAACTTGAAGACAAACACTGATCACCCAAAACCACTCACAAAGTATATAAAACCTGTGGGGCCTCATTTACGAGGCTGATGCACTACTGGAGCGTTACTTTTAGCAATGCTCCCATGGCGCAATGCCTTGCACCATATTTACAATGCGATGTTAAGCCACTTTTTATGGCTTAACGCCGCCTTGTAAATACAGCCTTTTCACACGCATCACTAATTGTGGAAGGGGCGTGCAAAGGATATTGCTGTAGGCGTTCGACTGCAACACCCATTGCATTTTGACGTTGCCCCAGATTTATGAGGAAGTGTAAACCTGAGCCAGGTATAAACCTGAGGCAGGCAATGCTTTTATTTATCATCGTTTTTTTTTTTTCTGTGTGCTGCAAAATGCAGCACAAATAGAACTAGCAAATCAACGTTATTGATTGTTTATGTGCAGGAAGGGACACCACTCCATTGCGGCAGCCTAAAATCACTCCAAGGTCCCCAGTCAACCGCAAACTATTTTTTAAATGTTGCTTTTCTTCAAAAAAATGTATAACCAAGTTTTATTGGTATTTCATCAAATATAACATTGAACAAACACCATCCATATTTATTGTCTGCCCTCCCTACCCTAACACTACTCCCCCAAGGCTTATCAGTTCTTGTGAATAGGTGTCCCAAATCTCATAATCCTCCGATAGCTCATAGTAGTCTTACCATTTACCCCACACCGGGGTATGCTTCCTCGGACATCTCTGCACTTTGTAAATGGACAGTTTTTGAGCACCAGTCCATTGCCCTCCGCTATCTGAGTGTTGATGAGTTCGGGTAGTTCTATTTACAGACAATGGCCCTCATTCTGACCTTGGCGGGCGGCGGAGGCCGCCCGCCAAAGTCCCGCCGTCAGGTTACCGTTCCGCGGTCGAAAGACCGCGGCGGTAATTCTGACTTTCCCGCTGGGCTGGCGGGCGGTCTCCTTCAGACCGCCAGCCAGCCCAGCGGGAAAGAGGCTTCCACGATGAAGCCGGCTCGGAATCGAGCCGGCGGAGTGGAAGCTGTGCGACGGGTGCAGTTGCACCCGTCGCGTATTTCACTGTCTGCGCAGCAGACAGTGAAATACATGTAGGGGCCCTCTTACGGGGGCCCCTGCAATGCCCATGCCAGTGGCATGGGCACTGCAGGGGCCCCCAGGGGCCCCGCGACCCCCCATACCGCCATCCGGATCTCGGCGGTCCGACCGCCGGGATCTGGATGGCGGTAGGGGGGGTCGGAATCCCCGCGGCGGTGCAGCAAGCTGCGCCGCCGCGGAGGATTCAATGGGGCCGCGGTACACTGGCGGGACCCCGCCAGTGGTGCCGGTCCGACCGCGGCTTTACCGCCGCGGTCGGAATCCCCATTGGAGCACCGCCGGCTTGTCGGCGGTGCTCCCGCGGTCCTCCGCCCTGGCGGTCAAAGACCGCCAGGGTCAGAA
Source organism: Pleurodeles waltl (assembly GCF_031143425.1). Classification (NCBI taxonomy): domain Eukaryota; kingdom Metazoa; phylum Chordata; class Amphibia; order Caudata; family Salamandridae; genus Pleurodeles; species Pleurodeles waltl. The sequence continues at coordinate 100,299,821 of NC_090440.1, read as the reverse complement.
TGAGGGCCAATGTCATGCTAACACCATTGCCACTCCAAACAGCACCTGTACTCCTCTGTTTCCCCAGTACCTTCCAGGATATCCAGTAGAGCTATCCTGTTTGTGAACTCTATGGGCATATTTAAGAAGCTCCTAGCGCTGCACTGTGCCACATTTGCATTACTTTTTTGACACAAAAGTGACGTTAAGGTGACATTTCCCCACACCATATTTAAAAAGTGGGGCAATGCTTGCATTGCATCACTTTTAAACCCTTGCGCCACATTATAATAATATATGCAAGGGAGCGTTTCAGCACTAGGAGACCCCAAAAAATGTCGAAGTGAAATTTAACAGATTTCACTGTGTCATTTTTTCTGTCCTTTTTAATGCCTGCTCACAGCAAATGTTAAAATGACACACCCATTAAAATCAATGAGCTTCCTTGCACTTTGCTACACTGGTGTCAGGATTTTTGATGCTAGTGCAGCAAAGCGCCACAATAGCGAAAACATTTTTGATGCTATTGTTCTAACGACTGCCATGGTGCACCATATTCTAAATATTGGGTGCCGGTAGGAGGATGCAGAAAAAGTGGAGCATCAGAGGTGATGCACCAATGTTTCTTAAATATGGCCCGATGTGTCTGGCCAGCACCCTCTGAGTGTTCTGATGATGTGATTCCAATATGATGTAATCTCTGGAAATTGCCAGACCATGTGAAAGAAGTCCACGTCTATGTGGGTACAGCAGAAGCATCTAAGTGTAGAGAGCTCAGAGAGCTTTCCGGCGTGCCAGAGGGCGTCAGGTGTAAGGTAAGTTTTATTCAGGTAATTCAATTGAACGAGTAGTAATCTGGAGGATATCCAGATCTCCAGGTGGGCTATCCGTGCATCTCTCCAGTCTGAGTAGTCAAGTTCCCCCACCCCAGCCTCCCATTTCCATTTCAGGGGCTGTTAGAAATGGGGTCTCTGGTTGGCAGTCAGTTTGCCCTCTGCCCAAGCAGGGACTCTCACTCTAGTCAGGGTAAGGGAGTTATACTACTAAGAAAACCCTTGCTCACACCCTTGGTAGCTTGGCACAAGCAGTCATGCTTATCTCGAAGGCGATGTGTTAAGTATTTGTACCAACACACACAGTAATACAGTAAAAACACTACAAAATGGACACCACACCAGTTTAGAAAAATAGGTGATATGTATCTAAATCAAACAAGACCAAAACGACAAAAATCCAACACACACAAGTTAAAATATGAATTTTCAACAGAATAAGAGTCTTACTCCATGGAAAACAATGGACACGATGATTGTGCACAAAGTACCTGGTTAGTGTCAAAAATAAAGTGTCATGGGCGAGCGTGCATCGGAAAAGTCAGAAATGCGTTGATTCCTTACTCGCAAGTGAGGCCGTCAGGTAGGCCTTGCATCGTTTTTCCCTCCTGCAAGAGAGAGATGAGTCGATTTCTGGACTGGCACCTCGGGTCTGGGCAGATTCACGCCTATTTTGATGCCCAGGGATGTTGCGTGCAAAATCCTGACACACGAGTACGAGAATGCGTGGGGTTTGTGTCGATTTCAGCAGCCACATGCGGGTGTGGTGTCGTTTCTCCAGCCACGATGAAGGTGATGAGTCGATTTCCCAACAACAATGCAGGTGGTGCGTCGATTTCAGCCGCAATGCAGATGGCGCATAATTTTTACAGCCGCGTTGCAGGTGGTGCATCTAAATTTTTCCCGCACAGCTCCTGTACATGGATTTCCACCTTGGTTCTAGCAGCTTCACATTTCAAGGGCCCAGGGACTGGATAGGGCACCACTTAGCAGGGTAGGAGTCTCAGCAGAGAGTTCAGGTCCTGGCAGAGGAACTCTTTTATGGCCCCAAAACTTCAAAACAGGGGCAAGCACAGTCCAAGCCCTTGGAGACACTTCACAAACAGGAATAGACCACAAAGTCCAGTCTTTGTCCTCTTTCAGGTAGAAGCAGCAACTGCAGCCCAATCCAGCAAGGCACAGTCACAGGAAAAGAGGCAGTACTCCTTCTCCTTCAGCTCTTCAGCTCTTCTCCTTGGCAGAGGTTCCTCTTGGTTCCAGAAGTAACCTGAAAATCTGGGGTTTGGGGTCCACTACTTATATCACTTTCTACCTTTGAAGTAGGCAAACTTCAAAGCAAAGTCTCTGTTGTTCACAAGATCCTGCCTTTCCCAGGCCTGGCTCCAGTCTCAAACCAGAGGGTTGGAGATTGCATTGTGTGAGGGCAGGCACGGCCCATTCAAGTGTGAGTGTCAGCTCCACCCTCCACTCTAGCCCAGATGACCCATCAGGATATGCAGGCTACACCCCAGCTCCCTTTTTGTCACTGTCTAGTGGAGATTCAAAAGCAGATAACTGTCAGTCTGACCCAGAGAGGGAATACACAAGCAGGCAGTCACAGAATGGTTCAAGCAAGAAAATGCCCACTTTCTAAAAGTAGCATTTTCAAACTGACAAGTTAAAACCCATGTTTACCAAAAGATGTATTTTTAAAAGACGACCTCAGAGACCCCAAACTCCAAATCTCAATTTGCTCCCAAAGGGAAACTGCACTTAAAAGATATTTAAAGGCAGTCCCCATGTTAACCTATAAGAGAGATAGGCTTTGAAACAGTGAAAATCCAAATTTGGCAGTATTCCACTGTTAGGACATGTAAAACACATCAGTGCATGTCCCACCCTTAACATACACTGCACCATGCCCATGGGGCTAACTAGGGCCTACCTTAGGGATGCCTTACGTGTACAAAAAGGGAAGGTTTGGGCCTGGCAAGTGGGTACACTTGCCAGGTCGCATTGGCAGTGCAAGACTGCACACACAGACGCTGCAGTGGTAGGTCTGAGGCATGTTTACAGGGCTACTCATGTGGGTGGCACAATCAGTAGTGCAGGCCCACTAGTAGCATTTGATTGACAGGTCCTGGGCACCTCTAGTGCACTTTACTAGGGACTAACTAGTATATCAAATATGCCAATCATGGATAAACCAAACACCAATACAATTTACACAGAGAGCTTATGCACTTTTGCACTGGTTAGCAGTGGTAAAGTGCCCAGAGGCCTAAAGCCAAACAAAATCTGGTCAGAAAAAATAGGAGGAAGGAGGCAACAAGTTTGGGAATGACCCTGCAAAAAGGGCCAGGTCTAACAGAGGTCCAAATGTGTCTGGCATATTATGAGAGAGCAGCATATCTTGGACAGCATTTGTACCTCCAGTGGGCTGTACTCACGCAAATCAGTAAGGTCCAAGCAGAGTGAAGCCAGTGCATGCCTAATCTGTAGATAGTTGTGAAACTGGGGGTGGCGTAGTTGAAAGTGTGTCTAGAGTACGTGCATCTTGCTGCACTGTTATACCTGGAAATGACATGGACAGTGGAACTCTGACTCTTGCCATTCAAGCATTGCACCGACTGCAAAATGGCATGCATGAAGAGGGAGGTTCCCCTGAGCAGGAGTGGTTGAAGAACTGGTTCTCCTGGCTGCTGTGGTGGCTGACCGGTCTGTGCACATCATTGTTCCCCATGTTCATTGTGTTACCTTTTTTGTATGGTTTATTGCAGGTGGGGGACTCCTGCTGTAAAACACAGTCCCCAAGTTGGGTAAAGTACAAATGGCGAGGGGGGTGGGACAACAAGGAACTGAAAAAGTGCCTGTCATGATGTGTGGGTTTGATGGTCTAATTTAACATTCAACTAGGGATGGAATGTTATTATTGGATTGGTCGATGTGCACAGCAATACGTTTTAACAGGAGCAACACATTTTCATTTACTAATGAAGTTATATCACCATTGTTAGAGTCCCCTGTTAAAAATTCTCAAACCCAGCACATAGGTACATGGTCAGGCGGGGTCTGAGACCCAGGGCTGAGGTTAATGACTGACAGGTCACAGGTGGGGTACCCAGCAGCCAAATGCATAAACAGGAAAACTTAGATCAGATCCCACAGATAGGCAGCAACACTACAATGGTCCCTGGAGAATGGCCCCAATGAAACACATATAGCCAGAGGGATGCATGCAATCCCAAAAACACCATAAAGTTAGATGTAACATATAGTTAGGTACATACAGCACACGTGGTGACCACGCTCCCCCCAGGCCAGGCATCTGGACACAAACTCCTTGGCCCATATTGTGTCCACGCCAGGTTGAGACCCACCTGCGTCCACTATCTGGAAGTGTATTTATGACGTCTTAATAACTGTTCACATTTTTGTACTAAGAAAAGAACGTCTTTTATGGTTTTATTTTAGTCAGAGAAATGTATAAAAACTTGCTTGAATCCAGTGTACAACAAGAGACAGTCCTCAGACCCCGGTACTGTAACTGCTCTCCCGGCCGTAATTCATAATTAAACTAACCATTCCTGTTTTGCCAGACACCTCTCGTCTTGTGTATTTTAAGGTACATTTTCACATTTGAGCAACAGCCACATGCCAGCTTAATAAAACCACCTTTGTAAGTTCCAACATGTATGAGGGAATAGGACTCCAGCACATGAATTCCAGGATCTTGTCTGGATCCAATATGGCCACCTCTGTGCAATAAGCAGGATCACTCCTACCCTCATTCATCCAATAATTAATGACCAAGTGGTGAAACACCCAGTAATACAATTTAACTTCTGCTAGCCCTAGCCCACTGTCAGACATTGACTTCCAGTACTTATCCAAGGCAATGCGTGAAGTTTGTCTTCCCCAAAGAAACATCTGAAGCAACCTTCTAAGGTGTTTAAACCAGGTATCGGAGATAGGGACAGGAAAGTCATATAGGTATTTCACAATCAACATCATCTTGAGTAGGGCTACCTTTCCCAGGCTACCTTTCCTAGTATATTCAGTGGAACTCTGGACCAGTTCTGCAGAGCTCATTTAATTTCTGTGATCAGGGCATAAGGTTGACATGGTGTGTAAGTTCTGGGACTAACGATATGTGAACCTCAGGTAACTGAAGCTTAGCCACTGAATAGGGGTGGTATTGAGCCAGCTCACTGTTGTCGTTTCCCCCTCCAGTGGAACCAAAAGGGATTTGTGGCAGTTTGCAAAGAGGTCAGAGACTTTTTCAAAGATCCTCAAAATATGTAGATGCTGAGGACTTGACAACTGCAGATGGACTAGGAAGAGGAGCACATCATCGGCATAGAAGATTATCCTATCCTCCATACTCTCTTACCACCTTCATTCGTGTACCGGAGTGTCACAACAGGTAATTAAGGACAGGGGTTCTATTGCCAATACGAAGGAAAGGGGAGAAAGTGGACATTCCTACCTTGTATGTCTGCAAATTGGAAAGGGGTGTTGAGAGTGCACTGTTACCAGGACCTGGGTGGAGGGTGCCTTGTAAAGGAGCTGAACGTATCTGAGATATTAGGGCCAAAGCCCATGTACTGGAGGAATTGATCCAGTTACAACCAGTCCACAGTATTGAACACTTTTTCAAAGTCAACTCTGAGAAACGCACAGGGGCCGGTAACCTTGTGGCCGAGCACCACACAGAATCCTCAACACAATAGCAAGTGCTCCTGTTAGTCATGAAGCCAGAATGATCAGAAAGAATGAGATGTGATTATGTTCATTGGAGCCTGTTTGCCAGGATTTTGGCAAAAATATTTAGCTCAGTATTAATCAATTAACTTGACCCATAAAAGGCTCACTTATCAGCGGCCTTACCCATATTTGCATTAATAGTGACAGGACTAAGTGCAGGCACAGCTAACTGGCTGTACAGCTTGAACAGCCCTCGCAAGGGTGGTTGGGATTGCATGCATAATAAACTGCTTTAAACATCTATATAGTCTAACCAGACCAGTGTTCAGGGTACATAGTTCACCAGCATTTATTTATGCCAAATTTAGGTACGGTGTATAGCCGGATAGGACTGGCCAGGTCGTTCCATCATTACTGAGGGGACCCAGTCTTGCATTTTGGAGTGCATGTTGAAAAGCGCCTTGGAACCAATTTTGATGTTCCTGATATGTTTATTTCTAATTGTTAGTAGGGCCTCTATCGGTTAGGTGCTGCGGCCTCATTATGGCGGTCATTCTGACTTTGGCGGGTGGCGGAGGCCGCCCGCCAAAGTCCCGCCGTCAGAATACCGCTGCACGGTCAAAAGACCGCCGCGGTAATTCTGAGTTTCCCGCTGGGCTGGCGGGCGACCGCCAGAAGGCCACCCGCCAGCCCAGCGGGAAACCCCCTTCCATGAGGATGCCGGCTCCGAATGGAGCCGGCGGAGTGGAAGGGGTGCGACGGGTGCAGTTGCACCCGTCGCGATTTTCAGTGTCTGCTTGGCAGACACTGAAAATCTTGGTGGGACCTGTTATCGCCAGCCAGGTTCTGGCGGTCAAAACCACCAGAACCAGGCTGGCGGTAAGGGGGTCGGAATCCCCATGGCGGCGCTGCCTGCAGCGCCGCCATGGAGGATTCCCCAGGGCAGCGGGAAACCGGCGGGGCACCGCCGGTTTCCCGTTTCTGACCGCGGCTGTACCGCCGCGGTCAGAATGCCCATGGGAGCACCGCTAGCCTGTTGGCGGTGCTCCCGCGGTGGTTGGCCCTGGCGGGCCATGACCGCCAGGGTCAGAATGACCCCCTATATGTGTGAAATGTTTGTGTATTTATGTCTACTGCAGGAAAATCGACCCATGAATAAAAAACTTTGCATTTGTATGATTTGTGAGATCTACCACGAAGGTAACATCTCCACCACTGAGAGGTAGTCCCTGTACCACTAAATGAGCTATAACAGCTTGTCTACAATTAACCAGAATGCTAATTGTGTTCACCATTTCAAAGAATGGGGCTCAAAGAGGGAACACTACAATGGGGTGATCTCTTTAAAAGTTCAAGCTTGAAAAACCTACAGACTTAAATCACGGTTTCCTATGCAGATGGAGAGCATTAATCCCTAACACCACAGATGTCTCTGGAAAAGGTGAAAGGGGGACCTTGGGTGCACATAACAACTACTCATGAGACCCATTAAATAAGTACCTGACCTAGAACATTGGTGGCACCATGTTATACAGTTCCTACGAATTAAGGAGGACTGTGTATCTGGTCAACATGAACTTCAGGATATAGAGACCCAGTCCGCCTATACCATCAGGAAATGTTAACACAATTCCTAGCTAGCGCACAGTGCCCCATCGAAAGCCCTATACCTACCAGGGTAAAAGATGGCATTTGCAACTTCAAACATGACTACTCAGATTCCCAAGGAAATCGTGGAAACAGATCTACCCTTTCATTGTCACTCTGTGTACCCAAGGTGAGACACAAGAAAGATACAAATCAGTAATTTCAAACATTTATTGCAACATTTGTATTCTTGCATAAAAAGCATGAGCTGCAATTATAAGGCAAATGAACAAAGCATGGTAGCCAGCATTACATAAATGGTGAAAAGAATAAACAGTTCAACCATGATAATGTTACTGTGTTGGCACACTCCATGCTGTTCCTATCCACACTGTCAAGGGCATAATAGAGGTAACCTGTGCCAGATCAATTGGGAAAGCCTAGACCCCCCATATCTGGGCAAGATGTACTGGGAAGCCAGGAAGTCAGTCTGTTGTAGTGCAAGCTATCATCCCCTGCAGGATGGAGGTCAGAGACAATAGGGCTCCATCTAAGTCACAGTGCATAGCATTCCAAGATAATCCTAGCAGAAGTGTTCCTCTGCTGAATGTAGCACAGAGGCAGTTTTTATAACAAAAGCACCATTTATATCGCACTCTTTGACAGTTGCAGAATGGATGTGATGATATGTCTGCAAGTATGGGGCTGTCTTCAACTGACAATCATGATATGAGGGCATCATTTTTTGTGAGCCTAGCTTTGGATGGAGTGTACAGACTGCATGGCAGCAATGCTTACAAGGAATAAGTTGCATGTAGAATGTTTGCTCAGTACAATACCGTATGAGTGAAAAAACAAGTAAAACATCACTACCAGAAAGAAGAGCTAAATTACAATGTGCAATCTAAAATGGAGGCTCTACCACAGAATGCCTCCCAAATCTGGTGGTAACTTAACACCTGTGAAGGCTGTGACACCTGGTACTACCCTGACTGCGTCTCCCTATTAGACAGCCAGTAAAGGATCTTTCCATTCTTGTCACCACATTCATACACCCGTTTAGTGGCGGCTCACCATCACTGATGTTTCTTGTCAAATGTGATTTGGGGCTGTGAGGCTCTGTCAATATCAGGTTGCTGAAGCAACCTCTCAGAGGCACCTGAAAGGCACTGCTTCTTGAGTTCTAGTCTTCTGGCTTCCAAAAGAGCTCACTCTCTCTCCAGGTGAAGGTATGATCTGGTATTGGAGGCGGTTTGTTCTGGTTGGTTGTGGCAGGGCCCCAGCCAGGCAGAACCTACCACTCCCATCAGGGGTGGTTGGTTACATTCACTGTATTACCTGCGCTCACCCTTGGGTAGATAGGCACTGAGCAGTCAGTCTTATCAAAGAGGCAATGTGTAAAGCATTGGCACAGCACTCCTGTGGGACAAATACACTGTGCATTTCAAATGAGACTTCATACGTGTGGTAGCTAAACACAGTTTGTCTTCAATGAACACATTAATTAACAAAACATAAAAATCATGAACCTTTGAGCATAAACAACACTTAGGCCCTCATTATGACATTCATTGGCAGTAAATGCCACCTACCGGCATGGCGACGGCTGCCAACATACCATTGCTGTGGCTACCAGCTGCCCACCCGCCTTATGACTATAGACGGAATTCCATCAGAAGACTGGCGGAATACCATCGACGGTCATGGCGGTGGACGGAAGTAAGGTGGCGCTGCTTCTAGCAGCAGAGCCACGCCAGAAAAACACCGCCTACCGTATCATGTTCCATGATATGGCCTGGCGGTGTTTTGCTGGCAGACGCTGCTGCTGGCAGCAGCGCTGCGTCCCGTCTACTGCCGGAGTCACCCCTGCAAGCTGGTACATCGGGTTCTCCGACAGGAGTGGGGGGTGGGGGGGGGTGTTGTGTGCGTGTGTGGGGGCGTTGTGTGTCTGTTTTTGTATGCGTGCATGCAGGTGTGATTCACATGGAATGTGTGCGTGAATGACTGAATGTGAGGGTACGTGTACGTTGCGTGTTGTGAATGCGTGTGTGCGACAATGTATGTTAGTGTGTGTTGTGGTATGTGGGTATGCATGTGTGTATGGGTGGGTGGATGTGGGTATGCGTGTGTGTATGAGTGTGTATGTGTGCACGTGTGGGTGTGTAAATGTGCGGGGGCGGAAGAGGGAGGGGGAGTGTGGGGAGGGCTCTGGAGAGGGGGAGAGGGGTCAGGGAAGACCCCTATCAGTGTCAGGGAAGGAATTCCCTGGCACTGATAATGCCTACCGCCATGGTTTTCGTGGCGGTGCACTTGCACGAAAACCATGGCTGTAGGTGGGGTCATAATCCCGAGGGTGGGATTGTGACGACCGCCTGCCTGGAGACTGAAGTCTCCAGCCCAGTGGTCATTACCAAACCGCCAATGTCATAATTCGGAAAAGATACCGCCAGCCTGTTGGCACTACCTTTCCCCAAATTAACGCTGTCAGCCAGGGTTGTAATGAGGGCCTTAGTAATAATAATAGCAGTACTAGGCCTAACCATGTTAAAATGACATCAGTAGCATGCACACTTGGCGGAAATTCCACGTTACCCACCCTAGCATCCTTATGCGGTGCAGAACGTTGTTGGAACTATGCCCACCCTGGAAATTAGTATAATGCAATTCCACACAGTGATAGGATGCAGACCAGATCACAACAATATCAGTAATATGTGCACACTGATAATGACAACACTTTTAGCAGCACCGTGGGCTAAGGTCGCATAGGTAGAACCAATGTCAAACATAGTATCCAGTTAGCAAAAAATCAACTTATCTTCATGTAGGCACTCCCACGCACAATCATATTCACTCAGCACCGCTATGAGGTGCTACGCATATCAGACAGGTCCGTACGGAGCACACTTACACACACACACACATACACACAGCACTGTAATGCAGTGTAACTGATATCCAGCAGGTCAGTTGGTAGCACAATGTAGACCCCGTAGCACAAACCTTCTTCCACCCTCTATCTCTCCCCAACTACCCCACATCCACGGATTAGGAAGCTGTCACCCAGCCCCTGAGATTAGGCCACTCTCGGCCAGAGTCACACTTAATTTAGGTCCCAGGGAAGAAGGTGGGGAGTTAAGTAGCAAGTCTGATTAGGAGGCAGTTGACAAACAAAAGGGGGTTGGCCACCAATCAGGAAGTTCACTCACAGGATACAGAGCAGAAGCATCTGAGGGCAATAGTTCATTCGATTAAATGATTCCTTAACGTGCCTTCGGGCACCAGCCCAGCTCTGCGCAGCACTGGGGGGGGGGAGGGGGTTGTGCAGTTTCCTCACCCGCTTCTGATCACTCTCAGAAGTGTTCCTTCGGCCCAGTCAGATACTCTCAAAACCCAGGCCCAGTCCAGGCAATACTACCTGCCACATGCTGTCATCAGGGCTGGGTGAGGAGAGGGCAGGTAGTTTGCCATACAGAGGGCCCAAAAGAAACGACTGATGAAGAGGGGAATGTAGCTGGCGAGGCTCTCGGAAAGTAGAGACACCCTGTCAGGTACACGTTGATCAATGTTGCACACAGGCAATCCGGGCACAGCGTCTGGTGCGCAATGATCCTAGTCACACCAGACAGTTCAGTTCACATACGATGAAGAGTTACAAATTCAGTACCGCCTTGGAAACTAGGCACAACGCCCGGTGGTCATTGATAAAGGTCGCACCAGACATTCTGGTCACACCCAGGCACAAGTTCGTTAGTGCTGCACGAAGTAGAATGAGGCACTAGTAGGGTGACACCCCCACCTCCGAGGGTCGCAACCTGTAAATTAGACACTGCATGCAATGAGCATGAAATCAGTGTGACACACGAGGGAGATGCAGCACGATGAAGTAAGTGGGCCACGTGGGGTCCCATGACCGGTGAATCCACTCACCACCAACAAGGCTCTTATGTATGCTGAGGCCCCACAATACAGTGGCCACATTCCTGAGTCCAGCAGAAGATGTGGGCACATAGGAGGGAACGTCTGTCCGGGTGTCACGAGCAGACAATGTGGGTCCCTAGCAGGAGGTCTTTGATGTCCCTGAAACCTTCACAAGAGAACAGGGGGCAAGCTGACAAGCCCTCCGAGACCACACTTCAGGGTTCCACACAGCTGCAGGCAGTTTGCCCAGGCCAGCTGCGATTCAGTAAGGGTGTGAGTTCCCTTCCTAATCCTCCTTGTGCATAAAAAGTTCTTCTGGAAGTTCACCACCTGGTCCCGGGTCTCCGGTCCTGCGTTTCTACAAGTGTATCTCTACCCTGCTGCAGTATAGCACCAGTAGCTTTACTGTATTGTGCCTTTGAAGTTGGGAGTGGTTCAAAAGTTCTTTCTTAGAACCACAGATGTGTCCCCTAAATTTCAGTCCTGTCTGCCATGGGGCCGCGGAGTACAGATTTTAATTTTTAGTGGGGCCATGATTTGGCTCAGCAATGCAAAGTGTTAAAACCTCTCACTCCGATCTATCCAGCCAGGCCCTCAAAGGGCAGAGGTCAGTCGTTCCAGTTGCGTGCCCATTGTTTTCTAGCTGTTGCGGGGGAATGCACAGATGTGCTCTCCCAACCTCCGGTGTCAACCAGAGTTAGGCAGAAAGGAACACAACTGTAATGAAGATGCAGTCCAAAGATTAGATTGATGGTTCTTTATTTGAAGTACCTTATCCACAACACAGCAATGTAGCTTCTCATCCACAGCTCTCCTCCAACAGAATCCACCAAGCTCCACATTCCAACCTGACCTCATAGGTGACATCAGAGCTACTACTTAGAATTCCTTCCCCGGCTCTATCCTCACTGCTTAACCTACCACAATAACGAACTTTACAGCAGAGAAACACTGACTTTCCAGGCATTTCTCAGCTATTAATTACAAAACCACCCTCAAACATCATGAGGCTGGTCGACTGCAACCCACCGTTGCAGTTGAGAGTGATTTGATTCATTCCCCCATGTTAACCTATGGGGCAAGCAACCCTCAGAGGTGGTGAGAACACACATGGGTAATCTTCACTACATTTAGAAACACCCTTTGTGCGAGTGTGCACTCATTGGCCTGCAATGGCAGGCCCAGTACCTTTTAAAATGCTATTGTGCAAGAGCGCACACACTTCAGTGGCTGGCTCAGCACACATCAAAAACACAATTGTGCCATGAGCACACGCTGGCTTGCAATGGCAGGCTCAGTAAATGCTTGAAAAGACCATTGTGCAAGCGTACACATACTGGCCTGCAATGACAGGCTCAACACATGTCTGAAAACTCCATTGTGCAAGCGTGCATGTACTGGCCTGCAATGGCAGGCTCAACACATATGGGTTAGTGCCACTTCCTAACATATGTAGCAAGGGCTTTCACACTATACTTACAGTGGGAAAGTGCCCAGGGGCCTAAAACAGAATCAGCAAAACCTATAGGAAAAAGCTAAAATGTTTGGGGAAACACTTCCGCAGCATGTCAGGTCTAACACCTGGGGAACCATTTGTTCGCGGCCTTGCCTGTCACACAGATCACCCTCAGGGATGCAATGGAGCCTGAGTTTCTCTTGAAGTATGTGTGAGTTCTGATTGAATGTGGGCCCATCTACATGCCTTGAACCACCATCTTGAGTGCCTGGACTAATCTGGTACCCAAAGGCAATGGGCCATTGGAGAGTATTCAGAAACACCCCTCTGCCATTGTATAGGGCAAGTTGACAGCTGGGAGGAGAAATAGATGTATGCATGAGAGGGTCTTTACTGATATTGACATATGGGTGCATTTCCTATCCAACAGGTGCTAGATCTTCGAGGCATCACACAAGATCTTGGAGTCCAACCAGGATCCTAGCCATCTGATGGACAAGAGGAATCCAGCTCAGGTGAGGGGCTGTGTTAAAGTTCCGACCTATAATTGTGGTGTGTGAAGGGAGCCCTACGGTGACCTCTGTGAGCACCCAAGGTGTCTGTGCTAAGAGGTGGAGTGGGACATAAAAGATAGAGTGGTTTCCCCTCTAGTGTGGCTTCCACCACCATATAGTGACCTAGTGGGTCCGAATGCATCTTTGTCAGCACCAAAGTGAAGGTGGTGTGCAACAGTATAGGTACTCTTCTGGAGCTCCTGGCATATCCCGCGTGGAAGACCCAGTCATAACCAAATCTGCACAGAAATTAGCATTTAGTACGAAGCAGGTGTGAGGAGTAGGAGGGCCGACGGGTGTATTCTCTTAGCATAGAGGAGGTACGCCGTGCATTTAATCAGGTCAATCAGGCTCTTACTTGGAAACTAGCCATTATTATGCATTTTGGGCTTGAATCAATTATGATGGCAGAATGCCACACCTGGTGTGGAAGTGCTGTTACCAGCAAGCCAGAGGTGGACCCAGTGAGGGTGCATGCTGGCAGTCAACGGCGGGGGTGTATGTGCATGCCTCTGTAGGTGCTGGTGGAGTGCAAGATAAATCTCAAACATATGAGAAATGAAAACTGAACAAAACAACCCACCCCCAAACCACACCCACCCACCACTTCTCCCTTTGAAGCACCTGTTGCCCTATAACATCTCAAACCATAAACGATTACAACCAGTGCGGGCGGCGTTATAGCAATGTTGCTCCTCTTTTTCAAGAGACTGTAGGTTGAGTGAAGGTTGTCACGATAGTGCAAGAAGGCCAGAACACCATCGGCTTCTTGAGGAGGAAGGACTTCTCCATTGACATCTACCACAGACTAGATTAGCCAGCACTGGTCACAGCAATGGAGTCGTGACCGGAACACAACTCAAAATAAATGAACTGGTAGGGGAAGCCATTATTGACACTCAACATACTCAAAACCTGGGAACTGTCAATGATCATATGTCCTTAAACATTCCCTGCTAATATCTTGAAGGGCAGAATAGCAGAACAAGATGACACATTACAGACATATCTTTGCACTCTTTGAGCAAGGATATATCAGTAATGTGTAATCTTGTATGTTAAGCTTCAATATTAGCTTCCCCTACCAGTTCATTTATTTGGAGTTGTGTTCTGTATTTTGTTTATTCCCAGAACATGTGAATCAAATGAAGTAGCTCACTGTCTGTATTGAAGTTCAAAATGTTGAAATTTAGGTCTCAATCAGAAAGTTGGTTAATAATGCAAGAGATAGTGGGTCTAGACAACCTAATAAACTTAATCTGTTTATATCAAAGCACAGTTCTGAGAAAATGTCTGGTCAACCACGGGTAGCTATGGGACAATCAGCAGTCAATGCCCAGAGACATTTATGTTACATTCAAGCAGTACCAGAAATACTAATGTAAAGAGTTCAACACTTTAACATTCACAAACTAATTTAGGAAAATAGAGACAATGTATATGAGGAAAAAGACACTAAGATCATTAAAACAGGTTAACAGGAACAATGGATATGAATGTATAAAGGTTTGAAGCCAAAATGTAGCTTTAAAAAAGCTAAGCACCGGGGCATGGCCATGGTGGCTGTTAGAAATGGGGTCTCTGGTTGACAGTCAGGTTACCCCCTGTTCAAGCAAGGACCCTCACTCTAGTTAGGATAAAAGAGAATCACCCTCAGCTAACCCCTGCTTACCCCCTTGGTAGCTTGGCAGAGCAGTAGGCTTAACCTCAGAGTGCTGGGCGTAAAGTATTTGTACCAACACACACAGTAACTTAATGAAAACACTACAAAATGACACAACACCAGTTTAGAAAAATAGGAAATATTTATCTAGACAAAACAAGACCAAAACGACAAAAATCCAACATACACAAGTCAAGTTATGATTTTTTAAAGGTTTAAAATAAAAAGAGTCTTTAGGTAGTTGTAACACCACACTAGCGCTGCTAGCGTGAAAATGTACCTGGTTTGCGTCAAAAATAACCCCGCACGGGCGGTGTGCGTCGAAAGTAACCCTGCACGGCTGTGTGCGTCGAAAACAACTCGGCACGGCGGTGCGTGTTGAAAAAGCCAGCCACACGACGATCCGAAAGTCCCGCGGCGCAGGGTGCGATCTCTCAGCCTCCGTCAGCGATGCTGCGCGTCGTTTCTCCTGCTCCGGGCGTCGGTTCTTCGGTCGCGTTTCCTGCGGCGTCGTTCCTCAGCTGCGGAACCGGCGTCGCGTCGTTTTCTCAGCCGCGAGCGGATTCGCGTCGATCTTTTCTCCGCACGGCGCTCGGTGCGTGTATTTTTGTCCTTAGGCTGCCAGCCTCTCCTTTCAGGGTCCCAGGAACTGGAAGGGCACCACAGAGCAGAGTAGGGGTCTCTCCAGAGACTCCAGGTGCTGGCAGGAAGAAGTCTTTGCTATCCCTGAGACTTCAACAACAGGAGGCAAGCTCTACATCAAGCCCTTGGAGATTTCTTCTTCAAGATGGAAGGCACACAAAGTCCAGTCTTTGCCCTCTTACTCTGGCAGAAGCAGCACTGCAGGAAAGCTCCACAAAGCACAGTCACAGGCAGGGCAGCACGTTTTCCTCAGCTATCAGCTCTTCTCCAGGCAGAGGTTCCTCTTGGTTCCAGAAGTGTTTCTAAAGTTTGTAAGTTTGGGTGCCCTTCTTATACCCATTTTAGTCTTTGAAGTCACCTTTCTTCAAAGGGGACTCACACCTTCTTGTGAAATCCTGCCTTGCCCAGGCAAGGCCTCAGACACACACCAGGGGGTTGGAGACAGCATTGTCAGAGGCAGGCACAGTCCTTTCAGATGAGAGTGACCACTCCACCCCTCCCTCCTAGCAGAGATGGCTAATCAGGAAATGCAGATTACACCCCAGCTCCCTTTGTGTCACTGTCTGGTGTGAGGTGAAAAACAACCCAACTGTCAAACTGACCCAGACAGGGAATCCACAAACAAGGCAGAGTCACAGAATGGTTTAAGCAAGAAAATGCTCACTTTCTAAAAGTGGCATTTCCAAACTCACAATCTCAAAATCAACTTTACTAAAAGATGTATTTTTAAATTGTGAGTTCAGGGATCCCAAACTCCACATGTCCATCTACTCTCTAGGGGAATCTACACTTTAATCATATTTAAAGGTAGCCCCCATATTATCCTATGAGAGAGACAGACCTTGCAACAGTGAGAACGAAATTGGCAGTATTTCACTGTCAGGACATATAAACCACATTACTATATGTCCTACCTTATCCATACACTGCACCCTGCCCTTGGGGCTACCTAGGGCCTACCTTAGGGGTGCCTTACATGTAAGGAAAGGGAAGGTTTAGGCCTGGCAAGTGGGTACACTTGCCAAGTCGAATTTACAGTGTAAAATTACACATACAGACACTGTAGTGGCAGGTCTGAGACATGATTACAGAGCTACTTATGTGGGTGGCACAACCAGTGCTGCAGGCCCACTAGTAGCATTTGATTTACAGGCCCTGGCACCTCTAGTGCACCTTACTAGGGACTTACTAGTAAATCAAATATGCCAATCATGGATAAACCACTTACATACAATTTAAACAGGAGAGCATATGCACTTTAGCACTGGTTAGCAGTGGTAAAGTGCTCAGAGTTGAAAAGCCAACAGCAACATGTCAGAAAAAAATAGGAGGCAGGAGGCGAAAAAAGACTGGGGATGACCCTGCATAAGCAAAAGTCCAACACGACCCCCTACCAGCCTAAAGCCAGGGGAGAACAATCAATACCTTGATGTACTTCCCTGATTGGGGCGATAGAACAGGGACCCAGGCCCACAACAGCAGGGGCATGTTCCAGTTCTACGCCGTCCTGACTCCAGTTGGATCCCTCTGTCCATACTCTCAGGGCCCACTAAGCTAACCCATGGGGAACCCTTCTCCACATCTACAGACACCATCTGTGCAACACCTAACTTTACTTTGCTCACAGATGTATTGCAATGGGCAGATAGTGCCACCAGGGCCAACACAGTGGTGTTGCCCACTCCACCCCGGGGTGTGACTCTCGTCCTCCCCCCCCCCAGGGGCAACTCTGTCCACCAGGACAGCAAGCCACAGTGGCCCCAGACAACTGTCAGGGATGAGAGCCCGACCTCAGGCCTCTCTAACCACTGTGACTGTGGAGAGTGGGGGGTGGTAGCCCCAGGTGCCTGGCACCCTTTGACCACTCTCTCTTCCACCAGGTCAGGGATGACAACCTGACCCTGGTCCTCCCCTCTGGGGCTCTGTAACCTCCCTGCAGAAGCGGCACCCCCAGAGTCAAAAACTGTCAGGGTGCTTGTAGAAGCAGTCCTGCACAATTCTTCCACCAGTGCAGGGATGTTAACCTGCAACTGATCCTCCAACCTGGGGTCTGTACCTTCAGGTTGGACCAGGGCCAGGGGTGAGGCTTCCCTCCCCCTGCCCTCTCCTCTGGGGTCCTGAACCACCCAACTAGGAGTGGCCCCCCCAGAAGACAACATGGTAGGGGCACTGTTAGCAGTAGCCCCTTCCTCCAGGTCAGGGGGGACACCCTTAACCTGGCCTCCCAATCCAGGGTCTGTACCCACAGACTGGATCACTGCCTGGCAAACCAGGACTTCCTGGGGGGCATACCTACCCCCTACCAGGTCAGAGTTTACCCTCTGAACCTGGTCATCCAACCCAGGGTCACCACCCTGCGGTTGAACCACTGCCTGGCACACCAGGACTTCCTTGGGAGCACACTTACCCCCCATCAGGTCAGAGTTTACCCCCTGAACCTGATCATTCAACCCAGAGTCACCACCCTGCGGTTGAACCATTGCCTGGCACACCAGGACTTCCAGGGGGGCACACTTACCCCCCTCAAGGGACACACTGTCCCGAAGGGCCACACAAGAGTCTGGCGGGCGCAGGTCCCCTGACCTCCGCCCATCTGACAGAGTCTGGATTCCCCCCAACCCAGAAATGGTCTCACCAAGGTCATTCATGGGGGGCTCTGCTCTCAGAGCTGACCCCTGACCCTCCAGGTTCTCCACTGGGGTCCGCAACCCCCTCTCAACCCTCTGTCTGGACTTCTGCACCCCCTCACTAGGAGTGGTACTGCCAGACACCAGAACTGGTGGGACGCTGGCTACAGCCGCCCCCCCCAAGTTCTCCTGACACTGTGGGGTCTCCCTCAACAGATGGCCCTATGGTACAGGCTAGGCTCCCCTCCTGGTGTTCCCGCAGGGAACCCTCCAGGACCTGGGACCGGATCTCGGGCACCTTGGGCCTCAACCCATCCCCATTCCCTCTCCTCTGAGACTGGACATGGGGTCCCTCACCCATCCCACTACACTGGGACCTACCTGGGACACTACAATCCTTCCCTACCTCACCTGGTTGGGAACTACCTAGACCACTCCTCTCAGGAGCACCCCCAAATGCCTCTTCAGACTCTCTGGTACTCACCCAGAAGTCTGCCTCCATTGTAAGCTCCCTGGGGTCAGAGAACTCACACTCCACCTGGTGTTGGCATAGCTCTGGAAAATAAGGACTAGACATATGCTCTCCAGCAATTACATCACTCAGCCCCTCACATGAATTAACCAAAGTACCCTTCACCCAACCATCCAGTGACTCTGCTTTGACAAAGCACCCCACATCACCCTCCTGAGACTGGTGAGACAGTACCTGACTGTCCCTGACACTCAACCCACACTCTTCTGGGATGTCTTCACACTCCATAACCAGGACTTCTACCTGGGGGGAACCCCTCTCCCTGTCACTCTCACCTAGAGTCAGTAGAGTGTCCCTCCCACCAGTAGGAATATGACTCCCCATGCCAGTTCCCCAATCCACCTCAGGGACCCTGTGCATCACTGGAGCTACCTCATACCCCTGAACCTCCTGGCGTGTGTTAACTCCCTCCTTCAAGTAGGGCACCACCTCTCTGGGCATGTGCACTTCTGCAGCATCACTGGATATACAATTGTTGCTGCCACCATTCCAGCTGGACTCAGCCCTCATGACTTCCAGCTCTTTCAATTTAAGCTCGTAAGCATAAATCATTTTTTTAATCTCTAAGTTCCTCCTCCTTTCTTCCAACTCCCAATCGAGCTTTTTCAGCTCCCATTGGTACTCCCTCTCTGCCTGTCTGTCCTGTAACTCTTCAGGAGTCAGACCCTTGGGTGACACCCTGCCATCCCTCCTGGGGACCCTCCCCCCAGGCGTGACAGGTTCCTCCACTACACCACTGTGTATCCTCTGCACTTCCCCCCCCATATTCTCCTCCTCTGTGTGCCCTCCAGCCTTCTTGATTGTCACCCAAGCCCTCTGTGCCTGTTGCAGCTCCCCCTCCCTGGTGGAGCTCTCAGTGGGACAGTCAAGATCTTTAAGGAACTGTTTCAATTGAGCTACTGAGTACTCCTTCAGTTTCTCCATTTCAAACACAGCTCCAGCTGTTGCATCTCCAGATTGAGACATGATGGTCACAAGTGCGAAGTTCCAAAAGGCAGAAAAAAATAATTTCCCAATGAAGTAAAAAGAATCAGTCAAGGGATCAGCAAAATCATGGAAGTAGAATAAAAAGAGTCCTTAAGAGAAAAATCAAAAGATCACCAAACAAGTAGTATGTGGTCACGTAGTGGTCTGAGATCAAAACAGTAGTGTACACTTAATTACTGTATGTCAAGTACAAATACAAGTCCAATCCCGACCGCTGGTCACCAATGTTAGAAATGGGGTCTCTGGTTGACAGTCAGGTTACCCCCTGTTCAAGCAAGGACCCTCACTCTAGTTAGGATAAAAGAAAATCACCCTCAGCTAACCCCTGCTTACCCCCTTGGTAGCTTGGCAGAGCAGTAGGCTTAACCTCAGAGTGCTGGGCGTAAAGTATTTGTACCAACACACACAGTAACTTAATGAAAACACTACAAAATGACACAACACCAGTTTAGAAAAATAGGAAATATTTATCTAGACAAAACAAGACCAAAACGACAAAAATCCAACATACACAAGTCAAGTTATGATTTTTTAAAGGTTTAAAATAAAAAGAGTCTTTAGGTAGTTGTAACACCACACTAGCGCTGCTAGCGTGAAAATGTACCTGGTTTGCGTCAAAAATAACCCCGCACGGGCGGTGTGCGTCGAAAGTAACCCTGCACGGCTGTGTGCGTCGAAAACAACTCGGCGCGGCGGTGCGTGTTGAAAAAGCCAGCCACACGACGATCCGAAAGTCCCGCGGCGCAGGGTGCGATCTCTCAGCCTCCGTCAGCGATGCTGCGCGTCGTTTCTCCTGCTCCGGGCGTCGGTTCTTCGGTCGCGTTTCCTGCGGCGTCGTTCCTCAGCTGCGGAACCGGCGTCGCGTCGTTTTCTCAGCCGCGAGCGGATTCGCGTCGATCTTTTCTCCGCACGGCGCTCGGTGCGTGTATTTTTGTCCTTAGGCTGCCAGCCTCTCCTTTCAGGGTCCCAGGAACTGGAAGGGCACCACAGAGCAGAGTAGGGGTCTCTCCAGAGACTCCAGGTGCTGGCAGGAAGAAGTCTTTGCTATCCCTGAGACTTCAACAACAGGAGGCAAGCTCTACATCAAGCCCTTGGAGATTTCTTCTTCAAGATGGAAGGCACACAAAGTCCAGTCTTTGCCCTCTTACTCTGGCAGAAGCAGCACTGCAGGAAAGCTCCACAAAGCACAGTCACAGGCAGGGCAGCACGTTTTCCTCAGCTATCAGCTCTTCTCCAGGCAGAGGTTCCTCTTGGTTCCAGAAGTGTTTCTAAAGTTTGTAAGTTTGGGTGCCCTTCTTATACCCATTTTAGTCTTTGAAGTCACCTTTCTTCAAAGGGGACTCACACCTTCTTGTGAAATCCTGCCTTGCCCAGGCAAGGCCTCAGACACACACCAGGGGGTTGGAGACAGCATTGTCAGAGGCAGGCACAGTCCTTTCAGATGAGAGTGACCACTCCACCCCTCCCTCCTAGCAGAGATGGCTAATCAGGAAATGCAGATTACACCCCAGCTCCCTTTGTGTCACTGTCTGGTGTGAGGTGAAAAACAACCCAACTGTCAAACTGACCCAGACAGGGAATCCACAAACAAGGCAGAGTCACAGAATGGTTTAAGCAAGAAAATGCTCACTTTCTAAAAGTGGCATTTCCAAACTCACAATCTCAAAATCAACTTTACTAAAAGATGTATTTTTAAATTGTGAGTTCAGGGATCCCAAACTCCACATGTCCATCTACTCTCTAGGGGAATCTACACTTTAATCATATTTAAAGGTAGCCCCCATATTATCCTATGAGAGAGACAGACCTTGCAACAGTGAGAACGAAATTGGCAGTATTTCACTGTCAGGACATATAAACCACATTACTATATGTCCTACCTTATCCATACACTGCACCCTGCCCTTGGGGCTACCTAGGGCCTACCTTAGGGGTGC
Organism: Pleurodeles waltl; assembly: GCF_031143425.1. Lineage (NCBI taxonomy): Eukaryota > Metazoa > Chordata > Amphibia > Caudata > Salamandridae > Pleurodeles > Pleurodeles waltl. Next base: position 100,278,417 of record NC_090440.1, on the reverse strand, counting down.
CTTACATGTAAGGAAAGGGAAGGTTTAGGCCTGGCAAGTGGGTACACTTGCCAAGTCGAATTTACAGTGTAAAATTACACATACAGACACTGTAGTGGCAGGTCTGAGACATGATTACAGAGCTACTTATGTGGGTGGCACAACCAGTGCTGCAGGCCCACTAGTAGCATTTGATTTACAGGCCCTGGCACCTCTAGTGCACCTTACTAGGGACTTACTAGTAAATCAAATATGCCAATCATGGATAAACCACTTACATACAATTTAAACAGGAGAGCATATGCACTTTAGCACTGGTTAGCAGTGGTAAAGTGCTCAGAGTTGAAAAGCCAACAGCAACATGTCAGAAAAAAATAGGAGGCAGGAGGCGAAAAAAGACTGGGGATGACCCTGCATAAGCAAAAGTCCAACAGTGGCCAAGATAGTGTATGTGTTTCAGTAACACTCCAAGCCTCCTCTGCCATCCACCAGCATCCTGATTTTATGAGTGGTTAAATCCTTGCCTGCTTACGGTGGGGAAGGGTCCTAGCACCCATGACCAGACTAAGATGTACTGATTCACTGTGCAGTCATTCACTGGGCTGGACAAGCCACCAGAGGGCCCACCATCACAACAACAAGGCTCACCATCAACACAACAACCTCTATCCAATGATCTGAGCACCATACTTTAAGTCATCCAATCTTCAAGAGAAGCAGTGATGAAGTGGAGTAGCATTGAGTGAAGTAGTATTGAGTAGAGCAGTATAAAGTAGATTAGCCTAGAATGGAGTGGCATAGAGTGGAGTGGCTTAAAGTGCAGTAGTGTGGAGTCGAGTAACATAAATCGAGTGTTGTAGAGATGACTGGTGTAGAGTGGAGTGAGGTACAATGTAGTGGCATACAGTGAGATAGTGTAAAGTAGAGTGACGTACACTGGAGTGGCATATAGTGGAATAGTGTGCATTGGAGTTCAGGTGCAGTAGAGTTGCCTACACTGGACTGTCATGACTGTCTCAAGACCTGGCTGTTCGGGCAGTAGCAGCACCCTCCCCCTTACCTTCTCCCCACTCACCTCCTCAGCACCTTGAGACCCTCACAGGTGAGTAGTGCACTTTGCAAATCCCCTGATTGATTGATGAAATGGAGTGGTGTAGAGTGTAATAGCGTAGAGTGTAGAGTGGAGTAGTGTAGAGTGTAATAGCTTACAGCAGAGTGGCAAAGAGTAAAGTGTGGAAATTGTGTGGATGTAGTTTGAAAGTGTGTAAATGGATGTAGATGCAATGTAGCAGGAAAATACATTATTAGGAGTAGAAGGTAATGTTTGGTAGTAAGTGTGAATAGTGTAAGTAGTGTTAAAGTTAGTTTTTTATAAAATTTCATTATCTATTGTGCCGCGTATACTAGGGTGCATACTAGGGCAATATGTGATAAGCAAATGGCTGTGTTTACAAAACACAAAAGGCAGCTATGTTGTTTTCAGCACAGTTTGGTTACTTCTGCATTTCTCTGTGTTCTGGGTTAGGGTCTTAGATATAGGTAAGTAGTGGACTTTAGTTTTGTTCTCTACCTACTACCACTTTATTAAAGTGTTAATAAGTGGAAAAATGTATAATTCTGAAAATATTTGTACAGCATTTTAGGGATATATAAAAAAAAAAAATTATATATATATTATTCTTTTTTTCCAGCTTGTATCGCGCGAACACAGCCCAAGAGCATTTGAGCACTTCACATCAGCTCAGCACCAAATTACAATACACATGGTCAGATTAATTTTATTTTATCACAGGAGATTAAGTGAATTGCCCAGAATTAAAGGATGTTAAGCTAAAGCCAGGACTCAAACCTAATTCCCCAGATCCAAAGTCAGCAGCTCAATTTATGTGTGAAAGTCATACACGAGTACTCTGGCATAGTATGATTGCATATATTGAGCAAGTTCTCCGTTGGAATGGTAAAATGACAGCAGAAATAAATACTGGAGTTTAGCTTGGGACTACTTGCAACGGTTTGTTTCAAAAGTGGATTTAGGGAGTTGTTCATTATTGATACACAAAAAGGACTAATCAGTATAAATATTACTTACATATAGGTCAAATCCCACCAAAATTAGTTTGTGAACTACCAGTAAATTCTGACCCCCATTTTGATAAACACTGATATATATATATATATATTATATATATATATTTTATATGATTTAAGCCAATCTAATTGTTAGAGAAAATTCTGGGTATTCATCAATGCGCTTTATGGGTCCCATAGTTGCACCACCGGTAATTTGAGGATCTGGCAGTATGGGCTCAACGTGTAAAACCTCCTCTTGTACTAACAAAAGGTAGAGATTAAGCTGTATGTACAATCAAAGAGAGGAGAACACAAATTAAATTGAGCCCTTCAATAAGGATCGTGCATAATGAATTACTATTGGCATCCCTAGAGAGCCCGGCACTTTATAAATGACATCACATGTTATTGCAGAGGCTCTTCAAAAGATTGGAGCTTCAGGAGTCGCAGGGCCCTGTTGGCCTCACTGCCACAGTCTTCAAATTTAGCATACCATTATGGGGATCATCTTTAACTCTATTGTTCCCTTCTTTGTCAACTTCACTGCCCCCGCCCATTCTTTGAGTGGCTAACATTTGCCGCTCCCCACCCTTCTTCAAGAAAGGCAATAGATCTAGTCTTTGAGTCTATTACTTAATAGCATTGTTGGACATTGACACTAATCTCTATGAACATTGGGAAAAATGTCTAGAAACTTCTCTAAAAGTGTGAGGCATTGAGGAGCCCTGGCAAAATAAAGTTTACTTTTCGCCCTTGAAATGCCTGGTACCAACCCATGTAAGAATGAAATCCTGGAGGCACGAGTTGGTGGACGTTTCACACAATCCTAGGACACATTCAGCAAACGAAAATAAATATCCCAAGCCCTGAGCGAGCAATCAGGCACGGCATTATGAAAAGGCTCTTTATGCAAGCTCCCATTTATGAGCTGCCAGGAAGGTAATAGAGCTTTAGCTGTCTCGGTGCCAAATGCAGATTGTGTGATCACAAGTGTGAGTACTGCATTCACATCTTCTGCTGCTGCTTCCGCCGCGCTTTGTAAAAGCGACAATTAGGAATTGTCAAACTGGTTTAGTTTAAATAATCATGAAACTGCAATACTCAGCAGTACTGCAAGATTTTTCTATTAGATTAACATGCGCCTTAATAGAAAATAACTCACTTAACCTTGCGCTCAGGGCACTGGGGATTTGAGCTTTGATGAGGGTGGTTGATTTAGTGGAACCAATCTGAAAATTGAAAGTTTTACAATGTAGTAAACTTTTTTAAAGAACACAATGTGTGTTTAAACATAGCATTTTGCTCAGTAGATGCTGTGTGTGGTTTAGTGCATCAGGCAATCCAGGGCTGCTGGGCACAACATTTCTATATTTTGGACTGCAGTATTAATGTTGGTTATACCCGATGATGTTAATTGTAAACTTTTAGGTAATCAACTAACACATAGGACTTACTGTACTTACAATACCTCGAAGAACAGGTCCTGGCGCCAACATTGTTTGGTGTCTACTTACATGCAAATAAGGGGCCAGATGTAGCAAGCAGTTTTGCCCATTCTGTGTCTATGGGAAAATGTGTTCGTACATATGGCCCTAGGTTCCTGAGCAGCACTGGGAGCAATGTCAAAGGAGCAAGTATCAATATAAATATCTTCTAAAGGTGCACCCCATGACATAAGAAGGGCAGCACATGGGTAGAATGCACCGTTTTTGAAATATGATGCTGAATTTCAAGCACACAGATAGTCGAAGAGCTAAAAAAAAATGTTGCAAGACAAATCTCATTTTATAAGCTTCCTAGTCAAGGACAACTGCTCACTCGCCACGAGCAGAGTCCTGGACAAAACCAGGGTGGGACTGTTTATGTTTCCGTTCAGAGAAGTGACCTAGATGTCCGCTGAGACTGTCCCTATTAGAGTAGCACACTTATCATGCAGCCACAAGTAGCTAAGATTAAATAACTCATTCTACCTACAGCTCTTTTTGTTTGTCTCCAGGACCACACCTGTCTGGCTGTCCTGTGAAAGAAAGTGTGCAAGGTCTTAGAAGGCAGTGGAGTTTGTACTCCAAGCTGTTTTGTTAGCAGTCACACAACTGATACGTTTCATAGTCAATACCAATTTTGAAAGGTTTAAAAACAAATAGCACCAAAAAGCAAAAAGAGCGAACCGTGGACGACTGATCACGCTGTACTGGAACAAGGGTTAGGTTAAGTTAGGTTAGAGGCCAACTGCAATGGAGTGCAAGTTCGATACAAGGACCACAATCAAAGTGTTACTTTCCAACTTAGAAATTTTATGAGAAGGTGGAGTCTTCAGCAAGGCAAGGGTGAAGGTTGGATCCTGAGATGAGATCAACGATGATGGGTTGCCACTTGTGGAAGTCCCATTGAAGCCATCCATTAAAGCAGGGAACGCTCCAAGCAAGAAAAGTCCAAGTTTTGTGCCAAGGAAGTCATTAACGTTGATCAGCTGTCGTTCGGCATCAAGCCTAGTGAAACCTTCTACCTTTGGACTTAGATGCTTTTCTGGAATTCAGATTCCTCCAGTGGGACAAAGCTGCAAGCCGTAGCTGAAGAGAGTTCAAAGTTGTTGGATGCCACTTGGCGTTGTACCCACTGAAACAGATGTGCTGCTGCAGAGATGAACATAGTAGGAACTACAGTGAAGTCAGACCCACTGGCAATGCACTTTTGGCCAATCAGCTTGCAACTCGGTCCCAGTTTCTTGTTGGTTATCCCAGCAAAAAGTCTTGGAAATGTCCTAGGGTTTAGGATTAGGTGCCAGCTAAGGGTCCCAGAACCAAAGCAACAGCACTTGAGACAGGATTCACTACAACAGAGACCACAGGCAGAGTCCAGGAAAACTGGGTTCTTATAGGAAAGTGGGCTTCATGCAATTGTTTTGGCCTTGTAGCTTAACAGTAGGTCAGCCAACTGAACCTTGGAGTCAACTGGGTTCAAGTGGGAGAAGGTCCATTCCTTAGGGCTTTCCTCACAGGTCTCAGCAGGTGCAGTCCTTCTTCTATCTTCTGCAGGTCCAGAAGTATTTTGAAGAAAGTACCCAGTGCTGGCTAATTTACATTTGGCACTAGCTTGTGGGTGGGGCAGTGACTCCCGGCCCCTCCCTCACTAATGGGGAAAAAAGTTCCCCAGGGCACTTTTGCAGCAGCCCCTGTTTGTCTGGAAGCAAACAATCCCACACTGCACTTATGTACCAAAAACCAATGTGGTAAAAGCTTTCTTTCCTTGTACAGAGCTCCTTGTGCACACACAGCAGTGTGGCTATGGAAATGGGCACACTTCTACATTGGGTTTGGATCAACCCTGACTAGAAAGACAAAAGGGAGTTAGCCCTTTGTGGGATCTGCATCTGCCAGTGACAGGGTACTCATCCTTTGAAGATATTCGTGGAGCTGGGCACAGCCACAGGCCATCCTGTGAATGGAAGATTGACCTCTCCCCACACCCAAGGCCCATTGTCCCTGACAAGTGAGCAATTCACACCTCACTACAAGGGAGACATAAACTGATAGGTGATAGTTGAATACTTAATAGAAAGGGCTCTTAAGCCTTTAGGCAGGAGAAAAGGTGAAATTCTAATTGTACATTTCCTGTAATAGCCAAAATCTGACTTTACCATCATGTTGAATTGTGTTTAAATGAGTGAGCATTTCCCTATCCTAAACCAAAAGAAGCTTTATTACATTAAATAAAGAAACCCAGTGTTTTCCTATGGCACGGCCAGCCTTGCTACAATGAAAATGTGTTTTAGAGCCTTTTCACTGCAAGGATGTACAATATTCAATTTCTACATGCTCTCCTTTTAAAGATTATGCAACCTGTCTTAGGGCTTGTAAGAAAACAGGGCTTTCTGCACATGTCCCTGCACCTTTTGCCCCATTTGGACTACTCCATGCTGGATTTCTGGCTCAGATTGTGCCCTGGACTCTGCTAAACAGGCCCAGGGCCAGTGCTCTGTTTAAAAGCTATAGGGTAATTAGGAATAATTACAATTGGCACTCACAAGCAACGTGTAAGCCCCTAGTATATGGTATGTAGGTTTAGGGACCCCAGTGGACTTAATGTGCTTATAAGTGCACTGCTGTGGTGTCTGATGTCATTTTAAAGCCAGTTCTGCTTTGCAGGCTTTTTTAAAAGTACGACTATGTCCAAATTCAACTGCAGACTTAAAAGTACCTCCAAAGTCTAACATTTGAATTACATATAAGTCACCTCTAAGATCTTCCCTAGGTGCCACAAGAGTCGGGTGTCTTGTAATTAAAAGCATTCACATTATGAAAAATGTTTTATATCACCTAGTCCATTTCATTTTTCCACATTGTAGCATTGCTAGCTTCATAAACATAGGAAGGCTTTTTAAAAATGTAATAAAGTCTAACCTTTGACAGGAGTGAATTTAGAACCATCATTCAAAGGGTCAAAATAATAGTTATAATAAATCCAACAACTTGATCAGGTTAGATTTATTATACCTATTGTAGGAATGTTGTTTCAAAAATGCTTTCCCAAAGTTACCTGATGTCAGCCCTGTAGCAGCCTCTTCTGATTGGTCAGACTGTGACAGGCTGAGCCGAGTTTGCTTGATTAGGAAGGAGGAGATCTGCTGCTGCGTATGTCAGGACAGGAAGGGGCCTGGGTAGCCAAACTGGTCCTCAGCGGGAGGACAGAAACCAGGCACACCCCCCCCCCACTTCATGCATCCCCAGCCAGATGGGAGCCTCTCTAATTAGATTATGAGAGGGTCAGGATGGGGAGTATAGGGAAAAGTTAAACACACCGTTGGGTTAGGTTAGCCAGACCTGATTTGATTTTGTGTTGAGATGTGCATTCTGGGACAGAAATGGGCCACGCTTCCCATGAAGTGGTCATTCACGGGGGTGGCAAATGGAACCTCATTGGTGAGGATGCCCTCTCCTTGCCAGGCCAGAGTGAAAAATACATACCGGAGAGCTGCACAGCACCTCAGACCCCTGCCTGGAAACATCTGAAAGAGAAGGCCTGCCCTGCTGATCCCCTGGTCTGCACAAGAGAGGACTCCACTCACAAGGACGGAACCCGCTGAAAACTCTGGGCTTCACAAAAGAGGACTTTGCCTTGCTTCGAAGATTAAGGAATGGACTCTCTGAAAGCAGCAGGTGCAAAAGAGCTACAAGATGTCACCTGCATCAACTCCTGCAAGGACAAGCCCAACTGATGAGCTCACCTGAACTTTAATGGATTGGACAAGGTGGATTATGGGAATTGTAGTCCCAACTCTTCAAGAAAGCAACTCAGAGTTTCTGGAACCTTGACTGGTGTGGACCCTTCAAGACTGCAAAATGACCTTCTGGAAGGATTTGGAATCATTTGGAGGATTTATGGTAAAAAGCTCCATAACTTGACGGACCAGTCATTAAAAGTCAAGCCGGTGACGTGGAATGGTGTCTTGGCTTGAAATTCAGGTTTGCCCGCTGAAGTTCCGGAGCTCTTTGTTATCAACGAGGAAAACCACAACCTCCAGGAATCACTGAGGCCTCGTGCTGAAGCAAGCTGCCATTGTTGAACCACAACCTGGCTAGCTGAGGAGTTTCGTTCAGCGTTAACGGAAACACTCCAAAACAAGTGACAAAGTGTAAAGGTAAAAACTTGACAGGCCTGAACCACTCATTGTATCCGACCCGCGCTCCATCACAGTCAGACTAAAACTTTGACTTGGTCCCCGTCCAGTGTGACCAGATAGGCGCAGATGGCGCTTTTCTTTTTTTGGCACTAGAAAGTGAATTTTTGCACTTAATCTTTAAAAATGCATATCTCTGGTTCCCTACATTGAATTTATGTTGTTTTGGTATAATTTTAAAGATAAAAATATCCTCTATTTTTATAAGTTGTTGTTGGATTTTTATGGAGTGTTGTGTCATATTTACTGTTTTGGTGATTTTAAATGCTTTACACATCTGTCTACTGAATTGGGTCTTACTGCTCGTCAGCCAAGCTACCAAGGGTTGGACCTTATTTGTGATTGGGGTGTTATTACTAGCTGTAAGTACCTACCTGCACCTACTAATAAAGCACTTTCCAACAGGGTGACTAAGGCCTACGCTAAGGGTGGCTTAATAATAGTTAAAGGGAAGGTTTAGGCCTGTCAGAAAGGGTTATGGCAGTTCACAATTGCAATTTAGAGACTGCAGGAGCAAGCCTGGAGTCTTAATTTACTTTGTCACTGTAGAGGTGGCACTATAAACCCACTAGTAACATTTGACTTTATTGCCTATGTGATGCTTGGTATTGTATACTAGGTACTTATATATAAGTTAAATGTTCCAATCAAGGATTGTAGTCAGTTCATCATGTTTTCAGGAGACAGTGCACCTGCACTGGGGCCTGGTTTGCAGTTTCTGAATGCAAAGAGTCAAAAAAGCAGAAGCATCAAACCAGGCAAATGGGAAATGATTCTACGAAAAGAGGCATTTTCTTGCAGTGTTCATTCTTTTATGTAATGTAAATTAAGCTTTATTTCAAGAGTAATGAAAGTAAGTGTCCACTGCCACCTTCTACTTCATTGGGATGCTCCTGAAAGTCAACTTTAAGCATACGTAAGAACTCCGACTGGTACAAAATGCAGGCGATAAGTTCTGCTCATACTTAAGTGAGTTCAAAAACTTAAAATGAGAAATGCCACACACCGTGGGCAGCCAGTCTCATTTAAATGAGAGCCTGAATTATGATGAGTCCATATTAATGCAGCCAGGCAGTACAATTATAGTTAAGGTTGACTTGTGTTTCCATTATAGAAGCCATTTGTTTGGTTCAGTAATTCAATTGCTTCATATTACAGCATACTAGAAACTTGCAGTTCTCCTTCCTTTCTAACTTTACATTTCTCCACGAAGAGACAGGTTTTAAAATGTTAGAAGGGAAGTGTATGAGAATTCACATTCATTTCTTTCTTTCCCCATACTATCGCATTTACAATCAGTTTTGTTTTTATTTAGACAGCGTTAAGGTCACCAAGATCACAAGTTGTGAAAAATATATGCATTAAAAATATTTGTGACATTAAATACTGTGCAGAAAATGATGTTGCTGTGGGAGAGTGGCATGTTGTGATAGATATCACCATATGGAAACAAATAAACAACACCTAAGATCATCTGGTCAAAGCATCTTATCTTTTTTTACACTGTAGCTCAAACAGTGAATGTATCAGTAGAAAGTGGAATTTGCTATTTATTTCTTTTCCCATTGAATGGATGACTACAAGACTCACTAATGCCAACTCAAGTCAATGGGTATGATGACAAACTACAAGGCTTTGTAATGTAAATGTCACTAGATGCCCAAAGTTACATTAAAGCCCAACATTGCTTGTTACCCTTCATGGACTGAAATCCTATTTCTTTTTTTTGTTTTGTTTTTAGTATTTGTTTTACTATGTTCCACGTTTATTGGTTAAGGTTCTGTCAATCTCTAATGTGGTTCTCCATGCACTTTCTTGTGTTGAAACAGGGTAAAGCCACTGGCATGAAGTTATAGAGGATCTGTATGTGTTTAGCCTGTTATGCATTTGTGTTTCTCCTTTTTGAATCAGAACCAGGCATAAATGTCTATAGATGCTGTGATCTGCCAAGCAATATATGTACTCTCATGTGACTAGATCTGTCAATTGTCACATATGATCTAGGATGAGTTGTATTATGCCATTCAAAGTGCTGTTTTAGGAAAGTATTGTGACCTCCAACCAGGGACCTCAGGCAAGAATAACTCTCTATTCTTCCCTTTTTGAGGGTGACTTACACAACCATTTTCCACATCTGTGAGACAGTTACACTTTTGGCGTGGCCACCCCATCCTTGGCTGACTGGTACTGCTGGTGTCCGAACTCTGCATGCTCGAGCACTATTGCTCAGGTGTCAATGCATGTGCTCTGACACCTAAAACATAGTGAAATTGCCTAATCCACTATTTACATCTTCGGGCCTATCTGTATAGCTAGAGTCCTGCAGCTTTAAAATCTGCAGGTGACTGTCATATTTTTATTAGGAAGAGACTCTACTTTTAAATGTTAAGTAAGTCAACCTAAATAGACCTGGTATTAAAAAGTGGAAAACAGAAAGAGCTAATGTTTGTTTGTGCTACAGTTACTCCAACCTATTTTCACTTTTAGGGCTGAGCTGTTCTCACTCACTTTTAGGGCTGAGCTGTGACACTCAAGGACAGATATAATAATAAAGCTGCTAACTTTGGATTGGGACAAGCTACAAAGGCAAGTAACCCACAATTTCTATTATTCAATACAAATTTAACTTATTGGTGATGCAGATTTTTAGTAAATACTTACGAAAAGTAAGTTTAAAAAATGTATACCTTTCCTTCCTGAAACACCAGTAGGCTAATTTGCATTTGCCAGCCACGGGGTCCTGTATTTGTTTCCCCTTATTAAGCTGCGAAAACTGCTCCCAGAGGAGGTACAAAGGCTAAGGCACTTTGTCAAAAAGACATAAGGGTTGAGAATCTGACTCCTGTGACAGTCAGAAGCTCCCTTACAAATCCTGGGTAGATTTAATTGATTACTCCAGTAAGGCACTGAATGACTAGGTGCAGGGCAGCAAAGTTAATGATTATGTTGAGTTGTACAATTTAATTATGAGAGAGCACATGTTCAGTATCTGTTTCACAGAGTTGTGACAGCACCTAGCTGATAGTAAGCTGACTGACTCCAAAAAGCTTGCTGAGGAGGCGGACCTCTGGGCTAGCACCAGAGTATTCAAAAAGGTACCTGGGACTGATCCCAAGAAGGGTGGTTCAGGCTCCCCTCCCAAAAAAGTGAGGGGAAGGTTAAAGATGACCTAGACAAATCACATAGCAAGGGACGGGGAGGAAACGGTTTTCATGCCCCATCTGAAAAACAGGGAAGTGGTTTGGTGGGTGGTGGCCCAGGGCACCTCATTTTCAATCCCGCTGATTTGATGGCTCCCAGTTAGGGCACTCTGTCCAAAGAAACCAAACACTCTACAGGGGTGGCCAATATGGCCTTAGGGACAAGTAGTCCCCAGTGAAAGGTCACATACCATCCCACAATCTCCTTCAGTTGACAGATACATTCAGAGACCGAGCTGGTGATCCCTGAGAGTGGGAGTCATCACTTCCACCAGGTGGGAGTGAATGGGGTCTCTGGCACTGCTCTGAGGGACACTAGGGCTAGCCATACTATGATGCTGGTGAGACTGGTTTCCCCAGAGCAGTACACTAGCCAGTTGTGTAGTGACTTCAGCCCATGGGGAGGATTGTTTCCACCCTATGGCACTGGTAGCACTGGAGTCCCCAAATGCCCATAAACCACATTCTGGGGAATGAGTCACCCGATGGCAGAAGAACTAAGAAGGGTGGCCTCTGAAGGCACCCTGATAGTTCAGTTGTCTGGAAGGATCACTCCCAAGAGAAGGGTACAGAAGCCCAGATATAGGGACAGGGTGAGGGAGGACTTACCCCTGCCCCCTGTTCAGAGTAAGGATACATACTATGGGATGAAGGACCAGTTTCAGGCTACCACCCATGAACTGGTGGGAGGTAGAGTGGAGAAAGGGTGCAAGACCCCTGAAGTTACTCCCCTCCACTGTGAAAAAAAACAGAGGGCAGACAGCACACATGGCCTGCGGCCTGGCTCTTGACATTGACAGCTGTCAGTGCCTCTGTTAGTTGCTGCTCTTATGGACAGAGTTTTCCCTGGGTTGGGGACAGAAGTAAGACCCAAGGGGTGGAATGGGCAACATGCTTTTTTGGGCCATTGTGGTAATGTCTACCTACTGCGATACATCTGTGAGCAAGTTAAGGTTAGCTGCTGCACAGATGGGGCCGTCAGGTGAGGATAAGGGTTCCCCTTGGGTCAGTTCAGTGGTCCCTGACAGTGTAGACAGACGGATCCAACCGGGTTCAGAGAGGTATAGAACTGGCAAGTGCCCCTGTAGTAGTGGGTAATTGTCAATGTTCTATTGCCCTAAGCAGGGAAGTCCAGCAAGGTATTGATTAGCCTACCCTGGCTTTAGGCTGGAGCAGTTTGTACTGGAAATCGCCCCTTCTGCATGGTCATCCTCAGAATTTTTGCCTTCCTCCTCCTCTTTTTCTAAAGTCGTTTTGCTGGGTTTAGGACTCTGTGCACTTTACCACAGCTAACCAGTGAAAGTGCCTGTGCTTTCTCCTTAAAACATAGTAACGTTGATTCATATCCAATTGGCACATTTAATTTACATATAAGTCCCTAGTAAAGTGCACTACATGTGCCCAGGGACTGTAAATTAAATGCTACCTATGGGACTGCAGCGCTGATTGTGCAAGCCATATAAGTAACAACTTAACCATTTCTCAGGCCTGCCATTGCAAGGCCTGTGTGTGCAGTTTCACTGACACTTTGACTTGGCATATAAAACTACTTGCCAAGCTTTAAACCCTCTCTCTTATTACATATAAGTCATCCCTGAGTTAGGCCCTAGGTAGTTCACAGGGCAGGGTGCTATGTAAGTAAAAGGCAGGACATGTACTGGTAAGTTTTACATGTCCTGTTAGTGAAAAACACCCAAAGTCATTTTTCACTATTGTAAAGCCTGCTCCCATCATAAGACAGCATTGGGAATTCCCTTAAACACCTTTAAGTGGTAATTTTTGATCTGAGAGGAGTGGCATTGTCATGTTCGGTATGGTTGGAATGCTTACTGGTGATGTTGGATTTAACACAACTATTTTAGAAATGCCACTTTTAGAAAGTGCTCTTACTGCTCTCTGTACCATTCAGCCTGTCTCCAATCCACATCTGGTCTGTGCTGGGTGACAGCTCCCCTTGTGCATTCCATCCAGACAGCCACAAACACAGGATACTCAACTGCATCTGCATTCATCTGCATACATCATACTGCATTCATCTGCATACTGATGGGTCTCCCTGGGCAGGAAGAGTGGAGGAGTTCTTACTTACACTTCACAGGGTAGTGGCCTGATCCCACACAAAGGGCTGATACCCCGCAGATCTCCTGGCAGATATTACTGCGGGGAAAGGGGAACTGGTGCACTTTAAAACCACTGTTTTAAGTCTCTCTCACTTCAATTGCACATTTGGATATAAGTGCTAGGCCTCTAACCCCATCAGATTACACACTACTGAACCTGAAACTAAGTCTCTGTCAGAAGAAGTGTTGTGTTGCCCAAAGTACTCAATTGGGCTGCGTTCTTGGAAGGACTGCTCTTATGCTTATTGTCATGCTGCCTGCTGTTCTCTGACCCTGCTGGAAGGATGCTGCCTTCCCACTTTGTAAATGAGGCCTTGAGCCTAAAAGAGCTGGACATCCAGGCCAGGCAGTCGGATTCCAGCAGTGATGGTGGCAACATACCTACAGTACCTGATGGAGACAAGAATATTCATATACCCAAGTATTTGGTGCCCAGTTATGTTGTGGGACTTGGCGTTAAGTGGCTGTCTGCTTATGGAGTTGCTCTGAAGGTACACAGGGTTCCTGAAGAGCACTGGGGGGGAAGGGGGGTCTGTGGAAAAACAAGCCAACACTTGGGAGGGACACACTTCTAACATTAGAGGTTGGAGACCAGACCAAGTGCACTCCCATGAAAACCATTTTGATTGCCAAATTTGGACTGCCAAAGATGCAAGAACAGTCAGAAGCTCCCCAACCAAACCTGGGTAGATTTCATTGATTACTCCAGTAGGGCACTGCATGGCTGGGTGCGGGCAGAAAAGTTAATGATTATGTTGGGTTGTACAATTTAAACATGACTGAGCACATACTTAGGGCCATATTTATACTTTTCGATGCACAACTCCGCCAACGCAGTTGTGCGTCAAAACATTTAAAGCCGGCTAACGCCATTCTGAAGCGCCATGCGGGTGCCGTATTTATTCAATGATGTTAGCCGGCGTTAGCCGGCAGAACTGCCTGGTGTGCGTAAAAAAAAATGACTTACACCAGGCAGCGCCAACGTAGGGGAATATGGAGCTTGGGCGTCAAAAAATGGGGCAAGTCAGGCTGAGGCAAAATTTTCGCCTCAACCCGAATTGTGCAGTTTTTTTTTACTCCCAACCCCCATTGAAATGACTCCTGTCTTAGCAAAGACAGGAGTCATGTCCCCTTGCCCAATAGCCATGCCCAGGGGACTTATGTCCCCTGGGCATGGTCATTGGGCATAGTGGCATGTAGGGGGGCACAAATCTGGCCCCCCTATGCCACAAAAAAAAAAAAAAAAAATACTTACCTGAACTTACCTTAACTTCCCTGGGATGGGTCCCTCCATCCTTTGGCGTCCTCCTGGGGTGGGCAAGGGTGGCAGGGGGTGTCCCTGGGGGCAGGGGAGGGCACCTCTGGGCTCCTTCCGAGCCCACAGGTCCCTTAACGCCTGCCCTGAGCAGGCGTTAAAAAATTACTCAAACGCGTCTGGACGTCATTTTTTTTGACCCGCCCACTCCCGGGCGTCATTTTTGCCCGGGAGTAAAAATACTACGCACATGCCTCGGAGTCATTGTTTAGTAGGGAACGCCTACCTTGCATATCATTAACGCAAGGAAGGTGTCCACGCTAAAAAATGACGCAAACTCCATGAACTTTGACGCTAGACGCATCTAACGACAGAGTATAAATATGGAGTTCGTTTTGCGTCGGATTTGCGTAAAAAAAAACAACGCAAATCTGGCGCAAACAGAGTATAAATATGGCCCTTAGTATCTGTTTTACAGAGTTTCGCCATCACCTAGTTGACATTAAACTGACTGACCCCAGGAAACATGCTGAGAGGGCGGACCTCTGGGCTAGCACCAGAGTGTCCAAAAAGGTACCTGGGACTGACCCCAAGAAAGGTGGTTCAGGTTCCCCCCAAGAAAGTGAGGGTAAGGTTAAAAATGACCCAGACAAATCCCATAGTAAGGGGGGAGGAAAGGGTTCCCATGCTCCATCTGAAAGACAGGGTAGTGTGGTTCTAATGGGCAGTGGCCCAGGTTGCCTCATCTCCAACCCACGGCTTTGAGTGCTCTAAGTTAGGACACAAGCAGGGGAACTTCACCTGTTCAAAGAAACCATCCACTGGGGGGACCTCTACAGTGGTGGCCAATATGACCTTTGGGCAAGTAGCCCCCAGGGGCAGGTCATAGACCATGACTCGATATCCCTCAGTTGGGAGATAGACTATGAGGGGGAGCTAGTGATCCCTGGGGGTGACAGTCATCACTTCCACTAGGTGGGAGTGAATAGTGTCCAAGTCACTGCTCTGAGGGACACCAGGGATAGTCATACCATGATGGTGGAGAGACTAGTTTCCCCAGAGCAGTACCCTGGCCAAGTGTGTAGAGTGACTTCAGCCCATGGGGAAGATTTTTTCCACCCTATGGCACTGGTAGCCCTGCAGTGGAATGGGGGAGATGACCCAGAGGAAAGACATAATTAGTCTCCAGATGACCACAGACTGCATTCTGGGGAATGAGTCACACCCAGTGGCAGGAGAACTGAGAGGTGTGGCCCCTGAGGGCACACTGATAGTTCAGTTGACGGGAAGTACCACTCCCCAGAGGAGAGCACAGGAGCCCAGATGTAGGGGTAGTATGAGGGAGGACTCAACCCTGCCCCCTGTTGAGCCCAAAGATACAGACTCTGGGATGAGAGACCAGTTCAGGCTACTGAGGTTGTGTCTACTGTACTGGATTACCACTAGCGAGCAGGGTGGTTCTTCGCAACCCTCACACCGCTCTTTCAAATTTGCGTCCACTGTCATGGATTCCTGCTAGCACGTGCAGTGCTTCTTTTCAGCACCGTGTCGTTCTACTGAAGTGGTGCCTACTGACCGGGAGTGCCATCGTGCAAGCGAGGCACTAGCCACACTCTCTGCACCACTTTGCAATCGGAAACATGCCTTGTGGACTGCAATGAACATCCTAGGATGAGAGTTCCTCTCACGGTTTTTTCTAGAGCACAGCTGCCAAATATGGGCACAATTCACTCACAGGTAGTGAACTTTGTGGGTCCCGTGATCCATCCCCGGTCCTCCTCCCTGGCACCTATACACAGCCTCCGGAACCGTATTCAGCCATTACCATATAACGCCAAAGAGGAGTGCAACCGATCTCTAAAACACTGCATGAATACTTATGAAAGTGAATATCTTGAGGTACGATCATTAGATTCGTGCTGTTATGCTCTTGATGAATTCAAAAGAGTAAATAACAAAGAAACATGGCTCCTGTGTTTCCAAATGGATTGTTGTACTTAAATCTAAATACTAAATGTATCCAGCATATTGTTAAAGGCACTATCTAAGATACAACAGTTTAATGGTAGGACCAGTCACAGAAGTGTTACATTCAGGCTTGTGTTTCCGGAAAGATCATCTCTATAAAAGTGGGAGAGAGAGAGAGAGGATGAGGGGCATGTCCTCCTCTGAGTTAGTCCCTGCTGTGTGGAATTTTCTCCCCACCACGATGTGGTTCAGTCCAAACTTCTCATTTCAGAAGGCTTTGAAACTGTGGTTTATTCTGTCACTCACAGCACAGGACAAAAGCTGCAGCTTCATGAAACCATGCAGTGCTCCAGTGCCCTAAAACGGAGATATAGAAACAAATATACACTATTTTGGGAGTTACAAGGCACCAGTCAACTCAGATGACTGCAGAACTGTAGCTTTAGTGTTCCGCAGCAGTAACAATAGGTCAGCGTTGCTTCCACAAAGAAATGTTCACCTTGAAGAGGCTGGAAAGCTCCGACTCACAAACCTGTCAGATGGTGTAATTTTTAAAGCAGAGGAATAATGGAAAAATAGCTTGTTTCCGAGCTTCAACAGGCAACCTTAATGCGGGAAAGCAGGCCTGCAACGAACTGTGCAAATAAATCACCAATAAACTCGTCATTTTTTAAGATATCTGAAGTAAGCGAGCAGAAGAGCTACAGCAGAAGCATTCCCTTCTGGGTCATCGCCAAAGGCATCCATCAGGAAATCTTTCAGGGCCTGGCAGGCTTGGGTAGACTTCAGAAAGTGTGTTATTAGCAAGGTGCAAATGATCGGTGGCAAAGTTAGACAGGACCGGCGTTTCCTATGTTTATTCAGATCTAAATAACCAAAACAGAAATATTTCTTTTCACAATAAATACTGAATGTGTCTTTCATATGGGGCAGAAAAGTTTTTTTGTGGGTTTGGTTTTACAAGAGAAGTGCCTACTAATAAAAGGAAGAAGCAGTTCTGAAAATTAGGAGGGAGAAATCTAGGTAAAACATCTGACCTAGGTGAAATAATTGACCTAAGTCTGGTCTAGTGTAGGCAATTTGAATCCAGGCTAAACATCACTTAATTAATCAGTTCTTGTAAAGATTGCTGCCCTTTAGAGCGTGAACAATGCTTGCATGTAATAATTGATAGAAAAAAGAAACTCCAACACCTGAAATTATGCCAGCAGCCTGTTACGTTGTGGTTTCTGCAGACCTGGAATCTATATAGGAATTTAGTGCCATGCATGAACCATTAAAGGAAAGCGTGCATGTTGGAACTGTGACCACTAAAAGATGTGCCGGAATCCAACAGTCACCAATACAGATATATTTTAATGCGCGTAATGCAATGAAACATGAGCATTGATCGCAACTCCTCCAATTTTTCATCGAGTTGCAACAGTGTGATTTCAAAAGAGAGGTGCCTTCAATATTGTTCAAAGAGTATTTCCTGACCTTCAAAAAAATGCCGCGGGTAGGAGGTTCTAATGAGAAAAAAAACTCCTCCTCTAGCCTGCATTTTGGTGTCAGTGGTAACAGGAGCGTCTTAGAAAAGAGCTGAGGGCATCAGTGTAAGAGATGCGTTTAACCATGTGTGGGGTTGAGAACTGTACAAATGAAAATGTTTTGCATGTGAAAAAAGAGGAAGTAAGAAAATCATGCAAACACCTACGAACTTTCTGCCCTCTGGACAATCCAGAGGAGTAAGATTAGGAGACCTACCACACATACCTAGGAAATCATCAACGCTTTAATAGCCATTCAAGCGCCTTAAGTCAGAAAGTAACTTTTGCCCAATAGTGTAGATCATATGTACACATGTAATAAAATATGAGACGGATACATAAACACTGAAAACAAATTGTTAACCAGTTATTCCCCTAAGAAAATTCTATACGGAATAATCACAAAGAACCCCTGGTAGAAACATACCTCAAAGAAGAAATAGCTAAAGTTACTTGTTGTGTAACTATGTTTACATCCACTTCAAAGATCCTGGAGAAAGTAGATGGACAACGGAAGATCTTGCTTACTTTACGACATAGGTATGAAAGTCGCCTTTGCCTTAATGGGAGGCAAGATTCTGATGGATTGTTTGATACAAATCATAGCAAAGGTCAAATAGTGTGCGGGGTTCATGTGTGATATCAGTGAGCCACAGCATGGCCCCACGAGAAATA
Organism: Pleurodeles waltl; assembly: GCF_031143425.1. NCBI lineage: Eukaryota > Metazoa > Chordata > Amphibia > Caudata > Salamandridae > Pleurodeles > Pleurodeles waltl. The sequence goes on along the minus strand of NC_090440.1, from coordinate 100,259,944 downwards.
TACCAATAGCCAATGCAGGTCCAGACATTGTTTGGGGCAGAGTAGAATATGTAGTCCTTCACATGTGGGTTGTGAGAACGCCATGCATGCCTAAGCTGGAAGGTGTCTAGGAGTTCAGAGAGTGCCTGCAGCGAGCAGGGCTTGGTGCTTTTTGTGGAACAGGTAGTGTAGAGTCGGGAATGGCATGTGATATTAAAGTTGCCACCCATTAAAATATAATCAGCTTGCGAGCATCCCATTAACGCAGATACCTCATGATAAAACTCCAGAGAGTCAGTGTTTGGCACATAGATGTTCACTAGCAGTACAGCACCTAAAAGCAGAAACAGCTGTGTTTGTTACCAACCAAACTAGTGATGAATTATAAAGAACTAGGACCCTCTATATAGTTATGGAATATATTAATCCAGGTAATAACACCCACACCCCTTAACGTGCCCCCCGTTTAACAGAACAATGATGAGTCTTTAAATATGACACCTATATATTAAGCTTGAATGAAAATGTGGTATGGGGTCTGATGCTTGAAGAGTCAGAAAACATATTAGTGAGTGATAAGGCCAGAGTCAAAATAATTGCCATTAGTAGAGCCCCACCACCTACGAGTGCATTAGTAACATAGGGCCAGATGTAAAAAAGACTTTTACCCATTCTGTGTCTATGGGAAAAAGCTTTCGTACATATGGCCCATAGAGAGCTATATGTTAATTATCCAACTGAAACGAGAATATCACATAGTAGGTATTACTTCTCAGATTTAATACTCGTTTAAGTGCTACACTGACTCAGAGCAAGCAGTGATACTAATTCAAGTAGATAATAAATAGATGAGAGGGAGTAGAGTTGTATGGCCCAAGTTGGAGTTTCCATCTATATGCACAATTTTGAGCCTATGGGGCAATGGCATGAGCGGCAAACTGTCCTAATGTCAACCTGCCAATAGAGGGAGAAGATAATGATACAAGAGGAAGAAGCACAGTTAGATTCAGGTAGAATCTTCAAGCAGGTATGTAGTGAGGATACAGGTGGGATGGCGTGAACGCACACAGATAACCACACAGTGACATCACAACGCACTCATATGTGTAGGGCACCCCAAGCTATATTTTATTTGGATAAAGAGTCGGCATGTGCAAGGGACCACAAGAGGTGCTGGATGATGAATAAGTCAGCTGACTGTATGGTTCTAAATCCTTCAGCCCTTAAAAGGTGCATTCTAGGGTGAATTCCAACCCAGGTTACAGCCAACCACATTAGGATCTGCAAGTGTAAAACTATTTGGGAGAGCCATATGAGTACCCTATAAACAGGAATGTGTGATGAGGCACACATGAAAACCTATGCATTTAAAGTGTGCCATATCATTAACAGACAAACCTGGCAATAAAAAGGGAAACAGAGTGACATATAGGAAAAGGCCCAATAATTAGGTGGTGGTGCACTGCATATGGTGCTGTAGTATCTGGTATTTTGGGTTGATACCTTGCTGTACTAAGTTTCACAATCCCAAATACCACACTTTTCCATTATAATAAAGTGACTGGAAAAGTTCACGATTACTGTGCTCTTATGTATACTATCCTTACACAGCCGTTGTGATGAAGGACTCGGACAACCAAGATTGAATTACCTATTTTAAATCTTCTAGGTCTCAGTCTGGATTCTGGAGTTAAGCCAGAGCCTATGGCTCTTCCAAACTTTCCCCAAATGTATTCTCTGGACCAGGGGCTAACAGAGTCAAGAAAAGGGCTATAGTAGGGGCTACCAGTTTACACTAGAGCAGTTGGATGTGGTACTGGGAGAGGACATGTTGAGAAGATAGAAAGTGCTGAATGCTATTGCCCTGTACTCCCCTTTTGCAGTAGATAGTCTAGTCTAGCGCAGTAGTCCTACTTATAGTAAAGGAGTATTGTCATTTACTGCTGAATTGGGGACATGTTGGTGGACTTCCCTGCTTATCCTCATGGGGACTATGTCCCCTCAGCGTGACACCTTGGCAGACCTTCCAAGTGGGGAAGGTCTGCTGGGAGTGGTTTATTCCAAACGGCTGTGGCTAACTGGACACAACACCACAATCTGGTAACATTCTGGCTTGATGAATTGGAATGGAGATCAAATAATTGAAGGTCTCCTTGGTTACACATCCTCCTAAACACACAGCGGTGGGACTCTGTGATGTTCACTCAAAATTAGTAAATAGTGATCATTTTAGGAAGAAAGGCACATCTCATTCTTAGTACTCATGGGCTGGCATTAGCATCTTGCTGTGCTTGTTCTTCAGTGTTGTTCTTTTTTCTTGGAAATTTCCTTCTGCTAATGGCACAAGGAACGTCTGGGAGTGTCAGCAGCAGGCTAGAGCACAAGGTGTAAAAAAAACCACACACACACATATACACACACAAAAGCACACACACACATGCAGTACCCCAAAAAGAGTGATCCAAGCTGTCCAAAAATCACAAGGCTAAGTTACAAATCACTGACATCTCCCAAAGAGACCACACAGTGCTTTGTGTCCTTCTTAAGAGATCAAGCTATGTTACCTGAAATACATATATGCTACCTTGTCAGTCTCAAGAATGTCTGCTATACTTTTTTTAAATAGAGCAGACTTAGTGCTACTACTTCCCAAAGAGACCAGATAGTGTAGTATGCAGTCCAAATTTAACTCACGCCTGTCAACATAAGGTCACCATGTCCCATTTCTACATCAGGGCATCACTAGGCATCAGTTCACTTACCACTCTGTAGAGCTGTGTAGGCAAACATACATAAACCCTTATGTATCACTAACCTAGTACGTATGGGTACGCAAAATTGTGTATTGCTTCATGACATTTAATAGCAATTCCACAAAATTAACCAAAATTATACTTCTAGAATGAAGGAATATAAGAACGAAATCACGTAATACAATATTTTGAGACATTTCATCTAACGTGAAATTCACAAATTTTACCATGCTTCCTACATTTTATCTTTACACATCTGTATGCACATGTAGCTATGGTATGTCATTGTATGATATTGTCATGCTTCCACCTACGTAATCGATGACGATTCTAAAATAAGAATATTATGTGTGTATTTATTTTGTAAACACTAGAAAAACACAGACTATCCAAATTCTTTGTTGTCGTTATGTATAAACAATGATAATCACTATTTTACATAATTTCTGAAACCACTGCAAAAAATTCCCACATTGATTCACAAAAAATATATTCAATCAAAATAGAAAACAATAATGATAAGTGAGATGTATTTGTGGGATAGTTGTATGGAACAGAAAGTGAATGTAATAAAGAATTAGTAGTCCTCTACTCAGTGTGTGGTGATTAACTAGGCAAAAAGGTTGGTGAGTGATTTCTATGATTAAGTTTGTGTCTGATTAAGTGATTAGATTTGCACAATAAAGAAAATCTGACCTGAACAGAATATTACATTTCCCAGTCTGGCTTTAGCGCAGACTTTCTGATTTTGCTAAAAATGTATGCATAATATACAGACTTATGGGTGCATTCGGCCAGCCCTCTTCACCCATCGCGTTTGTATTGTGTCAGTCACATTTTTTGCCGTCCGTTAAAGCATACAGCATGAAGCAATGGCTCAGGTCACTCTACCCTTGTCTTACTTCACTATTTGCATGACAGCATTCTTCCCATTTACAAGGAGATCGTCCACATATAAAGTAGTTCCCTTCAGTGCCACTCATGACTATTGCATTGTGTGCTTTTTGAGACCCAAAAAGTATTTTTGCTTTTAACTAATGTGACTTTTTAGATTGTTGAGGGCTGAGCAGCCCCTCCGACAATAACATTTTGTAGAAACCATGATAAATAATTCACAAAGCCAAAAGGTTTATGCCCAGCCCCAGGCATATTGGTTTTCCCAATGCGTGTTTAATTTAGTGGCCAACACTGGCTTTCAGTCTGTTTCCAGTCACTTGTACATTAGTATTTAAATACAACAAGAGACAGAAACAAATGCATTTCTCTTTTCAGGATCCAGCACATTTGGTCAAGTAAAGAATGATACATAAGAATGAACGTTTATTGGCTAAACAAATGGACCACCACTTGTTTCTTGTTTTTGGATAAAATACTAATTTTAATTTCTCATGTATTTTTCCTTTTTAGCTAAATACGTGTTTGCTTTGTCACTCCGATGCTGCTTCTGAATGCTGCTTCTGAAGGACCTAGCACCTCTTAGTGCCACACTAGCATCATTTTTGTACGCTAATGTGGGGTTAAGGCGCCCATTCTTCTTCGCCATGTTTACAAAATGGCACAATGCTTGCATTTCGCCACTTTGCGACCCCTTGTGCCACATTATGCCTGCTCCAGGCAAAATGTATGCATGGAAATGTTCCGGTGGTGGGAGGACAGTAAAAATGGTGCAGTGACATTTACAACACTTCACTGTGCCATTTTTAGCATCATTTTTAACACCTGCTCAGAGCAGGCATTAAAATGACGCACCCATTACTTTCAGTAGCCTCTCTTTACTTTTAGGATTAGCACTATTATTTATGACGCTGATCCTGCAAAGTACCACAATAGTGTCATACATTTTAATGCTATTGTCCTAACGTGCTCCATAGTGCACCGTATTGTAAATATGCTGCACACATGGTGTCATTTGGTGCCGGCAGGGTGCGCAAGAAAAGTGGCACATCACAGTTAATGCACCAGTTTCTTGTAAATCTGGCCCTTAGTGCTTTATGTTGTCAGGAGGGATGAGCTGGTTCATACATGTGTGAGGAGTGGCAATGGGAACAATCGTTTTCTAACTTAGGGTGTATGCTGAAACAAAAAAAGGGATGCAGTACTTCATATATGTTTGATGTCACAGGTAGTGGGATTATTGTGTCAGTCTGAAAGTGAGGCGGGCCATCTCTCTAGCTTTCTTCAGTCTCTTCATTGTGAGACTATGTCCAGCTCTCCACTGGCTCCCCATCCAGAAGTGATGTCAAGTTTAAACTCCTGACACATGCCTACAATGCCCTCCATAACTAAGGACCCTCCTACTTTAACCACCACCTGAGGTTCCACCTAAATCCCAGCCACCTCGCATTAGGCGCTGCCGCACCTGATGTGCCCTCCACCTCCGCACTTCTCTCTCACTGGCCCACTTCAAGAAGAAGCTCAAGGCTTGGCTTTTCAACTTACCTAGCAGCACAGCTCCTGGATACCTGCTCGGGTGAGAAGCTGCACTATATGAATACAGTTTTGATTGATTGATTCAGTCTTTCAGCTGCATGCAGCATCCAGTCAGGAGATTGGGCTGGTTCTCCAATCCCACTTTCTTTATTGTCTGCATTTTGGACCTGATCCTTAATCCAGCAATTGCTAGAAAAATCCTATAATGACACATCGAAGCATTTCCAAGCAATTTGACTTAGTTAATCTCAGTTTTAAGTAGAAAAAACACTTCTCTCAACCTTTTCCCCATCCCTTCTCTCTATGAATGGTCTAAAACCTTTCTAACTCATATGCACCCTGAAACATACTTCACAAACTTTCTCCTCCTTTTTAGCCATATCACCCACCTAACAGTCACAAAAACACTACTTTAAAAAATAACTTACTACTACTATCCCTTTCAAACCCTCTCCCACCATTCTATCCCTACTCTACACTTAACTTAACACACAAGAAATCAGGAGCACAAACCTAACACAACTAATGCACAAAGTAAAGAAAACACATTCACTAATCTCCTAACTGCTAACCTCTATTCTTGGGCTCCGGAGTAGCATGCTACTCGCCAAAAAGCACTTCAGTGTCTCGTCGGGGGTAGTAAGTGCTATGTAAATACAATTTTCAATTATTAATAAAACAGGTAACTTTGTTTTATCATAATTTAATAGTAACCATGGTTCACGTGGCAGTGAGGTTGTATTCATATTTTATGAAAGTCACACATTGTCGATGTATTTAACTATTATTAAGGACAGCAGTAATACATATGTTGTGATTAGATTAAATAAAGCCTTGATTAAAGCTTTAAATTTGTCTAAAACTTGCAAGCTAAATTACAAGGCTCACAATCCAGTTCTAAGTATATCAAAATAACATTTCTAAAAGTATGTGGTGTTTTTAATTCTTTTTTCTTTATTTCTCCCAACACACCATTCACATTGTGGGTTCGGTGCACTCTGAAAATTATACAAAGCTATTATAAATCACAGTGGGCCAAATTACTTTCAGCGCCAGAGCTGCCTTAAAAGTCTACTAGCTGCGTGTAAAAGAATACATACTGTCCAAATAAAGCTGTTAAAACAAATCCTAAATAGGTGTATATTGCTAAAAATGCGTTCAAAGAATAATTCATAATGGGACTCATAATTCCATTTGCAATAGTTGGAAAATACGTTTTCAAGTGCAAATGTATTTTTCCATTTCTTTCAGGCCAACAGGAGCGTTTCTTTTACTTGGTCGTCTGCAATTCCTAGTAAATCTGTTAAGAAAACCTACCAGAAGTTCCAAGGGGCAGGTATATATTTTGGTCTCACAACTCATGATATACTAGTATTTCTGAAAGAAGGAAATTACTGAACATTTTGTATGTATGGATGTTAATTCATCAAATTAACAGGGGAAGGGCCATCAAATGTCCGCTGACTGCTAACATCATCACAGTATTGCGACATGTGACATTTTATCCTGGTGAAAACAAAGGAAGCGATGTCAAATGAACATTGATTCTAATTAAACCACTGTGAGTGATGCCACCGAAGTTAACAATAATTAATAATTAGCACAGGTGCAGCCATTAGTTATCCAGAGGCAGTCATCACAATCTAAGTAGAACTCCTAAAGTGCAACCACCGCGCTGAACAACCTTAAATGCTCAATTTCCCATGAAATGCCAAAGTACAGCAAAATCCAAGTGTAGTTGAGAGATAATTCAGTTTGTGCTTGATGCAGTCGGTTTACAAGAACAGCCTTTGTGGTACAAAAACAGTGTATATCAGTTGTTAGGACACACCAACTTGAACCCAATGTATATTGCTACGGGTAAATCACACAGACAGCTTCAGTCCTTGCTCATTACTGGATTGCTTTGCTTTCTATCTCAATTGTCTTTTATTTGAATGGCTTTCCTTCCTATTTTTATGTTTATTCTGCCCAGGAGCATTTCATTGTCACAATGATCTAATTGTTTGACTTGTATCCTTGCATTGCTGTTGTTGTTTGCGTGCACAGAAGTATTCCTTTTTCTATTTCAGCTAAATGGGACTGCATGTGTTTTCTTGCTCTCTCTACTCTGTGCTGCACCCTGCCCCCTTGCTCCCCTTGTTCCTTCCCTAAAATGCCCCTCAACTTAAATATACCCCACCCCTCCGTAGCTCACCTGCCCCCACTTAACCATTTGTCTCCTGCATCATCTGCCCCTTTGTCACTTATTTTTATTGTTTTTTTCCAATTATTCTCACCCCATCGCACTAACGGGGATGACTATTGAAAAATTGATTTTTTCCCATGTCAAGATGTTAACCAGCAAGTGCAAATGCGTATGTATGCATGTGTAGTGGGCAAAACAAATCAGTTTGTAATTTTTGAAAAAACACATTCACGGTTGTCACCACAGATGCAGACTTGTCCACCGCAGTCGTCTTTAAATGGGTTTGTTCAAATAATACAAAGGCATTGAATTATTACAGCTTTGGGTGTGCACATCCCTTACAGCCATCTGTGAATATGCTAACGATGAGTTTTTAATGAAATTATTAATGAATATTCATGTACTCTGAGTGTTGGATCTGCGTAGAAAATGTGTTAACAGAGAAAATAATGCTCGCATTTGAAAGTGTGACCACGTGAGTGGCCGCCATTGTTCACACAGTGTACTTATTAATGGCTTATTAATATGAAATGTTGAGCTTATGTTTGATTAATGTAGTAATATGTCATATTAAAGGTAACGCATTATGTATTAGCTTTATTAATTGAAAGCCTTAACTTAGCGGAGGTCTTGGCCTAGTTGCACAGCCTCATGTCAAGCTGCATTTCTTAGGCTTTTAATAAAATATCTGCTCAGAGAATTAAATTGTGATTTTCCACTATGCTGACCTAATGTGCTCGTAGCTAAAAGTCCTTCTCATGAGAACTGCTTGCTAGAAGATGCTGTCTTGCTAATGCAACATTGTAAATGTAATGTGTGTAAGACTGACTTTCCCAGGAGAGTACAGTTATGATATTGACTGAAGTATAAGCTGCAACAATATTGTTAACCGACGAACCGGATGATGAGAACAGTTCGAAAGGAGCCAATCATCAACATGTGAACAGTGTACTAGTAGAAATGTAGACTTGAAGTTTTAGCTTTATTGGACAAAGTGTGAACATGCGATCCCTTGACCAATAGGGACTTGGGAAATAGGTTTAGGAAATCTAACTTAGCCGACTGCGCTAAGAGAAGACAACGCACTTGCCCATTTCATATCTTGCCGAAAGGCCATTACTTTCTTTAGCATCTTGAGAAGAGGCATGCTTAACTTCCTTGTTTAAAGGCTTTGCCTTTTCTGAGCTTTGATGCTCAATCCCATGCCTCACTGACCAGACTGATGTCCTGATGACAAAGACAGTCACAGGTTGCTGATCCAAACTGAGGATAGGTATACTGACTATGAGATTGTTTGCTATGTCTGTTTGATTTTCTTTCTAGGTACCAAACGCGCTATTTTGGTAGAGCCATAGTAGATGTTTTCCAAGTTTGTGTTGACTAAATTGTTTTGCATGAAGCCCATATGCTAATTCTGAACAAGTGTTGTTAGGATCCTCACTAATGAAAATCAATACATGGAGTAACATTTGATGTCTCTTCTTTGCTGAATGTATGTGATATCGTTTGCACAGTTATTTGTGCTATTAATTTGCACTCATTTGATTTTGAGATTATCTTACGTGACATTAGCATTGTTGATATAAGGAAATAAATATTTTAACTTTTACATAAAGGTGTGGCTATCCATGACTGCGAGGTCATGGGGTGTGACAATTACTGACTCCTATTGATTACTAATGTTATTGATTGTCATTGATTATTGATCTGCATGTACTGGATATATGGTGGGAACATCTTAAGCGCAGTCAAAAGGTTCATCAGCCTATTTGTGTCCCCCTGTAAGTTTACTTATTAAGGTCAGACGTTCCAACAAATACGTTTGTTATAGTTTTACAAACCTATTCAAAGATGTCAACCATGGATATGCATATGTCTGCGGAGGCTATCTTACAAAAAAAAGTACTGGCAAAACCAATAGTTTTTACTAGGCCTATTGGCTTTGCCAGTGCATGGTTACAGTGCATGGAATCCAATGCTGGCACATTCTAGAGGCAGATTTCTCATCAGAAGAACTTTGTTCATGTCTCTTGCCGTCAACTGGTCCAGCCTCGATAGACCATGGGTGCTTCTTTTGTCTAACTGGCATTTTGGGGTGGGATAGAAAGTTCTCACTCTGAAGCCATCATTTAACTGTCTCAGAATAAATTGAAGGATCCTGATGATATGAAAGAAGTGACAAGGGTTGACATTTGGAATCCCTATTTCAAGCCTTTGTCCCATCCCTAAACAACTCTTACTCCCTTATCCCACTCAGTTTCTGATGTTCATAAAGTGATGCCCTGGTAGTCTCTCAGAGTAGTGGTCACTAAGGCAACACCAGGGGTGGCAGAGGGCAAGACAAAGCCTAGCAATATGATTCTGCAGTGTTTCAGCCTTGACACTTAGGCCCCTAAGTTCAGTTGAGAAAGAGAAATAAAGTAAAACATTTTATGAACATGCTTGCTTGGTAATTGATATTCAGTGAGAAATGGGATATGGGATTTGGAAATTAAGGAAAGCAAATCCTGTGGACATTTTGCTCCTCTTCCTGTAGAGAAAGTGTCAGAGTGAACCTGTTTAATATACTGTCTTTTCTCAGTTATGAGACCTGAAATCCAACCTCTCCAGGCAAGTGATAATCCTTTAAAGAGGCCATGACATGACATATGTTTTAAAACCTAGTCCACATGCTAAATGAAGTGAGGCTACTTTCCCAAAAGGCCCTGAATATTAGAAGATGTTTTCTAGAGAGCTCTCCCACTGTCCGGTGTTATGCTTTTGATTAGGTGTCTACAAATCAATGGGATAGTTCACTAGCTTTCTGTGGATGGTGGAAGTTCCAGAGGGGTAGACCCATATTTCCCAGGGTAACACATGCTCCACATTTCAAAATTCATGGACACATTTCAAGCTCAACCCAAAAGATCTCAAGGGAGCCATTGCCTTAAATCACTGAATTTGAAATCCGGTTTAGTTGTGAGTTGGTACTAAGTTTTTGGGTCTAAAACATGTCTGCTGGTTGCGGAGGCAGGTCCTGTGGTGGATATACAGGGAGTGCAGAATTATTAGGCAAGTTGTATTTTTGAGGATTCATTTTATTATTGAACAACAACCATGTTCTCAATGAACCCAAAAAACTCATTAATATCAAAGCTGAATATTTTTGGAAGTAGTTTTTAGTTTGTTTTTAGTTTTAGCTATGTTAGGGGGATATCTGTGTGTGCAGGTGACTATTACTGTGCATAATTATTAGGCAACTTAACAAAAAAATATATATACCCATTTCAATTATTTATTATTACCAGTGAAACCAATATAACATCTCAACATTCACAAATATACATTTCTGACATTCAAAAACAAAACAAAAACAAATCAGTGACCAATATAGCCACCTTTCTTTGCAAGGACACTCAAAAGCCTGCCATCCATGGATTCTGTCAGTGTTTTGATCTGTTCACCATCAACATTGCGTGCAGCAGCAACCACAGCCTCCCAGACACTGTTCAGAGAGGTGTACTGTTTTCCCTCCTTGTAAATCTCACATTTGATGATGGACCACAGGTTCTCAATGGGGTTCAGATCAGGTGAACAAGGAGGCCATGTCATTAGATTTCCTTCTTTTATACCCTTTCTTGCCAGCCACGCTGTGGAGTACTTGGACGCGTGTGAAGGAGCATTGTCCTGAATGAAAATCATGTTTTTCTTGAAGGATGCAGACTTCTTCCTGTACCACTGCTTGAAGAAGGTGTCTTCCAGGAACTGGCAGTAGGACTGGGAGTTGAGCTTGACTCCATCCTCAACCCGAAAAGGCCCCACAAGCTCATCTTTGATGATACCAGCCCAAACCAGTACTCCACCTCCACCTTGCTGGCGTCTGAGTCGGACTGGAGCTCTCTGCCCTTTACCAATCCAGCCACGGGCCCATCCATCTGGCCCATCAAGACTCACTCTCATTTCATCAGTCCATAAAACCTTAGAAAAATCAGTCTTGAGATATTTATTGGCCCAGTCTTGACGTTTCAGCTTTTGTGTCTTGTTCAGTGGTGGTCGTCTTTCAGCCTTTCTTACCTTGGCCATGTCTCTGAGTATTGCACACCTTGTGCTTTTGGGCACTCCAGTGATGTTGCAGCTCTGAAATATGGCCAAACTGGTGGCAAGTGGCATCGTGGCAGCTGCACGCTTGACTTTTCTCAGTTCATGGGCAGTTATTTTGCGCCTTGGTTTTTCCACACGCTTCTTGCGACCCTGTTGACTATTTTGAATGAAACGCTTGATTGTTCGATGATCACGCTTCAGAAGCTTTGCAATTTTAAGAGTGCTGCATCCCTCTGCAAGATATCTCACTATTTTTGACTTTTCTGAGCCTGTCAAGTCCTTCTTTTGACCCATTTTGCCAAAGGAAAGGAAGTTGCCTAATAATTATGCACACCTGATATAGGGTGTTGATGTCATTAGACCACACCCCTTCTCATTACAGAGATGCACATCACCTAATATGCTTAATTGGTAGTAGGCTTTCGAGCCTATACAGCTTGGAGTAAGACAACATGCATAAAGAGGATGATGTGGTCAAAATACTCATTTGCCTAATAATTCTGCACTCCCTGTACTTGGCTACTTTCACAGTCATCCAGATATGAAAGAGAGCACCATGAATGACTATAGCATCTATCTGGGGACCATGCTTCCTGCTTTTAACTGCACATCACTCAGCTTAACTGAAATGTTGGAGCCATCCTTGAGAAGCATCTTCCCCTCACTCCAGAAATCATTTCTCCAGAAGTCTGCAAGTGAATCTTATTTAGTTTTTGGTAATTCAGGGGTACCTTACCACAGACCGACCACATTAACCCACAATCCCACAATTCTACTAGGTCCACTCATAGCACAGCCTGACCACTAATCATAATCCTGCTCCCCCCAAAAAAAGTATTAACATGCAGATACATTTCTGAAAATGGTGACTTTCTAAATATTTTACTGAGCCCTATAGTAAATGCTTATAAAGTTATGCCTAACCTCAACCTTATAAAACAATTAACTTAGTTTTACCCAAATTGGTCACCTTCCTGCCCTGACACGTTCAATGGTAATTCATAAATATGTTTTTACACTTTCATATCAGTCCTTGACTGTACTGTTAGTTCTATAACTTATGTTTCTTTCCAATTGTGATCTCTAAATTCTGAATCCACCAACACGTTTTGCAGAATAATTAATTTAAGCTGAGCTACATTGACAAAAAGAAAGCTAAGAGGTAACCTAATTCAACCCCATCTATGAATTGCTAAATGATGGTGTTTTGGAAGTTTGGTTAGAGAGCATTAAGTATCCAATGTTTGTTTTTCTCCTACTCTATAGAGTAATTTCTTCAAAAAAGTGTCTTTTAATACAAAACAAGAAAACTATGCTTAGGTTCCAGATTAGTTGTGTCAGTACATACAGTGGCAAACCTGACTGAGTTAAGAACCACAAAATGCATACGCTTTTTATTATGGAGCAAAATACAATACATAACCAGTTGAACAACCATTCATACAGCCCAAATGGTTGCAGGCCATCCATAAAATATTGGCAAGTCTCAGCCACTTGTTATAGCTTGAAAAAGGAGAGTATGTAAACCAACATGACTCTTAAAAAAAACCACAAGGTCTGTTACCTTCAAAACCCCATTAAACTCACATTACTACTAAGACTGTGAGGAATGGTCCTTTGCCAGATGTGGGTGGCCCACCAGAGGCAATAGGGTGGCCCGTTTTGGGGCAGCATATTTCACTTCCTTGGCAGTTTGGTCAGAGTCAGCACAAAAATGAAGTTCATGCAGTACACCTTTGCTTGTTACATGAGTGGTACTCAGAATTTCACATAATTCTTAACACAGCGCGAATTCCTCCATTCTATTTAAATTTCCTCCCCATCCCCTCAGTTCACGTTTTCTAGTAGATCTTTTTGCCTGTGTTGATGTACCGTATTTTGGTGTTCTCCACTTGCCTCCTGCATGAGATTTTCTTCAGTCTTCCTGGGTTTCATGCCTGTATCCTGGAGCCTGTATTCTGCAGGCTGGTGAGTCATTCCACATGTATTGTGATTTTCAATAATGTTGCAAAATAATCTTTTTAATTTTGTTTCTAAATATATTGTTTTCGTCTGTCTAAAGTTCTGTGTGCCTGGTGTCTGGCTATCCCTCTACCAAATACCGAGATGGCTCCAGGGTCTATCTCTCTTTTTTTCCCCTCTCTCTCTTTCTTTCTATCCCTTGCCTCTGTTTTCTCTAAATAATGGACTGGAGTGTTACTAAATCACTCTAGATGGGGTAAGGGAAAGGCCAGGGAAAATACTGGCCTGAAGATATTAAAGGCATTGATGGAACATTTCTCACCTCACGAAATCTCAAACTGGAGACTCTTGGAATTGTCACAGCTAACGCAAATGGACATGTAGAGGTGATTCCTATTGACACGTCCCCCTTCCATAGTTTGCTTTGTATTTCCTGATTATTGAGACATAACCCTTTGGTCAACTGGCAAGAACCTACTATTACTGTCTCCCCTCAGCACTGTTAGGATCATCAGTTCCTATATCCTAAATGTGAAGAGATGCTGCTGTTAATGTGCTCTGTTCTTGAAGACAATGCAAAGGAACAGCAGTCATCAAAACCTGTCTTGAAGAAGACCCTTTACTGTAAATTCACAGAGTGGCATCAATGTATCAGAGTCAAGAAGGGGTGCACCAACTTTTATCAACATTCAGACCATACTTTTTATCAATCACAAATCCAATCATCAAGCTGACCAAAAAGGGAAACACTTACATGAGACTAACAATCATTTGGGCTTTCAGGTTAAAGTGTTTGGAAATTCCTCAACCCTTCTTCTTTGCTCTCATTCTGAAGCCTTCTCTGCTCCCCTTTCAAGCCTTTTTTTCTATCCTGTTCTCAATAATCTGTTACATGGATATTCCTATTTATCTATTCTCACATTTTTCCCTTTTCTTTATACTTTTCAAAGTATCTTTGTCTCACCTTCTTGGTTTCTCCACGTCTCTTACATCGCCTCATCCCTCGCACTCTTGCCCCCTCTCTTTTAAAACATCTATTTCTATCTAGTGGCCTTCTTTTCATCCGTCCTGGCTGTTCCACCACCTACCCGACTCTTCACACTATCTCATTTCCATGTATTCTATCAACACTCTTACTAGATTTCCCTGTTCTTGCTATCCTCTCTTTTGTACACTGTTTGAGCTTCTCTCTGCAAATGTTTTCTTCCTGTGCCACAGGTTGTATTGCTCATCCTTTTTCACACCAAATTTTCTTTACTTTTTTCACCCCAATTATATTCTGCAATCTTCAATGCAGCTATCTTCAGGAGTAAATATAGCTCCTTTACTCACACTCGTCTTCCTGATCTCGCTATCGTGGAATACTCAGATGTGTTACTTTTGTCACTATATCATTGTTTGTAAATATATATTCACTACCCTCTTCGGGCAGGCACAGGTAGAGTGGGTGAAGCAGAAACAGGATGATAAGTTCTATTTTGAGATCTTCATTTTTAGTAACTCATCGCCAGACTCTGTGTAGAGTCCCAGAGGGAAGGTGGTAAAGGAAAAAATTGGAAGAGCATCTCAAAATCCATCTTCTGTACTTTGCCACCCACCTTCTATTTTAATATGAACTAAATCCATCCAATGCCCCAATCCCCAAATATTACCAGCAATTCTGAATATGTTATTGCTATCACAGAGGTTTTGGTATGAGAAAGCTACAGGAATTCAGGGAGTCTCAATTGACAGTCTTTCAACAAAGCTATTTACACTGTTCTGAAACTGTAGGTCAAGCTATAGCATTTTTTGCATCAACATGTTCACACTATGGACCAGATTTAAAAGAAAATGATGGAGCGTGATGCTGCGCCAAAGTTGGCACTGCTGCCTGCCGTCATTTTCACAATGCAGTGATACACCGTATTTCATAGAATGTGGCGCTGGCACTAACTCTGCTGCCAAGTGCCAACACAGCTACCCTTGCGCCATGGTGCAAGGATGGCTGTGTTGAGGGGGATATTATTTTGTGCAAGAAGGGACACCTTCCTACACAGAAAACATCTTAAATCTCGATTTGCTCTTTCTATGTGTGCTGCACAATGCAGCACACATAGAAAGAGCAAAAAACGAGGAGAAATAAAACTGTTTCTCCTCGTTGCGCCATGCTAACGCCACCCCTGGGGTGACATTAGATTTTGGCGCTGCCTCAGGTTTACGAAAACTCGTAAATATGGGGGAGCGTCAAAATGCAATGGGTGTTGCTGTGGCATGCCAACAGCAACACCCATTGCACGCCCCTTCCACGCAAAGTGCTGGTGTGAGGGGGCCATATTTAGAAGGTGGCGTTAAGCCACGAGAAGTGGCTTAATGCCACCTTGTAAGTATGGTGCAGTGCATAGCGCTAGGGGCTCTTAAATATGCCCCTATATTTTAATTATTCTAAATTTAACCAACACTCAAATCGCACAACCATCAATCATTAGCCTGCCCACACTTGAAAAGAGACTCTATTGTATTGTCAGCATTACTTACTGGCTGCCATAAATGTTGGTGCAATATTTAAAAAGGATTGCACTTTGAGAAGGGGGGCGGTGGTGTTAGTTGTAATGAGACATGTCTTTCATTGTATTTGTCCTCACCACATTTACACAATGTTGACTTTCTCCTAGTTACAATCCTGCTGTGACCGTGACAGATAGCTTAGGTGCAGGCAAAGGAAATTGAGCCGCTGGACGTCTATTTGCCTCTGCCGTACAATGTGGATTAGTTCTATGTGGGAGATCATTCTTCATACAAATATTTATATTTGCAATTTTCAATACTTCTTATTGTATTAGCTTCTATAAAAATGGTCTTTTGATTTTGTACTTATTTCCACATTTTCTGCCATTATTATGCTACAAATTCGTAGTCAGTTGCCTCTTCAAAATAACATCTCAGTGGTGCTCTGCAGGACATGAAAAAATCAATGTCACCCACCAGGCTTGTCAGCAGTGAAGGAGTTTGAAGAGATGGTAGGATATGTGTGCTTGTATATTATATAAGAAAAAGGGGAATGAGTATTTTATGCATTTATCTTGTAAAGCTCTGCTAATAAACCATTGTTTTGTTTTTCAATCCTGCTGATTTGTAGGATTTCAAGTATTTATAGCAGATTTACCTTCTGCGCACAAGGTAAAGCATGGCCTATTAAGCATCTTGTAGCTCTAGAACCAAAGGGGCTGATTTAAGAGCCCCTAGCACCTCATTGGTGCCATCATTTTTTTTTAATGCAAATGTGGCTCAACGAGGCCAAAATCGCTGCACCAAATTTTCAAAGTGACTAAATGCATGCATTGTGCCACTTTGTAACCCTTTGTAACCCTTTGCGCTACATTATGCTTGCACCAGGCATAATGAATGCAAAGGGGATGTTCCCCCATTAGGGGGAGCCGATAAAATGGCACAAAGAAATCTAAAAGATTTCTTTGCATCATTGATTTCACCAATTTTATCGCCTGCTCAGAGCAGATGTTAAAAGAAGGCATGCCTTTGAATCAATGGACTTGGCAGGATTAGTGTCACAATTTTTTACGCTAATCCTGCAAAGCTCCAAACTAGCATCAAAGATTTTAATGCTAGTTCCACTAACTACCGCCAGTTGTGATGTATCTTAGAAAGGGCACACACATGGTGGCGTTAGGGGCGCTAAAGGGCGCAAGAAGTGTGGCGCTGCACTGAGTGTCATAGTTCTTTTTTCATTCAAATTATTTCTCCCAAAATGTGGCCCAGTACAGGAATTCATGATTGCCTGTTTCATTTATACCACTATTTATGGCTTTGATAAATAGCAAAGCAGAGGAAAAATTACTATATTTTCTGTGTCCTACATATATCATATAACAACATCACATGCGTCTTTGCAGTGCATTTGAGAAAGTATGTGTACTGACAGTATCAGTTCTTCAGTAGGCAATGCGCACTGGGACTATACTGCATGACTGTCTCCTGGAACCCATTATTAACTAGTTGTTTTACAGGCAATCCTCATTTAGTACAAATACAAAGGCCTTATAAGAAATCTGCCTTTGCTTCATGGTCACCCCATATTTGTGGCCTTTTTTTCTGGATCCTATTTATGCTGGCTTTAGAAATGGCAACAAGCAGTAAATTGCCCACTATCACCCTTTAAACATGGTTAACTTGCTTAATTTCTGATTGCCACATTTTACTTTTTTGCAAGTCCTGTTCACCCAGGACCTGGAAGTCAAATACAGGACTTATTGTGCCATTCACTAACGTGGCAGTGCAAACATGGCTGTGGGCCTAACTTGTAAAACTGTGTAAAACCTGAAATGTGACCTGTTAAAATAACCCTTTTTAACAGGGAAAGACCTCCCTTTTTAATACCAGCCCTATGTAGGCCTTGTAACCCACAAGGGAGAAAGCATGGTATTTTCATAATACCATGTCCGTCCCTACTGTGACAAAGCCCAAAAAAGCTATTTTCTCCAAGGCAGGCCTAGAACTTTTATACAGAAAAACAAAGTACAGATGAAAACACTAATATTGATAACTTGGGAACGGAATCAACGAGGCAAATAACACAACACTATTTTCAATAAATATTAATAGATACTTTCCCTAATAAACATTATGAAAAAGTAACTTTTATGAGTTTATTAAACAACGAGGAGGGTCCAGATTATTTACTTCCTGTAAAAATGCCAGTTCTACTAGGATTAAATAAACGTGGGAGCTTGGAACCGGGGGAATGGACCCTAGTCCCCCATTTATAAAGTCACCTAAATTATAAAAGGTAAGCTCCCACTCAAAATTTTAATTATAAGGCATCCAATTGCCAATTGTACAATAATTTTCCTTAAGAAATTAGAAAGGTTCTCCAAGGCCTTTAGTCCACAATATTACATATATCTTTTTCTTGTTAATATCGTTATATGTTTGATTTAATTGATTCTTCACATGTCTTTGCTCATTCTTTTCTAAAATTAATTCCATTGGATTTGTATATCTAGGCATTTCTCCTCCTCTCTTTTTGCATCTCAATAGTATGGGTTTTTATTCCCATCACTGCTTTGTTCACAGTTTCAACCTCTGGGTGATGGCATTACATTCTTGAGTCTCTTCTTCCAAAATCCTGGGTTATCACCCATTGGTGTTGTCTGACTTTCAATATTTAAATCTTCCAATTAGCATTAGCTTTGTTCTTTGTTCAGTATGCATTATCCTTAATTCTTTTTTATTTTGATCTTCTACAGCCTTGAGAAAGCCCTGGTGAATGCACCCCATAGGGCGAAACACGTGTTGGCTGAGTGTTCTTTTTGCTCGACGCTTCACTTTCTTGTATGAAGACATATATAAATGCTCAAATAAATTTCTAATTGGACTAAAGGCCTTGGAGTACCTTTCTAATTTCTTAAGGAAAATTATTGTACAATTGGCAATTTGATGCCTTATAATTAAAAATTTTGAGTGGGAACTTACCTCTTATAATTTAGGTAACTTTTATAAGTTACCTTTTCCATGAGTGAAGTTCCTGGAGGCTATTTCGCATTTAAATCTCTATCAACTCCCAGCCTGTGCTATACCCCAGAAGAGATGTGTAAAAGGTGTGAAACTCCTCCCAAAGAGTACACATTAGGCTGACTTGAATGGGCAGAGATGACTTCTCTGAGCTCAACAGAATATGCAGAGTGGGCAATGTGGGCATTCTGTTGACACCACACTGTCAATCCTGTCTGACAGCTCTGTTGAGCCACATGTAACACTTTGGCACACTTGAAAGTAAGAGAACAGGATGCCAGGGTAGTTCTTGTCTATCCTCTGTCTGGTTACTGAACAACCCTGCTTTTTTTCCTACTAGACAGGTTTGCTGTGGGTACAGGGCCTACGTAAAACTGGATTTATCTGTTAGATGTGGGAGGTCACTAATAAGTATCGTAGTGCTCGACCCTACACACCTACAACCCTCAGAGCTCATGTTTAATGTGGCTGAAGAATTTCACCATCTCGAAAATGTCCTGACACATGGCAATTTGGGCAAGCAGAGGAGAAGCCTGGCACTAGGAGCTAGTAGAACCAGTTCTCTGAGGGTACAACCCTTTTTGGGATGAGGAGCCCTCCTGGTGGCTAGAACTCGACAGCAGACCAGGAGACACATGAGCCTAAGATCATCAAAATTAGCCCAACGGGGCCAGAGATATTACTCTTTAAAGATTATGATCCTTGACCCCTGTAGTGAAAATTCAGCATTTAGAGCTCTGCTTAATTTTTCACATAAATTACCTCTAGGGTGGGACAATGCTCGGGGGTCATCGCTAGCTCTGTTATTTATTTATTTATTTCCAGGGAGGGGACATGCGCGAGACCCCCTCACAAAAATTTTACCTTAACTGGGGAATCCATCTTCCAGGCTGACATATCTTGAAAGGAGGCCCACAACCGCATCCCAGGGCCCAAATACAATAATCAGGTCCCAGGACCCCAACTGCAGGACCCAATCCCCAGGACCCATCAATGCAAGTATGGCCTGAGGGGTGCTGGCTACATATTATGTGGCCTAACGCGTTACAAGAAAGTCTCAGACACACGTTAAGTTTATACTAAGGCCTATATTTATACTTATTTAGCGCCGCATTTGCTTCATTTTTGGAAGCAAAGGCGACACAAATGTAAAAAATATAATTATATTTTGTAAGTTTGCGTCGGGTTGGGTCACAAAATGATGCAAATGCAGCATTAAAAAAGTATAAATATGGGCCTAAATGCTTTATTAACAGTACATTGTTACAGTGATTTTTGGAAAACATTGCAATTCTTTATTGACAATAATGTTTGTATTTTAAACATGGTTATTTTTTCAGTGATACAATGGTTGTTTTTAACATATGCGTTATTGGTCTTTTAATGTGGTGACTCTGATAAATCCAGAATGTTTGCCTTATACATTGATGAGGTGACCTACGACAAAGCTTAGCTTACATTGTTGTTGTGGTGACTCATTGACAAAGCCTATAGACCTGTTTTATTTAAAGTGATACACCCTCTATATTATTATGTTCTATTAACTATAAGTGCACTGTGGTTTTGATGTTCATGACCAATAAGGGGTCAAATATGATTTCATAGCATCACCAAAACACTTTGCAATCTGTCTAATGTATCTTTATATGTAAATTGTGTGTCTGTCTAATAAATAGACTTTTACTTTTTCATAGAAAAAGCACTGACTGGACAATCATATATTAAATGTTATTATTGCGTACCAGAGAATAATGATTACTCGACCACACCACCTCCCTTGAGTAGGCCTTGGACTTCTGTGCTTCGCTACCCTGAGCCAGTCAAGTGCTACAATGGCATATTTAGTTCCTGAATAGATTCAATTTAGAACCTATTACTTGTGCCGGCCTCGCATCCTGCACAACTAATAACACAATTTCTTACAACAACACTTACAGTAACATGCACGCATATTGAATTTTCTAAAAGTGTTCACAATGTACCCACCAACTTTTAGGGAATCAGTGGTAGTTTGTGAACCAAACTATGTGCTAACACGTTGCTTTCTGAAATTCCAAAATGTAGTGTGTCACAATTCGACCTACCTCATGAATATTAATGAGGTAGGTCATATATTGCAACTCACTACAATTCACTGCCAAAGCATGGATGGTGGCCTGATGGAGACAGCAGACAACCGTGTCTGTGATAACTTTGAAATAAAACAATATATTTGTTTAATACAGCACGTTTTTCTTAAAAGAAAGCAGAATAGTTTAACAACAAAATGAAAAGTTTTGAAAACTTCTTAAGAGGTCCCATGGACAACTCCTAACTCCTAAAAAATATATTTTGGGGCTATTCACGATTAGCAAATGGTAAGCAGTTGTTTGTGAATCGGTTTCCGCTACCTTTTACTAGTCAGTGAAATATTAATGCTTGGTAGATTTAGTTTGTAACATATTAATACATGCCATATGGGATTGGCATCTGGAAGGAAAGCCATATAAAGGTCCTTCCAAATATTGATTTGGTATGCTTTCCTAAATTAGTTTATTTCATTCGAAAGACACATTTACTGGTTGGAAACCCTGCGATTTATAGGGTTTGAGACCAGTAAGTGTATTTGTACATCTGGGCCTTAGACTGCTGTGATTAAGAAATATAAAGTGAGATGCATACTGCACGCCTTCGAACCAGAAATAGAATGCGCAAAATCTTACGTCATTGGAAGTATGTAATATTGTGTAAATTCACCCTTCAGGACAAATAAGCGCAGAGCCAAAAAGACAGCTTCACTGGTTTGAGTAAAATGTTCCCTACTTCATAAACACCTTAAAACTGCTTCTTTCCCACATCATTAGTTGCTCGTTTCCCTCTCAACCACTTCTCATTTACTTTACTGATTTACCACACTGCAGAAACTTTTGTCGGACCACTAAGGACTCTGATTTAAACAATTTGCTGCACGTAATCATAACTCAGCAGTAGCAGATGCTTCAATAAATATATTCACATTACAGCAATCAAATTCACATTTTAATCCAAAAAGAACGTTTTTCAATCTCATAAAACATTGAAATTGGCACAGTTCCATTAGGCAAAAACACAGATCACCAGAATTTTTATAGAAGGCAGAAACTTGTGAAATATGTTAATCTGTTAATATGTTAAATATGATTTTCATTCAGTTTTTTGTTATATCAAATAAATGTCAATACAGTTACAACACATCAACTACAAAGAAGCAGACATACTGTACATCCAACTCATAATGTATACTTTGACCTAAATCTGTTTTTAACCTATCAACTAAACAACAAGCACACTAATGCTTCATTTAACATACAGCAAACTATTACAAATATTAAGTTCCAGCAGGTGGACCCACATGTTGAGGGTATATTTCAATTATCCACCCCTCAACTGTAGGTAAGTGCATATCTACATTTTGTCTAAGTAGTATGTTATTGTCCATTAAAAAGTTCAATAAACCACGTTTTTCAATCATGTCTAGCACTTGCTTGTTCTCACCTCATTCCATACGACCTCTGAATCTGTAGGGCTAACATACTTCTGGAATACCAAACTATTTCTTCAAACCCTTTCCAAATATCATTTCTAGCGAGTTATGATCCGAGCATGTTTAGGCATTTATCACCTCATTGCATCTCTAACACATATCTATCTTTGAGCCCCAACATAAATTTTTGTTGTGATCAGTATTAACCAAGCATGGTCTTCTGAAGGAATGTTTTCACACACTAATGTTATCTCACTAAAACACCATAGAATCAAATTGACAGGCATCCCTTTAGAACTGCAGTTAATGTAACAAGTAAAGAAGTATGCAAGTAGTATTAATCAACAAAATGTAGTTTTAGATCTGGAATGCAAAACAATATAACTTTCTGTTTAGGAAGGACAGGCATGTCAATGAATTAGGTGAAGGTCCAAACAACAAAATACCGATCAAACAACAAGTTACAAAGTAGACTAAAACTAGGATGATGGATGCCAATAGCCCTTGTCAGATAGGAATTTTATTTAAATAGTTATTTACATAAAGTTAAAACTTTGAACATGTGCTCTAATATTACTTTTACAAGCCCAGTTTTAGTTGGTGACCTTTGGCATTTTTTCTTTGGTTTCAGATTGCCTGAAATAGCCTTCCATCAGAAATGGTAAGTGCCAGAACAATTCTCACTGCTAAAGGTGGTTTTGCCTAGACCCAGCATACATGGGGGCATTTAAAAGTGGGAATGCCTAGGAATCCTGAAACAAGCTTACATGGGGAGGGGAATTTTGGGGTTGGTGTTAACTACTTGGTGTCACATACTTTCAATAAAATGTCTTATTTCTAGCCACGGCTGGCATTAAGTTCTATGCTCAACAAATTAATTAGAAACTGTCACTTGTGTAACATAGAATAAACAAAATTCACACAAACGTCTTAAAGAAACAGATTTTCAATGTTTTGGTGACCTAACACCATCTGAAATCTAGTCATGACAATTCGTTGTAAGGGCCACATAACTATTCTAAAAAAGTATTAAATCACAATATAATTATGTTAAATTTCCCTTATCCTTACATAATCCCATTTATCTTCTAAGCAACATTGCAGTTTCTTTAAACTTGCCCCCTACACAAGAGGTTTCTCTAACTTTTATTTATACTCAAAAGATCTCAAAATGTAAGCAAGAGCTTGTATCCAAAAGTTGACATCACTTTACTCAGAATATGCACATTAAAAAGTACAAACATTTTTTCCCCAAAAAGGCTTCAGTTCATTTTCCTGCTAGACACAAAATTGTTCACAGTTAAGTATTGCACTTTCCGCAAATAAACATCAACTTTCAAAACGTTAAGCATAATAAGAAAGACATTTACCTCAAGTAGATTTGGTATAGTTGCCCACATTCATTAGATACACCCTAGTATTAACCCCCCAAAAATAGCCACCTTATTTTTAGGCAAATAGGCAACCATATATTTTTGAAAAAAGAAACACAAATGTCCCTGAACAATGCTCTGATTCCACCAAAATGCAATTCAACAAATGAAGTCATATTTACTCCTACAGTTCCAACATTTTCCACGAAAAATATATCAGATCTTGTTCAAAAAAATAATATATATATATATATATATATATATATATATATTTAGATTCACTTAAAAAACCAAAGGTTACAGGCACATTATAGTTATGCTCACATTTTAAACATACCAGACCATAGAAATTCATGAGTTATAGTTAGAGTTATCTCAAGTAACTATAACCCATGTTGCATGGTAACTATAACTCGCGGCCCTGCCATGCACAGTTTTCTGCTAAGTAATTTTACTGCAGATGTTACATTGATATTATCAATGATGTTATCAAAGAAGTCATGAGTGATGTATTATGTGAGGTAATTAGCTGTGCATGATGAGGGTATGACTTATAGTTACCTTAGGGCAGGAGTTAGTGCAGGTTTGTTACATTTAGAATGCAATCTAGACAGACTTAGAGAAGCAAGAGCACATAAAAACATTGCATTGGGACAATATACAATAAATACCTAACTATCATAAAAATCTTTACCTTCACAATTTGTTGAGTCTCCCTGAAGTGGAGCATATCCATTCTTGCACTCACATGTCGCCTTGGTGTTCCAGTTTTTGCACTCTGAATTGTCACCGCATCTGGGCCCCTCAGCACAAAAGTTATGTCCTAAATTGTAAGGTACACAAACGATTATACGCATGTTTGAAACAAACACATTACCAAGTCTTTACTCTTGATTAAAATACAATTAAGCTTCTGCAATTGGGATATATTAATTGGTATGCCAGAATTATGTTCAGTCATTAAAAATAACTTGTTTTGGTCTGACGAACACCAACTATACAGCATAAAAACACCAAATCATTTTGCAAAATATGTTTTACGTTACAATTCTCATATATTAAAAGCAACACAAATTACAGCTTATGGCTCAATAAATAATAACAAAAAACACCTTCATATCCAGCTGACCATCATTTTGAAAGCTTGTTTAGTAATTCTTGTCATTGTCAAATTTCTTAAAAAAGAAACCATTGCTAAGCAATTTAAAAAGAACAATCTATATTCATGATAGCAAAATTACAAGGTAAATAATTGTAAGAACTTCTTCAGTCATAGAATTTGTAAAATGAAAATTATGTATTACATTTTTGTTAGACCTGCTGATGATCTTCCCCCCAAACATTTTGCTTTTTGCCCTCCACTTTTGCTGGAACTCGTATTTGTTGGCCATTTCACTTTGTGCACTTTGTGCACTTTACCACTGTTAACCAGTGCTAAAGTGCTTGTGTTCACTCCCCTAAATATGGTACAAGTGGCTTATACCTGATTGGCATGTTTAATTTATCTATAAGTCCCTTGTAGAGTAGTATACCATATACCCAGTGCCTATCAATTAAATGCTACTAGTGGACCTGCAGCACTTATTGTGCCACCCACTCAAATTGCACTTTAAAACATGCCCTAAGCCTGCCATTAAAGACTAAATGCAGTTTTAAGCTGCCAATGCAACTTGGCAATAAAACCCCCTTGACAAGCCTTGAACTCCCCTTTTATTGCATTAAAGTAATCCTTAACATGGCCCTAGGTAGCCCATAGGACAGGGCACACTGTATTTAAAAGGTCAAACATGTACTTTTATGTTTTACATGTCCTTGTTGTGAAAAATATCTACATTTGTTTTTTACTACTACAAAACCTACCTTTCCCATAGGATAACATTGGTTACCATATCACATTTAATAAGTGATAACTTTCAATTGAGAGCAAGTAGGAATTTCGAGTTTGGTGTCTGAAGAATTGCGATTTAAAACCTCCTTTAGTGGTAAAGTCAAATTTTATGCCACAATAAAGTCACAATTCTGAAAATGCCACTTTCAGAAAGTTGGCATTTTCTTGTTCTAACCCTTTGCTGCCTGAAACCCTTTATCATGGGTCACATGCCTAGATATAGCTGGCAATTTGTCTTTGTGTATTACTCCCACACTGTGAGACAAAGGGGAAGAAGGTTGTAGGATAGCGTCAGTAATCGAGGACCACACTTGTCTTTGTTATAATGGTTTATTAAAGTAAAGAAGAGTTGGACAGTCTCTTAATCGTTTTATTCTTGGTGTGTCTTGGCTCTTTTTGTCTTTGCCTTCTCCTTTAATCTTCAAGCTTTTCTCCTCTTGTTATTATTCTCTTGTCCAGGGCCAACTCAGGAGGAGCATGCAAAGAAAAAGGAGAACACAGGGGTTGCTAAGTATGTTCTCTTTTTGTTCTATGTTCCCTCTCTTTCCTTGTTGCCTCTTACTTATTCTCTTTACCTTTTCTTCTCTGGTGCTGGTCTTTCTTTGCTTTTCTCTCTGTTACCCTTCTATTCCTACACTTTTCTTAACTTCCTGTTGTGCTTCTTCTCTTTCTCTTCTTTTCCGCTTTTCTTTTTGTCTCGCTATCGTTTTTCTGTCTTTACTGTGTTTTCCTGTTCTGCTCGTTATTGTTTGTCTTCTTTAAATATTCTCAAATACTCAACCAAATGACTTCTGCATTTCTAAATAAATAAAGATGTTAACCCATAATTTCACTGTTTCCGTTGGTCCCTTAATTTTTCCTTGTATTCTGTTTGGAACTGCTATAGAACTCTGTACAATGTCTCAACCCAACTAAACACAACCTTCCGGTTAGAAAACAACGAGAGAAAAATCCCGTTCCCTTCCTCGCCCGCCCCCCTTCCCGTACCTGGTTAGGCCACGCTCTCCCAGAGTGTGGCCGGCTTCAACGTGTTGCTGCCTTCTAGTTGCCCAGTCCGCTTGACAGGGGGTGGATTTGTCACCTACCATACTTGCACAACACAAAGGCTCTACACACACTGTTCTTTTGTACCCCCGGACAAGCTGAGTCTGGGACAGGAAGGCAGACATTCCAAACACTTCTGGGAGTTGAACCTTCTAGAAAGTTCTCCTACTACAGAGGTGACACCAGGTATTAAATAGTGGAACCTCAGACCAAACTCTTCAGTATGCCTGTAGACCTATGGAAGGCTCAGAAGGATTGCAGTGCTGGTCTGTTGCAAAAAGGACTGCTACTCTGCTGCCCTGCTATTCTTTTGCCCTGCTGTCTGATTGAGAAGGACTGGACCTGCATCTTGAACCCAGGACCACCAGAGTGATCCAAGGGTTAGTTGGCTGGCCTACTGATCAGACCCTCAGGAACAGAAAAGGCTCCAGTCACCCTGAACCCAGCACCTGGATTCTGCCTGGTGCAAGCCTTGCCCTCCAAGTGCTGCCATCCAACTCCTGGACCACTAGAAGTGGGTCTGCAGGTGCTCTGTCAGTCCAGCTGTGGTCTTTTGGGCAGAACTGATGCAGCATGATGCATTCCCTTGGAGTTTTGCATCAAAACCGCTGCTGCATGACACATCCCT
Organism: Pleurodeles waltl; assembly: GCF_031143425.1. Lineage (NCBI taxonomy): Eukaryota > Metazoa > Chordata > Amphibia > Caudata > Salamandridae > Pleurodeles > Pleurodeles waltl. The sequence continues at coordinate 100,232,609 of NC_090440.1, read as the reverse complement.
GATGGAGGACCCCACAGCTCCTTGGAACCACCGCTGCATCCACAATGCAGGACCTTGCATCACAGTCCGGATCACCACTGCACAATGCATCCTCGACACGAGACATTGCAAAGCTTCACAACCAGGATCTAGAGTACTTTGTTCAGCGGACCTAACTTGGTCCCTGTATCCAGCCCGCACTCCGTCGTAGATAGCCTGCAATTTTGACTTTGTCCTGGTCTGGCTCAATCAACTGCAGTTGGCACTTTGTGCTTTTAAGCACTATTTCTATTTAAATCTTTAAAATTGCATATCTCCAGTTCTACTAATTGGATTTGTGCTGTTTTGGTGTCAAATAATTTATTAAAATTTACTATAGTTTTCTAAATTGGTGTGTGAATTTTCTTGGGTTGTTTTTTCACTTTATTTCTATTTGTGTGCTGCATAAATACTTTACACACTGCCTCTAAGGTACGTGTTACGTGTGACTGCTTTTGTGCCAAGCTACCAGAGGGTTAAGCATAGGTAAATTTGGGGATTGATCGTGTTTCACCCTGACAGGAATTGTGTCTGCTGCTTGAGTAGGGTTATACCCCCTCAGCTAGCAACCCAAGTGCCTACAGTGCCCATATGTAGGTGTGAAAGCAACTCTATTGGCTACTTACATGTAATAAAGGTCAGAGGAGCTATATGAAAAAGGAGGAAACAGAGAAACAAGGATGAGTACAAAATAACATGTGATTGCCGCAAAAGGTTAGTTAGCAGAAATGAGAAAAAGAAAGTTACTACTTTGGTGCCCAACGTTTCCAGTAGCTGTTTTCGGTTGCACACAAGCAACTTTCCCCAAGACCTTTCCTTCTGTCCTCTTGTAGAAAGGTATGAATTACTCTCAGGGAGTGGAACAAAGGACCTGCCAAGGGAAGAGGTGTGACTTCATCCTGGCAGGACGGCCAGAGAGGGTGTAAGACTAAAAGGTGAGCTTCAAAGGCAAAGCCACCTTTAGAGGGCTAATCGTAGTCACATATGGAAGGTGCTACTCTTTTGTTTTAGCTGACATGCTATTATCTCAATCAGAGTAGGAGAAGCTATTATCAAAATGATTTGTCAATGGGAGTGTGTCACCCAGGTTGACACACCCCTGGCCTAGTCAAGAGACCTCCACACAATGGGAGAAGGTTTCTACTATTTTGGTTGTGGGTATATTAGTGTATTCTGGGTTAGCTATGAGCCACACTTTGCAGAAAGTGGACATCGGGAAGAGAGGACCTGGTAGGGCATTGGTTAGTTAGTCGCCACATTCCCTCTAGGCTTGTTGTGAGCATAAAGTGGCAGCCTTGGCACCCAGACCTCAGTTAACATCTGCACTGGAGAGAGGACCGAAGATGGAATGCCCTTCTATGCCTGGGCCCATCAAAGGGGTGCTGAACCAAAGGCTGTACTGCACCGTCTGCACCTTGGGGTAGAAAAGAAAGGACTATGCCTGTGGTGTCTCGCTCATGGAAAAGTCGACCCTGAGCCCCAATCAGAGAAGGTGACTCTTAGAGTCAGTTGCCTGACTCCCTGTTACAGCCAGTGGTCCACAGAAACTGACAAGTCTGAACCCTTGAGGGCCCAGACAAGAAGTCTGACCACCACTGTAGACTGAAGTACAGCCTAGGCGACCAAGTCCTAGCCCTCACAAATTGCACCTGAGTCTGCTGGATCCACAGGAGTCATCAGAGTGCAGTTTGATCACCCAGCATGAAAGTTACTCCAAGTTAAGGGGAAGCCCTGGTTTTGCTGTAAGCGAAGACTAATAGGCCAATGGCAACTGGTTTTGTGCTGGACTTAACATGAACTTCATGGTACATCAACACCTAAGGCCAAAGTCGTCCCCTTGTGCTCATGACCAAAGTGGTGGCCAGAGAAAGGCACTCAACACTGATCCAGCATCTTCAACATCCTTCAGCATCTTCAATATCTTGCATTCCTTGAAACATGGCCACTCTACTGCCCTGTGTCTGACCATCCGCCGCTTGTCAAATTGTTTCCTCCAACCGTGCACTGTATGCTAACTATTGGTAAGTAAAATGTCCCATGTACATTCGAAGAGACATCAGGACCTGAATTTTGTAACAGGTTCACTGTCCCTATTATACCACAGAGCATTTTTAACTAGGTGTGCTCAGCAAGCACATCGTAGTACCCACAAAAATGCACGATCCTCGGTGCAGGATCGAACTTTGCTCGTTCACACCACGGCTGAGAAGAGCACTTTAGTGAAAGATAAGTCATGATATGAAAATGCAACTCCATTTTTCACTGAGGGCAGATCCAGCACACTTATAAGAGAACAGGGAACATGCCTAGAAACAGTTGGAATCAAGATGCCTGGTGGGTTCCTGTACCCCTTATGTCATTGTTTCACAAAGTGTCCTTGGAAAGCACACTATGTGCACCACCATCATGTTGTGAACAGGCCATGCACTTACGGCTGCTTTCCCTTTGTGCCCATAATTGTAATACAGCGTAGGTGCAGTGGCAAAGGGTTCCCTCATGTGCAATTGTCAACCTCTCCACGATTGCACCTGTGGAAAGTATGTGCCGGAGTGATCCAAGTTAAAGAGGGCACGCACAGGCACACGAGGTCTCTTTTACAACATCAAGTGCGTGGAGGCTGCAAAAGGCAGGCACAAATGCCTATTCAGGGTGCTTTTGGTAATGTGGGCAATAGTGATAGAAGCTGGTCGTGCCTTACGTTAGCTCTAGTGTGGCATCTTTCAGGCCACACCGTTGTGTGCATGTCTGTTTTCCAAGGGATGGTCCTGCCTGCTGCTAAGCGGTGGCAAACGCACTGCCCATACATCCATTTCTGAAAAAAGTAGCACAAAGCTTCCTTCTATATCTGTGTAAAATGAAACATAATATCATAATAAGGCCAAAGCACCAATAGCTTTAGCCTACGTGCGCACCCGAAATGAGCAGCGCAAATGCAAAAGTATGGGGAGCTCAATGAGGCTTCTTCACAATAAGGAAATGTGAAGAATTTGCTGCTTAGAGATGAACAAAAACCGATTTGCACATGTGCACTTTTTTTAATGATGCTACCCCTTTGAAGTATGGGTCAATATTCCTGATTATATGAGCTAAAATACCTATCTAGGGTTTAGGACTTTCAATTTGTTTTCGACTAAGATTACAATTATGGCGGTAGTAATATAAACGAGTTATGCGAATGTTTAACCGCTGTTATATTATTTGCAGTTATCTAAAGAGACACACACAGGCAGAATACTAATATTCACAAAGCCTGGTTTGAAGACAATAACTATTCAGATCCAATGTCTGCATGCACCTGTTCAAGGGGATGCTACAAGGACTGAGACAGCTAATGGCATGTATAAATGAGCCTTGATAAACAACTCAAGGTCTTTGTGACATTGCAAAGCCCCTGTTGGCATTAGATTTAGCACTGTGCTGCCTCTCCAATGTCATGCATACCATGATGGATATGTCCATGGAAGCAGAAGTTGGGGGAGTAAGTGTTTTTAGGTGAGACAGTGAATAACAGAGGCTGCCAATGCAAGGAAGCACTGCAGGCAGGAGGATGGGCCACTGAGAAAATGATGTACAACGGTGCCTGCTTGTGGGACAAGATCATGCATGTTGTGTTAGGCCAGTATTCTGCATTCCTTACACTGGCAAGACTTGGAAGGGCAGTGAAAGAGATTTGAAGATGCACTTTACTTTAAACAGTAAGGAGTGTATCATCCATCCCAAGCTCATTTTCAATTTATTATGCCAAGGAAGTTTTCAGTCCAGTAGTATTTAGGGTTCTGACTGCACCATCAGGTTTCAAGAGCACAATTCCTTTTCAACTTAAATGTCTTATCAGAGAAGGAAAATCACAGATGTTCCAAAGACCAACGTAGAAACCCCAACTCAACAGCCATTGGTACAACCTGTGGTTGTATGGGCTACTGAAAACACAGGAATAATTACAGTGCCTGGAAACTGAGCGTGAACATTTTCCTGATTAGTATGAGGTTGCGTCCAAGTAAAGAAATGAAAAATCACATGGTAAAAGGCACGTACCCCCAATGGATTATGCAGCACACCAAGCAACCACACAAGGGAAGTAGACAATTTGAACTGCACAATTGGTTTTCTGCCTTTTCTGCCCACCTTGGTAGGGGTTTTGGGAGTGGGAAAGCTGCTCCATCAAGTTGACCCTGCTCCCCCCACCTCAAGGCCAAGCCCAAGTTGTGACTCTCAACAGCAACTGTGTAGCTTGTTGTATCTAGAGTTATGACTTTGAGCAAGTTAATTGGACTGTGGCCCTCATTAGGACCATGGCCATAAAAACTGCCTACCACCGCGGCGATGGCCGCCAAAAGACCATCGTCGCAGCTACCAGCTGTCTGCCGGATTATGACCACGGCCGGATTCCCGCCAGAAGGATGGGGGAAATCCGGCTGTGGCCATGCCGGTGGATGGCGGTAAGGTGGCGCTGCTGCGTTCTGCCTGCAGACGCTGCTGCTGGCAGCAGTGCTCCACACCGTCTCCTGCCGGAGGACCCCCCTGACGACAGGTAAGTCAGGTGCTCCGACAGGGGAGGGGGGTGGGGGTGTTGTGTGTGTGTTTGGGTGTGTGTGTGTATGTCTGTGCGTGTGTGTATGCAGATGTTTGTTGCATGTGTGTGCATGTATGGATGTGTGAGTGTGTGTATGTTGAGTTGTGTGAATGCGTGTGTGCGTGTATGTATGTAAGTGTGTGCGGTGTTTGTGTGAATGGATGTATGCATGTGGATGTATGTTGGAATGGGTGTGTGTATGCGTGTGTGCGTTTGTGAAGGGAGGGGCATGTATGGGGGTCTGGAGAGGAAGGGGGTTTGGGGTAAACCTGTGGAGGGGGAGGGGGAGGGGACTGGGAAGACTCCTATTAGTGACAGGGAAGGAATTCCCTGTCACTGATAGTGCTTACTGCCATGGCTTTCATGGCGGTAAGAATGTTACGAAAACCAAGGCGTTAGGCGGGGTCATAATCCCGCAGGCGGGCAAGTGACGGGCGCCAGACTGGAGAGTGAAGTCTCCAGCCCGGCGCTTGTTACTGCCATGGCGGTCGGTGTGGTACATTGGTGGTTTGGCTTTAGCCAAACCGCCACTGTCATCATATGGAGAAAAGTACCGCCAGCCTGTTGGCGGTACTTTCCTTGATATTTACGCCAACCGCTGAGGTCATAATGAGCCCTTGTTTCTTTAAGCTTAGAATGTTGACGGCTCTATGTTCTAGTATTTTGTGCACTGTGACTGAGTTGGGTTCTCTCCAGAGAGAGCCTTGTGCTGGCTGCAGAGGGGACACCAACTGCGGCCATGTGTGTCCTAATAAACAGTGCACTTAAACCTTACATTGGCTCCTGAGTGCATGATTCAAGATAGCCTCGCTTTCATTTTTTTCTGTTGTTGTTCGATTTGCCTATTTAGAATCACCCCAAAGTTCCTGTACTGAAAGGGTACATATTATGTGTCATGCTCTTCAGAGTGCGATAAGTATTAAGCCCTACTTGTGGTTTCTAGCAATTTGTTCTTGAAGCAGCTTCCCTTTTGGAATTGTAACCAGGAAAACAGCAGCAGAGACATTAAACTTCAGGATTTTTTGCCTGATGGTCAACCATGTGTAAATAAGTATGGCGAATCTTGAATGAGAAAGAAAGGAGTAGCATTTCTGCACAAAAGAAGTGGCTATTCTGCCTCTCTGGAAAATGTAATACATTTAGGTACTAATCTCATGACCTGAATAAGACAGATGCAGGCCAACAATCAATGCAACATTTCAATCAAAATCAGTTATAGTTGCTATATGTGCAACGAGCAATTTCAGGTAAGTATTATTTTTGCCTACCAATCCGGAATTAATCACGCAACAGGATAGCTACCCCACTAACCAGTATTCATGTGAGTCATTGAGGATTGACCCACTGTTATATTCTACTGAGCATCCTCTAGGACACACATTCACACTAAGGTGAATGCTCAGAGGCTAAAGAAAGGAGATCTTGAGCAAGCTTCATTAATTTACCTTTTTGCACACTTTGTCCTTTCATATTGCCCATCCTTGTCTCATGCTTTAAGAAATAATTGTATTTATATGTCCTTTTATTTTGCACATTGAAATTACTCTTCATGCGTGAGACACTCTAGTATGAGTCCATCCTTTCCACTGCAACTGAGGAGCCAACCGCAACATTAGCAGTGGTGAATACACACCAAAGCGATTACGCTTTACAAGGTTCATGTTAAACAGTGCCTAGGACTATGATGACAGTACATATATATGAAACAACCTCTTTACAAGACACCACAAAAATCACAAGTATTCAGATTTTTGGCTTTCTCCAAATGATGTGACCCCTGGATATCAAAACCATAACACCCATAGGACACAATATTGAGGATGGAATATTGCATAGTAAGGGTAAGCGAGGTTAGATGTTCTATACCTAAATCCACAGATATGTACTTATGCATTACATATTGATTCAAGGTAATTATTATAGAGTTAGAAATGGTAAATCTATACTTCCCTATATGCACTTACTATTTGATATTTTGGCCCTTCATATTATTGTGCCACAATATTGATGTCAATGATATTCAGTAGTGCAACCCTCCAAAGAACATGTCATAACTAAGCTCGGCCTGAAAAGTGTTTAGCTGCTTTCTCACTTGTAATGTCTTTCACTCAACATCAGATTTAGCACATTTGAGGTAAGGAAAGGAGAAGCATACTTATGAGTTAATGTGAAAGCTCATATACCACATTGAAATCTGTTAAAATATGAAGGTGGTGTCAGAACAAAGTAGCATTGGGTGGTAAGCAATTGTCAATCCTTGTAAAATACTCCATGCTAATTGTGACTTTTGTAAAATTCTCTAAAATAGAAACTCAGATTTTTCCAAATCTATCATCATATTCAGCAAATAGTTTGCATAGCCGTAGCTCAGTTCAGGTAGAAGTGGCTAAGCTCCTGACTGTGGAACTAGAAGATCATATGAAAGAAACTGGGTTACTGGTTGGGGGTGAATAAAACATCACTCAAGCAGTGTATGAAACTGGGTTACCAGTTGAGAGTTCTAAAACCCTTTTCAAGCATCAATCACAATTCTTCTCAGGATGAAGTCACAATCAAACCATAAATTAACCTGCACTCAACCCTCAGGTAGCTTGGAACAGAGCAGTCAGGCTTAACTCAGAGGCAATGCGGAGAGTATTTGTGCATCACTTCAAACAGTAACACAGTGTAAATATGCCACCAAATGAGCCCACAACAGAATTAGAAATATAGAGTAATTTTAATAAAGAAAACAATACCAAAACAACAAAAATCCAATTAGCAGAACTGGAGATATTTTATTTTAAAGATTTTAGTGAAATTAGCGCCAAAAGGTGTAAAGCGCCAACTGTGGATATCTAGTGGCGCCGGACAGGGACAAAGTCACAAGTGCATGCCGACTACAATGGACAGTGGGCCGACTACAAGGACTCAGTTAGGCCCGCTGAGCAGAGTACTTTATTTCCTTGTTTCTGGAGCATTGCGAGGATCCACGTGAAAGACATGTCATGCAGCTGAAGCAATGTGTTGGTTCTAAAAGGCAGCAAGGTTTCGGTGCTCAGTCTTGATGCATCAACGTCGAAGATCCCGCCGTTGCAATGTTGGGAGCAACTTGTTATCTTGAATTGTCTAAAAAGAGACGTTTACTCAATTTGTTTCTTTCTTTTTTAAAGCAAGAAATTAAATAAAAACTGATCTTTTTGCCTAAACCAATCTCTCTGACAGTTATATATGGTTACCAAGGAAGATGTCGTTGACACCCTCCCTGGCAAAGCACTTTAGGCCCATGTCCAAAGGTCCAGGAATGGGGTGGCACCACTTGACAGGGTAGAGTCCAGGTGCAGGAGCAAGCTTGTTGGAGCCTTCTGTTCCTGAGGTTCAAGTCAGGAGGCCAACCAACTAGCCATTGAAGTCACTCTGGGGTGCTAGGTTCAAGCAATGCAGGTTCAGTCCTTCTCACACAGGCAAGAGGGCAGCAGGTCAGCACAGCAAGGCAGCAGTCCAGCAAGGCAGTAGTCCAGCAGGGCCACAGTGCAGCAGAGTGGCAGTCCTTCAGCAGCACAGCAGTCCTTCTTCCTGGCAGAGTATTGACAGGTCCAGAAATGTACTGAAGAGTTGGTGTCTGAGGTCAGGTATTTATACCTAATTGTGTCTTTAAAGTAGGGAAAAAGCTTTCAGAGGTTTCCCTTGGAAGTCTCCAGGCATCCTGTTTCCCCTGTCCTGGCTACAAAAAGTCCTTTATGTGGAACCTTTTGGTGCCCAGCTCCATCCTCCCATCCTGCCAGTGATGGCTCTCTATTGTGTGTGTCTGTCTAGGAGGAATACACAAAGCTCAACTGTCAGCTACACCCAGTGAGGCAACCCAGGTACAGGCTACATGCACTATAGGGCTAAGGCAGAGAAAAGCCAGTTTTCAAAAGTGGCATTTTCAAAATTGCTACTTAAAATCTCACTTACCCAAAAGTTAGGATTTTTCAATACAGTTCCAAAGACACCAAACATGAAATGTGAACCTGCTCCCATTTGGAAATGATAATTTATTAAATGTAATAAGGTATCTCCAATGTTAGTCTACGGGAGAGGTACAGTTGGCAACAGTGAAAAACAAATTTAGCAGTTTTTCACTACAAGGACATGTCAAATGTATAACTACATGTCCTACATTTTAAATACACTGCACCCTTCCCTCTAGGCTGTCCAGGGCCTACCCGAGGGTTGGCATATGTTTTGAAAAGGAAGGTTTGGACCTGGCATAAGATTTATTTTAACAGGTTGAAATGGCAGCTGAAAACTGCACACACAAGCTCCGGTATAGCAGGCCTGAGACATGTTAAAGGGCTACTTAAGTGGGTGGTACAATCGTTGATGCAGTCCCACTAGTAGCATTTAGGGGCATATTTATAGTCCGTTTGCGCCGAAATTGCGTCGTTTTTTTCGACGCAATTTCGACGCAAAACTAACTCCATATTTATACTTTGGCGTTAGACGCATCTAGCGCCAAAGTTCATGGAGTTAGCGTCATTTTTTGGCGTGAACACCTTCCTTGCGTTAATGAGATGCAAGGGAGGCGTTCCCGTCTAAAAAATCGACTCCGAGGCATGTGCGTGGGATTTATACTCCTGGGCAAAAATCGCGCCCGGGAGTGGGCAGGTCTAAAAATCCCGCTTTAGCGCCGGATTTTAACGCCTGGGTCAGGGCAGGCGTTAAGGGACCTGTGGGCCCAGAGGTGCCCCCCCATGCCCCCAGGGACACCCCCTGCCACCCTTGCCCACCCCAGGAGGACACCCAAGGATGGAGGGACCCATCCCAGGGACATTCAGGTAAGTTCAGGTAAGTATATATATTTTTTTTTTATATTTTTTTTTGACATAGGGGGGCCTGATTTGTGCCCCCCTACATGCCACAATGCCCAATGACCATGCCCAGGGGACAGAAGTCCCCTGGGCATGGCCATTGGGCAAGGGGGCATGACTCCTGTCTTTACTAAGACAGGAGTCATGTTAATGGCGTCTGGGCGTCGTGAAAAAATGGCGCAAATCAGGTTAAGTCGATTTTTTTGACTCAACCTGACTTGCCCCATTTTAAGACGCCCATACGCCATTTTCCCCAACGCCGGCGCTGCCTGGTGTACGTGGTTTTTTTCCACGCACACCAGGCAGCGCCGGTCGGCTAACGCCGGCTAACGTCATTCTATAAATACGGCGCCCGCATGGCGCTTCAGAATGGCGTTAGCCGGCGCTAATTTTTTTGACGCAAAACTGCGTTGGCGCAGTTTAGCGTCAAAAAGTATAAATACGGGCCTTAATTTACATGTCCTGGGCACACATAGGCCCGTATTTATACTTTTTGACGCTAAACTGCGCCAACGCAGTTTTGTGTCAAAAAAATTAGCGCCGGCTAACGCCATTCTGAAGCGCCATGCGGGCGCCGTATTTATAGAATGACGTTAGCCGGCGTTAGCCGACCGGCGCTGCCTGGTGTGCGTGGAAAAAAACCACGTACACCAGGCAGCGCCGGCGTTGGGGAAAATGGCGTATGGGTGTCTTAAAATGGGGCAAGTCAGGTTGAGTCAAAAAAATCGACTTAACCTGATTTGCGCCATTTTTTCACGACGCCCAGACGCCATTAACATGACTCCTGTCTTAGTAAAGACAGGAGTCATGCCTCCTTGCCCAATGGCCATGCCCAGGGGACTTCTGTCCCCTGGGCATGGTCATTGGGCATTGTGGCATGTAGGGGGGCACAAATCAGGCCCCCCTATGCCCAAAAAAAATATTTAAAAAAAATATATATACTTACCTGAACTTACCTGAATGTCCCTGGGATGGGTCCCTCCATCCTTGGGTGTCCTCCTGGGGTGGGCAAGGGTGGCAGGGGGTGTCCCTGGGGGCATGGGGGGGCACCTCCGGGCCCACAGGTCCCTTAACGCCTGCCCTGACCCAGGTGTTAAAATCCGGCGCTAAAGCGGGTTTTTTAGACCTGCCCACTCCCGGGTGTGATTTTTGCCCAGGAGTATAAATCCCACGCACATGCCTCGGAGTCGATTTTTTAGACGGGAACGCCTCCCTTGCATCTCATTAACGCAAGGAAGCTGTTCACGCCAAAAAATGACGCTAACTCCATGAACTTTGGCGCTAGATGCGTCTAACGCCAAAGTATAAATATGGAGTTAGTTTTGCGTCGAAATTGCGTCGAAAAAAACGACGCAATTTCGGCACAAACGGAGTATAAATATGCCCCATAGTACCACTTTACTAGGGACTTACAAGAAAATTCATGTGTGGTAAGTGTGCAGAGTCTTAAAGCCAGCAAAACAGGAGGGGTGAAGGCAAAAAGGAAGGGGAGAACCGCACCAAGGATGCCATGTCTAAGATTATATCTATCTCAAAACTTCATATTAATCTCCTCTTCAGCATGTTGCCAAAAGATAAAGTGATTCTAGGCAAATCACTTCATCCTCGTGAATCTGAAATTTTAAATATGTTCAATGCAAATAAGTCTAATGTAAACACCTAATTCTACAGTGTGTGTTCTTAATACTGCCCCACCTACTTTTTATCCTCTTCCTTTATCACATCCTAATTTTGGTAATTCATCTTCAAATGCATCCCACGCAGTATGCTGTTCTTTAAAAGGCATCCCACGAGATGCTCCTGCGGCTTTGCAAATATTCTCATGAAGTGCTAATTTGTCACTGCAAAAAGGCTGTATCCATATTAAATATTTAAAATTAAAGAAATTATAAAATCGCAGCTGCATAGTTAACTAAGCCTTACAAAGAATCAATATCTTTTCGGGTCTACTGTTGTTACTGATAAAGAGGTGAGTACCATTATGGCATCCTGAGCGAAAATACTTTTTCTCGAATAAGAAAGGCTTAGGCCCATATTTATACTTTTTTTGTGCCGCATTTGCATCTTAGTTTGACGCAAAATTGGCGCAAACTTACAAAATACAATTGTAGTTTGTAAGTTTGCGCCGATTTTGCGTAAAAAAACTATGCAAATGCGGCGCTAAAAAAGTAAAAATATGGGCCTTGGTCTCTGATTTATTTCCAAAAACCAATGTATCCACCTGTGCACTGATATTTGAGCCCTTTTATTAAAAGAAAGTTGTGTGCTAACCCTGAGAATCACTGTCTGTCATTGGTGCGATACAATTGTTTGAGAGGTACTTTGCGACCTGACACCACAAGAGGTAGGTCTCCTTGAAAGATCCTTTGCAATGTTTCAAAAAAGCCCATGTCCATTACCTTATGGCACTGTGACAAAATATTCATTTGGTAGCAAATGTCACATTGATCAGAAGATATAAGCTTCTGTACCTGGCTGAGCATTTTCTTTAGCCCAAGTACCCTTCACTGCGAGTCTCAGCAGACAAGTCAGTATGACAAAGGCAAGACATAATCAGACTACTTTTGTTATCTGAAAATGCCTGGGAGAGTGTTGCTATAAAAAACCTACATCATGGAAAAAGATTGGATACCAACTTGAAGTCTCTGCATCCATCTTTGACAATTAGGCTCAGATTTATGGTGGCCTAGCACCATTCCAACACCACATTAGCATCATTTTATGACGCTCATGTGGTGTTGGAAGGGCAAAAACACTGCGCCATATTAACAAAGTGGCGCAATGCTGCATTTGCACCACTTTTTAACCCCTTGCACCACATTATGCCTGCACCAGGCATAATGTATGCAAGGGGGGGCGTTCCGGGGCACGGGGGCTGTAAAAATGGTGCAAAAGAATCTATGAGATTCCTTTGCACCATTTGATTTGGCATTTGTTAACTCCTGCTAAGTGCAGGCGTTAAAAAAAGGGTCCCATTGTATTCAATGGGCCTCTGGGTGCTTTGCAGGAGTAGCATCATCATTTTTTATGCTAGTCATGCAAAGCGTGGCACTAGCGTCAAAAATCTATCCAATTGAAGATCATGAGCGTGCGAATAAATTGAAGCGGGTATCCACTAGGGGCCAGTGGGAAGCCAATGAAGCGAGCCCCCCACCCCCATGTTACAAGGTTGTAAGACTGTGAGGGAGGGGGAGTGAGATCTATCAAGTTACACATCCAGCACACTGTAAAAGTCGCCACCAATGACCCAAAGAAAATGTGACCACTTCAACTAATGATTGGTCCACAGTGACCAAACAAACATTTCCTAGTAATACATGTAATATAGATCTATGTTAAGAAGATGGACAGGAACATTTAGTCAAATACAAATTAATGTACCTTTGGTATAGGCAGAATAAATTGTTAGGTAACATTGGCTTCGTCAACACTTTTGCAGGCTAGGCCCCTCTGCCCCTGTCAGATGTGTTTCCTGTAGCATAACAGTACGTACACCCAGTGCTTCATTTGTACATAGAAACGTGCTGGTACCCGAAGCTCTGCTATGGAGCACGTTGCTGTTGCAGTTAAATGTGTGAGTACCGAATATTGAAGCATAATCCTGAAGCCATCCCGGGCCCCCTTATTCCATTTACAGCCACTCACTGCCCGTTCAGCTCACTCTTGCAGCTTTTTGCTTTCTCCCTTTGTGATGCTTTTTCATTTCCCTCTTCCTCGTGTCTTTTGCTAGAAGTAAATGCTTGAGGCAGAAAAATAAATGGCGCACTCAAAAATAAGTGCCAGTACCCAGCACCGGAAACCACCAGCTCAAATTAAGCACTGCATACAACTCCTGCACTTGAGATAAGTGTTTTTTCATGGTGCTTACTTGTAGAATTCAAACCCTGCCCATTCTAGGTTATGAACACTGTTGGTGCCAAAGCACAAGAATAGGGAGTATCAGCATGTATGCTCGCTCATTCTACTTAAAGCACTCGAGATTAAGGTCACGGACAGACCAAGACCAATCAGTAAATTCAGTAGTGTCAATGTGTTGAACTAACTGTGGACCAACCTGCCTAAAAATCATACCACCTCCATGACCCAGAGGCACGGGCAACTACCTTGCCGCCCACACATAAAATTGCAACTATGCAAAACTGAGTTTAATCTGCAACCACAATGATCTGGGAAGGGAAGAGGGGGGAGGTGATGGAGGCAGTGCGTGATAACAAGAACTGAAAAGGAAAAACCTCCACTGCCTGCCCATCCATCTCCATGCAATCAATAGGGAACCTGCCTTCTATGCTCAGCAACACTTGAGAGGAAAAAGTGAGACAAAATGAGGAGATCCATGGGAGGTCACATATGATACTGCAGCAGCTGATAGTAAAAGTTAGAAGTGGGTGTCACAAGGAAACTCATAAGTGAACAAGAAAGCCACGAGGGCATCACCACCAGCTGAAAGAAGAGAATAGCAGTGAACAGTAGTTTCATGAAATAATGAACTAAATAATACCATAAGTTATCTGTGGAATAGCACTAGCCCAGTTTGCAGATATAGGGCCAGATGTAAGTAATTCCGGCTTTGCGACTCGCAAATTGCGAGTCTGAGCGACTCACAATTTGCGAGTCGCAAAGCCGGATGCAGGATGGTGTCCCTGACACCATCTGCGAGTCGAAAGGGGGTCACAAAGGCCCACCTCATTAATATTAATGTGACACTGGTGGTAACTGCAAATTGCTTTGCTACAGCATTCACGGTCACAAAGCAATTCTGCATTGCAATGCGACTCGCAAATAGGAAGGGGAACACCCCTTCCCATTTGCGACTCGCATTCCCATTTTGCGAGTCGATAACCAGGTTACCAACTTGCAAAATGGGAATGGGCATCGCATGTGGCTTTTGCGCCTCGCAAAAAACGATTTTTGCTGTTTGCGAGGCGCAAAAGCCTTGCTACATCTGGCCCATAGTGCTCTGCACAAAACAAGGCAAACCTTTACCAGAACTGGCTAGCTAAGAGTCCTCAGAGGACCGGCCATCTTCTGGCTCACACATCTGTGAAACTGCAGTCAGCAACCAGTCTGACTCAACTGTGCCTTCAATTAATATGGAGGCCTAGTGCATCATCCGTGATTTGTCCGGTGGGAGTTGTCCCCTGGTCAGTTACCCATTGCTGTGATCCAAGAAGGGGATATCCCCATGTATGTGTAGGTCTGTCTGCATTTTGTAAGATGTTCTTGATTGCAGGGCCTAGTGACCCCTTAAAGTGTGAGGCCTTCCAAAGAGGGTCTGGCAAAACATTTTGACACTGCAAATTATATACCCCAAGGCTTTCTTAAAAGAGGCAACAAACATAAAAAACCATGCCTACTAAGGTAATTTATGAAGTCCCATTTAAGAAAAGGCTTTAACAAAATGTAAAACAATCCACCCTTACATGCCTTTTAGCTTTAATATATGCTTTGTAACAATCAAGTCAGACCTACTGCCTTTGTTATATCTCTTTATAATAAAGTAATGAAACCAATGGAATCTGCCTTTTCCAATAAATTAATCAAGCCTGCAACCTTTGAGACTGGTTTGTCATCATAAACAACTCAGGACTCCTATATTAAGCATATGTTTTCCCACAAGAAGACCAGCTGCTATACAGTAAATGTACAAACACATGCAAAATTGCAGCAAACAAAATATTACCCCTTTAAAGATGTCTGATAAGAAATACCACAGTGCAAATCTTCTACCACTGAGGTTTGTCAAAGGTGGTAACCAAAGCCCTGACTGCCCTCAAATACCTTTTGTTTTTTTAGGAAAAAGACATAAGGCCAACTGCTTTTGTCATAACGTTTCTTTTTTATTGATTTCATTATTAGTTTCTCTCTTGTCAAGCAACACATTCGTTAGGACAAATGACAAAGTTTCCACAACTGGGTATGCCAATCACAGTTTTCCATCAGACACAACGCCAGAACACCTCACAATGCTAATAATATTCTTTCAGCCATTTGGATCATGACAGGTCAATGCCTTGTTATAAGCTAGTATTTCGGTATATCACCATTCAGGCCAACAAAGTTGTCGATAGTGATAGTGGCCTGCCAGTACATCATGAACACGTTAATTTGCATAGCAACGTGGTTGTACCTGGAAGGGGGGGATGCCAAGAATATAAAAACAGAGGGGAACAAAGAAAGGGAAGCAGATACAGTGGACAATAGACCTCAGACAGGCCTGGTGTTTACCATTCAGAAACCTGTAGCTCAAGATAGGAGAATGAAGCCACCTCCATGTGGAGCCTGAGAAGTCCTAGTCTGTGGACCAGTAGCTTGTAAGAATAGGCCCCATATATTGTCAAACTCTCCTGGGCAGTCCTGGTGTCTAATGCTTCTCATAAGTGGCCACTCGGAAGAGCTCACTTGTCCATTGGTGGTGGGTGGGAGTGTGCAGGGTGTGCCAGTGTCTTAGTTCACAGATGTTCGTCACCATTAAAGCACGGCCATCCAGTGATGCGATTGTGCGTGGCTTCATCAGTGTTCATAGTACCATGCAATAATGCAGTTTGGCTGACTCTACAAATAGGCAGACTGTTGTGTTGTGCAGTACGTGCCAGAATGCTTCTCAGTATGCCCAGAGACATGTGCAGGATCATAAAATGGGCATATCTTCAAAACCTTGGGCACTAATCCTAGAGCAGCAGTCTTCAGGAATGAGCTGAACTTTCTTTAGTCTGCACGGGAGCCAGGACCAACTACTCAGTATATTAATATAAGTGAATTTGAGCCTGACTTCCCTAAAACCTATTTCATGGCTCTCCATCAGGCGTGTCCAGTCTTCGTCCGTATCTTCCTGTTTAAGCAAGTTTGTCAACATTCCCTCATTGAAAGTTTGGCGGAGTAGAATATAATTCATCAATGATAATTTAGTAGAGGTTGGAGACCATCCCTCTGCTTTCCCCTGTAAGTTAGTAAATATTTATCTATTGGTGACGTAAACAGTGTTATGGGTGAGGACCCAACCTGCTCCACAAACAGAGCTGTAACTTTGAGTACTGCCATTGTTGTGTGTGTGGCAAGCCATATTCAGTACATTCATCCAGGAACTGTTTAACCATGACTTTACTGTAGAGGTCTCCTAATGTCTTTATCCAACAGTCATCCCACGTCATCTAAAGTACCATTTTCCACCCAAATGTGATCTCAGCGTTACACCATGGTGGTGCTTCTGAACGTAGGCCGATGTTTACCTTAAACGATTTATGTAAGTCCCTCCAAGTCGCTTTCATGGGTGTCATAGTGGGGGGAAGGAGGGTGGATGATGTGGTGGTTGAGCCATTTTTTAAATAAAGAAAACCAACACATGGGGCTTCTGCCAACAAGGATCGTTCTATGGGTACCCATGGCAGCTGCTCTGTGCCCTCATCCAGAAAGTATACCAACTATGACAACTGGAGCGATAGATAATAAAGGCACATATCTGGCACACGCAATCCGCCTGCCCTTGTGTATGCGTGGGTTTTAGTCTAGGTTTCTTGCCTGCCTGCCCAGATGAATTCTCTCATAAGTTTGTTGATGGAACGTGGGTATAGGGAGCAGCAGCACCCCAAAAGCGTAACTAACATGGGAGAAATCATCATCTTTACCACCTGGGCCCTACCTCAAAATGAAAGCTGTAGAGGGCCACTGTAAGAAATCTGAACCAGCCTTTTCCAGCAATAGGTGTAAATTATCCATGGTCATATTATCCAAACCCCTATTGATGATGATACTTAGATATTTCAACTTGGATGTCTTCCAGGTAATTCCATAACCTGTGGTTGTGCATCTAACCTGGCAGCCTGTTAAAGGTAGGCCTTGCTCCAATTAATACTGTAATTGGAAAATAGTAGAAGTCATTGACCAAAGACATGAGACATGTCATCATCTGTATCGCTAAGCGCTAGAGAACGTCAACTGCATTATCTTGACTTGCCCTGCTGCCATCTCTTTGCCTCGTAATGCTCTTCTTGTCTTATAGCAGATGAACGTGGCTGCAGAGGCAATAGACAAAGAAGCAGGAAGAGGGAACACCCTTGCCTTGTTCCTCAGTGTATCTGGAACCTCTGGGGCATGTGTCCTGCACAGTCTATCCGTACAGGTGGGTCTTTGTAGAGCCAGCATATTTTACCTGGACGTATACTTGCCCTTTCAAGTTTTCAAGTGCACTGAACAAGAACCCCCAATCTATCACTTTTCAGCATCTAATAATAGTGGTAGTCTATCTTCGGTATCGTTATTTACCTGTAAAAGTATTTTGGAAGGTACATGTGTATAGGGTGTCTGAGTAATGGCCAGGGACGAAGCCCACCTGGGAATCATATATTAAGCTTGGCAGTACCTTTTTTCAGCCGATTCGTCGGAAATTTCACTTGGATTTTCAAATCAGTGTTAATGTGTGAAATACGATGATAACTGCAGTGGCAGCTGGTGCGATATTTAAAAAGTAGTGGGGCAGAAAGCTGAGAGTTGAATATAAAGTGAAAATGATTTTGACTCAAACATAGGTCAAGAAAGCTCGGCACCACTGAAAAAAATGAAAATGGAGTCACAAAAAAGTCCTTGTACACTCCTTGCACCCCCATAGACACTTTACTCACCCTATACTCTGACACGTCACCCCGTTCACCCTGCAGAAACAGTCGCATATTGCTTTGCTCACCCTACACTCACAAACACATAATGGTCACAGCACCCAAACAGGCAAATCCTCAACCCTGCAGTCATACAGCATCCTCACTCACCCTGCACTCATACAGAAACAACACTCACCCTGCACGCATACACATTGAAAACAGAAAGATATAAAGCACATGCAACACACCAGCACACATTGGAAGTAATTACGCCCAATTGAAAACCTTTATAAGAACACTCTTTCTGAAGACCAGAGCTTTTACAGATGAACAAAGGGCAACATGGCGTTTACAGCATTAGTGTTGTGATGTGCTAGCTGGTATTTTTACCTTCCTTATGCAGAGGTTTAGCTCTCCCACGAGGCAGCTGGAAGGTCAATGCAGACGTGTGGGCTGGGGCTGCAGCCTGGTTCCAATCCACGAAGGCATGCTGCAGCTTTGCAATCCTGCTGCTTGAGGCAACAGTGGTAGCAAAAGCAAACAGAGTCATAGCCATAGGGACATTTGAGGGTTGGGCAGCCCACAATAATCTTTTCCCACCCCAAATGATTGAGACATGTGTCGCTATACCGATGTACAGGAGTTCAGACAGCAAATAAGCAATAAAATGCTTTTAAGTGTTGTTTTTATCTTGTTGCATTTGCAGCACATTCCGAGGCAGGTTAAATGCTAAAAAAATGCTGCCTATTCGTCTAATGTGGAGAGCCCTATGCTGCACCAAACAAGTCGAGATAAACAGCATTCTGAAGGGACAGGCTGGGGCTCAGCTCCATAGTGTTACTTTTCACAGTGAAAGCAAAGGCAGTACTAAACATGTGTTACTGCAAGGAGAGCAGCTCCCCGCCACCCTCCTACAGCCTGCCCCTCTTTGATGACCAACAAATTGTTGCCACCCACTCCCTTCTTGATCTTGTGGCCTGCCCCACCCCCAGCCATTGAAGTGAATGGAGTTTTGTACCTTCTCCCAAGGGCACTGCTCATGCGCCCCAAAAGCAACCGGATCAATGGTATTCTAAATCAACACTTCCTCTTCTATGATGTCACTGCAGTAGCTTGTGCTTGCAAGTCGAAAAAAACCTGGCCCAGCTAGCACATGCACAGCAGGACATCTGCAAAGTTCACTAGAGTTCAACAGGAGATTCTGCACATTGTCTTGGAGGAGTAATTTCTTCTCAGCTGCTCTGTGTTTATTTTCCCTGTTTTTGACTCTTCGCCAGGGTAGCAGGGCAATGCCCCTTGCACCCATTAACACCAGTCAGCCATGGATAACTAGGGCAGCAAATGTAGTCTTTTATATTCTTTCAGATCAGGCAGATGTTTTCCTTTTTATATGCATCCCACTTGTGTCTCCTGTTTCTTTAAAGAATTTGTCAAGGTAGCTGTCTTTGCATTAGCCTTATTGTATGGCAAATCCCGAAGAGGCTCACTTATCTCTTTTTCTGTGATTCTACTTCTAGGAGCAGCCTACCATCATTAGTGAGGGTAGGTAATCTCCTCACCATATATACACTCATGGCTTTCTGGGCTGTACAGATCCCTTAGTACCTGGATAACTACATCAGCTATTTCAACTGGATGGGCCACCAGGAGATCTTGCTGGGTTTTAAAGGCAAGTAAGGCTTGGCAGGTTGCTCGCAGCCATAGCTGTACTGCCAACAATCTGCTCACCTTTTCTCCTTGATCACAGTGTATCTTCATTTTAAACAGAGCATTGTATATTTTGCATGTGAAATAAAATAATTATTTAAGTCAGATTTAGCCAATTCCATTTGGTGGAAGAGTGTGTAGGGCCATGGTCATGCTGCCTAGTCAAGGTGTGAATTTCTGTCTCCAGTTGTTTTTGATCATCCTGTAATTTCTTCTTCCTCCTAGCAGAATCTCATATCAAGAGACCCCATATTTTAGTTTCACCAGTTGCCCACAAAGTCTGAGATGACGATACTGAGATCTGATTCTCATCTACACAATTGCATGAGTATTCATTCAGACCTTTTTTTCTTGGCAAGCAGTTTTGTATCAGTCTATATTCGTCTGCCATATTTTGGTGGTGGGTGTAATATGTCCAAGACCAAGCTCTAATAGTGTTAGCGCATTGTCCGTGATTCCCCCTTCAAGTATTTTACAATATTTCAACATTGATAGTACAGGGTGAATAAGCAAAAAATAATCTATCCTAAAGCATTGTCCATGGAAATATGAAATAAATGTGTTATTCATGTCTCTGTAGTGGAGCAGCCACCAATCCAGTGTCCTCTATTATATTCCACAGTATCACTTTATCCATGGCTTTTGATTTGCCTAATGGACGGACCTGTCTATGCAAGGATCTAAGGCCAAATTCCAGTCCTCCCCAATCACCACCCAGGTGTTGCCAAATTCTGTAACAACCCTGGAGCAAGGTGAAATTTGTCTCCACTTGAATCTGGGGATAAACCAAACCCACCACTAGTGCTATAGCCATTGTTTTCATCTTGGTAGAAGTATATCTGGCTGCTGGGTTAATCCATAGTTTCAGTATTGTGTACTGTAATGAGTTGTGAAATAAAATATCTACTCCACATTTCTTTTAAGATATTGATTATGTTGTGGGGGGGTGTCTGTTTTTTCTGCTAAAGCTACCACTCTGCCCACCCACTCCTGTTTTACCCTTTCTGATTCTCATTCTCACAAGAGAGTTTCTTGCAAAAGAATGATAGCAGGGGATTATGTGGGCAGATACACAACGATCTCTTAATATAGTGGGACATCCTCTTCAATGACAGGAGTTGAAGAGTTCTAGGTTCTGTCTGTGCACCCATGGTTATGTCTGACTTGTCCCAGCAGTATACCCCTGATTGAGGCCTAAAGAGCCATGAACAATAGTATAGAAAACCAATTGGTTCAATACACCTAGTTCAAACTGTTGGTGAAAAAGAGGGAAAGAGGCAAAAAGGAAAGAAAGGGGAAGGGAAAGAAAAATAGAGAGAAAAAGAGTGGGTATGCTTACAGTCTATTCCGTTGTAATCATAGCAGATTAACATAATAATGTCTTTCAGTCTGGTATCGTCCCTTACCAACTTTAAAGTAGCTATGAGCGTATTGCTCTTCCCCAGGATGGACTAGCTAAGGCATTCTCAATGGGACAGTAACAAAGGATGACAAACCAGGCAGACCTTACCATGGAAATACATGTGAAGGAGATCATACTGCATCACTTATTGACCTATACACAGCCAGGTATTCACATCTTCTGAGGGGAGTGGGATTTGTCTTTGTCTCTCTGTGCCGGACTTGGAGGCTCTTGCTCATCCCTTTCTTGCCATCGTTTGGTTCCAGCGTCCAACGCTCCAGGACTGGCCTATGCACAGTCAGGTATTCAAATATTCCAAGGGGAGCGGTATTTGTCTCTCTGTGCCAGAATCGGACACTCTTGCGTATCCCTTTCTTGCCATCATTTTGCTTACAGTTTACAGCACTCAAGAATTGGGTAATATCTTAAGGTCTATTGCCCCTCACTCCTGGAGCCAGTCTATGGTGTTGATGATATCAAATTCTGTGGATGTTGTGATTAGTCTATTTCTTGATTGTCTCACATCACTAGGAATTGATCATCATGGAGGGATTTAGTAACCCATGTTGAGTGTTCAATTTCCAGGAGGGGTGCTGTTAGACCTGGAGTCCTTAGGGTGGTCTTACCCAGAAGTTTAGCCTTTCACCTCCTGTTTTTGCTGTATCTTTTCGTTTGCCTTAGGACTTTGAGAACTTTACCACTGCTAACCAGTGCTAAAGTGCATTTTCTTCTCCCCTAACCATGACATTGGTGTATCCACAATTGGAATACTTAATTTACTTGTAAGTCCCTTGTAAAGTGGAATCCCCCATACCCAGGGCCTGTAAATTAAATGCTACTACATGACTGCAGCACTGATTGCGCTACCCACATTAAGTAGCCCTCTAATGATGTCTCAGGCCTGCCACTACAGGACCTGTGTGTGCAGTTTCACTGCCACCTCGACTTGGCATTCAAAATCTCTTTCAAAGCCTTAATTCCACTTTTCTTACATGTAAGTCACCTCCAAGGTAGAGCCTAAGTAGCTCATTGGGGAGGGTACTATTTGAGTAAAAGGCAGGACATGTAACTTTGCGTTTTACATGTCCTGGTGATGAAAAACTCCCCAAATTGTTTTTCATTACTGTGAGGCCTGCTCATCTCAAAGGCCAGTATTAGGAATTCTTTAATAAACATTTAAGCTTTAATCCTGATCGGAAAGTATTAGCTACATCATGCTCCATATTATTGGAATGATAATGATAAATCCTCTTTACTGGTAAGGTCAGATTTATTATTAACATTTTTGAAACGTGTTAGACCTGACAGCCTTAGGGTGGTCACCCCTAACTTTTTGCCTGCTTCCCTCCACTTTTTGGACACTGTTTTTGCTGGCTTTTAGACTCTGCGCACTTTATCACTGCTAACCAGTGCTAAAGTGCATATGCTCTCTCCCTTTAAACATGGTAACCTTGGATCATACCTGATTGGACTATTTAATTTACTTATACGTCCCTAGTAATGTGCACTATATGTGCCTAGGGCCTGTAGATTAAATGCTACTAGTGGGCCTGCAGCACTGGTTGTGCCACCCACTCAAGTAGCCCCTTTACCTTGTCTCAGGCCTGCCATTGCAAGGCCTGTTTGTGAAGTTTCACTGTCACCTCGACTTGGCATTTAAAAGTACTTGCCATGCCTAAACCTCCCCTTTCTCCACATATAAGTCACCCCTAATGTGTGCCCTAGGTAACCCCTAGAGCAGGGTGCTGCGTGTGTGAAAGGCAGGACATGTACCTGTATAGTTTACATGTCCTGGTAGTGTAAAACTCCTAAATTCGTTTTGCACTACTGTGAGGCCTGCTCCCTTCATAGGCTAACATTGGGGCTGCCCTCATAAAGTATTGAAGTGGTAGCTGCTGATCTGAAAGGAGTAGGAAGGTCATATTTAGTATGGCCAGAATGGTAATACCAAATCCTGTTGACTGGTGAAGTTGATATTTAATATTACTATTCTAGAAATGCCACTTTTGGAAAGTGAGCATTTCTTTGCACTTAAATCTTTCTGTGCCTTACAATCCACGTCTGGCTGGGCTTAGTTGACAGCTCCTTGTGCATTCACTCAGACACACTCCAAACACAGAGTACTCAGCCTCACTTGTATACATCTGCATTTTGAATGGGTCTTCCTGGGCTGAGAGGGTGGAGGGCCTGCTCCCACACAAAGGACTACCACACCCCCTACTGGGACCCTGGCAGACAGGATTGAACTGAAAGGGGACCTGGTGCACTTCTTAGCCACTCTTTGAAGTCTCCCCCACTTCAAAGGCACATTTGGGTATAAAACAGGGCCTCTGCCCTACCTCATCAGACACTTGCTGGAGAAGAAACCTGAATCAGAACCTGCATCCTGCCAAGAAGAACTGCCTGGCTGCCTAAAGGACTCACGTGACTGCTTTCTACAAAGTACTGCTGCCTTGCTGTTGCCCTGCTGCCTTGCTGAACTCTTTTCTGGCTGTAAAAGTGCTCTCCAAGGGCTTGGATAGAGCTTGCCTCCTGTTCCCTGAAGTCTCAGGACCAAAAAGACTTATCTTTTTCATTTGGACTGTTCGTGTGCCGAACATTTCGAGGCACAGCTTGCTCCGCGGCGAGAAAAACACCGCACACCGACGCTGATCAACGCGTCGCCTTCGGGACGACCGGAACTTCGACGCACGGTCTCGCAAGGACAACGCCGCCCGACTTCCAGAGGGGAAATCGACACGACACCTGCTGTGAGAGTGAAACTTCGACGCACAGCCCCTCGGAACGACACGCAGCCGGAAAACAAGCAGGAGAATCCACGCACAGACCCCGGGACATCTGGTAATCCCGCGACCCACAGAAAGAGACTGTCCGCGTGCCGGAAAACGACGCACGACTTCCCCGCGTGAAAAATAACAACGCAAGTCCGTGTGTGCAGGGGAGAAATCGACGCACACACCATTTTTCCACGTATCTCTTCTTCTGCGGCCCTTTGCGGAGATTTTCCACTTTAAACCAGGTACTTTGTGCTTCAAAGAGACTTTGTTTGCTTTTTAAGGACTTAAGACACTTTATATCACTTTTCAGTGATATCTCTACAACTTCACATTGCATCTTTATTCGTTTTGACCTACAATTATCCTGATAAATATTATATATTTTTCTAAACACTGTGTGGTGTATTTTTGTGGTGCTATATTGTGTTATTGTATGATTTATTGCACGAATACTTTACACATTGCCTTCTAAGTTAAGCCTGACTGCTCGTGCCAAGCTACCAGAGGGTGGGCACAGGATAATTTTGGATTGTGTGTGACTTACTCTGACTAGAGTGAGGGTTCTTGCTTGGACAGAGGGTAACCTGACTGCCAACCAAAAAACACATTTCTAACATTGGTGATCAGCGGTGAGGATAGGACTTGCATTTGTGCAGTGACATACAGTAGCTAAGTATTTCATTACCTACCCACAGTTGAAGGTCAACTTGATTTTTATCTCTTGTTTTGCAAATTCGTTGTCCTGACAATTTTCAAAAACTAAATCCTCACTCAACATGTCTCTGACTCGGTCTCAAGTAGGAGAATTTGACCTAGCCCTGTTGGATACATCTACGGTCAAACAGCTAAGAGGGTTCTGCAGGGTGATGAGAGTACCCACCCAAGGGGCCTCCAAAAAGGACTTTCAAGTGGCGCTGAGGGCCTGGGCAGAAGCCCATTTAGAGGAGGATGATGAGGAAGAGGAGCCAGAAAATGACCCCTCAGAGGATTTGTTGCTATCAGTGGATGATGTTACCCACTGCAATTGTGCCCCCTTCCAGACCATGGAGCAGTGTCTCTGTGCAAAGCCTGACCGCAGAGGAAAGGAGAGAAGAAAGGGCGTTCCAATTGCAAATGGCAAAACTGAAAATTGAGGTCCAACAGGAACACAAGAGGGCAGAGAGAGAAGCCAAACAAGCTGAGGCTGAGAGAGAAGCCAAACAAGCTGAGGCTGAAAGAGCAGCCAAACAGGTGGAAGCTGAAAGAGCTTTGGCTGAAAAGAAACTATTGTTAGCTCATGAACTGAGCCTCAAGGAGCTGGAGATGAAGACGAGACAGACTAAATCCAGCAATAATGGTGGCAGCATACAGACAGGACCTGCTGGAGAAAAGAACGTTCGTATACCCAAAAATGTGGTGCCCAGTTTTGTGGTGGGAGATGACATAGATAAATGGTTAGCTGCTTATGAAGTTGCACTAAGGGCTCATGAGGTTCCTGAAGGGCAATGGGGGGTAGCTATGTGGGGTTATGTGCCGCCATTGGGGAGGGACACACTTCTCACATTGGATCAACCTGATCAAAACACATAGGTGGTCATTTCGACCCTGGCGGTCCGAGACCGCCAGGGCTAATAGGACGGAAGCACCGCCAACAGGCTGGCGGTGCTTCCAGCCCTATTACGACCGCGGCGGAAGAGCCGTGGTCCCACCGCCGGGGCCGGCGGGTTCCCGCCGTTTTAGCCCCGGCGGTGATAATCTGCCAGGGCAGCGCTGCAAGCAGCGCTGCCCTGGGGATTATGACACCCCTACCGCCAGCCTGTTTCTGGCGGTTTGCACCGCCAGGAAGAGGCTGGCGGTAAGGGGTGTCCTGGGGCCCCTGCACTGCCCATGCCACTGGCATGGGCAGTGTAGGGGCCCCCTAACAGGGCCCCGGCCAGCTTTTCACTGTCTGCATAGCAGACAGTGAAAAGCGCGACGGGTGCAACTGCACCCGTCGCACGGCCGCAACACCGCCGGCTCCTATGTTGCGGCCTCATCCCCGCTGGGCCGGCGGGCGCAAACTTAGTTTGCGCCCGCCGGCCCAGCGGGAATGTCATAATGGGGGCCGCGCGAGTGCAGCCGCATTGGCGGCCGCACAGCGGTTACCGCCTGGCGGGCGGCGGTAGCCGCCCGCCAAGGTCGTAATGACCCCCATACCCACTTCAGAAAGCCACTTTACTTGCCAAGTTTGGGCTGACCCCTGAGGGATGCCATCAGAGGTTCAGAGACAGCACCAAGCAAACCACACAAACATGGGTAGATTTCTTTGACTTTTCCAGTAAGGCACTGAATGGATGGGTGCGGGGCAACAAAGTAGATAATTATAAAGGGTTATATGACTTGATTCTGAGAGAGCATGTGCTCAATACTACTTATACAGAGTTGCGCCAGCACTTGGTAGATAGTAAGCTGACTGATCCCAGGAAGCTTTCTGAGGAGGCAGACCTCTGGGTTAGCACCAGAGTGTCCAAAAAGGTACCTGGGGGGGACGCCCACAAAGGTGGTCAGGGTTCCCAACAGAAGAAAGAGGGGGGAGATAAACTTACAGATAAGGAACTCTCCAAAGGCCCCCAAAAGAATTCCCAGGGAGGGGGTGGCAACCATTCCTTTTCCAGATTTGGGAAAAAGCCAGGGTCTTATGATAAATCAGGGAGATCCAACCCCAAATGCTTAGAGTGCTACCAATATGGTCACTATAAAGGCGACCCCCAGTGCTCCAAGAGGGCACCGTCCACTACTGGACAGACACCTGGGTTGACTAGTGTAACGCTCGGGGGGAGATGGACCCAGATAGCTTTGGGGAGCAGGTAGAGACTTCCCTAGTGTCCCTTGGAGAAGGAGAAATGGTGCCCTAAGCCCATATGCCCCAAAATACTTCCAAGTACAGGCAGTGGGTTACCATTGATGGGAAAAAGGTGGAGGCTCTGCGTGACACAGGAGCCAGTATGACTACTATCAAGAGTCAGCTGGTATCAACAGAGCAGATAGTCCCTAATACATTCCACCAGGTCATAGTCGCCGACAATTGTGAGAGTCACCTACCGGTGGCTCTGGTTCCCTTTGAGTGGGGGGGGGGTCTCTGGTACTCTGAAAGTAGCTGTGAGTCCTGCCATGCCTGTAGATTGTCTTTTAGGCAATGATCTTGAACATACTGCTTGGAAAGAAGTAGAGCTCAGATCTCACCTGGAGATGTTAGGGTTACCTGAGTGGGTCTGCATGACCACACGGTCCATGGCTGACCGAGAGGGAAGTCAAGGGTGTCTGGAGCCTGGAACAATGGCCCAGAGAACTGCCAAGAGGAGGGTCAAGGGGCGTGGGAAACCGGTCCCAGAAGTTCCCGCAGTGGTTGACGGGGCTCCTGAGGAGGAGGCTCCTGAACCAACTGGGGAAGACATTGCCACCCTAGGTGATCTACCTGAGCTTGCTGTCTGGCAAGTTGAGGGTGGACCCACCAGGGAGGAATTCTGCAAGGCGCAGAAAGAATGTCCCACTCTAGAGTGTCTGAGGAAGCAAGCCTCAACCCAGGCAGCAGGTGAAGCCTCTGGCGATCACCACAAATATTGGGAGAATGATCTCCTCTACAGTGAGCCTAAGGTTCCGGCCATTGGGGCAGCGCGTGCGCTGTGGTCCCCCAGTGTTACCGAACCTTCCTACTGGGTCTGGCTCAGGACATTCCCTTGGCAGGACATTTGGGGCAAGACAAGACCTTTGCCAGGCTTGTCACCCACTTTTATTGGCCCAGAATAAGGACAAACTCAGATAGGTTCTGTAGATCTTGTCCTACCTGCCAGGCCAGTGGTAAAACAGGAAAAAGGGTTAAGACCCCCCTGATTCCACTTCCTGTCGTTGGCACCCCCTTTGAAAGGGTGGGCATCGACGTTGTTGGTCCATTGGACCCCAAAACTGCCCTAGGCAACAGGTTAATCCTGGTTTTGGTGGACCATGCCACCCGTTACACAGAGGCAATCCCTCTGAGGACCGTAACTGCACCGGTGGTGACCAGAACTCTGATGGGGATATTTACCTGTGTGGGATTCCCAAAGGAGATAGTGTCTGACAGAGGCACTAACTTCATGTCTGCATACATGAAGGCTATGTAGGATGCGTGTGGTGTAACCTACAAGTTCACCACACCCTATCACCCCCAATCTAATGGTCTTGTGGAGAGATTCAACAAGACCTTGAAAGGCATGATTGGTGGCCTCCCTGAGGCCCTGAGGCGTAAATGGGACGTCCTCTTACCATGCCTTCTCTTTGCTAATAGAGAGGTACCCCAGAAGGGGGTAGGGTTCAGTCTCTTTGAGCTTCTCTACGGGTACCCTATCAGGGGACCCTTAAGCATTGTCAAGGAGGGGTTGGAGAAAGCTCCAAAGGCACCCCCTCAGGATGTGGTCAGCTACATGTTGGCCCTCCGCAACCAGATGACCCGCTTCTGGAAAGAGGCCAAAAGTAACCTTGAGGCCAGTCAAGAGGTAATGAAACGCTGGTATGACCAGAAGGCCACCCTGGTAGAGTTTCAACCTGGAGACAAAGTGTGGGTAATGGAGCCAGTAGAGCCTAGAGCTCTCCAGGACTGCTTGACTGGCCCATTTGAAGTAAAGGAGCGGAAAGGGGAGGCCACTTATCTAGTGGACCTCCAAACCCCTAGGAACCCCCTGAGGGTGCTCCATGTCAACCGACTGAAGCCTCATTTTGAGAGGTCTGAAATCAACATGCTTCTGGTCACAATTGAAGGAATGGAAGAGGAGAGTGAACCTCTCCCCGACCTCCTCTCTGCCCAAGAAGGTGATGGGTCAGTGAAAGGTGTCATTCTCTCTGACACCCTTACTCTAAACCAGAGAGGAGACTGCTATGAGCTGTTGGAGCAGTTCTCCCTCCTGTTCTCCCTTACTCCTGGACTGACCCACCTCTGTGTTCATGACATTGACACAGGTGACAGTCTCCCAGTGAAGAACTAAATTTACAGGTTATAGGATAAGGTGAAGGCCAGCATCAAGGAGAAGGTCTCCAAGATGTTAGCTTTAAGTGTTATCGAGAAATCCAGTAGTCCCTGGGCCAGCCCAGTGGTGTTGGTCCCTAAGGCTACTGCCCCAGGTGCAAAGCCAGAACTCCGGTTCTGTGTGGACTACCGGGGTCTCAACTCAGTCACACGGACTGATGCTCACCCCATCCCCCGAGCTGATGAGCTTGTTGACAGACTGGGCGCTGCCAAGTTCCTGAGTACGTTTGATCTTACTTCAGGGTACTGGCAGATCACCCTGACTGAGGGGGCTAAAGAGAGATCCGCATTTTCCACACCTGATGGCCATTACCAGTTCCGGGTGATGCCATTTGGGTTGAAAAATGCCCCCGCTACCTTCCAACAGTTGGTTAACGGGGTCCTAGCTGGCAAGGATGCCTTCTGTGCAGCCTACCTGGACGACATAGCTGTCTACAGTTCCAGCTGGGAGGGACACCTGCTCCACCTCAAGGAGGTGCTTCAGGCCCTGCAACAGGCAGGCCTGACCATCAAGGCTAGTAAGTGCCAGATTGGGCAGGGTTCCGTGGTGTACGTGGGACACCGAGTGGGTGGTGACAAGGTGCAGCCACTCCAGGCCAAGATTGAAACTATCAAGGCCTGGCAACCACCTAGAACACAGACTGAGGTGAGAGCCTTTTTGGGCCTCACAGGATACTGCCGCAGATTTGTCAAGGGCTATGGTACCATTGTGTCACCCTTGACAGAACTCACTTCCAAGAAACAACCTAGGTTGGTGAATTGGACAGAGGCTTGTCAGAAAGCCTTTGACTCTCTAAAGGAAGCCATGTGCATGGCCCCCATGCTCAAGGCCCCTGACTACTCCCAGGAATTTATCGTGCAGACAGATGCTTCAGAGCATGGCATAAGGGCGGTCCTAGCACAGCTAAATGAGGAGGGCCTAGATCAACCAGTAGTCTTTATTAGCAGAAGGCTATTACCACGGGAACAGAGGTGGAGTGCTATTGAGAGAGAAGCTTTTGCTCTGGTCTGGGCACTGAAGAAGCTAAGGCCATACCTGTTTGGGACTCACTTCCGGGTTGAGAGAGACCACAGGCCCCTCAGATGGCTCATGCAGATGAGGGGTGAAAATCCTAAACTCTTGAGGTGGTCCAGGGTGCTGCGTGGGTGAAAGGCAGGACATGTACCTGTATAGTTTACATGTCCTGGTAGTGTAAAACTCCTAAATTCGTTTTGCACTACTGTGAGGACTGCTCCCTTCATAGGCTAACATTGGGGCTGCCCTCATACAGTATTGAAGTGGTAGCTGCTGATCTGAAAGGAGTAGTAAGGTCATATGTAGTATGGCCAGAATGGTAAAACCAAATCCTGCTGACTGGTGAAGTTGGATTTAATATTACTATTCTAGAAATGCCACTTTTGGAAAGTGAGCATTTCTTTGCACTTACATATTTCTGTGCCTTACAATCCACGTCTGGCTGGGCTTAGTTGACAGCTCCTTGTGCATTCACTCAGACACACCCCAAACTCAGGGTACTCAGCCTCACTTGCATACATTTGCATTTTGAATGGGTCTTCCTGGGCTGAGAGGGTGGAGGGCCTGCTCCCACACAAAGGACTACCACACCCCCTACTGGGACCCTGGCAGACAGGATTGAACTGAAAGGGGACCTGGTGCATTCCTTAGCCACTCTTTGAAGTCTCCCCCACTTCAAAGGCACATTTGGGTATAAAACGGGGCCTCTGCCCTACCTCATCAGACACTTGCTGGAGAAGAAACCTGAACCAGAACCTGCATCCTGCCAAGAAGAACTGCCTGGCTGCCTAAAGGACTCACCTGACTGCTTTCTTCAAAGGATTGCTACCTTGCTGTTGCCCTGCTGCCTTGCTGAACTCTTTTCTGGCTGGAAAAGTGCTCTCCAAGGGCTTGGATAAAGCTTGCCTCCTGGTCCCTGAAGTCTCAGGACCAAAAAGACTTCTCTTTTTCATTTGGACTCCTCGTGAGCCGACAATTTCGACGCACAGCTTGCTCCGCGGCGAGAAAAACGCCGCACACCGATGCTAATCGACGCAATGCCTTCGGGACGACCGGAACTTCGACGCACGGCCTCGCAAGGACAACGCCGCCCGACTTCCAGAGGGGAAATCGACACGACGCCTGCCGTGAGAGCGAAACTTTGACGCACAGCCCCGCGGAACGACGCGCAGCCGGAAAACAAGCAGGAGAATTCACGCACAGACCCCGGGACATCTGGTAATCCCGCGACCCACAGAAAGAGACTGTCCGCGCGCCGGAAAACGACGCACGACTTCCCCGCGTGAAAACTAACGACGCAAGTCCGTGTGTGCAGAGGAGAAATCGACGCACACACCATTTTTCCACGTATTTCTTCTTCTGCCGCCCTTTGCAGAGATTTTCCACTTTAAACCAGGTACTTTGTGCTTGAAAGAGACTTTGTTTGCTTTTTAAAGACTTAAGACACTTTATATCACTTTTCAGTGATATCTCTACAATTTCACATTGCATCTTTATTAGTTTTGACCTACAATTATCCTGATAAATATTATATATTTTTCTAAACACTGTGTGGTGTATTTTTGTGGTGCTACATTGTGTTATTGTATGATTTATTGCACAAATACTTTACACATTGCCTTCTAAGTTAAGCCTGACTGCTCGTGCCAAGCTACCACAGGGTGGGCACAGGATAATTTTGGATTGTGTGTGACTTACCCTGACTAGAGTGAGGGTTCTTGCTTGGACAGAGGGTAACCTGACTGCCAACCAAAAACCCCATTTCTAACAAAATGCCACTTTTAGAAAGTGGGCATTTCCCTGCAATCACTGCCCTGTGTGCCTGACAACCTGTCTCCAATCCTCATCTGTCTCCAAACCTCATCTGGACTGGGCTGGGTGACAGCTACATTTGTGCATTCCCTCCAGACACCCACAAAACAGGACACTTAACTGCATCTGCATTCATCTGCATACTGATGGGTCTTCCTGGGCAGGGAGGATGGGAAGGACTAACACTTACAGTTCAAATGGTAGTGCTGCACCCCACACAAAGGGCTAGTTACCTCCCACTGATACTCTGGAGACAGGGCTGGCTGAGAGGGGGAACTGTACACTTTAGAGAGATCCTTTGAAGGCAGGGTGCATACCTCTGCCAACTAGAGACCCAATTTATAACAGGCACAATGATATATATTTTTTTATTTTGATCATTCTGTCCTGAAAGAAGTATGCAGCAATTAATATTTTTGCCTCTTTGAATAGACCACTGTGTCATTTTGCCACTATGATCACTTGCCTGTTGGTGATGTAAAAACAAATTTATCTGGGTGTTGCTTGGTTACGACCTACTCAAGAGCATATTCTGTGTGCCCTATGGAATTTTAAATTGGGACAAAAGTATGACCTGTGATCTCCAAGAATGGGAGATGTCAGGAAGCCAGACATGTCCTCTGTCTCTGCTTTCCTAGGGGTGCCCAAGAAGGGAATGCTATTCCTTCAGTTTCAGCTTTCCATCTGCACTATTTACTTTCGCATCTCCCAGAGTTCTTGCTCAAGGTTAGACCCCTGTTGATAGCATCCATCTGTTTCTCGAGTGCTGTTACGTCAAGGCAGGATTGAAAGGTTCTGAAATTAAGCCATAATGACTTGTCTTGTTTTGTCTTGGTGTCTTACTGCATTGAGTCCATCATGGTCTAGATTAGGTTAGGTCACCCATCAGGGTTTCCAGAGTTGAAGAAAAGTTGGCATGATGCTTCACCTTTGGACATATAAGTGCGACATGTGTGAAGGCGGTGTAGCCTTGGACCACCTCACTTTGCCCTCGGAGGTCCCTTATGAGATTGGATATTATTACACACACTACTCAGAGTGAAGGGTGGCTGGGCCATTAAACTGTGCTGTGAGTAAGTACTCTATGAAATACAGGTCTAGGAAGTTCCTCTCAACAGCGGAATGGCCAGAAAAGAATGACCTAAGTGCGTGGTACACTAATACAGCCCTCTTTGAGGCACAATTACTAGTCGCACACTGCTTACCATTGTCCTCCCTCTTCTTGGTGTCTTCAAGGCATGCAGCTGGTAGAGCAGAAATATGGTGTCTTATGCTTGTGGTTTGTGTGGGAGTCCTAGCCTCTACAATAGCAAATGGCACATAAGGTGAACGCACTCTGAGGTAGTATTAGTTGCCGCATAGAGGAATGCTCTTTATTACCAGAGGTATGCTGGACCAGGTGCATGTTGGCCCAATTTCCTTTCCCTGTTGTTCTCTGCTAGTAGGTCTCCCCCAGAACTAGCAGTCAGCGGATACTCTTGTCCCTATCCTTTAGGTCCGCTTGTGCTCGGTCCTCGCGAAGTGCAGATTACTCCTTTCTACCTGACTGTTGGTACATGGGTCTTGGTGCAGCTATGTACTACTCTTGGTGATCTGAACTTAGAGGAGCTCCACGTCCGTGGCAGCTCTGATGTTATGCCACAGGCATGGGTAGGGTTGCCATGACCTGAAGACATACTTGTGCGTGGTCTAGGCCTTGTATGCATGTATGATCTGTAGGCCTTCAGTGCTCCTCTGTGAAAGGCGGACACCACCCTTCTGTCACTCACCGAACTCCTGCAGTGCTATGGCGCTTTCTCCTGGCAATATCCTCCATCAGCAACAAGACTGGATAGTGCCTCAGGAATGGCTATAGTGTTCTGGGATGCTCCACTCACTAAGAGCTTCACCTTGAGTTGACTGTCTTGAGCGTGCCAAGATCTAACCCAGTGTCATCACTTTTCATTATTTTCCCAATGAGCCAGTTAGGTGAATAGTCTTTATCATTGGCTTGTCACCATAACCAATTCGGTCCCACTGTATTGTGTTTACACTTTTGCATAAAGTATTCATTAGGCATACCATCATAAACTTTTGAATGCGCTGCAAAATACACAGAGCAGGCATTAAAAGGGAGCACAACATTGCTTTCAATGGGCCCCTATGTACTGTACAAAACTAGTGTCAACATGTTGGCGCTAATCCTACCCAATACATTAATATCATCAAAAATGTCAACGTTACTGCCCCTACCCTGCGCCATGGTGCGCTGTATACTAAATACAGCGCACACATGGTGGCGGTAGGGGAGCACTAAGGGGTGCAAGAAAAGTGGAGCTGCATTGGAAGCAGCACCACTTTTCCAAAATCAGGCCGCAAATCTTTCGCTCATTATTGTAATCTGTGAGATGTCATGTAGCAACACACTTGTCTACAAGCATAATAACAATACAACTGTAAATGCCCATTGGCTTTCACATATACTTTGCATAATAAATATTTCAAGTCTATTGCTTTTGTTATATTGCTTCATAAAGAATAGTTAAGACCAACGTCATCTGACAGAACGTTTCTCAATTAAATGGCTTGTCACCATAAC
The DNA here is from genome assembly GCF_031143425.1 of Pleurodeles waltl. Classification (NCBI taxonomy): domain Eukaryota; kingdom Metazoa; phylum Chordata; class Amphibia; order Caudata; family Salamandridae; genus Pleurodeles; species Pleurodeles waltl. Next base: position 100,198,287 of record NC_090440.1, on the reverse strand, counting down.
CAACTCTGGCCTACTGCATTGTGCTGGTAGACTCACGTAAAAGAGGTTTATAGGGATTGCCGAATTACAAATCTTCTACTGCCAGGATCTGCAAGAAGGGGCTTTAATGCATTGTTTTTACAATCCAACCTTAGCTGCTAATTGTCTTTAACATATACTCTATAAATGTGTCCAGTTTGCTATATTTATCATAACTTTTTGTAATAAACATATCAGACGTATAAACTTCATCATTGGCTTCTCATTATTACCAACTCAATCCTGAAGTTTTGAACGTGCACGTTCCACAAGACAACAATTGCAAACAGGCATTTGCAATGCAATGGGTCTCGTGTTTGCTCGAGTTAGAGCTATTAGCATTGTAAATTAGTAACTGGACTTTTCTTGCCACACAAAGTGAAAATAAAAAGTAAAACAGTTGACATAAGCGAGCCAGTTCAAAGTGCCGCCATGAGCGTGAAGGAGACACTCAAAAGTGAAAAGAAGTTTGCTCGCAGTCAAAATTATCGGCAAACATGCAATTATCCATGTAACAGGGTCGGTCCCCTAAGCGGTAACAAAACCGCCCTAAAAAGGTAAAAATGTAAAGCAGTTATCAACGAAAAGAAAGGATTTTTTAAAGGCAAGCCCACGAACGAGTGATAGTGATGGGTGTGCAGTGGGCGTGGTTTAAAGCCCACATACATACCAACACATCGGAAAAGCAGTGCTTGTGAGCTGCTATGCTCGACCTAAAAAGCACTCTCTTTCAGTGGAAGTACACAATTTTTGCCCAATCAAACAGGGCTGGGCTGGCATTTTTTGCATTGGGCATTTTCCCTGTGATCTGGGGCTGTTGGGAGAGGGGTTTGAAAGACCGGGCTGCTGCTGGAGCTCCTTCACTTTCCACAGCTCCCTCGGATAAACTGCAGAAGATACTGAGGCTACAAGCAAGTGAGGAAGGGGGGATGGAGTGAGAAACCTTTCAGCGAGGGAGAAGAGAAGGAGAGAGAAAGAGAGAATTTATGGGAAGAGAGAGACAGAACAAGGAACCGAAGAGAGCTGGGCTGGTTTGAGCATTTCTGCCAGGGATGTGTTTGGTTGCCCAGTCTAGCACTGCAGTCAAATGGTGTACTTAACCACAATTTAGGTGGTGCTAAAGTCCCTCTTTCAGTAGTGCTTCTTAAAGGCCATTTTCTGTTGCTCGCATAAGGCTGTTAAGGCAGACCTGAAAAGCATAATTGCAGACAGTGAATCAGCACAGTCTTCATTATGCCTCTTCGGGGTAGTTAGATTGCAATAGGCCCTGCAGCCGGCTCTTTTTTCCCTTTGTTTACACAAAAGGTACAACACAGCTGCTCTTTCCACTACACACAGCTTGAGACACAACGATACTGTTGGTGTACAATACTTATCACTAACTTTGTCTTTGTTGCCGTCATCTGATAGAGCATATCATTAAATTTGGAAATCCACAGGGATGGGGATAGAAGGTGGGTCTGTGTCTCCCTTTATTCCAAGAAATGAATAAAAATAAAAATAATAGAATAAAAGTATGTTCCAAGTCAAGTTTTCAAGAAAACTCACTATGTGTCAAAAAGTCATAAAGATTGTCTTTAGGAGGCAACAGCAGTCCTGTTAGCTGCTTAGGACATCTTCATTTATTGTGTAAGTACTTATAACATAGGTCATGATGTGCATGGCCGGCTTTAGAGGTGGTGGCGCCTTCTGTGACAGTCTTTTTTGGCGCCCCCACTCCATTACTACCTCCTCGGATTCCCTCACTACCACCAGGAAAATGTGCCCCTCATCTCTCCATAGCCCTTCTTTCACATACATTCATTTGTTTTAAAGTGCTTGTAAACGCTGGCTTTACGTATCCACCCACGTATCTGCATAAAATATAGGGCCAGATGTATCAAGAATCCATTTTGCGATTCTCAAATAGCGATTTTTAAGAAATCGCTATTTCAGGGTCACAAAATGGTATGTATCATATTTGCGATTCGGTAATAGCGATTTCTTAAAAATCACAAATGCTATTACCGAATTGCAAATAGCGATTCTGACCCCATTCGCACCTATGGGCCTGTAGGCTCATATTTGCGATGTTTTTGCATTTCCCAAATTGCAAATTCCTAACTGGAATTCTCAATTTCAGAAATGCAAACCCCAGGGTGCTGGGGGCCTAAGGCCCCCTCTGCTGCACCCCCCAAAATTATTTTAGGACATGTAAGGCGCACACATGCCAAAGGGTCATGTGTGCGTTACATGTCAATTTTAAAAATGCATTTTTAAAATGTGCACATGGTTACCACCAAATTGTATTTGGTGGTAATTGGGATTCCTTAATGCCCAATTCGCATTAAGGAAATGCTTCATACACGTGCTTAAGGAATCGCAAATAAGGATTCCTTATTTGCGATTTCTTATTTAGAGAATCTCAATTTGCGATTCTCTAAACGGGGTCGCAATTTTAAGGAATTGCTGTTTTAGCGATTCCTTAAAATTGCATAGCGAATGCCTTTCATACATACTGAAAGGCATTTCTGCATTCACCTACAGACGTTCGCACCGTTTGCGAATACAAAAAGCTTTGATACATCTGGCCTATGGTTCTGTTCTTTGCAGCAGGCATATTAACCCTCTACGCTACTTTATGAAAAGTCAAAGCCGCCTCTAAACAAAACTCACATCTCTCTCCCTAGCAGCAACATTAATCAGAAGAGATATCTTGACATTTTAATTGCTTCCTGGAGGCTTGACGCAAAAGGAGCTTTTCAGCAGGTGCTTTTTAATCGTACGTTTCTAAGGGCCACATGTACGTAGCATTTTGCACTTTGCAAACAGTGAATTGGGCAGTTTGCGATGTGCAAAATGGACTTTGGGATGTTCAGACCCATTTTTACGTTTCAGTAAACTATTTACCGAATCGCAAAAAGGGTTTGCGAGTCGCAATTAGGAAGGGGTGTTCCCTTTCTAATTGTGAGTCGCATGTCCCATGTATGATTGTTTTGTGACCGCAAATTCGGTCGCAAAACAATCGCAGTTAGCACCATTGTCACACTGGTGCTAACCCATTCGCAAATGGTCTCCAGCAGGCCACCACCTTGTGAGGAGGGCCATTCCCAAGGGGGTCGCAAATTGCGACCTACCTCATGAATATTCATGAGGTAGGGCATTGCGACCCCCCTTGCGAATCACAAACAGTGTCATTTACACTGTTCAACATAAGGTTTTGCGACTCGCACATTGTGAGTCGCTCTGAATCGCAATTTGCGAGTTGCAAATCCAATTTTTCGTACATGTAGTACTAAGTTATTGCCAAACACATCGCCCTCCAATTCCGGTCAGCAACCAGTGCGGCGGCACCGCTCACACCGCCCTAAAGCCGGGCCTGATGATGTGAATAAAACTCAAGGCAGCTGTGTATACTCAGTCACTTGAGTTTTTCAAATGTCTCAGTTGTGCTGTCTCCTGTGCTCACAACCATCATTAAAAAAATGGACATTTAAAATAACAAGAAATTAACTATGTACAAGATAAATCTTCTGATCTGAATGGATTGATTTAATGTCCTATTAAACAGTAAGTTATCTAAATACTCACCCCCAAAACACAGTCAATTGCAGATGCAAGAGAGGAGCTTAGTTTTGAAAACATTTTTTTTAACTTATTTGTACTGCAGCCCGTCTTAAAAAATGACCATAGTCATCGCATTTTAATATCATGCACACATCATCCGTGTTTAAAATAGCAATCTACGTATCATCAACTGTAGTGTTTTTTTTAATGGTCATTGATATCAATGTGTGAATTAATTGAAATAAACAATGGGCACATTCTTTTTATATCAACACCAACGAATCTTCAAAGAAAATGTTAAGTATGGAGAAACCTTGTCATCTTTGCCTATGCTCAGTTGTAACTCCTTTTGACAAAATAATAACTATTGTGGGCATTTGTAACACTTTTGAACAAACAAAGGTGCTCTAAGACTCAAAGTAAGGACTGAATCCAACAAACAATCCGTTTTCTAAAAGACCCAACAACATCTCAAGGGTAATATTCCATTAAAGTACATTTTCTGTGGACAGAAGGAGTGTCCTTCCGCCTTGTGCACATGGCCCCAGGACAAATGCACAGCTGGACCATTCTAAAAGGGGATGGAGTATAGGTGGCCAAATTGTCTAAACTTCTCGGTGGTGTCAATTTGCTTTGAAGCGCTATTTCGCACCATGTCCTGGGAGCCTGAAACTTTGCTCCATTTGTTTTTGCACGGGTCATTACTGTTTCTTGGTATGAAATTGTACAATGCATGTATGTAAAATATGTGGCACTTTATTGTAAAATTAGTACCCCCCCTAAACAATATACATTACCTTCTCCCATTTGCTCAATGAGATGGAAGTCAGACATCTCTGTTTACGTTTTTTTTCTCTGGGGGAGAAACCCCCCGAACCCCTAAGAAGATTTAGGCTTACTTGCCTCGTGCAATTCCGAGCCAGAAATGACGCACCTCCATTTAAACATTTCACAAGCTACCACTGCCTACCAGATTTCTCGACAGTTTGTGATTAATGTCTTTACAAGGAGAAGGTTACATCCCAGCATCCCAGCTTTTTCTTCCGCCCATAGAAAGAACATTTCCAAAAATGCCTCAACACTGGTGCGATATTCTAGGGAGCCAGAAGGGAGCCTCATTATATAAGAAGAAACCTGATACCAGTGTTTCTGTAAAATAATACATGTATTTCTAAAAATAGAGACAACTCAATTTATATGTAAAAATGAATAACACCTTGGACTTTTATTGGCCTTGGATTCCTGAACCTTATGATAATAAAATAGACAAATGCATGCCACTGATGTAGAAACTGCCTAAGATACAATACCATCTTAAGCAAGGCTTTTTTAATGGGAAGAAAGTTTAGGTACCAGGGCTTGGGGAGAAAATGCAACCAATCTGAACCTAAATGTCACGAGGACATCGGATTTCTGCCCTTCCTGAAGTTTAGTGGGTTAGCAGACTAAACCAGCAGAACAAAAAACATTAAGGTACCCCCAGATCAGCAAGACTAAACACAGGTAGTACAAAAACACAAATCCCTTCATAGCTAAAAATACTTAATTACTGTTCCATAAGACATGATCCTACCAACCCACCTGAGCTGTCAGGAAAAACTAACATAAAGGCAGAGTGCATGATCTTCGTGAACAAAATCAACAAAATCAAAATCAGCCGCCTCCTATGTTCAATATGTACACAAAAATGGAATACAGGTGATGCACAGCAATCAAATGTCCTTGGTCAGCAATTCAGGTTTCATATGTTTTTTGGATTTATTTCCCTGGTCCCTTATTAATTCTTTTGAGCATATATTTGATGGTAATACTGCTGATTTTTCCCTTTATTGTTCGCCTGAATTTGCTTGTGAGATTGTATCACGTCTCTCACTGTCCTTTTTTGTATTACATATTTTAGCGTTCACACTACGCTGCATGCATTACCCCGATCCAACAGTGTAAGTAATCACGTAGCTTCCATCAAAAGCTGTCCAATGGCCAGGTTACGAGGTCTGTAAATGTCTATAGATTATTTCTTACACCCCCTCCGCCCACCCATAAACACTGTCATCTCTGGGTCGGGCATTTCTGGTTCTAGAAAGTACCTCGAATTCTGAGTTTTGCAGGTGAAAATGGATTGTAACATGTGAATCAGTGTTTATTGCACTAATTTCTACATTTATTATATTTTGCTGCACATTACCCCAATAAATTAACCAGTCTTTGCTGGTAAAAAAAAGTCGGGTGAAAACTGAGGGGATGCAACTTTTACCGAACAACTTGGAGTACTGAACAGGAGTTTCGGCACACAGCGGCCCATGAACTCGTAATCTGAGCTTAAGTGCCCCAGTTCAAAAGCACAAGGAACCACTTAGATAGAGGAGTCAAGCGTCAATCCAACTCACTAAAATTAATTTTAAAAATTAAAAATAAAAACAAGGCCTACTACTTCAAAGCTCTTCATCTTGAGGAGTTAGGCTGTGAATAAAACAAACTCTAAATTGCATGTGCTTATCTGCTTTAGGGGACCACAACAGAATCGACAAAGGACATTACCATTAACCAACAAGCACTGGCATAGACAATAGGTTTCACCTATGCAAGACCTATTCCCATTGTCAGTGTCTTTTAAAGATGTTACACAGCAAGACGAGCTGCTATGTAACAGTTTAAAGTACATAAAAGCAAAAAGCTTTGGTGCGACCAGCAATGACCCCGCTATCGCGCTTTGTTCTTATTCACTTTATGCTATGTTATACAGCTGCTCAGGCTCCTGTGCAATATGGTTAAACGAGGGAGTGTTAGAAATAGGGTTTCTGGTTGGCTAGGGTATGCACCTCAGCCAGGCAGAACCTACCGACTCTAGTCAGGGCTAGGGAGTTACACGTCCAAGATAACCCCTGCTCACCCCCTTGGTAGCTTGGCACGTGCAGTCAGGCCTATCCCAGAGGCAATGTGTAAAGCGTTTGCACACCACACACAACACGTGACGCAAAATGTACACCACAAAGTAAACACAACACTGAGCTATGTAAAAATAATCTGTATTGCACAAAACATAATTAGACCAACATTACGCGTAAGTAATACCCTGCTACCTTAGCAGTTGTCAGAATGTTACACAAGTTACCAATACTCTGCAAGAATATGCAGTTGTCACATTAGAACACGTAAGTACTCAGGATTCTGCAACATAATCAGTAGTCAGGAATTATAGTAAAAGATATATGCACTTGTCATGAACAATCCTTAAATAAAAGGAACATTGGAGGATATATCACAAGTCATACAATTACATATCAGCTAGACATGCCCATAAAAGGAACGTTAGCACATATATGTCGAAACAGTAAACAGGTGGGAACGTTAAAGCATCTAAAAGTCTGAACTGGGCTTCTAGAGCCTAGTTTCCCTAAATAGTACCTGTTTCCAGTTCGTTTAGGCACTTCCAGTGCCTAAAGGTGGGAACTGGGGCTCCCGGCGCTCTTGTGCGCAAAACGGGGGCCTACGTCGTGGAGGAGGGGCCTGCCTCGGCCTCCTCACACCCTGTCCGTGGGGTGAGGGCCGGGCGTGGCCCAACAACACTTCTGTGCGCAGACGGGACGGGACCTCCATCGAGGTCTCCCTTCCCGATTCCCACAGAGAAAAAGAAATGCCCAATAACAAGAGCGTCCCGCTCCTAGTGCAGCGACCGGGGAAGGGGGCGCTCCCTGCGCCTTCACTGAGTCCTGCCTCAACATTGGAAGGCACTCGGACCTCTCCGGGGGTCCGAGGAAATACTCACCCGCACCCGATGCGGTGCGTGAGTACGAGGAGGTGCTCCCGGGCTGCCAGGAGGCTTCGTGAAGAGCCCCGGGGGCGCTCCCAGGAGTGGGAGGTGCCTCGAGGGCGCCGAGAGGAGCACGGTTGCTCCGGTGCCTTTGTTTGTGTGCCCCGGGGGCACTGCGAGGAGCGCGATCTCCGCGTTCCGAATTAATTGATAAACCCGGCTGTGGCGGTGATCCGGGGGGATAAAAATACAGCGCTTTTCAGAGCACTAGGGCAAAGGTAAAGCCCGGGCTGCGGCGGTGATCTTTTTCTGTAGTTTAAAGAGAGCGCTCTTTCCAGCGCTTTGTTAGAGCCAACAGGGATCGGTGCAGGGGTCAGGGGCACAGCACCCTGCCCCTGGGAGCAACCAGGAGACAAGAGAGCACAGGGCTGGTGGGCCCAGCTACAGGCCAGCACAAGGGTTGCAGATGGTGGCAGTTTCCTCTAGTGACCAGGAGGGTCACACATCAGCACAGCAGCAGCAGTCCAAGGTGGTTTCCTGGTGAGTCCATTCATCAGCGTTCTGTGTCCAGTTCCAAGTTCCCAGAGTGTTCAAATTGTGGGGAAAATTCCCCTATACTTATACTAGGGTTACAGTGTGTTTCACAATGGTAGGGAGAGGAGTTTCCAGCCAGTTACAACTGGTTCTGTGAGTGCCCCCTCTCTCCTTTCAGCACAGGCTCCAAACATCAGTGGGGGGTTAATGACCCTATTGTGTAAGGCCAGGGCACAGTCTTTACAAATGCAGGTGTTCCCTGCCTCTCCCTTCTCTCAGCCCAGGAAGGCTTTACAATATGTAGATGCACCTCTGTGTCACCTCCACCCTCCCTGTGTTCAGGCTGTCTGAGAAGTATGCACAAAGCCCCAACTGTCAGGCTAGCCAGACATGGATTGGAGACAAGCTGCAAAACCCCAAAGTCATAAGCACAGATGAATGCGCACTTTCTAGAAGTGTCATTTCTGTGATAGTAATAAAAAATACACCTACACCAGTAAGCAGCATTTCTCACCACTATCACAACCATACCAAACATGCCTACGCTACCCCTCATAAATCAGACAATACCCCTTACACATAAGGCAGGGCATTTCCAATGCAATCCTATGAGGAGGCAGCACTCACAGCAGTGAGACACCAAGTTAGGCTGTATGTCACTACCAGGACAGGCCATGCAACATGGCACATGTCCTGCCTTCTAAATACATGGCACCCTGCCCAAAGGGCTAGTCAGGGCGTACCTTAGGGGTGACTTACATGTAGTAAAAGGGGAGTTCTGGGCCTGGCAAGTAAATTTAGATGCCAGGTTCCCTGGTGCAGGAAACTGCGCACACAGGCTCTGCGCTAGCAGGCCTTAGATAGGTTTGACAGGCTACTTCAGTGGGTGGCGCAAGCAGCGCTGCAGGCCCACTAGTAGCATTTAATTTACAGGCCCTGGGTATAGGGATACCACTTTACAAGGGACTTATAGGTAAATTAAATATGCCAATCAGGTATAATCCAATCATACCAAATTTGTAAGAGAGAGCACATGCACTTTTAGCACTGGTTAGCAGTGAAAAAGTGCTCAGAGTCAAAACGTCAGCCAAAAAAGGTCAGAAAAATAAGGAGGCAAAAAGCAAAAAGTCTGGGGAATGACCCTGTAAAAGGGCCAGGTCCAACATGACCCCCTACCAGCCCAAAGCCAGGGGAGAACAATCAATACCTTGATGGACTTCCCTGATTAGGGCGATAGAACCAGGACCCTGGCCCGCAACTGCAGGGACATGATCCAGTTCTACGCCAATCTGAACCCAGTTGAATTCCTCTGTCTATGCCCCCAAGACAATCTAAGCTAACCCATGGAGGCGTACTAGTTGTCTGTGGCCAGAGCCAGGTGCCAGGCCAGCTCGGGGCCTCTGGTCTCTGAAGCCTCTCAGAGTGGGGGGCGGGAGCCCCAGGTGCATAGCACCCTGTTTCCACTCTCTTTCCCACCAGTTCAGGAGTTACCCCCTGCCACTGGTCTTCTAGCCTAGGGACTGGTCCCATAGCCTAAATAGGGTCCAGGGGAGAATCTCTCCTCCTGACCCTCCTTCTAGGGTTCCGCCTCCTCAGAGGAGGAGTTGTACCCCCAGAGTCCAGAACTGCCAGGGCGCTTGTTACAGTCGTCCTGGTCAGCTCACCCACCAGTTCAGAGGATCCCCCATGTAACTGGTCTCCAACCCAGGGACCTTCCCCTCTGGTTGAGCTGGGGTCAGAAAAGAGCCTTTCCTCCTCCTGCCCCTCTTTCTAGAGTTCTGCACCCTCCCATCAGGAGTGATACCTCCAGAAGTAATGGTAAGGAGACTGGGGACAGCCTTCTCCACCTCCAGGTCAAGGGAGCTACCCTGGACCTGGTTCTCCAACCTAGGGACGGTACCCTTGGGCTGGTTCTCCAACCTAGGGACGGTACCCTTGGGCTGGTCATGAGCCAGGGGAGCGTCCTCCCTCAAACTCTCCCTTACAGGAACCAAATCCCTAGGGCATGCATCTTCCAACCTAGGGACGTTACCCTTTTGCTGGACAGGAGTCAGGGAAGTGTCTTCCAGTGAATCCCCCCTTGTAGGAACTGAATCCCTAGGGAATGCATCAGTAGAGAGGCTGGTTACAGCAGTCTCTGTTCCCAGATCCAGGGGGTTGCCCATGATCTGGTCTTCCAACCTAGGGACGGGACCCTTTTGCTGGACAGGGTTCAGGGGAGTGTCCTCCCTCAAACCCTTAAAAGGAAGCGTCTGCACCCCCCTCTGCGGGGTGATGCTGCTGATCTCCAGAGTTGGAGCAACCCTGTTCCCAGGTGTCCCCCCTTCTCCTTCAGACCCTAGGGCATCCTTTTTATAGGATTGGCCTTTGGTAATGACTACCCTCCCGCCTTGGGAGCCCTCTCGTGTACCTTCCAAGTCCTGCGGAGGAGGACAGGTCCCTGTGGATCCTGCACCCTCCCCGCTCAGAACGTTGTCAGGGTTGGATAAATTCTCTCCTTGATGGACCAATAAGGAGCCCTCTAAGGCATACGCAAGAGGATAGGTCCTTAACAATCCTACTTCCTCCCTGCTGAAAACTTTGCCTGGAACAGTTAAAATCCAGCCTTGGGGCCCATTCTGGGTGCCTTCCAAGACATGTGTAAGAAGACAGGTCTCTCTCGATCCTGCACCCTCCCCGCTCAGAATTTGGTCTGAATTACCCAGAACCTTCCCCACCCCTTCCAGGGGAGGACCTAAGACAGCCCTTGGTGTCTGGCCAGCTCCCCTGGCACTAAGCCAGAGGTCAGCCTCCTTTGCAAGTTCCCTGGGGTCAGAGAACTCACAGTAAGACAGGTGTTGGCATAGCTCTGAAAACCAGCAACAGAACATGTGTTCTCTTAGAATGACACTAAACAGCCCTTTATAAGTGGTTGCTCTGCTATCCTCCACCCATCCTGTTAGTGCTTTGTAACAAGTCCCCATAAAATCCTCCCAAGACTGGTGAGACCGCTTCCTGCTGCCTCTGAACCTCAATCTGTAGTCTTCAGGAGTGAGACCATACTTTTCTATCAGGGCCTTTCTGATGTGGGGATACCCCTGTCTGTCACTCCCTTCTGGGGCCAGTAGGACATCCCTTTCCACCTCAGGAATATAGCTCTCTAGGACAGTTCCCCAATCTCTCTCAGGAATCCTGCGCGCAACTACAGCTTCCTCATACCCCTTAAGCCACTGACGTATGTCATCTCCCTCCTTGAACCCAGGTACCAAATCTGAGGGTAGGTAAGGATTGTGCCTAACACTACAAATGCTGCCACCACTGGACTCCACCTGCATTACTGGTGAGTCCAGATTTGTAAGACTGCGCTCTATAGCGAGCATTTCTCTGGCAAAGGCCCTTTCAGCCTCTGCCATCCTCTCCTGGTCTAAGGCTTTTTCAACCTCAGCCTGTCTCTCTTCTACAGCCAGCCTGGCTAGCTGCAGCCTCAGGTCTCTCTCTTCCTGCCTATCTCTGAGCTCCTCAGGTGACAGGGAATGGGAGGTGGCGCTGCTGCTACGGAAGGACCCAGTAAGGGACTCCCTATCTATGGGGTCCTCTCTCTCTACTGGTGTCCCTGGCCAGTCATCTTCTCCCTCAGTGTCTAACTCCTCGGGGTCACTATCCCCCTGGGGTGTGGACTGGGGACCTTCTTCCTCAGAGTCCTCACTACTCTCGTGGGTCTCTCTAGGGTCTCCCTCAGAACCATCCCTCAGAACCATCCCCCATCTTGGGCCTCTTTTTGTGCTATGTAGTCTGCCTCTTCAAAATTGAACAGGGCTCTCCTGAGGTTCCCTATATGGGCTTCAGCCTCTATAAAATGTATACCTCTCTCCCTGCAGAATCCCCTTAACTCTTCTATAGTGTAATACAACATATCATCCCTGTCAAAGGTGGACTCCATTTTGTTAAGAGCACAACACTAGCGAAAACACAGGAGTAAAAATAAAATGACTAGCTTGAGAGAACAGGAGAATAATTTAAGAAAAGAGAATTAAAACATGTAATGGTCTAAGTGCAATTTGCGGTGCAAAAATTAGTCACAAGGTATTGTGCAAGCGCAAGTCCTAACCTCACCGCTGTCAACCAATGTTAGAAATGGGGTTTCTGGTTGGCTAGGGTATGCACCTCAGCCAGGCAGAACCTACCCACTCTAGTCAGGGCTAGGGAGTTACACATCCAAGATAACCCCTGCCCCGCCCTTAATAGCTTGGCACAAGCAGTCAGGCCTATCCCAAAGGCAATGTGTAAATCGTTTGCACAACACACATAACACACGTGACGCAAAATGTACACCACAAAGTAAACACAACACTGAGCTATGTAAAAATAATCTGTATTGCACAAAACATAATTGGACCAACATTACACGTAAGTTATACCCTGCTACCTTAGCAGTTGTCAGAATGTTACACAGGTTACTAATACTCTGCAAGAATATGCAGTTGTCACATTAGAACACGTAAGTACTCAGGATTCTGCAACATAAACAGTAGTCAGGAATTATAGTAAAAGATATATGCACTTGTCATGAACAATCCTTAAATAAAGGGAACATTACAGGATATATCACAAGTCATACGATTACATATCAGCTAGACATGCCCATAAAAGGAATGTTAGCACATATATGTAGAAACAGTAAACAGGTGGGAAAGTTAAAGCATCTAAAAGTCTGAACTAGGCTTATAGAGCCTAGTTTCCCTAAAGAGTACCTGTTTCCAGTTCGTTTAGGCACTTCCAGTGCCTAAAGGTGAGCATTGGGGTCCCTGGCGTTCTTGTGCACAAAACGGGGGCCTACATCATGGTGGAGGGGCCTGCCTCAGCCTCCTCACACCCTGTCTGTGGGGTGAGAGCCGGGCGTGGCCCAACAACACTTCTGTGCGCAGACGGGACGGGACCTCCGTCAAGGTCTCCTTTCCTGATTCCCACAGAGAAAAAGAAATGCCCACTAACAGGAGCGTCCCGCTCCGAGTACAGCGACCGGGGATGGGGGCGCTCCCTGTGCCTTCCCCGAGTCCTGCCTCAACGTTGGAAGGCACTCGGACCCCTCCGGGGGTCCGAGGAAATACTCGCCTGCACTGATGCAGTGCGTGAGTACGAGGAGCTGCTCCCGGGCTTTCTAGAAGTGGCATTTCTGTGATAGTAATAAAAAATACACCTACACCAGTAAGCAGCATTTCTCACCACTATCACAACCATACCAAACATGCCTACGCTACCCCTCATAAATCAGACAATACCCCTTACACATAAGGCAGGGCATTTCCAATGCAATCCTATGAGGAGGCAGCACTCACAGCAGTGAGACACCAAGTTAGGATGTTTGTCACTACCGGGACAGGCCACGCAACATGGCACATGTCCTGCCATCTACATACATGGCACCCTGCCCAAAGGGCTAGCTAGGGTGTACCTTAGGGGTGACTTACATGTAGTAAATGGGGAGTTCTAGGCCTGGCAAGTAAATTTAGATGCCAGGTCCCTGTGAAAGGAAACTGCGCACACAGGCTCTGCGCTAGCAGGCCTTAGATAGGTTTGACAGGCTACTTCAGTGGGTGGCACAAGCAGAGCTGCAGGCCCACTAGTAGCATTTAATTCACAGGCCCTGGGTATAGGGATACCACTTTACAAGGGACTTATAGGTAAATTAAATATGCCAATCAGGTATAATCCAATCATACCAAATTTGTAAGAGAGAGCACATGCACTTTTAGCACTGGTTAGCAGTAAAAAAGTGCTCAGAGTCAAAACGTCAGCCAACAGAGGTCAGAAAAATAAGGAGGCAAAAAGCAAAAAGTCTGGGGAATGACCCTGTAAAAGGGCCAGGTCCAACAGGGAGCCACAAAAAATAGCAACCTGTGACTAGCACATACCTTTCCTTGTACCTCAGGAGTGTATGGAGCAGGACTTATAACACAAACAGGCCAGTGACAGTGCCAGTGAGGCAGAAGTAATAAATCAAGGCTCTCTTTTTCATCTTTGATTCTGAGTTGCTTCTAACACACGTACAGACTAGTCGATAGGTCCCATCAGAGGAGCTTCTCATGGCTCTGGCTTTGCCATCTTGCTCATGCGTTCCTGGGAGCGGCATGCGGAGAGGTGGTGGGTGAAAACCAGGTGGACGGCAGGTTGAAATGCATGTTTGGTGGAGAGGAGGGCCAGAGGGTGGATGGTGGGTGGTGTACAGTAGGAGGAGGGAGTAGGGTGGACAGGGAAGCAATATGACAGGGGTGGAGCAGGGAGGTTTGGGCAACCAGAGGGGTGGAAAAAGAAAGTTGGGAAAAGCAAAGGCAGAGGGCTTCGGCGGACGGACTACACAGACACATGCATTCACGGAGAGTGCATTTGTTAAGGTTAAAAAAGGTACCATGGAGAAGAATGTGGTCAGTGGAAAGACACTGGCCATCGGAGGAAGTACTTGGTCCAAGCACCACAGCATGGACAAAGACTCCAAACTCAGGAGGAGAAAGCTGAGGCCTGGAGGAGCGCTGACCAATTAGGAGCAAGGAAATGAGACCCACATGGGAGCCAGCCAATGGTAAGTATAACGATCCAATTGTAAGTACAAGTAAGTAATGGGTGGGGTCTGAGCCCCTTTTAAGATTTGTTTTTAATACAATAGATTTCACCACAACGCAAGTGCTGTGCAGGCAAAACCTGAAAAGGAAAGCAGCTTTAAATCAGTCATTTTCATGGTTAGCCATTGGCAGAGTTGATTTTTCACCATGAGGGGGCAAATTATACCTTAATGGCAACATGGTCATTTTCAATGGTAAGTGTGCTATGTCTCGGGGTGAGACAAACATGGTTGCATTGAACAATAGTGACTGAAAAGAGTTGAATTGGAGTTGAATGTGTCTTTGCCCTAAAATACACCAAGACAGTGAGAAGCTGCATTTTAACAAAGCAGAAAATTGAGAGAATGTTGTAAAAATTGGTTCAAATAATCCTTTGAACATTATCTTGCACCTAAGTTGACTACAAAGTAGGAACTTATGGGCAGGTATTATGGGACTCCTGTGGTTGACCATTTCAAGGGATATTGGGAATCATCATAAAATAGTGAAACTGCCCTTTGTGCACAATTTGCTCAGGTTTAACTAAATGCCCATCGGTGTTAAAGATAGTTAAGATTGTTCACATTGTATATACTTATGAGAACTCTCTTTTTTACATCGTATATAATTGAGCTTGTTCTTCACATGTACATTCCACTAGTTAAATTTTTTTCATGCTGCACATAACAAATAGAATCTCATCTACATTTTATGAACAAGAATTACTTGGAACGACAGGGCAGAAAACAACATGTATTCTCCTTCTGCTTCCCATAATTAAGGGGGGTGTCAACCAGACTGTGACATAACAGTTCAGAGGTAGATGCTTTATGGGTCAAACGTTTCTGTCAGCTCATGCACTTCCAGTAGAAGCTGTGAAGTGGGCGGAGGAATCACAAGTTGTCAGATGGAGCATCAATCATTTTTTGGCAGATGCCAACCTCTAAGTGACTTTATAAGGCTTTAGACCACAGTATTCCCAACAAAATATTGAATACTGCCATGTGAGCAATATGAGTCATGAACTAACAGATATAAGAAAGAGTGGTGTATGGTACAAGACAAACCATCAATCCATTGCAAAAATGCACTTGTAAAGCCCACAAGTATCGAAGTTTCTTGCTGCTATAAAATATTAATTGCATCTTTATTTAAAATGCATTTGTCTTTTGTCTTTCATATCAAAGGAGAAGAAAAGTAGAGAAATATAATCCATGAATAAAGCAACCGCTTTACTTCCTCACCTGACCGATAGGTAACATCTGACTCAAGTAAAAGCAAATTTTAGTATATAGGTCTACAAACCTATTTTATCACATTTCTCCTAATGCCTAGTGAAATATTTCTCCCCTTTTACACCCCCCTCTATCACCATGGAGCCATGTCTCTCACCACGTTGCATCGTCCTAATACTAATCTTTCAATAAAAGTTTGTGCTGTATGACACCCTTATTTAATTCATAAATATATTTGAGAAATACAGTCATTTTGCTTCTAGCGATCTATAGTTTCTGTAAATATAAACTGTAATTATCAAATAAACACTTCCATTTTTTAATGTACAAAGTCAAATTCCACGAACCAAAGTATAGAATTTCCATGACAGTTGGTATTTATGTAGTGGAATACAGGTTTTTGATTGTTCAGTAAATACACAATTGTATTCAGTCTGTGTCAGTTTGTCAATTTTATCATAGAATGGACTCATACTGTCATACATCAGCAGGTTATGACTCATATCTGTGTAGTACCATAACATACTAAGGATGCCCGTTATACACAAATAATTTCCACCACAATTATGCTAGGTGTTGGTCCCTCATAACACTGTGTGAGAAATTAAGTTATTACTAGTTGTGTGGCCTTCCTTAACCGGGAACCAAGCACCCCATTGTAGCGCTTGAAGCTCTCAGGCTAGCGAGGTAAAGCAGTCCAAGGCCTAATCAGAGGAGGTGGTGTGGGTTATCAATCATTGTTCACTGGAAAGCGATAATAAAACTCAATAAATGACTGTCCAGTCATCTTAAGAAAAAGGAGAAGTACATTACACATACTATTAAATATAATGCAGCAGTTTACAAGTATATACATTGGCAGATGGAAAATACCATGAATGGCATTACAGAATCACATTTGACCACCTAATGGGGGGGGTCATACAAATATATAAAATAAGTCTATTGGCTTGGTCAAGGTTCGAGAGCAACAAACCACGTTAAACTCATCATTTTGCACTTAAATGCAATCATCAAAAACAATAATGCTGAGTGAATCCACTTACTAATGCCAATAAAGCATTTTCACTTTGATCACTAATGATTGACAACATAATTAAATCAATAAAGCATTTCAAGTGAGCAAAACATGTTTGTGTTATTTGTTATACATTTCCAGCCATAAAAATGCAATTATAAAAACAACTTCTAGAGAGCATCACAGTTTAATTATATTGCATTACAACCATAAACTTGCCTGCTAGAGAATGCTTCAAGACATTTCCCTCTTTTAACCAGTTTCAGGCCATTATAGCTGCAACCATAATTACACCCCCTAGAGGATGAAGAACTCCCAACTGCAGAGCAAAAGCTCTAGCCATAAGAGTGTTTGCAAATATTAAATTAGGGGAAGGGTCTTGGATTAATTGGCCCCACATACTTAGGGTCACTACTTCTAAGACATTGTTTGGGGGGAGCTGCTGCACTCCTGCAGCCCTTCCCCCCCACAACTCCTGCAATTCATTAGTGGTGCGCTGCCATCTTGGGCCCACCATGAGAAGAGAAAACATGAGAAATTGAACCAGGGCATTATGTGATTCTTCTCCTGGAGCAATTAATATTTAAGTAGTGTCTCAGATCTTGTTTTTCTTTGCCTTTTTTGTGCATGCAGCCTCTCACCTCTTTGGCTTTCTTATTTTGGGTGCCCGGTCCCACTCAGGCACCCCACAAGCTCCCAATGTTGGGACAGGTCAGGAGCCCACTCCTGGGTGTGCTGCTGGCTTCTAAGTGGCCCGAGTTGACAGCTTTGTTCTCTGTGCTGTGTCCTGCAGTGGCTGCTCACTCCCCAAGACATGGATGGGGAGAGCGGGAGTAGGGAGAAGGCCACCGCTATGGAAGGGGGCTATTGCACTCCCCCTTTACTGTTGCCTCCATGGGCAAAAGTGAAGATGGGGAGGTGTCTCTATGCACTCCTCCTCCCTGGTAAAAATGAAATAAGTATATTGTGTACCAACCACCCATGCCCTGACCCACCCCGGGGGTAAATTATGAAATGTCAGCAGAGCCCCACATACTTCGTCACCATAGATAGGCCACCAAACTTTAAAATGCCATAACACAGGTCCCTTAGGCCGATTTTGATGATCATGAGCTAATTTTACTCCTGGTGGTGAGGCCTAGCCAGCAGGTGCAGTTGCAGCAGACCTCCACCCCTCAAAAGTGGTGCAGTCCCCAGGGAGCTGGTTCTCCTGGCTTGCTGCGCCAGCCTTCCTCCTGATCTTGGTTTTTGGGTGCAAACGTCCATGGCTTTCCCTCAACTGTTCCTCAGGCGGTTTAAGGGGGTCAGGGGGCCAGCCTCAGTGACTCTTGGGGAGACCCACAGGTCTCAGGATCAATTTGGCAGAGTCCTTAGTCCTTTCTGGGCATCAAGGTGTTTTTCCTTCCACTTCTCCATGGTGGCCCCAGGATCGAGAAGCAAAGTGCAGAGAAATCACCCAGCGAAGGGATTCCTCCCCTTGTGCAAGGCTTTTTAAGGGAGGAAGGTTCCATAAGTCAGGCATCCCTGGCCATTCCTAGGGAGTCACATCACCTCTTCACCTCTGTCCCACCCCCTCTGCACAGCATGCTGGGACAGTTCAAAATGGCAACATCCAGGAGTCACTGTTCACATCTGCTCCTCGGGGTCTCAGCTCTACCCCTCACTGACATCACTGCCAAGGTCTTGCATACCAAATGTTCAAAGACAGAAGCCTGCTGGGTTGGCTCCAGTTGTCTGAGCTTCCTCTTCTGTTTAGCAGGCTTGGGAAGGCCCATCCCTGGTACAATGTGACAGCTGGTTGTTTGATGCAGATCATTCTGCCTCACTCCTCAGCAGCTGGGTGAAGTACTGTTAATTGCTCATTTTGAAGTGGGGTGCTCAGTTCCTGCTGCTGGAGAGAAATGTAATTAATTGGGCACAGCAGGGTGACATAAGGCCTTGGCTCTGATCCTGAGCATAAAGTATAAAGATATCATTTTTAAGATTGCAGAACTGTTACATTCAATATGTCAATGGTCACAGTAGGTCAAAGTGAAGCAAAACTGGACTTTAAGGCAGTTCTCTCCCTATGCTTATCATAAAGTTTCACTACAAACAACACAGTATCACACTGACTTTCCCTATTAGTGTACGCTAACATTAAAGGGCCTATCTTAGGTCAATATCTAATCCTGCAGAGACCCATTGCACCAGGTTACCTGTGCGTAGCTACTGGGCTGCGCACAACAGTAGTCTCCCACATGCAGCCCACACGTGTAACCAACCAGGTGCCCCCTACCCTTGCTGCATCACAGCAGACTTATCTTAAAAGTAGGGTTGAGCAGAGTTTGTGAAGTTCTGATACGCGGAACTCCATGAAGTGCTGAAAAATTAGCCATGCTACGCGGAGTTCCTCAAGTGGCAGAGTTTGGGTAAGTGGATATGCTCACACTGCTCTTCAACACCTGGAGTTTCTCCCACACTATAAAGTCAGCGGCACAGGGTGCTAACATCTTTCTGCCGCTCAAGTAGATTTTCTACTCAAGCGGCAGCTTCCTCAATGTGAGCGGCAGCTTTCTTAGTTCGGGTGGGCATAACCTGCCATGACCTCCCGCGTTCACGCTTGCCACCATAGCAACTTCTTTCGTTCACACCCACCAACTTAATTTTGACGAGGCGCGCAAGAGTAAAAACACTGCTCCACCTGGAGCGCGGAGTTCCAAAAATCTCTGTGCTCCAGGCAGAGCGTTGAGTGAGCAAAACTCCGCGAACGCTGCCGGCAGAGTGGAATTCTTCTCCCACCCCTACTTTAAAGGTGGACACTGGCGGTAAACATGTGTACTGCTTTTGCCATATGATTACCTTGGACAAGACACATGTAGTGAGACTCATCCACAGTAAAAAGTCCAAAAACGGAGATCAAAAAAAGCAAATAAGAAATCTAGGCTTACTGAATGGGCAGAACCCAATTGCAACACACTGATGCCCACAATATGCCAGGAATTACCACCATGAAGCCAGGCCCAACATTTTGCCAAGGTGGGCACAATCATGCTATACATACTCACAATATGCCAGTGTCTGGCGGCATATTGCATATAAAAGCATTATACTGCGTCTTTATGCAGTTGTGCCTTGAATGTCTACTATTTGCCAAGAGCTAACACCTGTGCACTAAAATTAGCATTATACTAAAGGTGGGGAACAGTATTCATTGGATGCCCAAAATCTGTCAAAAAGTAGCACTGTTGTGTGAGTTATTGGCATTGTTGTGGAAAGAATGCCAACAATAGTCCAGGAAGTACCACCATTGCACCAGAACCAGATGTCTGCAACATAGACATACACCTATAGACATCCCTTTATCAGATCAACACACAGCCTGGCCCCCTATAGGCTGCATTTCCTTCAAACTCCTTCACAGCACTCTTCAGTGCACACATTTCAGAACACTGAAAACAACAAAGTGAAACATTGCACACAAATATGGGCTTTTGTGAGAATATCATATAAGAGAGGTGTACCCCAAAGAAATGGGCTCCTCTGAGTGAGTCTGAGAAGCCGTTTTATCCAAACCCCATTATCATAGTCCATGCTCTAAATAAAAAAATGGTTGATCTCAGCTTAGTTCTCCCAGCCATGTACATGCAAACCCAAAGCGGCACAGCCTTCCTCAAAAAACACAGGACATATTGATCGGATTAGACTGTATGCTGTGTCAATTTATGGACACCTCTGCAGTCATAAGAATCTGTGTAATCTGAGGCCCATGGGAATACCACTTCTTATATATACACTACTGTTGGGACATAAAAGTCCTCTGCATGAAAGAGGAATGTACAGCTGTAGTTTGTATCCCTAATGCTGATTTTTTTGTCAAGAAAAGAAAACCTAGACTACTGACATCTGTTTGGGAGACAGTTTATCTCAGTGCCCTGCCAATATTAGAATGCGGGTCAATTGACTGTAGCCAGGTTGGTTTTTGAAAACCTTTGTACATCTTTATTGAAAAAGTGTTGCTGCTTTTAACATTATCACCTTTTTCACACTGCACGAGCAGATCCTGAATCCAAGAAGTATTTTTTTTATATTAATAATAATATTGTTTGAATGAATGGGACAGTATAACATTGAGTCCTGTGGTCTTTATTCATTGTATTCAATATGAAACAACATGGAGATAAGATAAATGCTCTCCTAATAACTATGTAAATGTTTTTGAAGTAATTCCGACAAAACCACGTGCCTATACTGATTTTTTGTCATAGGCGAACATGGATCATGTTTGTGGGCTATGACATAAGCCTATCTTTCCTATTATGGTCAAGATGGACTGGGAGGGGCACCCAAAGTGCTACCCTCATGGTGGAGGAAGGCTATCACCTTCACTTGGCCTTCAGCAGTACAAGTGTGGTGGTGGCAGCATACCATTTAGTGATTAGTAGCTGTGAACAGGACCTTTTTACTGTGTGTCATTGGAGTGAGACCTACAGGCTTCCTCACTTTTTATGAAAGTTCAGCTGTTGTGTGCTTAACTCATCCATGAACTACTTCAGGTAGATGTGGAGAGATGCATAGTGCAAGAGTGGTGACGCTAGATTATTTGCATGTGTGTCTGGGGAGGGTTATATACAAGGATGGTGCTTCACTTTGTATGATTAATACAGGTACTGGGTGTATGTATGTATGCCTGAAAGGAATACATACATGAGGGATCTAGTACTGTTCATTCTGTGTGCAGGGACATCATGTGCTGGGTGTGTGTGTGTTTGCATGAAGTACAATACATGAAGGGTGAAGAGTTGTGCAGTGCACACAGGAAATGAATGTGCTAGCAGTGTGTGTGTGTTGTGTGTTTTGAAATAACACACCTTGGTTACAAGATAGAATAACATTATTGCTGGATAGTGCATGCAACCTGAAAGTATCTGCTGAATGGATGTGTACATCTGAGGGTATAATGCATAGATGTATTAGTGCTGAACAGAAATTGTGCGTGAGTGATTGTTCCTGCAATAGTATATTGTATGGGCTGGGTTTTATTTGGGAAGTCCAGGCCTGCCTGGTAAAGACATGAGGAGAGGAACTTCATCAGACAAAATAGTGCATTGCTGCATTCCTGTGAGCTTGGTATGAATATACTAGAGGGCAAAGGAAGCAACTTCCTTTATATTTCAAAGGACTGATCTTTGATTCAGTGATGGAAGGGATCACAGGGAAGGGTCTAGAACACATCTCGGGAAGGGAGAGGGGACTAATAAGAGAATCATAAAGAGGAGAACGGCAGTGGCAACTGGTGGAATTTAAAAGTGGAGGGGCGTAAAATGAAATAAGTTTTGGCACCGAGCGAGCAAAGCAAGCAAGCCCGACATTTTCAAAGGTGCTCGAGGAAGGTTGTCCCCTGAGAAAATGTTTAAAAATTGGTGTGTATAGGTGCAGTTTTCAGCACTATTTGTGTGTTAAAGACATAACATAGGGTCATAAACGTCTACAAATAGACACACTTGCAATTTATTTGCTTTGTTTTTGCAGAATCGAGCTGGGGGAACCACTGAAGTTTCAAGCCAGATACCTGGCCCTGGCTCAGCTGAAGTCCCCTTAGATCTTCAAGCCCAAAACGAGCTGAGCCTTTGTGTGGCTTCTGCCTGCCACCAATGATGTAATATACAGTGCCAAGAAAGAAAATTAGTAATCTGTGACATAAAACAGGAAAACGAGAAAGCTATTTGGTGGCAGACTTGCAAGGCTGGCTTTAGGAAAGTGTGACCAATGTCAACACACTGGGCACTTAGCACTGATATTGCTCATCTCAGCATCATCAAGCCCATCTTGTTGGAACACTGTTAGAACATTTTTCGGGCTTCTGAGACAATTGGGGGTATTATCACAATGCGGGTGCCAGTGGCTGGTCAATGGGTGAATATACTTAATGTTCTGCTTTAACAAGATAATTGCCCCTCCTGACAGGTCGATGCTGGGCAGTTCCATCCTCCAACAGGCACATTTTATAGCAAAATTCTGGGTGTCAGGAACAATGCTCAAATAATGTTTCTCCCTCACTGTAATCTTGCTGAAAGGTTGAAATCACCCAACATTATGAACCTGCCAAAAAATAATCAATTTTGGACCTTGTTTTAAAAATATAACAACTTATGACAAAAGTAAATATATTGTAGAGCAGTCTCAAAAATGACTCCCCGGTGCCAATTTATTATTACATGCGCAGAAAAGTAAATCCTAAGCAAAGTCCTGCTCTTCTCCTGCACCCCTCATTTGAAACATCAACAGCACCGAAGCTGTTTCTAAAGAGAAAAAGTTAAAAAAAATCTTTAGGCAAAGTTTGACCAAAGAGGTAGCGCGCCTCTGGATTAGAGAGATTTATGTCTGAGCCCGTGGGACTCTCAGCTATGTAAACATGTGCAATGCACTGCCAAAGTCACACATGCACCTGGATGTGGTGAGGGAGTCTTAGAGCCCTTCATGGGTGTGTACCACAGGTCATGAGCCTCACATGGTCTGCTGATCACACAGTGCATGAGATTTAGGGAGGCTAGGAACCCCTTCTTTGGGTGACAACAATATGATCTGAGGGCAGCATACAGCATTTGTACACAAATTAGTACGAGAGAATGGATGTCACACAAAGATCAAAGCATGATGCTTATGTATAACCACGCTGGTGCAATTAATTTCTGTATATATTAACATAAGCTTTGATATGCCTGTGATACGTATTCCAATTTACCGTCTGCTTTTCGATATGCCCGCTGGGTAGGTGCAGTATGGCTTTTGTAAATTTCGTCCTTCTTCTTCTCTGCACAGGATTTCTGGGTGTTAGCTGTGATTCTGAGACGTCTGGTCACATGCTCTCAATCCCTTCCCAGTCTGTAAGCAACACCCATTTCCAACTTGTCACAGAGTGTTCCTTGCAGCCTGTGAAGTAATTGATAGGCAGTCCCACTAATACAGGGCTTATTTCCTTGAGGCCCGGGACTGTCTGAAAATATGACGCTGCTGTGCGTCATGAATGGGAGGTCCCTTCAGACCCCATCACCCCTGAAAACCGCTGGCCAGGGCTGGAGCTTAATCAGCCCTAACTCTGTAGGGATTACAAAAATTGAAAATGTTGTTTGTATGGCACATGTTAACTACAGCATGTGTCCCTCTCTAGAGTGCCTGGCTGCCTGACTCTCCTTCCAGCAAGGACGATAGGCAGTCAGGCACTGAGGGCTGCACCGAGCATGCACAGGCTTAAAGCCCTTATTTAATTAAAAGCCATTTATGGAGATGGTAATTTCTCTTGGCAATTACCATCCACATAACTTGGAAATCAAGGTGACCGGTGCCCTGGCACCCTCGAGTGGCAACCGCTGCTGGAGGATGGGGCTCTGAGCTTAACCTTTTGATGCACATCTCACTTTGACTGACATCCACATGTGAGCTCTGATACTCCTATGAATTATGTTTGGGACAGTGAGCTTTCAAGTTGTGCCTGCTGTGGCAGACCTCTTTCATGAGGGAGATGTAAAGGAGAAGTGCACACTTCAAAAGAATCAGAACCCCAATATAAAGAGTCAAAGACCCAGACCCTAAATCACATTTGCTTTCTGGAAAAGGACTAGATCAAGGGAGGATGAGTCCCCAAAATTGTGTCATCTGCCAAGCAGCCATACGGCTGTGTGAGATGGGAAAGGACTTCAAGGTTTGTGCCTGTGACCAGGAGTGGGGTTGAGGGGCTGCTAGTCTCCCTGCTGGGTGAAGGAACATCACCATGGGAAATCAATACAACCTTTTCTTAGAGCCTGGAGCACCAGCACCTGCATGCTTACCCAAACCAATGTACCATGTGAGGTAGTTGGGAGTGTTGGAGGTAGCAAGGTCCATTGGGGAGCCCTACCATGCGAGTATTTGGCTGAGCACCAGTTGAGGCATTGCCCATGTACAAGATTGACTTTGGAGACTCCCCTGTATGCCAAGAGAGGGCCGCCGCAGACCGAGTAGTGTGTTGACTTGCGTACAGGTCTTGTCTGTACCCTCGTGCTGTGGTGACCTCGTATGCCAGAGGGCACCACCAGTAAAGTTACTGCTTTAAAGAGAGGCAAGACTTATGACTTCCTGGGCCAGGGAAGCATGTGCTGCGGAGCCTACACCCATACAACTTCAGACCGAGGTAACCCCGTATGCCAGCAGGGGCTGCCGGTATCAACGTCGCCAAAGGATTCAGACCGTCACCTGAAGGAGAGACTGAGTTGGACCTGCACTGAAAGTGAACTACCCCTGATTCACCACTAATGACTGCCGGATACGCAGTGGACAGCCCCCGCCTCTCGCTGGCCCTAGTCGGTTAGCTGAAGAAAGGATTTCTTCTCCCCCTTTGAGCAAAGTCAACTTATTACATCTCCTCTAGCAGGGAGCTTCTCCAAAATCTGGGAGGCCTTTAATAGCACAGCACAGGAGATAGAGACTGCACTGCGGCATGGACCACAAGCATATCGACCTCTCCGAACTGAGCAGGACTCGCAGGTGCATGTTTGAAGGCACCCCCCGCCTCACTGAACTCTTCTGTGCTGCAAGAGTGGGCAAGACGTCAGCTGTTCAACTTGGGCCCCGGGGGAACTCGCTGCAAAAGGCGCTGCAGCACTATAGACACTTTTGACCAAGGGCCTGATTACGATCTCGGCGGATGGGGTGACTCCATCACAAACATGACGGATATCCCATCTGCCATAGTACGATCCCATTATATCCTATGGAGATCATATTACTGCAATGGAATATTCATCATGTTTGTGACAGAGTATTCCATCCACCAAGATCCTAATCAGGACCTAAGTTCCTAACGGGTCAAAAAGGAGAACTGCTCAGTACGGCCTATTAGTTTGCAATCCCTGATGCGGACACCAGTGAATGGGGAATAACCCTGAACATCATTACAAGAAAGAGGATGGGGCAGGCATTCGCCTGACAACTACTAGAGCCCTCACCTAAAGGGTGATTGCGTTTTTGCATTTGAATGTCGCATTTCTCAGAATGTGTAGAGTTAAAAAAATATATATACTTTTTTTTATAAAATCAACTATTTTCCTGGACATTGATTATTGTTTCTATTGTTTGCAATTTGACTTATGAGTCCTGTTCACTTACCTGTATCTTCATCCTTCCTGAAGGAGCCTTGACTGCTCAACCACAACTACCACTGAGTGTTAAGTGCAGAAGCGGTAGCTGGCCCAGTTGAACAAGAACCATCCTAGGTCAGGCCTCAGGACATTAGGAGTAAAGGGCCTCAACCACCAAGGTTGGGCCCAGTAGCCCCTGTTGTCCCTGTGGCCCTCTGAAAGGGGCTCTGACAGCTGCCTAAACACATGTTGTCAGAACACTATGGCTCATATTTATACTTGTTTTGTGCCACATTTGCATCACTTTTTGATGCAAAAGCAGCACAAACTTACAAAATGCAACTATATTTTGTAAGCTTACGCCGCTTTTGCGTCATAAAATGACTCTAATGCGGCACAAAAAAAGTATAAATTAGGGCATATATTTTCAGTCCTCTGCTTTTCTGTTACCAAATCATTGCTATCAGTTGTGTTAGATAAAGTTGTTATGTGGAAGTAACTCGAGACTACAACTCCCAAAAAACGCTAGGTTATAATATTAAAGAACTGAACTGGTAACATCGACTCATAATTTCACAGATCTAGGAATGAACTGTACTTCTGCTGTGAAGGACGAGAGTTCTAAGAAGTGAAATATGAGCCCTATCTCTTCTGTTTGAGATGTGATATGTTAGTAATGTTATAGGTATGGTTGCTGTTGGAGGCTCTCAGTGGTGCGTAACCTGCATAGGGTGACCAGAAGTTTAAAGCCAAAAAACCGGGACATTTCACAAAAAATAGAAGGACTACAATTTCACTTCAACTGAGCGCACAGAATAGCAGCGCTCGTCAGCGTAGAATCCAGAAGAGGCACTAAGAACACAATAAAATGCAATTTTTAAAGCCAGTATTATGCCGCTAATTAATTTTTTTTTTTTGATAACAACTGCTAACTATCCCTGCTTTTGAAAACATAAAAAGGCACCTCTCACCGCTTTGAGTCAACCCTCTCAAAAAACCGGGACATGAACTAAATTTCCTGAAATCTGCCTGGGCAGCTGGTGAAAAAACAGGACTATCCTGGCAAATCCAGGACGCCTGGTCACCCTAAACTTGCAGCTTATCTGTTCTATCTGAGACCTGTGCAATAGTACTTCGTGGCATCTCGGAGGATGGAAACTATGAACTGTGTACCAGTCTGATGGACAGCTCTGCTGTTTAAAATGTAAGTCTGTGAGATGAGTGTCACACTGTGAAACAGTTGCTCTGTCTGAGGCTAAGATCTGTGACAGCTGTTTTGATAGCTAGGGTATGCTAGACGTTAAACTGGATGATTTGTTGCAGCATAAGAGACTTCTATTGCCTGAGGTGGAAGTCCACTATGTGTGAACTTGAAGAATAGCTCTCTGATCAGAAGCATGGATTTTACTAGGCGAGTTACATCTTCCTGACCGCTGGTCCTGCTACTATGCCACAACCCAGCAAAATGGGCTAGAAACTTAGGGGCAGATTTATCAAAAGTTTTGTGTCACCCTTGTGCCACACAAGGAAACATAGGGTGACGCAAAACCTAGAATGAGATTTACAGAGCCACGCAAGGCCACCTTGCTTGGCCCTGCTTGGCTTGGAAAATCTGAAGTAATGCAAGCCTGTGAAAGTCACCGCCTTGCATTACTCTGCCCCAGGGAGGCATTCCATGGGTGGAGGGTAGGTGCTCCCACACATTCACAGATTTACCATGACTGGTAGACCTGGAAATGAGTCAAAATACTACGCCTTCTGAGGGGAGGCATAACGAGGAGAATTGTATATTTGTCCTAATTTTTGTTCCTATGTCTATGTCAGCTGCATTTTGCAGCATACCTAGGAAGAGGAAAAAGCCTTAGACAATTGTTTTTGTACATAAAGGTGGCCCTTCCTGCACAAAAACAATTGTGCCTGCAAAGCACGAAACTTTGTAACTGATGGAAGGGCACCTAGTGCTTTCTTGCAGAAGACAGGAATGTGCCATATATTGTTAAATATGGTGCATTCCTGCCCTCTCCCTGTCATGCAACATAACACAGCAAGGTGCCTTTCTGTACCTCGTTTCGTGACATTTGATAAATCTGCCTCTTATGACAGTGCAACCTTGAGATTCTTCCCTCCCGAGGCCTTATGCCCTATTCTGGTACCGACTGGTTGCTATAGTACATGATGGACCCTGTGTTGCTCAGATGCGGGGCAATTTATGAATCTCTCTTGGAAAGTCTTCAGCTGTGCTAGCGAGCAAACACTGATTTAGGTTCTGGGGGACTTCTCACTAACAATGATGGATGTAGGGAACTAAAGGCTCTTGCAAGATTGGTAACAAATTAAAAAACAATAGAAGTACTTGTGAGGTTCACGATTAGTGAGTAAATGAGAGGTTGGTCTATGATCCACAGAGAACTAAGTAAAAGTCAAACCCAGTCAGTTGGGTATCAAGAGAGCATGAAAGACTCAGAAAGGTCCCTCTGTACTCT
The DNA here is from genome assembly GCF_031143425.1 of Pleurodeles waltl. Classification (NCBI taxonomy): domain Eukaryota; kingdom Metazoa; phylum Chordata; class Amphibia; order Caudata; family Salamandridae; genus Pleurodeles; species Pleurodeles waltl. Next base: position 100,170,032 of record NC_090440.1, on the reverse strand, counting down.
TTCACATCTGGCGCTGGCAAATCTCTGCTGTAAAGGTGATCAGCAGAAACAATTACAGAATACTGGAAAATTCCACAGGGAAAGTTTGTAGTTACAGTCAAAAGTCAGCAGACGAGGAGGATGTTAGAATTTTGTGGTTATTACTAATAGCTACAATACTAACAGGTTGATTTAAAAGAACCTAGTGTCTCCTTGTGCAACATCAGCATCATTTTATTTTACGATAATGTGCCCAAACAAGGCCAAAATCACCGCACAAAATTTACAGTGGGGCAAAGCATGCATTGCGCCACTTTGTAACCCTTTGCGCTACATTATGCCTGCCCCAGGCATAATGTATGCAAACGGGGCATTCACTTGTTAGGGGGTCTGAAAAAATGTCATATAGAAATCTAAGAGATTCCTTTGCGTAATTTTTTCAGCACTTTTAACGCCTGCTCAGAGCAGCCGTTAAAGGAGGCACACCTTTATTTATAATGGTCATCAATGGGCTTTGCAGGATTAGTGTCAACATTTTTTACGATAGTTCCCCTAATTACTGTGATAGTGCACCGTATCTTAGATACAGCGCACACATGATGGCGTTAGGGGGGGCACTAAGGGGCTCAAGAAAAGTGGCGCTGTGCTGGGTGCAGCACCACTTTTCTTAAATCAGGCCCTAAACGTCTTTTTTTTCTAAAGCATCATTTCAAATATTCCTCCTGTATAATTTGCACAGCAGTTCTCTACTCGACGTATGCTCTGCACCAGGGTTGAGTAGGCGAGCTTGGTTTTAAACATGCACCAAGTAGCTCCTGAGTGAGAATGAAAGAATTGCCTTTCTGCAAGACAGTACACACCAAGGCAGTGGTATAGCTATCCACAGTGTGCCAGGTGTACGGTACCGGGACCCACCGAGGTGTGAGCCTTTGCATGCAGCCGCTCGCCCAATACAGCCCCACCATCTTGCATTCACAGTCCAGCAAATCTCATGTAATATTGTCACATTGCTAGACAAACCTTTAAGGCCCGTATTTATACTTTTTGACGCTAAACTGCGCTAACGCAGTTTAGCGTCAAAAAGTTTTGCGCCGGCTAACGCCATTCTGAAGCGCCATGCGGGCGCCGTATTTATTGAATGGCGTTAGCCGGCGCAAGCAGACCGGCGCTGCCTGGTGTGCGTGGAAAAAAAACACGTACACCAGGCAGCGCCGGCGTTGGGAAAAATGGCGCTAGGGCGTCTTAAAAATGGTGCAAGTCAGGTTGACGCAAAAAATCGCCTCCACCCGATTTGCGCCATTTTTAACGACGCCCAGATGCCATTTACATGACTCCTGTCTTAGTAAAGACAGGAGTCATGCCCCCTTGCCCAATGGCCATGCCCAGGGGACTTATGTCCCCTGGGCATGGTCATTGGGCATTGAGGCATGTAGGGGGGCACAAATCAGGCCCCCCTATGCCAAAAAAATAAAATAAAAAATAAAAACAATTATACGTACCTGAACTTACCTGAATGTCCCTGGGGTGGGTCCCTCCATCCTTGGGTGTCCTCCTGGGGTGGGCAAGGGTGGCAGGGGAGGTCCCTGGGGGCATGGGAGGGCAGCTGTGGGCTCATTTTGAGCCCACAGGTCCCTTAACGCCTGCCCTGACCCAGGCGCTAAAATCCGGCGCAAATGCGGGGTTTTTTGCCCCGCCCACTCCCGGGCGTCATTTTTGCCCGGGAGTATAAATACGACGCATTTGCGGCGCAGTCATTTTTTTAGACGGGAACGCCTACCTTTGCATCTCATTAACGCAAGGAAGGCGTTCACGCAAAAAAATGACGCTCTTTCCTCATACTTTGGCGCTAGACGCGTCTAACGCCAAAGTATAAATATGGCGTTAGTTTTGCGCCGAATTTGCGTCGAAAAAAACGACGCTAATTCGGCGCAAACGGAGTATAAATATGCCCCTAAATATTTTAGAACACTTGAGGTGGGCTCCTGTTTCATAACTAGAGGGTTTGTTTTAACGTGTTGCAAACGGCCTGTGTTTACAGTGAGGTGCTGACCTACTAAAACGTTGAGGTGTCAATTGACTTCTTCATTTCCAAAAGCATCTAGGCTGTTCTCAAATCTTCCTCATCTACTCAATTTTCCTCCCTGTTGTTCACGCTAGACTCTTCCTACAATGTAAATCACTCGAAGTCTCAGCCAAGAGGGGACAACTTCCCATTTTTTTAATTCATTTGTCAGGGCATGAACATAAGGATCAATTAAGGGGTGAACCAGGGCTCTACAGGTGTGCCAGACTGTCCCCCTTTCCTTGACCCTCTATAGCTCCATCATTGTGTCTGGTACCCAGATGCATGGAACCTGGGGACTCACACAGCATCTTGCTTCTTTTGAAAGTATTGAAGACCTATTTGTTTAAGTCCCACCTTCTGATAACCTTTCCTAATACAGTCTTAGTTTCTCTAATGTCCATTTAGAACATGCATATTTCTTCGCAGGATTTGGCTGCCAGCCATCGGAGACCTTTCAGGTTAAATGTTTCATAAAGACAAAGGAGAAATGCAGGCAGACTCACTAAATGGTTCCGAGCTCATTACACAATTCAGGATGACAGCTGCAGAGCAGATGCTACTTTCCACTGTCACAGAAATGCTCCTTTTCGAAGCGGTTTAGTGCCCTCTTCCACAAGGCACCTTAAAGAGCATGGACACACCCATTGAGGATGGGGTGCATCCATTATAAAACGCAGTTTCTATATTTACAGAGATCGCACAAAGACCAGTGCTTAATTTGTAAATAAACAAGTGCCGGTGCTCAAAGCCCTCCTCTTAAACACGCGGCTGTCGCAATTAAATCTGCGAACACGGAATACTGAGGCAGCGTAATCCTGAAGCCGTCTCGGGCCTCTTCAATCCATTTTAAGGTACTCCCTGCCCCCTCAGCTGACTCTTGCACCTTTCTGCTTTCTCCCATTGTGACTCTTTCGTTTTTCTCTTCCTCCGTTTTTGCCATATGTTAGAAATTGGGTTTTTGGTTGGCAGTCAGGTTGCCCTCTGTCCAAGCAAGAACCCTCACTCTAGTCAGGGTAAGTCACACACAATCCAAAATTAGCCTGTGCCCACCCTTTGGTAGCTTGGCACGAGCAGTCAGGCCTAACTTAGAAGGCAATGTGTAAAGCATTTGTGCAATAAATCATACAACACCATAATATAACACCACAAAAATACACCACACAGTGTTTAGAAAAATATATAATATTTATCTGGGTATTTGCAGGTCAAAACGATCAAAGCTGCAATATGAATTTGTAAAGATATCACTAAGAAGTGATATAAAGTGTCTTAAGTCTTTAAAAAGCAAACAGTCTCTTTCAAGCACAAAGTACCTGGTTTCTGGTGGAAAATCTCTGCAAAGGGCCACAGAAGGAGAGATACGTGGAAAAATGGTGTGTGTGTTGATTTCTCCCCAGCACACACGGACTTGCGTCGTTATTTTTCACGCGGGGAAGTCGTGCGTCGTTTTTCGGTGCGCGGACAGTCTCTTTCTGTGGATCGCGGGGATTACCAGATGTCCCGGGTCTGTGCGTGGATTCTCCTGCTTGTTTTCCGGCTGCACGTCGTTCCGCGGGGCTGTGCGTCAAAATTGTGCTCTCACGGCAGGCGTCGCGTCGATTTCTCCTTGGAAGTTGGGCTGAGTTGTCCTTGCAAGGCCGTGTGTCGAAGTTCCGGTCGTCCCGAAGGCGTTGTGTCGATCAGCATCGGTGTGCGGCATTTTTCTCGCCGCGGAACAAGCTGTGCGTCGAATATTTCGAAGCGTCCAAGTGAAAAAGGGAAGTCTTTTTGGTCCTGAGACTTCAGGAAACAGGAGGCAAGCTCTATCCAAGCCCTTGGAGAGCACTTTTACAGCCAGACAAGAGTTCAGCAAGGCAGCAGGCCAACAGCAAGGCAGCAGTCCTCTGTAGAAAAGCAGACAGGTGAATCCTTTAAGCAGCCAAGCAGTTCAGCAAGGCAGCAGGCCAACAGCAAGGCAGCAGTCCTTTGTAGAAAAGCAGACAGGTGAGTCCTTTAAGCAGCCAGGCAGTTCTTCTTGGCAAGTTGTAGTTTCTGGTTCAGGTTTCTTCTCCAGCAAGTGTGTGATGAGGTAGGGCAGAGGCCCTGTTTTATACTAAGTTGTGCCTTTGAAGTGGGGGTGACTTCAAAGAGTGTCTAAGAAATGCACCAAGCCCCCTTTCAGTTCAATCCTGTCTGCCAGAGTCCCAGTAGGGGGTGTGGCAGTCCTTTGTGTGAGGGCAGGCCCTCCACCCTCCCAGCCCAGGAAGACCCATTCAAAATGCAGATGTATGCAAGTGAGGCTGAGTACCCTGTGTTTGGGGTGTGTCTGAGTGAATGCACAAGGAGCTGTCAACGAAACCTAGCCATACGTGGATTGAAGGGCACAGAAAGATTTAAGTGCAAAGAAATGCTCACTTTCTAAAAGTGGCATTTCTAGAATATTAATATTAAATCCGACTTCACCAGTCAGCAGGATTTTATATTACCATTCTGGCCATACCAAATATGACCTTCCTGCTCTTTTCGGACAGCAGCTGCCACTTCAACAGTGTATGAGGGCAGCCCCAATGTTAGCCTATGAAGGGAGCAGGCCTCACAGTAGTGTAAAAACGAATTTAGGAATTTTACACTACCAGAACATATAACTACACAGGTACATGTCCTGCCTTTTACCCACACAGCACCCTGCTCTAAGGGTTACCTAGAGCACACATTAGGGGTGACTTATATGTAGAAAAAGGGGAGTTCTAGGCTTGGCAAGTACTTTTAAATGGCAAGTCAAAGTGGAAGTGAAACTGCACACACAGGCCTTGCAATGGCAGGCCTGAGACAAGGTTAAGGGGCTACTGAAGTGGGTGACACAACCAGTGCTGCAGGCCCACTAGCAGCATTTAATCTACAGGCCCTAGGCACATATAGTGCACTCTACCAGGGACTTATAAGTAAATTAAATAGCCAATCATGGATAAACCAATCAATAGTACAATTTACACAGAGAGCATATGCACTTTAGCACTGGTTAGCAGTGGTAAAGTGCCCAGAGGTCAAAAGCCAACAACAACAGGTCAGAAAAAATAGGAGGAAGGAGGCAAAAAGTTTGGGGATGTCCCCGTCAAAAAGCCAAGTCCAACACCATATGTGCCTTTTGCTTGCAGTGAGTGCTTGAGGCAGAAAGATAAGCGCCGGCCCGCAAAAATAAGTGCCAGTGCTCAGCACCGGAAACAACAAGCACAAATTAAGCACTGACAAAGACCCTCATTCCGAGTTCCACGTTAATTCTGGAGAAGGAAATCATGATTCTGGTAGGTATCTGTCCATTACTTAACAAGGATAACATATTCTTTCTTCCGGGAGGGGAATTACATACATACCCAGTGGAGTACAGTAATTTTAGGCTCCAGTTGATGGATGTCATTTACTTTAGAGGTGGGTGGAAACTGGCGGAGTTTCATTCTGCAGAATTCCACAGAATTCAATTAAAATTCAGCAGAATTCAATGGAATCCTGTGCAAGGCAAAGTGGGCACCGCCATGTGCAGTGCACACCCCTTAGTGCCCTTACATATATATGTAAGGGCACTAAGGGGTATGCACTGCACTGCAGTGATACTTTACAGGGCTGGAAGAGGGAGCAGTCCCTCTATGTTTAAAAACCACTGCTGATTAAAGTTTAATCTGCATTGGTTTTTAAATTTAGAGGGACTGCTCACTCTTTCAGCCATGTTTAAAACCATTACAGTGCTGATTTTATTCCGCCGGCAGAATTAATTAGTAATTCTAATTTACATGACTAGCGCAGAATTACTAAATTACCCCAAATCCACTGGAGGAATTGGGAATTCCATCCACCCCTAATTTATATAAATTTATATGCATTTATATGTAATTTATTCATTTAACACCTTTTGCTCCATTTACTTGTGTGAAATATTTGAATACAATTATAGGACTTAGAGCCCACGTATAGTTGTGTTAAGTTGAGCAATAAACAAATGTAGCCATATCTACTGCATACATATGTTCCTTAAGTTGCCAACGGTTAGTAATGCTGCAATGTGCATCTATTTTGATTCTTGAGCTAACTTAGCTTTAACGTTGCCTGCATGCAGTTTTCTCTCCTCTGCAGGTGAGTTATCATGTTCCTCATTAACTAGAGAAAAGGCGTATTGTGGTATATTCAATTGATAACGAGACCTGGGAAAAGAGGCTTGTCGACAGAGGAGGAGGATGACCTTGAAAGGGGCCTTCTGTACTCGGCATTTCAGGAAGAAGCAACATTCAGATGTGTACCTAATTCTGCAAAGACGAAAATGTATTGTGTATGCTGCCTCCCCTCAGATGCGATTATGGGATTGACTACTGATGGTGAGAATGAGATAAGGATGTTCTGGAACCCCCAGTTGTGTTTCTAATTGGTGTTTCATAGCTAGTTAGTGTAGATTTTATGCTGACATTTAGAGAGCAGCTCCCTCACCCTGCTAGGTTACCCAGAGTGGAAAGTGATGAAGCAAGGAAAAGAAAGGCTAACAAACATTCATATATCATGTAACAAAATCGTATAAGACAATGTGATTTTAGCAAAGAAAATAATGTATGTAGAAAAATGTGCCCTCGAAGTAGTTCGCCATTATTATAAACAAGCTTAATTAATCATGAAAATTCGACAATGTAGTAATCCGTCATAATTGCAGCTATACTCTATGATTTTCTCGTTGAACTGTTATATGCTTAGCTTAAATTTAGCAGAGGCTTTGGCCTAGTCGCCTGGTCTCAATTTTAACTGTGTGGTTTTCACTTGTATTAACAAAGATGTGTTTTATACCTTTAAAGGCTGTATTTTTTCAGTAGAATGACTAATATACTTATCTCAAGGTTGCGTGCTAGGCAACTTTCATCCCCTTTGAAGCAAGGTCAGCTTCTGCAGGTGCAGACAATAAAGACACTGATGCAGAATTAATTGGCAACTTTGTTGCTACTTGTGTTCCAAAACTCCAAGGACACCTTATGCGTAGATGGGTATTAAGAGAAAAGACACTATTCATTGGTCAAGAAGAGATCACCCCATGAACCCTCCAATGGAAGAACCTGAAGAATTTGGAACTATTCTTACTTAATCCCACCGGACGAAGAGAAGCCAGCCATTTTCTTTGATGCCATTTTGAAGCCAGATCTGAGAAGCCATTTTGATGACACTCTGATGTTTTTTCTGTATCCCAGAGAGAGAGACTTTAAAGAATTCTCACCCTAGAGACTTTAACTTTACCCCGTCTTTCCCATACGATAACCTTTGCCCCATTTTCCTTGCTGCTGCAAGGAATACTTGACTTAAACTTTGCCACTTTGAAATCTGTCCCATGCTGATCTAACCGGTACCTGAAGGACGAAGACTTACCTTTAATGCTGATTGTATTTGGTAATTATGAAAGGATAAATGTATTATTCATTGTATTTTCCTTCTTAGGTACCAACTGCTTATTTTGACAGAGCCTAAGCTAGACGTTTTCTAAATTTATGTTGATTAAATTCTTTTGCATGAAGCCCCACATGCCAATGCTAATCAGAGGTTAGTTGAGGTATTAATTTGATACACCATGCTGAATTGAAATCTTGTTATGCTGACCAATGTATGCAATTAGTCAAATTCAGTTATTTTTATTAGTGATTTGCATTGCTGTAGCCGAATGCATTATAATCCAAGTTTTGTGTAGATTGCGTTTCTTCCGTCGTTATGGACAGCTAGTAATGTTCGTATATGTATATCATTTGATTTTGAGACTTACATATATTGTGTTAGCTTTGTTAATATAGGGAAATAAACTCATTAACCTTTGATAAACAAGTGTGGTTATTCATGTCTGAAAGGTCATGGTGTGTTAAATTACTGATTACTATTGATTCCTAATTTGTTGTTTGATTACTAATTGAGTATTGGTTATTGATTATAAATGATTATTGATTATTGATTTGAGGGATCCGACAATTCTTTGGATGAGGAGAACTTAACCCGGTCAAAAGGTTCACCGACCTCCGGCGTGTCCAAGTATAAGTAATTTATAAGGATTGGATGAGCTATCAAAAGCATCATGCTCAACACTCTTTCATTTTCTTTGAATTTCTACTTCTACGCCTGCTATGCTGCTTCTTTAGAAATCCCCTGATTAATTACAAAGCTGAAAACAAAGAAATGTTCTTTATGGAACAGCTGGTTTGGATAGATTATTTCCTTCATATAGTGGCTGTTTCTGTATTATACGTCATTATACTGAGACATAGAATACTGGAACATTATAGTGTTTTAGCTGTATCGATATATTTCCTAAATATTGGCTGAATTGCTTACCTATGTTTGATCAATTCTGAAAATGAACCTTTAAGGTTGCCAATTATCTTTGGTTGTTATTGTGAAGGCACATTGGTTTCACGGAACAGAAATGTATTTTCAATGTCAACTCAAACAGTTCAAGTCAGTAATCCAAGGTCCATACGACCAGTGGGGATATTACATGAAGATTTTAATAAATGATTAAGGTGTTAATATCTCTGCTCCAGTATCTGGGATACTGGATCCAATTTTGCATTTTTTTCCCCATCCAGGCGAGGGGAACAATTGTTCAAATCCACAAACATTTACAAATGTTCTGAAGGCTTTTTCTCTTCTCAATGGGCAGGGAGAAAATGGCTGAGGAGTAAAGGGAGCCATAGTATCATTTTTATCCAGCTGGGTAGAGCTTCTTCTGCTCCTCTTACTGTAAAATATGTGAGTGGGGGCCAAGCATAGCAGCTCCTTTCAACTCATAATGTGGGCTTTATTGATGAATGGAATGCTCGACTTAATCCCAGCCTGTAGACTCTGGGCCCAATTCAACTTCATCATGTTTCGTTTATCTGTGCCATTATAGATAGAACCAACTTTATATGCAAATAAAACAGTCCTCAAATAAAAAAGGCTGGTCCAGTACAAACTGCTAGGTGATGTACCCTTTGATGGGAAACGCATAGTAATTCATCATGGTGTTGCCCTTGCTTGGCCTTATCAATGAAGTGCCGTTGGAGTCCTATGGCTCAGTGGACTTCAACTTTTTGTTCAACTTTTTACAGCCTTTCACAGATCCAATTGACCAGTTACCAGCAGATCATCTCAACAATGCTTGGAGATTTGTGTGAAAGAAATTCTGATGGTCAGTAAGTCTGTTATAAGCATCTGCTTTGAAGACTGAGTTGAATGCAATGGGATGCAGCTCACACTGTAAATCCACCCACAAACCCAAATGAGGCTTCAAACTGAATACCACATAGGTCTGCAACATAACAAACTCTTCATAATGTAAGAGTAACAACAGAAAACCAATAGTCTACAGAAGGATTAAACTGTCTTCAAATGCTGTAAGAGGTGGCATTAGGAACCTCTTATGGCTGGTTTAAACCAGACGACTTGTGTGGGTTCCAGTATTAAAGCTGTATAAGTGGCCAGTGCAAGGAGCCATCATGTTTTGAAAACATTATTTTGTGGGAACACCATTGTGACATCTGCCTAGGATTTTGCACTAAGATGTCAGGACTGGGGCATATACATGATTACCTGTATATGATGTGCCCTTACAGTCAAAGTCTCATCTAATGCTTTACAAAGTTTGACACAATCAATTACTAAGTTTTACATCAGTTTTAAAGCTGTGCACAGACTGAAATGGCAGGCCTGAGGCGTGTCTACAGGCCTACTTAAGTGAGTGGCCTATCAGTGCTGCAAGCCCATTAGTAGCATTGAACTTGTATGCCCTGGGTACATGTAGTGCCACTTTACTAGGGACTTACAAGTAAATTAAATATGCCAATTGGGTATATGCCAGTGTTACCATGTTTTAAGGGGTGGGCGCATGCACTTTAGCACTAGGTAGCAGTGGTAAAGTGCACAGAATCCTAAAGTAAGCAAAAACGAGATAATCAAAAATGGAGGATAAAGGCAAAGGGTTTGGTGGTGATTCTGCAGAAAGGGCCAGATCCACTGCAGAGAGGCACGTTCACCTGACCCTTACTACCTATAAAAATGCCCAGGTGAGGGGGGCCTTATACAGAATATTTAGAGTCAACAATAACAGCTCTGTAGCAATGTCTTAAGGCAGTCTCAGAGGTTGGCAAATTTCAGAAAAGACTCAGGGAGAAGGGTTGGCCCTCAACTGGGTGGATAAGAGGATCGACCTCCAGGAGTATCAGATCTAGAGTGCTTCTGAGCCTTCAAAGGAAAGGAATAAATGTGTAGCCTCAATTTAAAAAACCCTCAGTAGAAATCCCCCTATACACAAAATGTTCTCTTATGATGAGTTTATTGTAAGAAACTGGGTATTGTCCTGAATTTACTCTATGTTTGGCCTAGGAGCAATTATACATCAGCGATTTAGTTAGGGTGAACAGATATTGAAATGATAATTTCCTGGGCTGCATCGTCATGTCTTAACAACAACCTATTACAGTACACTTGGATAAATAAGGACTTAAAGTCTCATCAACTACCTTTACAATTATCTTGGATGTATAGTAGAGACCCTCCCTCAAACTCCAGAAAGACGCAGCTGGAGTAACAGGCATGATTAAACTAGCCAAAGAATGGACTGGGGTGAGTAGGAATGAATTTGCAGGTTGGTGTGAACATTTCTATTAGCACCAGGAATTTATGTTTGAATGATATTTAAGTTATAAACCTACATTTCACGGTGCAGTCTCATGCATGTATCTAATGATCAAGGATCTTTGCTCACCCCACAAAATAATTGTGGAGCAATACACTTGAAAACACACCATAGGTCATGTCATTCAAACACTTCTTCTGAAAAGACCCTGAACTTCTGCTGTGAGTGTGGCAATCCAACAATTGAAGAAACTGGACAGACTTCCAAACCGTTAAAAAAAAGCTGGAAAAGATTTACCGTAGGAGAATCAAGCACTAAGGATACCCTACATGTATGGTCTCCTTAGGGGTTAGACAGACACATTGCCAGAGGGGATCTTAGAGTCCATAAAGTATAAAAAGTTAAAAAGTATACCCAATATAGATTATGATTACTTCAATTAAGAAACCCTACATGTCTGACCACAAAATGGCTAGAATGAGGAGCTAGAAGAACTGACTGTAACATATAACTCAACACACTAGTTATTGTGACCTTACACCTAGCTTTGTGTTTTACAACTCAGTGGATGCATTATTTATATGCCTAAATATTTGCCCAATCCTTGCAATGGATTTTTGTAGGTTTGTTTTTTCTATGTTTTCTCCATGCTGGCTCTTAAACCTTTATGCTATTTTACTTCTATTTTACACAGAGGCCGATCTTAAAAGTTGAAACATTTTAATTTTCAGATTTTTATTTTTATTTTTATAACAACTAACAGCCTTGACACTTGGTGAGTGTTTTAATTTATGTGGCTAAGCTGAGTCTGAAATTGGTGGGATCCTGGCCAACAGCATAAAAGACAGCCATACATTTTGTGGAATAGGGATAAGGAATGTTGATTATTTTTATTTTTAATTGTAGAATTTCATAAGTGCATGAAATCTGCAGGCATTGAAGCACTGGAAAGCAGGAGAGAACAAAAAGAGGAACTGCTAATGTGCTAGAGTGTAAAGAGCCAGGTTTAAGTTGTTTGCAGAATTGTAAATAGGAATTCAGACTCCTAATATAGACTGGGAGGGAGTTCCAAAGCCTAGCTGCAGCAACTAAAAAAGCCTGGTCACCCCATGTTGCTTTCTTACAATGTGGTACCAATGCCTTGAAGAGACCTGCAGATCTTATGTGTCAACTAGGAGTGTACCACTTCAGCGCAGATTGAATATACCTAGAGCACTGTGGGCCATATTTATACGCCAACGCAGTTGTGCGTCAAATATTTTACCGCCGGCTAACGCCATTCCAACACGCTATGCGGGCGCCTTATTTATGGAATGATGTTAGCCGGCGCTGCGGACTGGTCTGCGTAAAAAAAAATGACTCACACCAGGCAGCGCCGGCGTATGGGAAAATGGGGTTGTGCGTCAAAAAAATGGTGCAAGTCAGGTCTGAGGCAAAAATCAGGCCTCAAACCGGACTTGCACCATTTGTTTTGACGCAAAACCCCCATTGACATTATTCCTGTCTTAGCAAAGACAGGAGTCATGCCCTATTGCCCAATGGCCATGCCCAGGGGACTTATTTCCCCTGGGCATGGCCATTGGGCATAGTGGCATGTAGGGGAGCCCAAATCAGGCTCCCCATGCCACTAAAAAAAACAGGAAAAAATACTTGCCAGAACTTACCTTTACTTCCCTGGGATGGGCCCCTCCATCCTTGGGTGTCCTCCTGGGGTGGGCAAGGGTGGCAGGGGGTGTCCCTTGGGGCAGGGGAGGGCACCTCTGGGCTCCATCTGAGCCCACAGGTCCCTTAACGCCTGCCCTGACCCAGGCGTTAAAAAACGGCGGCCATCAGGCTGTGCGCCGTTTTTTAAGGCCCACCCCCTTCTCTGCGTCAAAATGACGCCAGAGTATGAATAAGGCGCACACACCTTAAAGTCTTTTTTTGTAAGGGAACGCCTACCTTGCATATAATTAACGCAAGGCAGGTTCCCCCTTCCAAAAAATTACGCACATGGTGGGATTTTGACGTCGGCGGTGTCGGGCGTCAAAGTATAAATATGGGGCAGGGTTTGCGCTGATTGTGCATAAAAAACTTTGACGCACATTCATCGCAAGCAGAGTATAAATATGCCCCTGAGAGTGGAGGCCTTTATAAGTCAGACAGAGAGCCTTAAAAGTTACTAGTTCCCTCATAGGTAACCAGTGAAGATGTCTCAAGCCCTCCCTAACTGAAGAAAACTTGGGTAGTTCTAAAACCAGACAGGCAGCAGCATTCTGAATAAGCTGAAGTTCATTCAGAGATGATTTCTTGATGTTCAAATGCAATGCATTGCAATAGCCAAGTCTCAATTTAATAAGAGCATGACCACCGGTACTCTCAGTTCCTTGGGTATAAAAGGTGGAACGTTTTTCAGAATTTAGAAGCAGATACTAGTTATTCTGTTGACCTCACAATCAAAAGTCAAAACATTATCAATCCACACCCCCAGGTTCTTGGCCACTGCTATTGGAGTAGGGGAAGTCCTGCAATACAAATGGTGTCACTTGAAATCAATTTGCTGCCGTTGTTAATTATTTCAATCCACTAACAGAGTAGGGATGATGTTGAGGTTATAGATTGTGATTTATGTTTAGGTGAACCCAATACCTTTACCAGCATCTGATCCAAGAAGAGGCAGGACAAAGGTGTCCTAAAAGTATTGCTGACTAACTTTTAGTGCTCCCAGATACACTCAAGACTCACTCTGAGCTAGGTGCTGAAGGTATGAACATTAAAGAAATAATACCCCTCAGCACATAAATAACATGAGTCCAAAAACAAATCATTGAAAATAGTAGAAATGTTTAAGTAGTTACCATTAAAAATATGTAAAAAGAAAAGGTGGCAATAAGTGAGCAAACATACATGAACGCTGTTTTGATTAAAGCCAATAGGGCCACAAATCCAGTAGGATGTGATGCAAGCCAATGCTAAATGCAAAAATAACAAAAAGCCTGTACGATTCACGATTACACTGTTTTTCCAGGGTACTTGAGTTAATTAGTAAGGAGGACTGTAAGTGCATCAATTGGGATGGAAGTAGGGTAAGTACTTCAAACAATAGTTAACTTCATACCTAGAAGCTTCCTGGAGTTCAAATCAGATTAGCTGAAGCTGAGTGAAGGTAATTATTGAGTAGCGTACTTTGCAAAGTCTGATGGAGAGTCCTTTCTCTTCATTGCAACCCCGTGTGGAGTTTGAGTTTTTTTTTTTTCATTCTGAATGAAGCACCTACTCTCATTTGGCTATTTAGGGAAAATGCTAAGGCTGAGTCAAAAGGGTTTGTATACCATCAGATATTCTGAGCATGAGCTAGTGTTGAGAAAATGTATGTGATCCAACAAATGCTCAGATGAGTGAAAGTTGCCCTATGAAACTATAGCAGAAAATGTGGTTCTCCGTTTTTGTGTGGATCCTACTTCAGCTTGGGCTTCCAGTACTTGAAATGGAGTCCTGTATGTTCCTTCCATCTAGGAAGAAGTTGAAGACCCTTGCTTAAGCTCTAATGGCCTAACTCTGCCCACATCTGCAGAAACCCTCTCTGCACCTGACCAGAGACTAGAGGAGGGTTAAAACCACAGCCAAAGATGAACAGAATAGTTACTCTGCTATGTAAGTGTATTTAATCACCAATCCTCATTTTAGCTTCTGTTCTTCAAATTAGTTCGCTGTTGTGTACAAAACCTTGTCATAGATTTTGCCCTAAGTGTTTTGAGGGGTCCCCACATCGTGCATTTGCTCATTTGCTCAGGCCATATGAGTTGGTATTCATTTGAATGAGTTGATGCATTTACTTTTGTTATTGTGCACCAGTGCACACCACATGCATTGCAATTATCATGTGTTTTGATACCTCTAATTCATATATTCACCTATTCATTTGAATAGATGGTGCTTGCTTGACTTGGCTCTTCCTTCAAGGTCACCCCCAAACTTTTTGCCTTACACCTCCTGTTTTCTGAACCTGTTTCATTGGCGTTTAGGACTCTGTGCACCACACCACTGTCAACCAGTGCTAAAGTGTTTGTCCTCTCCCCCTAAAATATGTCATAATTGGCTTACACCTGATCAGTACACTTAATTTATGTGTAAGTCCCTTGACTATGGTACCACAGGTACCCAGAGCCTGCAAACTAAATACCACTAGTGGGCAGCAGCAATCATTGTGCCACCCACTAAAAGTAGCCTTTTAGAATGTGTCTCAAGCCTGACCTTGCACCCTGTAATGTAGTTTTAAACTGCCTTTTGCCAGACCTAAACCTGCCTTTTTAACACCATAGGTCACCCCTAGGGTATGTCCTAAACAGCCCATGGAGCATGGTGCATTGTATTTTAAATGCTGTGCACATACTTTTTATATTTTACATGTCCTATCAGTGAAAAATTCATAAATGTGTTTTTCGCTATGGTGAGGTCTACCCCTCCATGGGATTAAATTGGAATACCTTATTACATTAATTCAATGGTAATGTTTGATTGGGAACATGTAGACTGCCTATATTTGGTCTCAATTGAAGGGTAATCTAAAATCCTTCTTAATGATAGATTCGGATTTTAAGTCACAATTTTGGAAATGCCACATTTTCAGAAAGATGCAATTTTCTTCTCCTAACCATTTGGTGCCTGCAGCCAGTATCTTGGGTCACATGACTAGGTGTACTTGGAAGTTGGCCTTTGTGTATTCCTCCCAGACAGTGCGACAAAGGGGGACTAAGTGTTGGCAGGGTTGACCAACCTGCCAGGAGGGAAGGGGCAGAGCTGTTCCCTGCCTGAAAGGCTGCCTCCAGCACACTCACAAAGAAGTTGACACCAGGGAAGGGAAGTAAATTCAAGAACTAGATTTGAGGGGGAAGTCTATAAGTTTCTCCCGCTTCAAAGCTGGCATCATGTATAAATATTGGACCCCCAGACCTACTCTTCAGCATACTCCTGGACCTGGTGACATTACAGAAGAAGGAACTGTCCTGCTGCCAGAGGATTGCCCTCCTGCTTGAGGTCTGCCCTGCTGTCTGAGAAGAAAGACAGGACCTGCTCCCTTTATCCCAGGCTAACTTGAGTGACTTTAAGGGTTAGTTGGTAGACCTCCTGTACTGAGCTACATGGGCACAACAAGCTGCAGAGGCCTTCCTGCAACTGTCCAGCTAACCTGCTGCCACATGACCTGCCTGGACATGCAAACAGACCTTCCTGAGCCCTTCCTACATATCTTAGAATGAGTCCCTGATCCCCAGGAGGCACCTGCGCAGGTCCTGGCTGGCATTAGAGTGCATTCATTCACATGAAGAAAAGTGTGAAATCCTGAGGAAAGAACCAGACTGTTCGCACTACAGTGACTGCAAGAGACAACCCGCAACATGAGATCTGCACTACAGCCTGCGGTGACCAACAGCAAGAAACTCCAGCAACAACTGTTTTCAATGACAGGCCTGATCTTCGTGCTACGGCGACAACCATGCTCTCCTCGTGGCCTCCTCCACTGTGCACTGGACTCTGAGAAGGTAACTTTTTATCAAGTCTAAATAGGTCCCTCTATCCGGCCCACAATCTATTGGGTCAGTCTGAAATTGTTACATTCCCCTTTTAGGTGCTTTACCTACCTAAAACTTTGAAATTGCACATCACTGGTTCTACTAATTAGATTGTTGTTCATTTAGTCTCTAATAATCATTAAATTGTACTCTATTTTTGTCTAAATTACTGTGGGAAATCTCATGTGTTGTGTTTTAATTCTATTACTGTTCGTGTGCTGGACAAATATTTAACACAGTTCCTCTAAGTTACACCTGACTGCTTCTTTGCCAACCTACCAGAGGGTTAAGCATAGGTTAATTTAGGGTCACCCCACTCAATCAAAAACCCAATTTCCTACAGTGCTTAAAAGAAAGCATTATAGCTTTGGACTTTATTATGAGTGTGCAAGGGAATTCTCATGTTATTTGCTTCACCTCACATTCATAAATGTAATTTTATTTTTCTCAAAATAGGTGACTAAGTGAATATATAATAGCTGTTCTCGGCCCTCTCCCTGAGAGAGATCGGAACTTTGATGACATTCCAATCAGAAGAGCTGTTGCCAAAGAGGCCCATCATCGGCAGCTTGAAGCAGCTCGACCCAACCGGCGCCCTGGGCTGTCTCAGAGCAAAAGTTTTATTCAGTTTTTGAAACTCTATGTCACTTTGTGATTCAAAAGTTATGGCCACGCGTATTGTGAACTTGTGGTGTTTTTTTTCAAAGAAAAAAAAACATTGAATTAATAAAACTGAAAAAGCGAAATTAGTGAGGGAGCTGTATAAGTCTACAGGGGTCGAGCAGCATCTGCTGTCAGCAAAGTGGCAAAATGCCAAAAGGACCTGGTATTCCCAGCTGGTCTCCAATCAAAGTTTTACCCAGGCCGGACCCTAATCAGCTCCTAACCCTGCTTCTGGAGCATTCAGGGTGGCATGGCCATAGACAGTGAAGGTTCTTATTTCAGGCCTCTTGTGATGAGACATGGCACGACCCAGCAGCCTGCTGCCGCTAACCACACTTTCACACTTCTCTTTATCAATTGGTTTCCTTCTTTACCTTGCTAGGGGTAGCCAGGCACACCCCTGCCTTGCCTATGCTTTGCACTTGCTTTTTTTGCAACTCCACATGTGCTCAGTCAGCCTTCTTTAGGGCTCCAGCAGCAGCAAACCAGCTCAACAGGTGCAGTCTTGGATTTTCAGATGTGTGCCACTTATGCAGATGATGTAACTATACCACATATGATATTTAACCTCCACGCCACTAGTGTAATTTTTGCAATAACTTACAATGGTCATACCAGAGAGTTAGAATCAATTTGGTAAAATCAATTTTACATAGCCTTTTTAGGGATAGAGCATACAAACTGTGGCATCATGTCTTCAAAATAAGTTCAAGAAAAAATCAAAAAAATCTGGGGTGACCATGCAGAAAAGGTTACTTTGCTACTGATTGTAAATTTAAAAGAGGGAATAATAATCAATTAAAATCCTAGTGTCATATAGGACATATTGCAATTTAAGGCAGTAAGTCAGCTAGAGGATGGTCAAATTAAATCTTATTATTGACTAAATCAAATGGAGTGAAGAGGTCTAACAAGATGGATTACACATTGCCTCCTATATCTTGAATCAATGGAAGTTAATCCAACACATGTGCTAACACCACTGCTGTTGCATGTTTAGGTCTGAACACTGCTTGCGATCAGTCTAGGAAGCCATTTCCCTCCAGATTGTTTGACAGCTACTTGGCTATACATTTTCCTAAAGTTATGGGCAGTGCTCTAAGAAGATTAATAGGTTTAAAGTAGAATTGTGGAAATTGTAGAAATGTGAAACCGGAGACCAAAAACATAGTACTTCGGTCAAGCTTACCTTAACCTGTATTCTGCAAAGGCTATGAGCTTCTTTACAGTACCCCTTGGCCTATCTTCTGCTTGTTACACCAATAACCTTTGTTTCTTTAGTTCATCTTTAAACCATGAATTAATCTTTTGTAAAGGCCTATTTACATATTTCACTGCAGGCATGCAGGAAGGAAGAACAATATTAAAAATTGAGAAATATTCAGGAAGTGTATTCAGATCTTTTGCTGGGTAGGAAGAAAATTTGTAGGCTTCTAAATCATGGGTGATGACTTCTAACTTTAATCTGCTACACACAGACAAGACTGAATAAGAAAATGGCCCAAGCAAATAACCAGCTCAATGGACAAACTATTTAAATGTCTTCTGAATGTGTAGCAGAGGATATCATTTTTCAGAAAACAAATTTACCAAGGTTGGTAAAACTTTTTAGAGTACATTTGTGTCATTGGCATGGAGATTCAAATCTCCAAGCAGGATTAGCAAAAACGGTATTCAAAATTAAAGCTCCAAAGAGATTGCTTAGTTTTGAACAACAGTCCTGATATTATCTGGTGGTCAATATAATAAAATAAAATGAAAGTGACTGCTTGAGTCAGTAAGCTCCTGAAATGTTGATTGGAACAGGCATTTTAAAGTAAGAGAAACCTAATAACCATACACACAATTAAAAGAAAAAAACACAAATTTCACTTAAGCAATGTCCAAGTTTTTCAACTATTATTATATATACATTGTGGTCGATAAGGGAAGGATTACCCCCCCCAAACCCTGAGCGGCTAATGGGTAGAACAATAAAGGATCTTAGGTGAATCTTTGAAGAAGACTCAGCTGCGAGTCCACAGCTAGAATTTGAGCATGCGTCATGATCTCATCCTATATTCATATGTGTTTGGTCTGTGGCTTTGATAGACCACTATGCTGCTACTGTAGGGTACCAGCCATTAGTACCAATACATATTTAGCTATCTGGTCATATGAGATGTTAGGTCATGTAAATACACATTTTGCCACACATATAGCTGTAAGGCCTTAAACCTTAACTGTACCTCTCTTCACATATGTTTGGGCATGAACTCCTTTCTAAGTACTAGACTCAGAGCACCGGTGCAAATGTTAGTCTTGCTGATGTTTTTGTAACAAATTTTGATGACAGGTTATAATCACAGTATATGGTAAAGGTACAAGATTTATGATTAAATGATATTTTCCTGTCCAAAAGTGATTAAGGTCTTAGTTACACTCCTTAGCTAGTGAGGGTAAGTCATTAACCCCTTCGCTGTCAGGCCTTTTCCCCTCCTGTGCCAAGCCTTTTTTTGGCTATTTGGGGCAGTTCGCGCTTAGGCCCTCATAACTCTTTGTTCACATAAGCTAGCCAAGCCAAATTTGCGTCCTTTTTTCCAATATATCCTAGGGATTCTAGAGGTACCCAGACATTGTGGGTTCCCCTGAAGGAGACCAAGAAATTAGCCAAAATACAGCACAATTTTTTTTTTTTTTTTAAATATGGGAAAAAAGGGCTGCAGAAGAAGGCTCGTGTTTTTTATTCCTAAAAACGGCATGAACAAAGGGTTTGCAGTGGTAAAATCACCATCTTCCCAGCTTTCAGGAACAGGCAGACTTGAATTAGAAAACCCAATTTTTCAACACAATTTTGACATTTTACTGGGACATACCCCATTTTTACTATTTTTTGTGCGTTTAGCCTCCTTCCAGTTAGTGACCGAAATGGGTGAGAAATTATTGCTGGATCCCAGAAAGATAAACATTTTTGAAAAGTAGACGCAATTCTGTATTCAGCAAGGGTTCATTTGTGTAGATCCTACAAGTGTTTCCTACAAAAAATAACAGCTGAAATAAAAGATTATTTAAATTGAGGTAACAAAACAGCCATTTTTCTCCACGTTTTACTCTGTAACTTCTTCCAGCGATGTCAGATTTTTTAGAGCAATATATCGTTATGTCAGCTGGACTCTTCCGGTTGCGGGGATATAGAGGGGCATATTTATACTCCGTTTGCGCCGAATTTGCGTCGTTTTTTTCGACGCAAATTCGACGCAAAGCTAACTCCATATTTATACTTTGGCGTTAGACGCGTCTAGCGCCAAAGTTCATGGAGTTAGCGTCAGTTGTTTGCGTGAACACCTTCCTTGCATTAATGATATGCAAGGTAGGCGTTCCCGTCTTAAAAAATGACTGCGATGCATATGCGTCGTATTTATACTCCCGGGCAAAAATGACACCCGGGAGTGGGCGGGACTAAAAAACCCGCATTTGCGCCGGATTTTAGCGCCTGGGTCAGGGCAGGCGTTAAGGGACCTGTGGGCTCATAATGAGCCCAGAGGTGCCCTCCCAAGCCCCCAGGGACACCCCCTGCCACCCTTGCCCACCCCAGGAGGACACCCAAGGATGGAGGGACCCACCCCAGGGACATTAAGGTAAGTCCAGGTAAGTATTTTTTTTTTTTTTTTTGTGTGGCATAGGGGGGCCTGATTTGTGCCCCCCTACATGCCACTATGCCCAATGACCATGCCCAGGGGACAGAAGTCCCCTGGGCATGGCCATTGGGCAAGGGGGCATGACTCCTGTCTTTGCTAAGACAGGAGTCATTTCAATGGGGGTTGGGCGTCGTAAAAAAATGGCGCAAATAGGGTTGTGGCGAATTTTTTGCCTCAGCCTGACTTGCACCATTTCTGGACGCCCATACGCCATTTTCCCCCTACGCCGGCGCTGCCTGGTGTACATCGTTTTTTTTAACGCACACAAGACAGCACCGGCGGCTAACGCCGGCTAACGTCATTCAATAAATACGGCGCCCGCATGGCGCTTCAGAATGGCGTTAGCCGGCGCAAATGTTTTTGACGCAAAACTGCGTTGGCGCAGTTTTGCGTCAAAAAGTATAAATATGGGCCATAGGGCTTGTAGGTTCATCAAGAACCCTAGGTACCCAGAGCCAATAAATGAGCTGCACCTTGCAATGGGTTTTCATTCTATACCGAGTATACAGCAATTCATTTGCTGAAATATAAAAAATAAAAAATAGGAATCAAGGAAACCTTTGTATTTCCAAAATGGCCACAAGATAAGGTGTTGAGAAGCAGTGGTTATTTGCACATTTCAGAATTCCGGGGTGCCGATACTAGCATGTGAATTACAGGGCATTTCTTAAATAGACGTCTTTTTTACACACTGTCTTACATGTGGAAGGAAAAAATGTAGCGAAAGACAAGGGACAATAACACTTGTTTTGCTATTCTGTGTTCCCCCATGTCTGCCAATAATAAAAATGGTACCTCACTTGCATGGATAGGCCTAGCGCCTGCGACAGGAAAAGCCCCAAAACACAACGTGTACACTTCACATTTTCACACAGAAAACAGAGCTGTTTGTTTGAAAAGTGCCTAGCTGTGGATTTTGGCCTCTAGCTCAGCCGGCACCTCTGGAAACTTAGCAAACCTGTGCAGTTGTGAAAACTAGACACCTAGGGCAATCCAAGATGGTGTGACTTGTGGGGCTCTGACCAGGTTCTGTTACCCAGAATCCTTTGCAAACCTCAAAATTTGGCCAAAAAAACACTCTTTCCTCTCATTTCGGTGACAGAAAGTTCTGGAATCAGAGAGGAGCCACAAATTTCCTTCCACCAAGCGTTCCCCCAAGTCTCCCGATAAAAATGGTACCCCACTTTTGTAGGTGGGCCTACTGCCCGTGAAAGGAAATGCCTCAAAACACTATCTGGACACATCAAAAAACCTACCAAACCCAGACATTTCTGAAAACTAGAAACCCTAGGGAGTCCAGTGAGGTGTGATTTGCATGGATCCCCCAATGTTTTCTTACCCAGAATCCTCAGCAAACCTCAAATTTAGCTAAAAAATCACTTTTTTCCCACATTTCTGTGTGGCATCACCACACTGGGACGAAGTTCATACCACCTAATGTTCCCCTCAGTCTCCTGGTACAAATGATACCTCATTTGTGTAGGTGGGCCAAGTGCTTGTGAAAGGGAGGAGCCAAAAACATGTCGATATTGAGGGGGAACCAAAGGGGGTCTAAAAGGGCAGTTTGCAAAAAAACATTTTTAGGCTGACAAGTGCAGCAGAGGTTTTATTGGTATAGATGAGACAATGCTGGGTGGTAGGAATTTTGTGGATTCCTGCAGATTCCAGAAGGTTCCATCACAAAAACGTGGTGCATGTGAAACACACCACTCTGGAATCACCCAGATGTTTAGTTTTCAGATGTGTCTAGGTCTTGTGGATTTTTCTACATGGCAGCGTCCCAAAGTCCATAAAGTGCAGCCCTCACCATTCCAAGTGGGACGATTTTGAGAGTTAGCCAATCTCTCATGGCCCAAATTTAAAACTAAAACCCAAAATAATCAAATGTCTTCTTGCTTGCTGTGGGATAAGATGTTTTAGAGTGCGGGGGAGAGCTGAAAGACTGTTACCCCCTTCAGTTGGGGTGGGGGCATAACCAGGCCCATACTGGTTGGTAGCCACCACCCCAATATATATATATATATATATATATTTTAAATTCCCTGGCATCTAGTAGACTTTCTGCCCCCCGGTGTGTAGATCACGGGTAATTGCCCCATCTGCCCACTGGTGGGAAGAACAACTTTGGCCCCATTTATTTGGGGGTATGGCTATACCCCTACTCTCTTATTTTTGAAAAAAAAACTTCCCTCTGGCCTCTGGTGGGCTTTCTGCCCCCCCTTGGGGGCAGATGGGCCTTCCAGAAATAGGCTAACAGAGATATGGCCAACAGTAATGTGCCCCCATGGGGAGCGACCCTTACCCAAGGGGCTGCCCCCTAAAGAAAATACATGTATACACCCACCAATCCCTGGGGCCTAGTGCTTTCTGCCCCCCTTGAGGGCAGATGGCCTAACAAAAATCGGCCTAATCGATCTAAATACAATTTGTCCCCCACAGCTAAAAAAACAAAACAAACAAAAAAAAAACTAAAACAATGTATCCTTTGCACCTAGAGGTTTCTGCCCCCCTGGGGGCAGATCGGCCGAATAACAATAGGCCAATCTGCCCCCGGGGTTGCAGAAATGGACTAAAATAAAATAAAATAAATTTGTCCCCTCCTTCCCCATGGAGCGACCCTTGTCAAAGGGGTCGCTCTCCTTGCGTGAAATTGGTGCAAAAAAAAAGATCCCCGGTGCCTAGTGGTTTCTGCCCCCCTTGTGGGCAGATTGGCCTAACAAAAATCAGCCGATCTGCCCCCAAGGGGGCCAGAAATGGTCCAAATACAATGTGCCCCCTAGGGGAGCGACCCTTGACTAAGGGGTCGCTCCCCACCTCTGAAAAACAAAAACTAAAAAAAATGTATCCCAGGCGCCTAGAGGCAGATCGGCCTAATAACAATAGGCCAGGGGGGGCAGAAATGGCCTAAAATAAATTTGCACCCCACCCCTCCAACCGCCCGGGGAGTGAACCTTGCCTAAGGGGTCACTCCCCTTGCGTGACATTGGTGCAAAAAAAACAGATCCCCGGTGACTAGTGGTTTCTGCCCTCCTTGGGGGCAGATTGACCTAACAATATTGGCTGATCTGCCCCAAGGGGGGCAGAAATGGCCTAAAATAAATTTGCTCCCCCCAGGGAGCGACCCTTCCCTAAGGGGTCGCTCCCCTTCCGTGAATTTGGCGTAAAAAAACAAAACTCCCTGGTGTCTAGTGGTTTCTGCCCCCCTTGGGGGCAGCCTGGCCTCATAAATATAGGCCACGGGGCCAGAAATGGCCTAAATATAATTTGCCCCATAGGGAGCCACCCTTGCCTAAGGGGTCGCTCCCCAACTAAAAAAAGAAAAAAAAAAAAAACACAATTATTTTTATCCCTGGCGCCTAGTGGATTAACAATAGAAAAGGCCTTGAAAAATATTACCCCCCTGGGGAGCAACCCTTGCCCTTGCTAGCGCTACCTCCGAGCTCCAGGCCGAGGACGTAATGGTTACGTCCTCGGCAGAGGAGCACTGTGCCGCAGGACGTAGCCATTAAGTCCGTGGCACAGAAGGGGTTAAAGAATGCTAATTAGATCACTAAACCGCCTGCCTTTGTGGCTTCACATTAATCTTACACAACAGAGAGGATTAGCAGCAAGAGTTTCCTAGGCACTGCAAGAAATGCACAACGTAAAATAAACTGACACTAGGCCTTTGACTAGTGGGAGCTGTGAACGCTTCATCAGCCAATAAAGATATGCTGTAAAATTTTTCTGCAGGGGGGTGGCAGCTCTTGGGAGTTTGGGAGTTCAACCGCAACATATCTACCTTTATGGACCCTTCCCAGTTTCTGTCTTGAACCTTGCTCATTTAATGACTTTGAGAACCAAAAAGTAGACTATATCCAATGGCAAAACATTGACTAGTTTGAATAGTTTAGCTAACTCCCATCTCCATTGCAGTTAACCTGAAATGATGCCTAGATTCTGGCCACCGGAAACTGATACCTTACCTTAGTGATTTACTTTTAATAGGTACTATGGGGCATATTTATACTTTTTGGTGCAAAACTGCACTAACAAAGTTTTGCATCAAAATGTTTTGCACCGGCTTGCACCATTCTTGAGCGCCAGCCGGACACCATATTTATGGAATGGTGCAAGCCGCCGCAAAGGGTAGGCTAGCATCAAAAAAATTACGTTAGCCGGGTGGGAGTGGCGGTATGGGAAAAGGGGGTTTTGCATCATAAAATGACATTGGTCAGGTTAGAGTATGAAAAAATGACTCTGACCATCCTAGTCTCCTTTTCTGACTCAAAACCATCCATACCTCACTTAGAAAAGACAGGAGCCATGCCCATCATCCCAATGACCATCACAGGGGACCAGGGTCCCCTGGGCATGGACATTGCACTCAGTTCCATATAGGGGAGTCAATTTCAGGGCCCCAAAGGCACTTACCTGTACTTACCTATACTTACCTGGGATGAAGTCCCCTATCCTCTGCTGTCTCTATGGTGTTAGTGGGGGTGTCCCTCAGGAGGGCACCTGTGGGCTTATTCCATGGTGCTCCACCATGGAAATAGGCCAACAGGTCTTCTAACGCCTGCCGTGACCAGGCATTAAATAATCGTGCAAATCAAGCTTTGTACCATTATTTGACCCCTCCTTCCCCGTGCGTGATTTTAGCATGGGGGATAAATATGGCGCTAAGGCCATAGAGTCATTTTTTTTCACAAGAACGCCTACCGTGCATCTCATTGACGCAAGGTAGGTTTCCACATCCAAAAAATGACTTTAACTCCATAAATTTGGCACTAGACGAGTCTAGTGCCAAAGTATAAATATGGAATTAGTTTTGCACCGAATTTGTGTAAACAAAATGATGCCAATTTGGCACAAACCAAGTATGAATATGACCTGTATATGCCTCTAAAAATTTTAATTTCATATCTTTAGTATCCATTTTACAATTTTGTTTTTTGTGTCACTTTGTTCATTTAAATTTTCTCTTGGTTTGACAGTTGCATTGTGCTGTTTCTTGAGTTTAAAATTGTTGGTGTTGCTTGAATTTAACATGCATTTCTCTGTGGAATTGCTTGCTTAATGTGCTACGATCACAAGGTTTTGAGCAGACATCTAAGAATGATGTTTTAGGGAGGGTGTTTTTAATACCTTGGTGAGGGTTCTACTTTGTCAAATTAATAACCCACTTTAAGAAAGCGGGGTATTTTTTCTGAAGCTCCTCAAAACCCCTCACTGAGAACCGTACCAGTGTCTAAACATGTTTCTTGGGAGCACATTGCCCAGTTTTATTATGCTCTTTTAAGCATCATGTTTGTGCTTCAGATATTCTTACTTGCCTCAAGCCTCAGCTGATGAATGACTATGAAGTAGGAAGTATAAGCTTTCATCTGCAACAAATGAAAAGGCTACAACAGTTTTCAGCATTCCCAATATGCCTTTGCATAATCATGTTGTAACAGTAACTTGCCATCTCCACTCTTCTACAGCAAATCCATCCTTCTATGTCAGCCAGAGGCAGCCACATCTGAAATGACTTCCTCTATGCTATCTCACCTCTAGTACATCCTCATCCTCAAAATCAAAGAGAATTTCAAGCATCCTCTTACTTAAACCACACAAGCACCTTCATGCTACAAACTGCTCCTAATACATATTCGACAACCAAGCATAAAAACATTTTTTTTAATTTAAAAAAAAGAGTTTTCGCAGGACCTACAGCTGACATTTTCGAAATCCTAAATGTGATTCAACATCATATGTACACAGTGTTTGGACTGGGGTCACTATCATGTTGTAGTGATTATAAAGGTGGATATCGATGAATAGCCTGTGTTACCTTTGTACACATTACTCGCAATACTTCAGATATCGTACATAGGAGCAGATTTAGAAGATGCATCACGTTTCCTGCGTCCCACTACCGCCACCTAATGACATCATGGTTGTGCAGTATTTATAATATGATGCAACATTGCGGTCATAAGTACAATAGCGTCAACATTTTTTACACTATTGTGGCGCCCTGCTGCACTAGCTTCAACAATTTTTATGCTAGTGCAGCACACTAGCATCAAAAATGTTGACACTAGTGCAGCCAACCACAGTGATGGCCATACAATACTATGGATGTGTCATTTCAATGCCTACCTTGAGCAGGCATTAAAAATGATGGAAAAAATGGCGCAGTGAAATGTTGTAAATTTTACTGCGCCATTTTTTCGGGCCTCCCTGTGTGGGAACGCCCTCCTGCATACATTATGCCTGGTGCAGGCATAATGTGGCGCAAGTGGTTACAAAGTGGTGCAATGCATGCATTGCGCCACTTTGTAAATATGGCGTAGGGAAATTGCCTCCTTAACGCCACATGTGCGTAACAAAAATTACGCTAGTATGACGCAAGGAGGCGCAAAGGGCTTGTAAATATGCCCCTCAGAGTGATAAATAATGAGCTACCACGATCCAACGATTTGCCATTTTATAGGTGCAGGATTTGAATTACTCATTTTCTGTGTCATAGCCTGAAAAACTGTACTGGTGTTTCCTGGAACTAAAAGGAGTCCTGATGAGGAGGTCATTATCTGTTTATTTTTTATCAGAGGTTGATTTGGTTTCCTTATTTTACCTAGGCCATACTCTACGTGTCACTGTTCAGCAATAACGATCTCAGCATGCCCCTCAAGAGTCGATAATAGTTTATTTGTTATCACCCCAGGAAATGAGCCTGGCTTCAACTGCAATTTGAGTGGTTTTATTCCAACTCCGATTCTGTCGAAAAAAAGTAAATCTTTTGGCTAGCTTTTCTACTGATTGGGTAATGAGTGTTTCAAGGCTTTTGTGACCTGAATTAATTTTTGTCAACCTTCTAAATGATGTACAAGTTTTTTCACCAACCATATTGGTTTGGTCATTATTTCCTAATTTTTCTTGAAATAAAGGCTGCATACATCTTTAAAAAAGCACCAATGCCCATCTACCCTGCATTCATTTTTTTAAATCTATTTACATATGGTTAACTATTTGCAGAATGACTCAAAATAGTAGAGTTAGAGTCCAACCGGTTGTGGAAACTGGTCCCAGAATCGACATTCTTTGAACAATGCCCTTGTTTAGCTAGATTTGTACTCAGAAACGAGGAAAGAGCCTACACTGCTCCCTTGAAATGATCCCATCTATCAGAATGTGTGCACATTCTGAAAGCGTAGTTCTGTATTCTTTGCAGCCTGATGATGAGATCTTTAAGAAGCCATCATATGCATTCAGCTATTCAATCAGCATGGCTTCAGTTAGCTTTATTTGATGGTCTAGAAAAAAGGATGATCTTTATGTAAGAATTCCAATTGAAGACTGGCATCATTTATAGTGGTATGCATGAAGGAGTTAAAGGCGAGCTTTGTCTTCTCCAACCAAACCTACACTTGACAAAGACAGATGTGTATCTGGGTGTTGTATGAATACATTTACAAAAAACATTTGATGCTGAGCAAGGACTTGTGCAAGGATGAGCCTGTAGATGTTGAAAAGCAGTACCGGGTATAAGACCCTGTTGTACTATTAAAATCACTTTGTCAAAGAAACGAGGACATTTAAGATCCAAGATATACTTGCTGACATTGATGGTGGAGAAATCCATTTTAAGATCAATCAAGCCCCTCATGTCATTTCTTTGGGCCTCTTCAACAAAATGTTTCAGTCAGTTGTGCCATGGCTTGCTGGGACATCAATAAATATAAAAGAAGCTAACTGACATCCATCAAAAGTGACAACTGGATATTTAAGCTGGCTCTGTCTCTTTGAAAATGGACTGAAACTCCTGAGTGATCCACACTCTGTTGCTGTTGTTTGGTTATATCCCATTTAATCATGATTTTCCACAGATAAGTGGATAGGAAAATGGTATATAACTATAAAGAATAAGTGGCAATCACATGAATAGTTGCACCAGGGCCCTTGCTAAAGGGTCTGATTTTGTTTGTGATGTCAGCTAAGGCGTTAGGAAAAAGTTTCTTCATATAACCTGCATGCGAGGTTTCACTAGCAAATAGAGGCTTTTGTTTTCAAGCATATTCTTGAATCTTTGACTCTGTTATAGGATTGCAGTTGGTCAGTGATGATTGAAGTGGTTCAAGTTGGGGTTGCTAGTTATGCGTGTGTTGGGGTACTGCCAGTGAATTCTAGTTGATAGTGGTTTTGATTTTAAAGAATTTCCAGTGGTGTACTGGAGATATTTGTCAGCACTTTGTATTTATGTTGTTCTTTGACTATGCTGGAGATATTCTTGCTTTTGTTTAGAGCTTCAACAATAAATTGGAAAAAAAACAGTTTTTGTTGCTTTGATCTATTGTAGTAGTCAACAACAAATATCTTCCATTAGGACTGATTCCCCCCATGAAGACCCTATAGTATTTTCAGCTTTGTGCGGGCGTGCAGGACTTAGGGAAAAGTACCTGAACAGGTGTAATGTCAAATCAATTATATACAACAAATATGTGTCTTCACCTTGCTGTGAAAACTAAATACTGAACTAGCAACAAAAGTCAGAGTAGGACTTGCAATCGATGAAATGGCTCACATGGACAAAAATGAACCAAGTTTCAATAATGTACTTCTGTTTTATTGTTTGGTAACATGTCCAAGATGGAAGACACACAACTTCACAATTGGCATTTAGGGTTGGGTCTTTAGAATAATGTTGATCTAAGCAGGCATTCAAGTCGGGGAGGAGAGGAAAACTTTCTACATATTTCTTTAGTAGCATTGGGCTTTTGAGAGCCAGGGTGGAAGGGGATCTTGCCATTGAAAGATGTTTGGCATTGGTCAGTGGCCCCTTTTTAAATATCTTGAAGACCAGTTCCTCTGGGACAGACCTAGAGGCCAGGGAGTTTAAAGAATATGCATCATACTTGCATCTGATGTGCAGATCATGATAGCTGAGGAATACAGATATTTCTTTGAGTAGGATCAGGTGCAGAAGGGGCCTATGAAGGTTTGCCATCTGCTTGACTTACAGATGCTCCCAGTTATCATTTACTCATTTATTCGTTTTTTTATGTGAGTATGTTTAAGTTAGATCTTAGATAAGAACTTTATTTGTTGGGAGGTCCCTATTCCAACCTGCCTGACAACTCACAAGTTAGATCTGGCAGTCAAAAAGCAGATTCCATCACAAAATGCCACAATTTGTACCCAAACCGCTCTTGGGAATCACAGTTGACCTAAATTGTGCATCTTTTCACTTCTTTTTCAGTGTATAGACCTGTAGATTACAGGTGGTCAAACAGCTGCAGAGGAGGGGACTCACAAACGACACAAAACCATGACCAGTTCAATCAAGTAATGTGGAGGGCTATACTAAAGAGCATCGGGGTAGTGAATCCTCCTCAGACTGTTAGACCTGTTTCCCACTAATGACATGCCTTCATACCTAGTGTTTTTGCTGACTTTATTTTTGCTGGTTTTGGGCTCTGCACACTTTACCACTGCAAACCAGTGCTAAAGTGTGTGTGCTCTCTCCTTAAAATATGTTCGATTGATACAGACACAATGGAGTTGTTCTGTAATGAGCCCCAAATCTTAGAGGAGGAGGCGGGAGAACCAAGCCACTTCTGGTAAGAAAGGTTGCTTGGTACAAAGGGAAGAAGTAATTTCATTCCTCTAAGAAAGGATGCTGCTTTGGCTATCTGCAGCCACAGCATAAAAAGTGGGGTCTCAGTTTGTTCCAAGAAAACCCTCATTGATAGGCAGCCAACAGCAAATGTTATTATTTGGGCAGTTGATGGAAAGAGGTTGCCTAAATTCCACTGGTGGGCACTATGTTGAGCCTACATTCAGTTTGTTTCTAATCATAGAGAAGTACAGACAGCTGCTATCAATGGGGCCAGTAATTAAACACAGAGAGGCACAGGAGTCAGCATGGCCACCATCAAGGGTTGTATCTATCCCCAATTCACCCAATTGCCTAGTTAATGCAGACAATGAGGTTAAATGCTACCCAATAGCTATGGTTACCCTGGTGTGAGACAGGTCACTGCTCCTAAGTAAGGTGTTGTAAGCCCTGCCATTCTTCTGGAAATGCCCTTGAAGATGCCTTTTGATGGCCTACACAGAAGTTGGAGAACTATCATCCCTTTGAACTTCTGTTTGGACACATTGCCAGAGATCCCTTGAGTCTTTAGAGAGAAAGATGGGAAAAAGCTAACATGAAGATCACATAGGACATTGTGGACTTTGTGTTGAAGGGTAAAGAATGTTTGTCATATACGAAGGCCATTGGGAATTTGGAGGTCTGTCAAGAGCTGATCTAATAATGGTACAATCAGTACAGGAATCTGGTTGAATACCTCCCTGGCCAACATTATGGGTGCTGAAGCCAGTGGCTCTCCAGACATTCCAGGAAAGGTGGACAGAGCCATATACTGAACTGAAAAAAGTTGCGTCAGATGGCGTACTTCATAGATCCTGCCACCCTTAGAAACCCTCACAGGATGTAGCATGTCATTCACCTTAGACCCCATTATAAAACAGTGTGACAGAGGACAGGATGACAAAAGTGAGTCCTTTCACAATCTCATGTCACAAAATGGGTCATATGGCTTAATGGAGGAAGCGGTTGTCTTTTCCGCCTGGACAGAAGAGTATTAGCAAAACTGTCACCAGTTACTGGCTTAGTTCTCAGTGTTGTTCTCGCAGTCACCTCGACTCTCTAACTGATGCATGCCTGGTTACACTTTTATCATCTAAGAAAAAGAAACTGAGTTACTCATATCTCAGAAGGAAATATTTTGCAAAGATATAGTAGACATGCCTTCTTTCATATAAGAGACATGCTTAATATTTTTTCCCCAAAGACCTTTTCAAAGTTACCTAGGGTCTTTAGGAATAAAACACATTTTAGCATTTCTTGTTTGCAAAATGGACTCTCTAATAACATCAAAAACTATTTCTTAACCATTAAATAATGTGTAGCAAGGGTTGAAGGTTTTCTTCCTGAAACATTCAAATTGATTTAGCGGCCTATGCTACAATATGAGGGCCAGCATCACAGAGGAGATATCCAAGATGTTATACATGTGGGTGATTCGCCCCTCCAGTAGTCCATGGTACAATTTGCTGGGTCCAGTACAAAAGACAACCCCTGCAAATGTGGGCCTCTGAAGTGAGGTTTTGTGGCAAATAAGGGGGCTCACAATGATCTCTAAGATCATTGTATAACAATAGCTGATGGGCTCATTGGCCACATAAGGACTGCCACATTCTTGAGACTCTTAACCTGATACCTGGTGCTAGTAAATTTCTCTAACTGAGGTTTTCACTTGGGACATCTGAATTTTCTACATTTGAAGGCCACTAAGTTCAATGTGCGGCATTGTGCTTTAAATAATGGTCCTGCGTTCTTGCAGAGACTGGCAAAACTATGTGCCATCTTTGCTAGAAAACAAAAAGTCAGTATTCCTTACCTGACGGCCGATGCTATTTACAGTTTCAGAGGACTACCTGGTCAACATGAGGCAAGTGCTTAAGGCAAGCCCAACTATCAAGGCTGATTAGCACAGGATGGAGCACAGATCTCTGGCATTCCTTAGCCACCTGGATGGTGGGGCCATTAACAACGCTGGGACTTGTGACACCTAGGTATAGGTGAAAGCCTTTTGTGGACGGACGTCACTGGGTATTACCAGGGATTTGTATAAGGTTACAAGTGCATTGCTGCATCCTTAATACAATTCACTTCTGTGAACCAGCAGGAGATGGCTCCTGTGTCTTGACTAATAACTGTAATGATAGATAGACAGATAGATAGATAGATAGATAGATCGATAGATAGATAGATATGGTCTTTGATGCCCTGGAAAGTCTCTGTGCATCAAACCAGTACTGATGGCACCTAACAACTGCCGGGAGTCTTTTTTTTGCAAAACTAATGTTTCAAAGCATGGTATACAGAGCTCTACTTTTTCAACTGAATGCGCTAAGGACCAAGACCAACCTGTGAATTCCATTAGAAGATGGCTACATACCCTGAAAAGCACTGGTGTACTGTTTAAAGGCCTTGGTGTGTATGTCATCTCTGAAGAAACTGAGAGTACACCTCTTCAGGATATTTTAAGTTCAGACAGAACAGAAAACACTAAATGGCTAACGAAGTTGTAGTTGTGGGAGGAAATCCTGCCTACCTGGAATGATTTTAAGGTGGGACACTGCAGTGGTTCTGACAATGCCACGGCAGATGCTCTTTTGGGGTTTTCCACCTTTATGATGGGGTAGCTAGTCCTCCCCAGCCTGTTGGACCTGTTTCCCACTAATGACATGCCTTCAGACCTCTCGTTTTTGCTGACTTTGTTTTTGTTGTTCTTAGGGCTCTGCACACTTTACCACTGCTAACCGATGCTAAAGTGCGTGTGCTCTCTCCTTAAAACATGTTAGATTGGCTTATACCCAATTGGCACATTTAATTTACTTTTAAGTCCCTAGAAAGGTGGCGCTACATGTGCTCAGGGCCTAGAAAACAAATGCCACTAGTGGGCCTGCAGCACTGAGTGTGTCACCCACTTAAGTAGCCCTTTAAACATGTCTCTGGCTTGCCACTTCAACCTGTGTGTGTGCAGTTTTAAACTGCCATTTTGACCTGGCAAAGTAAACATTTTGCCAAGGCGCAAACCTTTTTTAATACATAAAAGTTGCCCCATGTTAGGCTTTGGACAGCCTAGAGGGAAGGGTGGTATGTATTTAAAAAGTCAGACATGTACTTTTAAGTTTTACATGTCCTGGTAGTGAAAAACTCTTACATTTATTTTTCACTTCTGCAAAGCCTACCTCTCCCATAGGACAAAATTGGAGTTGGATTACATTTTATAAGTGTAATATCCAAATGAAAACAGGTAAACAGTTCATGTTTGGTGTCTTTGGAAATGTATGAAAAATCTTCTCTTATGGTAAAGTCAGACTTTAAATTACACTTTTAAAAATGCCACTTTTATTTCTGGGTCAGGTGACTGGGTGTAGTTTACAATTGGGCTTTGTGTATTCCTCCTAACCAGCCACACACAACGGGAGCTTATGTGTGGTTGCATGAGCCATTACTGGCACGATGGGAGGGAGGAGCTGGGCCAGGCCTCAAATATACTTGAATAGGTTGTACTGCCGCCACACAAAGGGCTGCATAAACCCTGTAGTTAGTCTGGAACCAGGGCCAGGATGCAGAGCATCTGTAAACTTCAAAGGCATGCCTTTTCAAAGCTTCTCCCAACTTGAAAGGCACAACAGGGTATAAATACTGGAACTCAGACACCAACTCTTCAGTACACACCTGGACCTGTGGATACTCTGCCAGGAAGGACTGCTATTCTTCTGCAAGAACTGCCACTCTTCTGAACTGCTACTCTGAAGGACTGCTGACCTGCGGTGCTGACCTGCCGCCCTCTTGCCTGAGTGAGAAGGCCTTGGCTTGCATCTGTAGAACCCAGAACCCATAGTGACTCCAAGAACTAGTTTGCTGGTCTGCTGATCTCAAGCCTCATGGATACAACAGGCTTCCAACAACCTTGCAACTGCACCTGGACTCTGCCATCTGTGAGTCTACTCTGCCAAGAGGTGCCACCCTAGTCCTGGACCCTTAGAAGTGGGCTTAAGATGCTCTGCCAGTCTCTGTGTATCCAGCATAACAGACGCATCTCCTCTGCTGTGTGACACAAACCTGAACAAAACCGACACACTGCTGTGTAGATTGTACCGTTTGCAAAGACTCTCAGGCCCATATTTATACTTTTTGACGCTAAACTGCGCTAACGCAGTTTAGCGTCAAAAAATTTAGCGCCGTCTAACGCCATTCTGAAGCGCCATGCGGGCGCCGTATTTATGGAATGGCGTTAGCCGGCGCTAGCAGACCGGCGCTGCCTGGTGTGCAGGGAAAAAAACCACGTAGACCAGGCAGCGCCGGCGTAGGGGGAAAATGGCGTTAGGGCGTCTTAAAATGGGGCAAGTCAGGTTGAGGCAAAAAAATCGCCTCAACCCGATTTGCGCCATTTTTTTCGACGCCCAGACGCCATTTAAATGACTCCTGTCTTAGTAAAGACAGGAGTCATGCCCCCTTGCCCAATGGCCATGCCCAGGGGACTTATGTCCCCTGGGCATGGTCATTGGGCATAGTGGCATGTAGGGGGGCACAAATAAGGCCCCCCTATGCCACCAAAAAAAATTAAAAAAATATAAAAAATTATACTTACCTGAACTTACCTGAATGTCCCTGGGATGGGTCCCTCCATCCTTGGGTGTCCTCCTGGGGTGGGCAAGGGTGGCAGGGGGGGTCCCTGGGGGCATGGGAGGGCACCTGTGGGCTCATTTTGAGCCCACAGGCCCCTTAACGCCTACCCTGACCCAGGCGTTAAAAAGTGGCGCAAATGCGGGGTTTTTTGACCCGTCCACTCCCGGGCGTGATTTTTGCCCGGGAGTATAAATACGACGCATTTGCGTCACCGTCATTTTTTTAGACGGGAACGCCTTCCTTGCATCTCATTAACGCAAGGAAGGCGTTCACGCCAAAAAATGACGCTATTTGCCCATACTTTGGCGCTAGACGCGTCT
Source organism: Pleurodeles waltl (assembly GCF_031143425.1). Classification (NCBI taxonomy): domain Eukaryota; kingdom Metazoa; phylum Chordata; class Amphibia; order Caudata; family Salamandridae; genus Pleurodeles; species Pleurodeles waltl. Next base: position 100,134,941 of record NC_090440.1, on the reverse strand, counting down.
AACGCCAAAGTATAAATATGGCGTTAGTTTTGCGCCGAATTTGCGTCGAAAAAAACGACGCTAATTCGGCGCAAACGGAGTATAAATACGGGCCTTACTGCCTTTGCAGCCTCCTCGAAACCCCCACTGTGTGATGCATCTTCACTGCAGGCCCTCACATCCCTCATTGACTGCAGCCTCAATGACAATGCCTGACTCAACATCGCAGCCTTACAGCTCTTTAGAACCAATGCATCGCCCCAGCTGCACTCCACATCCTTGACACTGGACTTTGCAACACAAGCCCTGTCAATGGGATGCTCGACTACCCCTGCATTGCAGCCTCACTGCATCTCGGAATCGTTGTATTGCTTCAGTTGTGCAACGCATCTTTGACTAGAGTCTTTCAAATTGCATACCACCAGCTCCACTGATTGAATTTTGGTTGTTTTGGGCTTGTTTTATTTATTAAAGAAAATTCTCTGTTTCTAAACTTGGTGTGGGATTCTTTTTGTGTGGTGCCTTCACACTATTACTGTTAGAGGTGTTGCCTGACTGCTCTGTGCCAAGCCACCCGAGGGATGAATACAGGTTAATTTATGGTTGGCTTGTGCCTCATCCTGACAAGGATTGTGGATGCTGCTTGACCAGGGCTCACACTCCAGTCAACCAATAACCCAATTGCTTACTCAGACATTCTAAAGCAGAGGCCAAGCATAAGAAAGTGCATGTTACTCCTGGTTAATGACTGTACGCACTGTATTTTGTCTGTGGGTGAGAGATACTGCTAAACAACCCAGGATGGATGCGCTCCTGCCTCTTAAACATGATATAGAAAGGTTAAATTCTAATTGGCTTCCAATTGTGACCTTTTGCTACAGTCATGGTAATATTCCACTAAAATTGCTTTAAATAAGCAAAAAAGGTGTCACATGCTGGCTGGACTGTTATCTTACACAGCCTTCATGTGTGACATGAAAAATAGAATTTCAGGACTGCTAATGCAGACCTGAATAGATGTCCCTAATATATCAGCAGCACATGCAAAAATAAAATGTTTTCACATTTGAAAAAGCCTTCCTTTAACATAAGCTAAGTCACTCCTAAACAGTGCCTTGAGGCCCAGGAGGTCTAAATGTATAATACAAAACTGGAGACCTAACCAATATTTCCAATATTTCCCTATAGTGAAAGCCTACTTGTGAATATAAGAAATACTGAGCTTAGCAAGCTGCAGAAATTGCCTGTGCACTGTTGCATGTTATCAGAAATCAAATTCAATGGGAACATATACTTTGAAGAATATTAAACCATACTTTTCTCAGCATGAAAGACATGGCAGTAATTAATTTAGATCTGCTAGTCTGCTAGTTTCTCCTTTCTCCAGAGGCAGGTTATTGGTCCACAGAGCTCAGGTGTGAGAAATGCCTTTGACTGTTATCTACCCTCAGCTAAGCTAAAGGGGTCTGGCTTCAAAAGCAGCAGCTAGTGTGTTTTTCCAGGGGAGTTTTTACATTTTAAGATAGCCCCTGGGTCACAATTTAAAGCTCTGCAAAGGCAACGGGTTCCTGTCATCCTGAAATATCCAAAGAGCTGGGATTATTGGTACTACTTTCAGTAAGGCAAGAGGAATGGCTGCAAATGTAGGCTGGAATGGCTGTGGCATTTTCCATATTTCTTGATTGTGAGTTATCACCAATCACTGTCTAGTAACTTCTATAAGAAAAGCTTCCCTCCTCTGGAATCTTGACATTCAACTGGGCTTGAGATGACCAGAAGTAAAAGAACCTGTTGCTGGAAAATGACAGAGGCTTGTAACCAAGGATGGCATGTGCTTCTCAAATCTCAGACCAATTTACTGCCTGTGGCTCTAGGGACATACACAACAAAAAATACATCTTACCTGTAAAGTCCCAGCAGACCAGTAGGCACTTGGAACTGTGTTGAAGTGCTGGCTGAAAAGTGTGTTTGAGTTTGCCTTCACTTTTGTCAGTGATGTAATTAAAGGAACCTCATTCTGCTGAAGGATTTCAAGCTCCATAATTTCTACTAAATCCAAATCGAAAAAGTTGAGTATACGAAAAGAGGGTAAAGACACCCCAGTAGCTTAATGATCTTGACAGCTACATTGATTAATTTGGTCTCATGTAGAATATTTGACACAAAAATTCAAGGAATTAGCACAACAACACACTAAACATGTAGAACTTTCAGAAACTGTCAAAAGCTACAGTTTTTTAGATGGCCCATCAGATCATTTTTTAAACATATTTTATTGATTATAACATATGTTAACTTTAGCTAGACTTTATATGAGATCAGAGTTATCCAGTTTATTAAATGATATATTAATTACATATATCAAAATAAAAGTGTAATACGTAGCAAGAGTTCATAATATTTTCTTAATATTTGCCTTGAGAGATCCCCATAAATTAAGAACAGCCTTCATTGTGTCAATGTCATTCTTTTGATGAGTATCCCCTTACTTAATTACATACAATATACCAGTGCCAAAATGTTACCATTGATGCTCTCCATATACAACAGTGACCCGTACGTTAAAGGTATAAATGCATCCGTGTATTGCAGAGCAAGCATTTCATCATGGTTTGCTTTCCGGAACCTACCCCCTCAACCTCAATTTGCCTTGGCTGCCATCTCGGAGACAAAGAATTACTTACACTATGCAAGCACCAGCATTTTGCCATAGGTGTCCTCTTACGTCAAGTATTGCCTTCACTATTTCAGGATCTTCATTTTACTTTGCTTGACATACCTTACGCCAAGAATTGCTTCTAATGTCCCATCATTAGCATTTTACCATAGGTAACCCCATGACTAGAATTTCCTCCAGCATGCAAGCACCAGAATTTTCCAAAGAAGCCCCTATACCAAGACTTATTTCTAATCGGTCTGGTCCTGTGTTTTGCTCTGGGTGACCTTCGGTATGCCATAAATTATCTCTAAAATGAAAGCCGCAGCATGTTACCATGGGTGCCGCCATGAGACCAGAAATATGTTGAGTATGCCATGGCAAGTGGTAGACTCACAATCATAAAACATACAAAGAGACTCTCACTCGCTCACACTCTCACTTATTCTCAACCCCTCTCCCATTCATTTTCTTCCCCCACTCAAACTGCGCTCTCTACCTCACTCATTTCCATTCATACTCACTCCCACTCACTGTTACTCACACATACAAGCACTTATGCTCACTGGTCATCACCCTCATTTACAAATCTGGATGCCATCTGTGCTAGAAAACATCAATGTCTCATACCTGAATGACAATGATGTTTACAGTTTCAGCTCAGGGGACCACTTAGTCTACATGAGGGAAGTGCTTACACACTATCACTTTCACACTTAATGACTGTGGGCCCTGGGTCAACTGCATCCTTGAAAGCCACAGCCTAGACTCACTTTCACTCCCACTCACAATCTCCAGCCACTCACTCCTTCTCCTCCTTCACATACTCCATTTTGCTCACTTTCATTTATTCGTACACTCTCTCAACTATGATTTTTAGCTTACTTTCACTCATTGATACTCTCAAACATGTACAAACGGACAAGCTCATTCACTCTTAATACACATGCACAGAGATATTTTTTTTTTTTTACATATCTTGCTTACTTTATTGGCAACTCAGAGGAGCCATGGCAGCAGCAAGGCAGGAATTCTACGCTGAACACTGGAATGAACAAGCCATGATTCTCAACTAGAAACCAAACAGAACATCATGGCCAGGTTTGAAAAGGGAATAACACACCTCAATCGCTCTCCCAACTTTTTGATAGAACTGTAAACATACCCCTAGAATAAGTTCAGTAAATGAGGATACTGGCCCTGCTGCTCTTTGTAGCTACTCATTGACCTTAGGGATGCACTGAAGTGCACCATGGCAGCCACAGACCTGAGGCATGTGCAGTATGTCTGCTAAATAAAATAGATTGTGACCTTGCAAGGGGATCGTAGTTGAAATATATCCCTTAGACATGCAAAATCCAGACATCAACCATTGGAGTGCCATGTTTTAAAACATCACTCTGTAGCTGGACTGTGCTTCAGCCCCCTCCACCTCCTTCATCTGGAGCCTGGAGATGAGATTGATCCGTGCAAGGGAAGTGTTCGTGAAAACACAAACGTCTTGTCCTCATGAGCACTCTTCAGTTAAGTAATAGGCAGTTGTAGCAAGGAGCTGTAAGTGGTGCCTCAGAGGAGGCAAGTCTGTGTACTGCAGCCCCTGTTAAGGAGCTGCCACTGGGGGTAACCTATTGGCTACTGGTGTGATGTGTTCCACTTTTATGTTGGCTATAAGCTATTAATCTATTTATTCAGGTCAATTACCTCATCGTGGTGTTCCAAGAGGCATATCAGGTTCTCTCACAGATGCATTTATACAATGTCATGTATATATGCATGTATATATATTTTCTGAAAAAAAACAAAGGATAAAATGACCTTACAGCTAGGTTAAACACAAAGTTTAAATTCTAAAAAACACTGAAATATACCTGATATAGTTAACTGAAATAACTATAACTCATGCCCACCGTCATGCACAGTACTGTCATGTTATTTCAGAGGTAATGTTAACAATGATATCATGACATGTCACGAGTGATGTAATATGTGAGATCAACAGCAACACATATACAAGTGTTTCACAATGGTACCTAACTTTTAGTCTGGTATTTAGTCTGGTATCTCGCTTTCAGTACAGCAATGTCATTTTATGGGGGTCTTTCATCTGTTTTACTGTGAAGTTTATTAATTGCAGATCATTTTGAAATTTGTGTTGCTATGGTGTGCTAACAAGCTAATTTATTGACGACCATCTGATTATGTCAGAAGACGACTGCATCAGCAGATGGTCCAGATTAGTATTTCTAGAGATGGTGGCCATGTGTACCTTTAGCTTACTGTTAGAAATGGGGTCTTTGGTTGACAGTCAGGTTACCCCCTGTTCAAGCAAGGACCCTCACTCTAGTTAGGATAAAAGAGAATCACCCTCAGCTAACCCCTGCTTACCCCCTTGGTAGCTTGGCAGAGCAGTAGGCTTAACCTCAGAGTGCTGGGCGTAAAGTATTTGTACCAACACACACAGTAACTTAATGAAAACACTACAAAATGACACAACACCAGTTTAGAAAAATAGGAAATATTTATCTAGACAAAACAAGACCAAAACGACAAAAATCCAACATACACAAGTCAAGTTATGATTTTTTAAAGGTTTAAAATAAAAAGAGTCTTTAGGTAGTTGTAACAACACACTAGCGCTGCTAGCGTGAAAATGTACCTGGTTTGCGGCAAAAATAACCCCGCACGGGCGGTGTGCGTCGAAAATAACCCTGCACGGGTATATGCGTCGAAAACAGCTCGGCACGGCGAGGCGCGTCGAAAAAGCCAGCCACGCGACGGTCCGAAAGTCCCGCGGCGCTGGTTGCGATCTCTCAGCCTTCGTCAGCGATGCTGCGCGTCGTTTCTCCTGCTCCGGGCGTCGATTCTCCGGTCGCGTTTCCTGCGGCGTCGTTTCTTAGCTGCGGAGCCGGCGTCGCGTCGTTTTCTCAGCCGCGATCGGATTCGCGTCGATCTTTTCTCCGCACGGTGCTCGGTGCGTGTATTTTTGTCCTTAGGCTGCCAGCCTCTCCTTTCAGGGTCCCAGGAACTGGAAGGGCACCACAGAGCAGAGTAGGGGTCTCTCCAGAGACTCCAGGTGCTGGCAGGAAGAAGTCTTTGCTATCCCTGAGACTTCAACAACAGGAGGCAAGCTCTACATCAAGCCCTTGGAGATTTCTTCTTCAAGATGGAAGGCACACAAAGTCCAGTCTTTGCCCTCTTACTCTGGCAGAAGCAGCACTGCAGGAAAGCTCCACAAAGCACAGTCACAGGCAGGGCAGCACTTGTTCCTCAGCGATCAGCTCTTCTCCAGGCAGAGGTTCCTCTTGATTCCAGAAGTGTTTCTAAAGTTTGTAAGTTTGGGTGCCCTTCTTATACCCATTTTAGTCTTTGAAGTCACCTTTCTTCAAAGGGGACTCACACCTTCTTGTGAAATCCTGCCTTGCCCAGGCAAGGCCTCAGACACACACCAGGGGGCTGGAGACAGCATTGTCAGAGGCAGGCACAGTCATTTCAGATGAGAGTGACCACTCCACCCCTCCCTCCTAGCAGAGATGGCTAATCAGGAAATGCAGATCACACCCCAGCTCCCTTTGTGTCACTGTCTGGTGTGAGGTGAAAAACAACCCAACTGTCAAACTGACCCAGACAGGGAATCCACAAACCAGGCAGAGTCACAGAATGGTTTAAGCAAGAAAATGCTCACTTTCTAAAAGTGGCATTTCCAAACGCACAATCTTAAAATCAACTTTACTAAAAGATGTATTTTTAAATTGTGAGTTCAGGGATCCCAAACTCCACATGTCCATCTACTCTCTAGGGGAATCTACACTTTAATCATATTTAAAGGTAGCCCCCATATTATCCTATGAGAGAGAGACAGACCTTGCAACAGTGAAAACGAAATTGGCAGTATTTCACTGTCAGGACATATAAACCACATTACTATATGTCCTACCTTATCCATACACTGCACCCTGCCCTTGGGGCTACCTAGGGCCTACCTTAGGGGCGCCTTACATGTAAGGAAAGGGAAGGTTTAGGCCTGGCAAGTGGGTACACTTGCCAAGTCGAATTTACAGTGTAAGAATACACACACAGACACTGCAGTGGCAGGTCTGAGACATGATTACAGAGCTACTTATGTGGGTGGCACAACCAGTGCTGCAGGCCCACTAGTAGCATTTGATTTACAGGCCCTGGCACCTCTAGTGCACCTTACTAGGGACTTACTAGTAAATCAAATATGCCAATCATGGATAAACCACTTACATACAATTTAAACAGGAGAGCATATGCACTTTAGCACTGGTTAGCAGTGATAAAGTGCTCAGAGTTGAAAAGCCAACAGCAACATGTCAGAAAAAAATAGGAGGCAGGAGGCGAAAAAGACTGGGGATGACCCTGCATAAGCAAAAGTCCAACACGACCCCCTACCAGCCTAAAGCCAGGGGAGAACAATCAATACCTTGATGTACTTCCCTGATTGGGGCGATAGAACAGGGACCCAGGCCCACAACAGCAGGGGCATGTTCCAGTTCTACGCCTTCCTGACTCCAGTTGGATCCCTCTGTCCATACTCTCAGGGCCCACTAAGCTAACCCATGGGGAACCCTTCTCCACATCTACAGACACCATCTGTGCAACACCTAACTTTACTTTGCTCACAGATGTATTGCAATGGGCAGATAGTACCACCAGGGCCAACACAGTGGTGTTGCCCACTCCACCCCCGGGGTGTGACTCTCGTCCTCCCCCCCCCAGGGGCAACTCTGTCCACCAGGACAGCAAGCCACAGTGGCCCCAGACAACTGTCAGGGATGAGAGCCCGACCTCAGGCCTCTCTAACCACTGTGACTGTGGAGAGTGGGGGGTGGTAGCCCCAGGTGCCTGGCACCCTTTGACCACTCTCTCTTCCACCAGGTCAGGGATGTTAACCTGACCCTGGTCCTCCCCTCTGGGGCTCTGTACCCTCCCTGCAGAAGCGGCACCCCCAGAGTCAAAAACTGTCAGGGTGCTTGTAGAAGCAGTCCTGCACAATTCTTCCATCAGTGCAGGGATGTTAACCTGCAACTGAGCCTCCAACCTGGGGTCTGTACCTTCAGGTTGGACCAGGGCCAGGGGTGAGGCTTCCCTCCCCCTGCCCTCTCTTCTGGGGTCCTGAACCACCCAACTAGGAGCGGCCCCCCCAGAAGACAACATGGTAGGGGCACTGTTAGTAGTAGCCCCTTCCTCCAGGTCAGGGGGGACACCCTTAACCTGGCCTCCCAATCCAGGGTCTGTACCCACAGACTGGATCACTGCCTGGCAAACCAGGACTTCCTGGGGGGCATACCTACCCCCTACCAGGTCAGAGTTTACCCTCTGAACCTGGTCATCCAACCTAGGGTCACCACCCTGCGGTTGAACCACTGCCTGGCACACCAGGACTTCCTTGGGAGCACACTTACCCCCTATCAGGTCAGAGTTTACCCCCTGAACCTGATCATTCAACCCAGAGTCACCACCCTGCGGTTGAACCATTGCCTGGCACACCAGGACTTCCAGGGGGGCACACTTACCCCCCTCAAGGGACACACTGTCCCGAAGGGCCACACAAGAGTCTGGCTGGCGCAGGTCTCCTGACCTCTGCCCATCTGACAGAGTCTGGATTCCCCCCAACCCAGAAATGGTCTTACCAAGGTCATTCATGGGGGGCTCTGCTCTCAGAGCTGACCCCTGACCCTCCAGGTTCTCCACTGGGGTCCGCAACCCCCTCTCAACCCTCTGTCTGGACTTCTGCACCCCCTCACTAGGAGTGGTACTGCCAGACACCAGAACTGGTGGGACGCTGGCTACAGCCGCCCCCCCAAGTTCTCCTGACACTGTGGGGTCTCCCTCAACAGATGGCCCTATGGTACAGGCTAGGCTCCCCTCCTGGTGTTCCCGCAGGGAACCCTCCAGGACCTGGGACCGGATCTCGGGCACCTTGGGCCTCAACCCATCCCCATTCCCTCTCCTCTGAGACTGGACATGGGGTCCCTCACCCATCCCACTACACTGGGACCTACCTGGGACACTACAATCCTTCCCTACCTCACCTGGTTGGGAACTACCTAGACCACTCCTCTCAGGAGCACCCCCAAATGCCTCTTCAGACTCTCTGGTACTCACCCAGAAGTCTGCCTCCATTGTAAGCTCCCTGGGGTCAGAGAACTCACACTCCACCTGGTGTTGGCATAGCTCTGGAAAATAAGGACTAGACATATGCTCTCCAGCAATTACATCACTCAGCCCCTCACATGAATTAACCAAAGTACCCTTCACCCAACCATCCAGTGACTCTGCCTTGACAAAGCACCCCACATCACCCTCCTGAGACTGGTGAGACAGTACCTGACTGTCCCTGACACTCAACCCACACTCTTCTGGGATGTCTTCACACTCCATAACCAGGACTTCTACCTGGGGGGAACCCCTCTCCCTGTCACTCTCAACTAGAGTCAGTAGAGTGTCCCTCCCACCAGTAGGAATATGACTCCCCATGCCAGTTCCCCAATCCACCTCAGGGACCCTGTGCATCACTGGAGCTACCTCATACCCCTGAGCCTCCTGGCGTGTGTTCACTCCCTCCTTCAAGTAGGGCACCACCTCCCTGGGCATGTGCACTTCTGCAGCATCACTGGATATACAATTGTTGCTGCCACCATTCCAGCTGGACTCAGCCCTCATGACTTCCAGCTCTTTCAATTTAAGCTCGTAAGCATAAATCATTTTTTTAATCTCTAAGTTCCTCCTCCTTTCTTCCAACTCTTCCAACCCCCAATCGAGCTTTTTCAGCTCCCATTGGTACTCCCTCTCTGCCTGTCTGTCCTGTAACTTTTCAGGAGTCAGACCCTTGGGTGACACCCTGCTACCCCTCCTGGGGACCCTCCCCCCAGGCGTAACAGGTACCTCCACTACACCACTGTGTATCCTCTGCACTTCCCCACCCACATTCTCCTCCTCTGTGTGCCCTCCAGCCTTCTTGATTGTCACCCCGGCCCTCTGTGCCTGTTGCAGCTCCCCCTCCCTGGTGGAGCTCTCAGTGGGACAGTCAAGATCTTTAAGGAACTGTTTCAATTGAGCAACTGAGTACTCCTTCAGTTTCTCCATTTCAAACACAGCTCCAGCTGTTGCATCTCCAGATTGAGACATGATGGTCACAAGTGCAAAGTTCCAAAAGGCAGAAAAAAATAATTTCCCAATGAAGTAAAAAGAATCAGTCAAGGGATCAGCAAAATCATGGAAGTAGAATAAAAAGAGTCCTTAAGAGAAAAATCAAAAGATCACCAAACAAGTAGTATGTGGTCACGTAGTGGTCTGAGATCAAAACAGTAGTGTACACTTAATTACTGTATGTCAAGTACAAATACAAGTCCAAATCCCGACCGCTGGTCACCAATGTTAGAAATGGGGTCTTTGGTTGACAGTCAGGTTACCCCCTGTTCAAGCAAGGACCCTCACTCTAGTTAGGATAAAAGAGAATCACCCTCAGCTAACCCCTGCTTACCCCCTTGGTAGCTTGGCAGAGCAGTAGGCTTAACCTCAGAGTGCTGGGCGTAAAGTATTTGTACCAACACACACAGTAACTTAATGAAAACACTACAAAATGACACAACACCAGTTTAGAAAAATAGGAAATATTTATCTAGACAAAACAAGACCAAAACGACAAAAATCCAACATACACAAGTCAAGTTATGATTTTTTAAAGGTTTAAAATAAAAAGAGTCTTTAGGTAGTTGTAACAACACACTAGCGCTGCTAGCGTGAAAATGTACCTGGTTTGCGGCAAAAATAACCCCGCACGGGCGGTGTGCGTCGAAAATAACCCTGCACGGGTATATGCGTCGAAAACAGCTCGGCACGGCGAGGCGCGTCGAAAAAGCCAGCCACGCGACGGTCCGAAAGTCCCGCGGCGCTGGTTGCGATCTCTCAGCCTTCGTCAGCGATGCTGCGCGTCGTTTCTCCTGCTCCGGGCGTCGATTCTCCGGTCGCGTTTCCTGCGGCGTCGTTTCTTAGCTGCGGAGCCGGCGTCGCGTCGTTTTCTCAGCCGCGATCGGATTTGCGTCGATCTTTTCTCCGCACGGTGCTCGGTGCGTGTATTTTTGTCCTTAGGCTGCCAGCCTCTCCTTTCAGGGTCCCAGGAACTGGAAGGGCACCACAGAGCAGAGTAGGGGTCTCTCCAGAGACTCCAGGTGCTGGCAGGAAGAAGTCTTTGCTATCCCTGAGACTTCAACAACAGGAGGCAAGCTCTACATCAAGCCCTTGGAGATTTCTTCTTCAAGATGGAAGGCACACAAAGTCCAGTCTTTGCCCTCTTACTCTGGCAGAAGCAGCACTGCAGGAAAGCTCCACAAAGCACAGTCACAGGCAGGGCAGCACTTGTTCCTCAGCGATCAGCTCTTCTCCAGGCAGAGGTTCCTCTTGATTCCAGAAGTGTTTCTAAAGTTTGTAAGTTTGGGTGCCCTTCTTATACCCATTTTAGTCTTTGAAGTCACCTTTCTTCAAAGGGGACTCACACCTTCTTGTGAAATCCTGCCTTGCCCAGGCAAGGCCTCAGACACACACCAGGGGGCTGGAGACAGCATTGTCAGAGGCAGGCACAGTCATTTCAGATGAGAGTGACCACTCCACCCCTCCCTCCTAGCAGAGATGGCTAATCAGGAAATGCAGATCACACCCCAGCTCCCTTTGTGTCACTGTCTGGTGTGAGGTGAAAAACAACCCAACTGTCAAACTGACCCAGACAGGGAATCCACAAACCAGGCAGAGTCACAGAATGGTTTAAGCAAGAAAATGCTCACTTTCTAAAAGTGGCATTTCCAAACGCACAATCTTAAAATCAACTTTACTAAAAGATGTATTTTTAAATTGTGAGTTCAGGGATCCCAAACTCCACATGTCCATCTACTCTCTAGGGGAATCTACACTTTAATCATATTTAAAGGTAGCCCCCATATTATCCTATGAGAGAGAGACAGACCTTGCAACAGTGAAAACGAAATTGGCAGTATTTCACTGTCAGGACATATAAACCACATTACTATATGTCCTACCTTATCCATACACTGCACCCTGCCCTTGGGGCTACCTAGGGCCTACCTTAGGGGCGCCTTACATGTAAGGAAAGGGAAGGTTTAGGCCTGGCAAGTGGGTACACTTGCCAAGTCGAATTTACAGTGTAAGAATACACACACAGACACTGCAGTGGCAGGTCTGAGACATGATTACAGAGCTACTTATGTGGGTGGCACAACCAGTGCTGCAGGCCCACTAGTAGCATTTGATTTACAGGCCCTGGCACCTCTAGTGCACCTTACTAGGGACTTACTAGTAAATCAAATATGCCAATCATGGATAAACCACTTACATACAATTTAAACAGGAGAGCATATGCACTTTAGCACTGGTTAGCAGTGGTAAAGTGCTCAGAGTTGAAAAGCCAACAGCAACATGTCAGAAAAAAATAGGAGGCAGGAGGCGAAAAAGACTGGGGATGACCCTGCATAAGCAAAAGTCCAACACTTACCTACAATCTTATCCCAATTGTCCCCTTCAAATTTTCTATTTCTTCTTACCATTGAAATTATAGCTCAGTGAGTGGTGTACCTAGTGTCTCCTTCATCAGATGATGCATGTGTTATACTATCCAAAGCCCTGTCCCCCTTGTCAATATAAGTTACATTTGTTTACCCGTAGTTGATTCAATGTTCCCAGATTCCCATTGTTCTCTAGCAGCATGTAACAGGCTGCCATAGGTCAAATATTGCCCTGGTGGAACCCCATATTGTATGCAGACTTCGTTCCAGCATCCATAAATATCTGATGCAAAGGCGGACAGCTGTAGTTATCAATTTAAGTAGCCATTGCTTACATAACTATTTACCAATTTCCAAACCCATATTGAACTTGGGTATTTGGGTATATCAGAGCTGATATCAGGCTTCAGTATGCACTTAGCTATATACTGAAGTTGTAATAATGTTAATTGTTGGGGGCTCTTAGGTCATCTGTAGCTAGTGGTAAATGCACCTTGTCCAAGGCCTCTCTATGCCTACCATATGTCCATATCAGAGCAATTAGTGTAATTAGCTAAAAAAGTGATTTTAAATTGTTTAAGTAATATGGTTGATGGGGGAGTATCATTGCGCCATCATTTTGCCTTCTTCACTGCCAGAAAAGTCTTTAAGACAGAAGATAAAACTGTTAATTGGGGTGATGCACACGGCTGTATCGAATCCATGTTCCAGCAGAGGCAGCTTGAAAGGTCATGTGAACCTGGTCACCCATATCATTAATTTAAATAAATGCTTTATGTTTTCTTGGAGATCTTTGACTTTTACATTTCAAAATGTCTAATGTCTGGTTCCTTTATTCCAATTTGGACCATTTTCATTATAATTTTTCTTAAAATGGTTTGAAATTTTATTGATTGATGTATTGATTTTCATGTTCTTTTGGTGCAACCTAAATATTTTAGGCACATTTCCTGTTGACAAATGGGCTGCTTTGTACTGCTACCAGGGGTTAAGCCCAAGTCTTCTCATTATAGCTGTATGTTACTGTAAGAACTTGGGTTACTGGTTGAGGATATTGGAAGCTCTACTCAGGCAATGATCACAGTCCTTTCCAGGGTGCACCACAAAAGTCACTAAATTAACCTGTGCTTAACTCTCGGGTAACTTGGTATGAAAGCAGTCAGGCTTAACTTAGAGGCACTGTGTAAAGTAATTATTTAGCATTCAAACTGTAATAATGTGAAAACACGACACAAGAAAAATCTAAAACTAATTTAGAAAAATTGTGTATATTTCATTTAATAAAATGACACCAACACAAATTGAATCCAATCTGTAGAACAGAAGCAAATCATTTTTAGTCCCAGTTTTTTTTTTTTTAAGTACCAGTAACACCACAACCAAGGGTTCAGATCTAGGGACACCGCTTGTGTGGTTAGGACTCACTCTATCAGGGGCCAGGTGCAGGGTTCAAGGACTTAGTAGCTTGGTATGTCCCTGTAGGTCACATAGGAGGACAGTCTACTACCCCTTGGAGTCACTTCTCGTGGTCCTGGGTCTGAAAGGATGGTCCAGTTCTGCTTCTCACAGAGTTAGTCCTCAAGCTTCCTTCTAGGGGTCAAGGCAACCCCCTGGTAACAGCAGGCCAGTCCTCGGAGGAGCAAGACAGGCCTCAAGCAGTAGGACAGTTCTTTGTGGTCAGAGCAGCCCTTCTTCTGTAACATCGAGAGGTCCAGAGGTGGACTGAAGAGGTGTTCTGAGGGTCCAATACTTACACCTGGTTCCTGCCTGTAAAGTGTGAAGGGAGGGTTCCCTATACTACCCCCACATTTGGTTTTGGAAATGTTTTCCCTTTCCCTGTCAAAACTCCACAAGGGCTGAGGACACAAAAGATTAGTGTCAGGTTCCTTTGTGTGTGCTGGAAGAAAGCTCCTTTGAATTATAAGCAAGGCTGGCCCATCCTGTCCACAACTAAACACTTTTGTGTCATTCTCTGGGAGGATACAAAAAGCCTAACAGCAGAGCCATTCACAGCCATGTGACCCAGGACACTGGCATAGGCACAAAAAATGAATGGTTAAGGTAGAAAAATGCCAACTTTCTAAAGGTTGTATTTTCAGGATTGGGACTTAAAATCTGGCTTTATCAGTAAACAGGGTTTTAAATTACAGTTCATTTGAGTCTAAACATGACATTTCCACCTGCTTCCAATCAAACGTTAGCACTTCTTAAATGTACTAAGGTAACTCAATGTTAGTCTATGGGAGAGTTAGGCCTTACAGTAGCAAAAAACGAATTGAAGTATTTCACGGCAGGTAAAACCTAATCCAACATGTCCTAATCTTTTAATAAAATGCCCCTGCCATATGGGCCTTTAGAGCCCACTTTAGGAGTAACATATATGTATTAAAAGTAATACTTTGGTGGGTGGCACAATGAGTGTTGCAGACCCACTAGCAGCATTTAATTTACAGGCCCTTGGTACATCTAGTACTATATACTAGGGACTTATAAGTGAATGAATTGTGACAATCAAGTGTAGCTCAATTTTACAATGTTTTCGGGAGAGAGCACGAGCACTTTAGCACTGCTAAGCAGTGGTAAAGTGCACAGAGTCCTAATGCCTACACAAATGAATTCAGGAGAAGTGAAAGCAAAATTTTGGTGGTGTCCCTGCAGAGAGGGTCAAGTCCAGTTACCTAATAAGGCACTTGTTTATTACTTTGTGGATCTTCATACCCTGTTTGTAGACCCCCAGTTAATATTCTAGAAACGTTTTAGGAGTCCGCTTGTTTTAACATATCAGTATGCCTGAACTATGAGGCCATTTTGTAATGGCACTTCATAGAGAACACATTCACCTGCGGATGACAAGGCATTATTTGCTTTCATTCAGTCTCTAATTATCAGCACTCTTTCCCAGAAGCTGACCAATGTCAAAACACAGACAAATGTCTCTGAAGTTCTGTATGAATGGGCATGAATAGTGTTCAGATATTTGGGAGAAAAAAGCATTTAATATCACTTACATACCATTTAACTGCAGTCCATTACATACTGGAAATGGGATTTGACCTGAGATACAGGCAAGGGAGTAGCCGGAAAATGTATATAGCCCATATTTGAACCATACCTCTAATCACACATAGCATGTGAATCAAGCAAATGCTATAATCCTTAAAAAAGTTCCCTTCACCCTTTCTTCTTCTGTTCATCAATCCATATCCATGCACCCATCGATCCATCTTCTGACCCTTCGATTAAATAATTTCCATTGATTCATCCATCTGTCCATCTCTTCACCTTTCCATCCAACCATCAACCCATGCAAATGTGTTCTTCCATCCTCACGTCCTTACATTGATGAACATAGCCAGGTATCAATCAATCCATCCTCATTGTTCCATCTATTTTTCCTTTCATCCTTCCACCTTAACACACTTCCTCCTAACCATTCTTTCACACTGTCTTCTTTTCATCCTTTCAAAACAGCCTTCACCCTTTCTTCCCTCTTTCTTTTCACTACTCTTTTCACTACCCACTTTTTCTTTGCCCTATTAACTGATCTTTGCATATGTCATCCATACTTTTTCCTTTCGTAGTTTTCTCTTCCATGTTTACTTTTTTTTTTCAACCTTGATATGTCTTTTTTTCATTTACTATCCCCCTCCCCTTTGTCATCTGTCAGGGTTTTCTCTACGAGTGATGTTCATGAGCATTTGCCTACAGTACCGCAGAAAGAAGAGGCTCATAAACAGCTAATTATTGTTTTAGAGGAGACCTGTTCAACAGCCCATCAGACCCAAAGATAGCCATCTCTGCTTAAGCTGCTAAAGTTGGATAATTCCCTTTGCCTCTGTATACAGGATAGAGGAGTGATCAGTGGGAAAGTTACCGACTTAAGAACTTATCTGCTCATTAAACCAATATGGGTAATCCTAAGCAACTGACGTTGTTCCTTGTGCCTCCGATCCTTTATCTGTTATGTTATCAGCTTAAGATGCACAAGAATATTCATTAAGAATTGAGAAATAAATAGAAGATGGTGGCAAATCGAGCCACCATCACCTAAAAAGCAGCGAGTATAGATAACAAAAATCAAACATGGATGTCCTGCCTCCCACCTCCTAAAATGACATAGAAGTTTTGATTTGCAAAATGGTTACATGTTCACTATTGGGTCTGTGAATCAGACCTCTGGTTCCTAGCCATAATCTTAAGTGCATGGTAATTAGGTGATTATAAATAGGTCTTTTAATAGCTCTCCCTGTCCCTGCCAGCTCCAGCCTGGCAGAGAGACATGATAAGTGTGCTGAATTCACAGTAATAACATAGAATTGAAGCTTTTTTTCAAAAGCAAAAAAAAGGGCTACATTTCCAGGGCTGCGCGTCCATTAGATTTTAAGAAACACATATTTAAAGAGAATTTATCAAATGTTCTTTCATAGAGCCTAGACCTGTAGAATCATTTTATTTGGGACTGAGACAGTGGTCAGATGACAAGGTAGTGTACTTCAGCATGCAAAATGTACCTTACTTTCTATAATTAAATGTTATTGCCCTATGCAGAGGGCATTAATTGCTGAAGATGGGTTAGTTATGAGTCTGAAGGTCGGAAATAAGACCACAGAACCGCTAAAGTCATCCCTCAAATCTCGCTCTCATATACAGATTCACACACTATTTTCATTGTGTTTTATGTCCTTACCCCACACATTCACTCAAAAGGTGTACAATGCACTCAAATAACTGTTAATGCCTGCATACGGTTCCTCTTAATTAGCTAATTAGCTAGCCTAACATCAATATAATAATTCCAGTTAAGGTTATGATTTCTGATTTCTTTGATGACAAATCCTCAGTGAATGTGTACCCAGAATGCAGTGGCACACAACATTTTCTAGTGAAGAAATAAATGGCAAAGAGACGAGTATTGGATACTTTAAAATATTAATATTTATTTGAGGCTTTCCGTTATTCTTGATGTAAGAAGTACAAATCCAGACAGTTAGTAACAAAATGTGAAATATGATACACTCTTTTATTAACATGGTAGGTTAAAGGAAGAAATCGGTTGGGTGTCAGACAATATTCGTTATATTCATCATCATTTTGATATTCATTTTCTAACAACCTCACACTGTTTTGGTTTGCTCGTGCCAATATCTTGATTTTCAGAGTGCAATGTCGACTTAATGCAACAGCAACGTAACTCAACTGTGCGACGCCGGGAACTTTGTAAGTTGTTGAAACTGTGGATGACTTTTCTGTGCGTTGAATGACACTTGGGTGTATTGCTTGGAATATTGACGGGCCTGAATGTCAGAGTGTCCTTACTGTAAATGGATGCAAAGTAAAAAGGAATTAGATGTGGCTGTCAGATACATGGTAGTGTACACTGACATAGTAATTGTTTTTGAGGCACCAGAAATCCTATTTCTTTTTATATAGGCTAGCAAAATCGACTACAAAATTGAAAGCAAACATTATTATTTTCAGATTAAGCCTAACAATTAATGAAATTAAACATTCATTAAAATACCCAAGTTCACCATGATCCGTTAAGTAAAGTCCACTGCAATTAATCACTCCAGTATGAATTCTAACTTTTGATTCACAGGAGTGCCAGTAATGTTGACATTTCTGTTACCTTGGTCTGTACACAAAATCTTTCACCCAGTTTTAGCATATGCTCAGTATTGCTTTAACATTCACTTTGTCCAAGCTCTGTGTGGAAGAGGAAGCCGAGTATGCAGTGTGTGAAATTGTAGCATAGGATACTATGTGCATTACTAAGTTCTCACATTAGTAAGGGAAGAATGTGAATCACAGCTTTTGACAAAGTCTATCACCCACATGCACTTTGCCTACAAAATAGTTTGAGGAGCAACATGTCTCTACAACAACTATTTGTTATAAGAGAGAAAAAAACACATTGAAAGTTTTGAAAAAAGAAATACTCATTTAGATTAATAGTGCCTGTAGACAAGACTGGCCAACAAAAAGAAAGCTATTTTAGTAACAGATTTAAATATGGAATTTCCCTTTGCTTGATTAGATTTTTAGTTTAGATCCTATGATTGTATTGCTTCAAAACATTTTAGTCATTTTTGAGCCTCACGTAACAGAAAAAGTTACTAACGTATATTAAGCTACGTCTTATTAAAGGGTATGTTTGTAATTCTTCTAACAACTGTTCTGGGCTAGTAAGTGACAACAAATAACTCAACGACACTAAACATACTATGCTTAACATATCAACATTTTTTGAATCCAGTGAAAAGGGGAAACTTGATCTAATGGCTTTGATCACCTACATTACAGCATTGGTTTGTGTAAAATAGGTCTCGAGACAGCATGTCACTGTGCCATTAGGTTTGGGTAGTCAGTCTAAGTCTCCTACTGAAGGCATCTGGATTAAAGATGTCCATTTGAGTCTGTTTTATGGACAGACTGCTATAAAAATACATGAACGTAGACTGTACCTAGGTGTTAGCCTTTACTGTACATTAAGAGTAGTGGAGGACATTTAAATGAAGAATTACCATGTACAGAATAGAGGAGGCCAAAAAGATGCTACACTAAAAACAATTCTGCTTCTCAGTTACTTTTATCCTGTACGCTTCTCATAAATATGTTTGCCAACATTTTACATTACCAGTGAATTCTCCGAACACAATGTGAAAGAGGTATTAGCACCTTACATCTATGACCATTGCAAAATCTAATACAGTGTGATTACAATCTGCGGGCACTACAAATTCTTGGGAGTGCCTGGCTGCAGCCTCGCGTGTTACACTACGCCAAAAAAGAATATACTAATTAGAAATGGTAGGGTCTTACTCCGGCTGTAGCAGAATGGCACTACCTCGGTATTAGCAGGTTATGTGTGTTGAAGGGATTCTGGGTGCATCTGGGGTTTCCAGTGAGTGTCATTATGGAGTCATAGCTCCACACTCATATTAACAGGCAGATTCCAATAACTGGGCTCTTTATGCAAACAGGTCTTGCAAGTGTTAACCTTCAATGTCACTGTGATCCATGTACTAAATATGTCTTCTGATGCAGTAATTAGACATAGGCCTTTCTCTAGGCTTAAGTGATAAAGCACAGTTAAGGAAGGAACTCCTGCCTACAAGAAGAGGAAAGTGTTGAAAATCTACGTTCGTTTTTGACATATGCGCAGAAGAGTGATAAAAGATTCCTACCATGTCTATGAAGGCTTGGCATTTGTGACTATCTGAAAATGTTCGCTTTTGAATTGGATTTGATAAAGTGAGGCCTACATTCATATGTCAAAGTGTCCTAAATGCTGACAAAATATCAATTTATAAATCTGAATATCAGCAAATTCAGCCATGAAGAAGCCATGAAGAAGTGATGTTGCATAATCAAAAAAATGGACTGGATGTGATGGAGAGACAGACGAAAATCTGTCCACGCTATCTTATTGTAAGTTAGTGGGAAAGCAAGGTTTAAGTCTTGATAAAATGGCATTTGTCTTAAGGAAAGAAATTAATGGATTCCAAATATAGGAGTGGGCTTCAGTGGAGAGGTTTCATGCAGGTTTGAAAGTCATTTCAAATATTGACACATGCTTAAAGCAAATGTATGAGAACAAATGTTGTAAAGTTTTTCTTGATGAAGAGGATTTTATGTGACATTTCATAGTGAACTGTAACCTAGGGTTGGACTAGCAAACTGACAACACTGTACATACAAAGGAAACAAGCTGCTTACCTTTGATAATTCCTATTCTGGTGGACACTCTAACCCCAGCATCCTCACTTGTGAACATTCCTCTAGGCATCAGACTGAATCTGGATGACTTCTCAGTATTGCAACTGTGCACAAGCAATTGTAGGTATGAGGCTCTGCATTAACTCAGCTCTGACCAAGAAGTGATGGCTGAAACCACATATAGGCACCATCCAAGTATGCTGAAATCAGTTTCTTCTTTCTGGACATCATTCGTGCCCTCAGATGTACAGCCTAACACCAATTGCTCATGTCAGTGTGCAGATCTCTAAATTAGGACCTTTTAGATGGGAAAGAGTCCATTCCACGGAAATGGGAGGTCTCAGGGTGATGTGGAATTTGTGGTTAAGTAGGCTATCCACCGGAGAGTGTCTTACCAAAGTAACATTTTTCTGATGGATACTTCTAACCAAAGATTCCGATAGCAAAGGGACCAAAGCAGTCCCTCAACAGTGGTGGGTCTGTGGGCTGCCCACAAAGCAGCCTGAGAAATATTCAGAAAAGGCACTTTGCATGCCATCACATAATAGTGTCCGTGGCTCTGGCAGGGAGAGCCCTCAATCCTTTAAGGGGCTGCTTCTTGGCAAACACATTGGAGCTCTTGATACAAATGACTATCCACCGCCACAGTGTCCTCTTCTGCGCTGCTTTTTCTTTCTTAGTCCCACAGAATGTCGCAAGAGCTGAGCATCCTCCTGATGGCCTTTGGTGCAATCAATTCAATGTAAAAGCTCAGCTCATTTGGGATCCAAACAATAATGTCTCCTCCTCTTTCAAGGAGTGAAGAGGGCCAAAGAACATTGAGAGTGTGATAGACTGGTTGATGAGAAAGGGAGTCAGAACATTTGGTAGAAAGGCTGTGTAACAAATTGGGTTGTTGGTAGACAGGGGTGTGAATAGTGGTCATGCAGCAACCACAGCTCTTCTTAAGGTGGGCACAAGTAACCCTAAATTAAGTTGTGTTCCATCCTCGGGTAGCTTGGCACAGGGATGTCAGTCTTGACTCAAAGACAAATAGTAATAAAGTGAAAACACCAGACCAAAAATTGCATTTCCCATCAGAACTACCCCACTTAGAGATCTTAGCTGGGGTATAATATAAATTAAACACTGTCTGGTAGCCTTCTCTGCCATCTCGAGTGACTCCTCCAACCATGCCCTTCTTACCGAAGCGAATACCCCACTTCTCATTCTGGACTATAAGATCGTAATTTTGGCTATCTAACAATAAGTTGTACAATACACCTATCCTTTCCTTATGCTTAATAGATTTTACTATGGGTATCTTCTCCATAAGGGGCAGTCCCCTTTTCCTACAATAATGAAAATCTTGCAGCTGCAAAAGCTTAAAGAAGTCCTGTCTAGGCGGGTCGTAGTGCCCCTGCAGTTTTATAAAGGATCTAAGTTGGGTGTGAACATATAAGTCACCAATCATAGTTATCCCTCGCTGCCTCCAATTATCCATAACAAAGCCTTGAAAGACAGGAGGGAGAAGCGGCGAGGCGGACAAAGGGGTGTTAAAATGAATCCTCCCACTGAGCAACCACCATTTAACCTGCACCCATATCATGTATTCAGCCGTAAAAACCTTAAATCTTGTCTTTTTAAAATAGCTAGGTTCTCTGTTCCTCAGCAGACATCCTTTAACCTCAGAGCTGAGCATAATTTCATAAATTGTAGGAGGCTCTGCGTAATGAATCCCCTCCATCTCTCCTGTAAACAATATACTCATGTACTGCAAAAAACATGCATTGTAATATAGAGTAAAACTGGGTACTGACCATCCACCATGCACTTTTGGGAGGGTCATATGGGTTCCAAGCCCTTCTGGGTTTGGCATAGCCCCATAGAAAGTTTCTATCAATTGGCTCTAGCTTAATCACCCAGACTTTAGTAAACTCTAGTGGAATAGGCTGAAAAAGGTACAGTACTTTGGGCAGGATATCCATTTTTAATACATTGCAGAGGCCTAGAAGAGAAAGATGTAAACAATGTATTCTATCTCAATCAGCTTTAACTTTAGCCAACAACGGGGCCAAATTTAGCTCCACTAATTGATCTAGCGCAACAGTGATTCTAATCCACAAATGCACTGCACTGGATACCTCACGCCTATTCCTGAACGTGGTTTGGCCCGAGCAAATGACCTGGGTCATATCCTCATTCAATTTGTACCCTGAGTATGTCTTGAACTGCTTTGCCAACCTTTAAATTTCGTAGACAGCTACACCTGGATCCTTTGTAACCACTGCCACATCATCAGCGTAAGCGAATACCTTATAATCCTCCCCATTCTGATTAACTGGCTTAATAGCTGTGCACTCCTCTAGTTTAATTAAGAAGTAGTCAATATAGAGTGCAAACAACAGCGGTGAAGAAGGGCAAACCCTGCCTAGTTCTTATAAAGATAGCTATTGCATAAGATTCTAAATTGGCAGTGGGTATCCGGGCAGTAGTGGCCTTATACATAGCTTTAATGGCTGTTAGAAAACTTTCCCAATACCCCTTCCATTTCAAAACATTCCATAGAAATGACCAAGAGACACGATCGAACACTTTCTCGAAGTCTAATAAAATTAAACCGAGCGGCATCTAATGTACTTCTGCAAATCAAACAGAGAGATAACTCCCCTAACATGGTCAACTGTCCCTCTGCCTAGAATAAACCCATGCTGCCTGCCTTTTGGATACAAAAGGAGAAATGACCTTTGCCAGCCTGTTTGCTAGAACCTTGGCATAGATGTTTTCATCACAGTTCAGCAGTGAAAATGGTCTATAAGACCCAGGAGAGAGCGGAGGCCTGTCCTTCTTCCTAAAGATTGCTATATTAGCCGCTTCCCAAAAAGGTTGGGTTTGTCCTTTCTGAGCCTCTAGGAAGGTTAGTAACATTTTATGCCGCAGTTATTGAAAGAAGGCTTTAAAAAGCTCCAGTGGAAGGGCATCAGGACCGGAAATCTTTCCTGAGGCCAAGCAGGTCATGGCTTCATAAATTTCTTCCAATGATATTGAGGATTTCAAAGTATCTTGCTCCACACTGCTAAACCTACATGTTTTAGCCCTTCATGGAATTTCCCACATTCTATGTGTCCCCAGACTGCATGTGCAAAATCCTTAGAGTATAACTCCTCATAAACATCTCTAAAGACCTACAAGATCTCTATTGGAGTTTCCATCATATTCCCTCAGGAATGCTTCATGGCTCTTAAGTCCCTGTCAACCACTCTTTGCCTTATTCGCTTTGCTAACAGTTTCCCAGTAGTCTCCCCATATTTGTAACAGTCAGCCCTGAACATCTATTTAACACCTTCCACTTTGCTGAGGTGTTGATTAGCCTTGGCCTTCAAAACAGATAGATCATCTTGGATTGTGCTAACCTCCTGCCCCCCCACTATGGGTTTTTGCACTGATTTCCTCTTAGCCAGCATGAGTTCTCGATACACACCCTTGAGATCTGCCTCCCTCTTCTTCTGCAGATACAAACTAAAGCTCAAGGTGGCCCCTCTAAACCCAGCTTTTAGTGTATCCCATACCATCCCCGCAGCAGCTTGTATCTCTATTGATAGCCAAAAATTGTTTTAGCCATGCACGCATTTGGTCTAAATAAAGTGGTTCTGCTAGTATTTTTTTATCAAATGTCCAGACCCTGCGAGCCCTATAAAAAACAGTTATTGGTATGACCAAGGATAGGGGATTGTGATCAGATAATATTCATGGGGAGAGTTCTATCTCGGTTTCAGCTGCTAACACAGAAGAAGTGAAAAAATAGTTAAGATGTACCAGTTTATTATGTGGGGAGGAATAATAAGTGTAGCCAGGGTCCGGGGCTTTATGCCTTTCATAGACATCAATAAGAGCATTCTCATATATTAATCTTTTCAAGGCCCTGACAACCTTTGGTTTTCATCCCTGATAGCTGGCAGTCCCCGTTAAGCCATTATTTACCTCAAGGTGGAAGTTGAGGTCTTCACAAAGTACTAGGGGGAGTGGCCATGAGGCTAATTTCAGATTTAAGACATCCAGCACTTCGGCTTCATCAAAGTTTGACCCATAAATAGTGAAGAGAGTAAATCTGGCTGTGCCCATATTACACTCCAGAATGACCCAGCAACCACCTTTGTCCATCAGGGAGGGGCCTGACCTACAAGTAGGGCTCTTGGGCAGAACAACTACACCCCAGGTTGTCACACTCTGCTGTGTGCAGGCTAAAAGTGTTAGCCCCAGGTCCCTAAAAACATCCTGTCTTCTCCAAGGGATGTGGGTTTCCTGAATACAGGTTATGTCAGCCTGCATTGATCTTAGACCTATCACCACCTTCCTTCTCCTAAAGGTGTCATTCAGACCACAGTTATTAATAGAACATATTTGCACCTTATGGCCCATGAATGTGTTTCTGTGTGCTAGCGAGGTCCCATACCATATCCTTACTTGCCCACCCCCACAGAAGGGCCATCTCTGCACCTAGCAGTACTAGTTGTTCAACCACTTGTGAATCCATCCTCAGAATCGTGAAAGAAAAAGACTCCAAATCTTCACCAAATCATTCAAAGGCCGATAAACTAGCCCCAGACTTGCCGAAAAAAAGGGAAAACCGATATTAATGAAACCATGGAAATGATCTTAAAAAAACTGGATGAAGTCCATGATTTTGACAAATCAACTAAAGTAAATATACACGCAATGCAACTAGATCTAAGGTGAATATCAGTAACATTAGTGACAAGCTTTCAGCAACAAACCAATGTGGTGGAAGACATTTCATCCAAAATGGAAAAGGAACTCAAAATACTCCAAACTCCTGTGAAAACTATTCACAAAGGGGGCCGTGGAGCTGGAAGTTAGGAACTGGAGGGGAAATCTGCAAGTATTTGGTGTCTCTGAGCGGGCAGAGGAATCTGATACCACCTGCATCACATTCCAGGAAAATGGGTTCCACAGGCCACTGGCATAGGCTTTCACCAGCCATCACTCCCTTTGAACCTTTTAGGGCACCGCAGCTGCGGGCCACCATGTCTCGCCTTGCCACCAGTCTGGAAGCAGCAGCTTTCGACCCTCTGGTAGGCATCTGTGCTCTGTGATGCCTGCAATGGCGGTTGAAGATACAATGTATCACAGACGCGGTTGAAAGAGCAGAGAGATCAAAAAGCGCGATTGGGAAACGTTTTCCTGCAACAGTTTCAGATCCCTACTCATGGTTAAGATGACTCCGACCACAGGAATCATGCTGTTAGCGAGTGCTGAATAGAGGCAAACATTCTGCACATACCGAGAACTGGGGACAGGGACAGCAGCGTGAGTGGGAGAGCACTGACGGGATGCCTAACATGGCTGCCATATTGACCTTCCTCACCTTCAGCATTCCTCAAATTTCAAATTCCGTTGCAGATCTTACATAAGCCATCTAAAACAGTTGCTGATAAGAATCCAAGAGGCCAAAAGACCTGGAAGTGTCAAAGTCATCGTTACTCAGACCCAGGACAGAGGCTGAAATATGGGTATCATAGCCTTAATGTCATGGGCCCACTGATCCAGGCAAAAGGCCCAAACGCTCAGGCCAGGATGGATGAGAAGAAGAGGGGCCTGTGCAACAGAGTAAGTTGTGACTTAGACAGGCTGATCATGAAACTCAGTGATGCAAGGAAGATCACCTTCATCTGGAAAGCCTGCCTTCAACAGCCATTCGCTATGGTAATGACCAGTGCACACCTGACCTCCAAAGTTGGGTAGCGACGATTGTCATCACATTTGTGAACAACTCAAGGGCACTGGTGAGGCCAAAAGGGAGCAGGAGAAATTGAAAATGTTTGTGACCCACCTTGAACCACAAGTAGCACCTGTGGGCCTACAAGACAGGGAAAAATAAACAGGCATCATGGAGGTCCAACACTAACATCCAGTCTCCTGGATCCAGAGCTGAAAGTACTTGGGCCAGTGAAAGCTTCTTAATTTTGCCCTTCTGTAGTAAGAAGTTGAGGGGGTCAAGAGTCTAAAATGGAGCAGATGCCTGTGCCCTTATTTGGTATAAGGAAATATCAGGAGTAGCATCCAGTTACGATCTCCGAAGCCAGGACCCTCTCTATGGCTCCTTTTTCCAATACACTTCCTGCAGTAAAATGGACAAATGGTCCACCTAAAGCCACTCAGATGAAGGTGGAAGATAAGGTGAGATTGAAAGAAATGGCACGGAATAAATATCCTTGTTGGACTATCTTCAGGACCCACCTGTTGGATGTAAATGTTTGCCATCATGGCAGAAATGTCTGATTGTGTCTACCAAGGGATGATCATGATCCACTACAGGAAAACTAAAGCAACTTAGAGGCTGCTGTTTTAGGTGCTGTGATTGGGAGGATCACTGTCCCTGTGGATCTGTGCCTGGGAATGCTGGATCCCTCCACCCCTACTCCAAAAGGACTAGGGTGCCTGTTTTTGGGGTAATGGGCCTTGCTGCTGTCTGTAGGCAAAACTCTTAGTGATGCCTCAAAAAGGGCGCAATTGCTGTTGATACTGCCTTGAGGGGCTGAGAGACGCAACAGTGTGTGCAGTAGCTCTACTTTCTTTAAAGCTCTCAAGGGCGGAATTAGCCTTCTCAACAAAAAGGCAAGATTCGTCAAAAGGTATATCCATGAGTGACGCCTGAATGTCACCCGAAAAGCCCCGGGATCTCGTATTCATGTGGCACTGGGGCAGCATGCTAATGTCAACTGCTCTGCCTAAGCAGTTTGTCATGTCCAGGCCAAACCAGATGCCATACTTGAGGGCATTCTGCCCATCATGAATTGTCTACACCAAATAGGTGTGAAAATCCTCTTGGAAGCTGGCAGGATTTCAACAACTGAATCCCATTAGACATGCTTCTGGCTATCTGGGAGGGTGGGAGAGGTTGGGGGACTGAGGTAATTGGGAATGAATTAGAGTTATTCCAGCTGTCTACACTATCAGTCTGTTTGGAGTCGGGTTGTGCATCAAAAAGAGGGATATCCTGGAGTGGGTCTCCGATGATGTGTTACCTGTCTATTTACTGGTAGGCAACAGTAGCGTTAATTTCAAGTGCCCATGAAAGTGTTGGTCAGAGCCTCAATGAAGGGCAGTCATGGTTCTGAGGTGGATTACCCAAGCTGTAGAACCTCCATGAGGATGTTGTCTTTTACCTCAATACATTCTAACCGGAGATCCAAACCTTCTGCTGGTCATCTAATAATAACAATGAACAAAGCAGATTCCTCCATGGACTGGCCAGGTGACAAGACTAGCCCTGTGTCATCGACAGTATCCAGGCCACTAGCCTCTTATAGGTTCATATAAAATTTGTCATAGTCATACTGAGGGACAAACTCATCCCCACCTTCATCACCAAAAGTGGTTGGCTGTGGTCAGAGTCTGATCCAAAACACTGGTGGAGCACTGGAGGGTGGTTCCTTGGTAAGGGTACTGTTTTGTCAGAGCCAGATTTTATTAGGGCTGAGCGCATCCAAACAGGGCCAGAATACGGTTTTGACTGATGTTAAGATGCATTCAGTTCGGACAGGGACGGTTTCTCTTTGTAAGTGTGGGGTGCCACTGCACCTGATGCAGACTCCTTTTTAATGCATTTCTTTCCTTTAATCTTTCCCCTGAACCGGCAGTCATTCTTTTCCTATTAGGGGTGGGGCTACAGTACTCTTTCCCAGCAGGGATAGGCTGGAATGACCAATACAAGCTGAGGCATTGGAAACTGAACTGCGCATGTCAGACTGTACAGTAGTTTCACTATGGCCAGCCTAACATGCGCAGTTCAGGCATCCAGAAGCAATGTTACGAGGGAGGTGACATACCATATACAGCCCCATCAGTCTAAGACAGAACTTTGCTTTTGCCTGACCCAGCCAATCCTGGCACTGCTCTTATGCTGTTTAATGTTATAAACCACATTAGATAAGTTCTTGGATTGCCTGGGATGTTTAGGGCTTATCTTGTGTGGGACCAGCATTCACACATTAACAGCTGAGCAGCGCGATGAGGTAGAATCCAGGTACAAAGGTAAGATGTATGTCTATTATTGGCAGTGTCTATGCTTCTAACGGACGGTAAATGCTTTATAAATTGAATGGGCCCCGATGACCTCTGCAATACGAATTTCATTCTGCCAATATTGCTGCAAAATGAAATTCATATTGCGGAGGTGATCGGAGCTCATTCTATTTAAAAGGCATTTATCATCCATTACAAGCACATTTAAGGTTTACACGCCCCATCACTTTCAGAATTTGCCAATCACCTCAAGGTTTTTGGTTGGACAGGAAAAGGGATTGGACTTCTTGTGTTTTGTCTTTGACTCAGACTTTCCAGAAGACTTGGATTACAACGATGACCTATTG
This sequence comes from Pleurodeles waltl, assembly GCF_031143425.1. Classification (NCBI taxonomy): domain Eukaryota; kingdom Metazoa; phylum Chordata; class Amphibia; order Caudata; family Salamandridae; genus Pleurodeles; species Pleurodeles waltl. Next base: position 100,106,676 of record NC_090440.1, on the reverse strand, counting down.
CAGGACAAGCCCCGATTGCAGGAAGGAGTCCTTGATTTAGAGCGGGAATGGGCTTTACATGATTTCGTGCAGTGTTCGGTGATGAACAGCTTGACTTCACTGCCGTGGATTACTTTTCAGTTCATCAGGTCACACCAAGAAAAAAAGATGGAGTAAGTGTTATATCCATGTACAAAGGTGTGAAAAGAAAGGAACTGGTGTTGGCAATACTTGGATGACACCTATATGTGGTTCCACAAATTACTTCCATCAAGGAGGAGGGGCATGATGCCATCTCCTGGTGTACAGGGTATATGCTGAAAAAATCTTCCAGTTCCTTTCTAGTGCTTGGGAATATTTCAATGATGAGGAACGTATGGATAGAGGTATCCATCAGAAATCTTTCTAATAACACACAGAGAAGGGGGAAGCAAAAATGAGAAGGACATTAGCTACCCTTCATTTTGCAGTCCAGGCAGACTTAGTTAATACAAATGAATTAAAGCATCACTATTTTCACTAATTGTAGAGTAACAAGTAATCGTCAACAGAACTAACATGCCTTCTGGAAGCTTTTCTAACGAAAACATATATATAGCTCAGTGACAAACATATATATGGCTTGGTGACAGTGATTACCTAATAGGAGTTAGATGTAAGCAGAGGAAAAGAAGAAACAATGCAAAAGCAGGAGTGAATTATTTGATGATATCAGGCATCTTCCACAGAGGAACAAATGATGCTCTGCCCAAAATTGTGGATGACCAAGTTGTAGCTTGCTAGTGACATACAATAAGGTTGTGGAGGCAATTTTAAAAACTCACGTTTCATTCAGATGACATGCAAGTGTGAAAGGAATATGGTTTGATTTTCCTGAAGTATTCTCCATGGGTAAATTGACTAGATAAACCTACAGTAAGGACAGGGCTAGAGATGTGAATGGCACGTATCTTGATCAACATCAGTCACCATCAAGACTATTTGATTTACAAGTGAAAATTCTATGAAAGATTCTGTTGAGCTTTCCTGGGATAATCAACTAACGAGATGTACAGAAGGGCCATGGTGCTTGACTAATATCCACTAATTTATTTAGCAATCTGATTGATGAGAAGACTGCTTTTTAGTGACAGACCAAGACACATTATTTACTAAAGACAGTAGATTCTACTAAGACCAAATCCTGTGACTAAGTTCCTGCAAAGATACCTTGCTGTGGTTTAGATCATTACTGTGTGTTGTTCAAGAGGATGAATTATTTCTAGTACCACCTCGTGTATACCACCCAGCATTAATATGTCGGCAATTACACAGGAGAGACCAAACAATCATGTGAAAAGTTGAAAATCCCCTCATGTGGCACAATAATCATGACTTTTTCAAGAACACATATCTAAAGGGCAAGTGAGACAAACACGAAGCCAATACATCTCAGCTTTACACGGTTGAGCTACTGAAAAAAGAGGAACAGGGAAATAGAGCAAGGAATCACTTACTCACATGGACAGCCAAAAGCAAAATAAAAAGAGACTCTCTAGGATGTAGTGAAGGAAACAACTCATCCATTCAGAACACAATTAGATCAAAATTGTTCTGGGTGGGACAAGCACAAGAATAGGGAGGAGGTCACCAAATCAAAAGCAGATAGCTAAGGCACAAAGCCAGGCTATTATGCACTAAAGAACTAGTATTTTATTTTGTGACCTCACAAGGATTGAAGGCTGATATGACGCTGCTGAGGTTCAAACGTGTGACTTTCAATTACACTGGATTTTACTCTGTACTCAGACCAGTGGCGTAAATAAACTTGAGCCCCCCCCCATCCTTCAAAGTACCCCTGGTCCCAGTCAGGGGCCTGTCGCCCGAGCGCAATGTACTGTGCTGGCAAGGCCCCCTGGAGCTCTGCTCCCCGCCCCTGCAATGTGGGGGCTGCAGGGTCCTTTGTTACACCAATGGCTCAGACCTAGTTACTCAGTTGAAAAGGCAGAAGTTAAACCCTGGTAACTGAGGCATTTTAGACGGAGCTGGGGCTGAATGGGCCTTTGTTACGCCACTGACTCCCTGGTGACTGGGGCATTCTAGACCGGCTGGAAAATTTATGTATGGATGACTTCCTTATTCATATATCCTTCTAGGGCTACAATATAAGGGCAACCTAATTCTCCACTAGCACCTTTCATGCAACTACCAGAAGGCAATTCAGATTGTGTTATGAGCTAAATAAATTATTCACATTCAGATATCTAAAAAAGGGGTGGAAATATAACCTGTAAACCAATTTAGCTTTCAGCATCTTCACATGAGTACACAAGCTGCTAGGGACTGTGAAATAAATTGGAATGAAGCCCGTCTCTGTGATGGAAGAGGGGAACCTGCTGCAAATTCAGAACTGCACAAAACACATCCTCTAATTTCCATGGCAAGTGTAAATCAAACCTGTCCTATTTTAAAATTAAGATGTGCAAAGATGTGCAGATGCTGTAAGCCGAGCAAATTCAATTTTGGAAGAAACCTTATTTCAGTAAGCTTTTTCTTCAATGGTGTCTTCTTTTTAAACGAAAAGCATAGATTATCTTTGTCCCTTTAAACACAACGGAAGCCATTTTTGTGGTTTTCCCGCGGAGTCTGTTTTAAATTATTTTTATAGACCAATTTTATTCAATGCTTTGAAAAGTCTTATTTTGCTGCCTGCAGTACAGGAACAGTGTCAGTGTGGCAGCTTTTCTAGTGCACTCCAAGTCCTCTAAGTGAAATACTTTACTTTTTCTAATGTCTTTGACAGCATAACACTCTAATTCCAGGCACCAACACAACATTCAATAACTGAGATGATGTGGGATGGAGGTCACTTTGATGATGGGTGGGAGGACATTAAGGCAAGCACCAGCTTGCAACATTTCTGTGCACCAGCCGGGCACCATATTTATGGAATGGTGCAAGCTGGTGCAAAGGGTATGGTAGCGTAAAAGACCAGGACATTAGTTGGGTGGGGCTGGCGGTATGGAAGAAAGGAGTTTTGCACCAAAAAATCACGTTAGGCAGGTTAGAGTAAAAAAAATGACTCTAACCTGCCTAGAGTCATTTTCTGATGCAAAACCATCCATACCACATTACTCCTGTCTTAGAAAATACAGTAGTCATGTCTACCACCCCAATGGCCAGCACAGGGTACCAGGGTCCCCTGGGCATGGCCATTGCACCCAGTGTCATGTAGTCCCAATGGCACTTAAAAAAAATAAATACTTACCTATACTTACCTGGGATGGGGTCCCCCATCCTCCGCTGTCCCTCTGGTGTGGGTGAAGGTGTCCCTGGGGCACGGGGAGGGTATCTGTGGGCTTATTCCATGGTGTTCCACCATGGAAATAGGCCCACAGGTCCCATAACGCCTGCCCTGACCTAGGCGTTAGAAAATGGTGCAAAGCAAGCTTTGCATCATTTTTTGACCCCTCCTCACCCCGTGTGTGATTTTAGCATGTAGGGAAAAATAAGGCGCTAAGGCCATAGAGTCATTTTTTGCACAGGAATGCCTACTTTGCAACTCATTGACGCAAAGTAGGTTTCTACATCCAAAAAATGACTTTACCTCCATGAATTTGGCGCTAGACGGGTCTAGCGCCAAAGTATAAATATGGAGTTAGTTTTGCACCGAATTTGCATTTTAAAAAATGAAGCAAATTTGGAGCAAAACAAGTATAAATATGCCCCTGACTTAGTAGGCAGCCAATTTAGGACCTATCATTTCATTTCACATAATGTTTGTTGGTGGTGGAGAGCCATGAAATCTGAGACATCTTTAAGTCATGCTTAATAGTGTGGTCCAATACATATTTTCCAAATTAGGCAGGTTTATGTAGCAGGGATCAATTTTCACGTGTTTCGGAGTGCAGTATATGTTCGTGGTAGGTATGATGAAACTATTTACATACATTTGCTGCAGACATGCTGGTTTAGGAGCCCACTTCATGCTATCCCTACACTGCCAGAGTTGTTATGCAATATTGGTTTGCGGCCCCATTTGACAGCTTCTTTTTAGACAGATTTGTGATTTTCTCTAGGACATTCGATAATCTCTGTTTACCTCCCTACTCAAGTAATATCTTAATTACTCTGACTGCCCTTGGTGTTCTCTGTTATATTATACTATTTAGCCACAACCACGATATAACAGTCTAATTCCCTGTTTCTCTCATTGGTATATTTCAGCTGGGTACTGAATTGGGAATGTTGTTCATACTTTGTAACTAATCACAAATGCTTTATTCTTTCTTATTACATATTTGTCATTTATCCATAGTTTGTTGGACCATTGGAATGCTGAGCGCACCATTTAAATCAATGGAGCGGCCCAGTGTCCCTAGCGGCTGATACAGATCTTCTGCACCAATATTCCAATGTTTGCCCTCCTCTTTCTTCTTTTTTAATTTACAATATTCTACCTCCAGTGGGTGGAACTCTCTAATAGCCTTATAGCCTTTCTGTCCTGGGCTATAATCATTGTTAAAGACCCTCTCCCACATTATAGGCACAATAACTCAAGTTTGGGACCTTTAATAACCGTTGCTATCCACGGCAGCAGGCTATAAATCTTATCTATAACCAACTTTTAGAGAATCTGTTGCCGACCTGTAACTCAGTGCTTTGCAAAGTGACCCAAAGCCCTTCAGACATTGTCTGCACTATGAAAAACCACAAAAATAAATAACACAAATTAATAACATTAAGTGTGAAGCAATAGTGAGTGGAGACAGCTACATCTACGTGATATAAGAAATGCATACAAATAAAAAAAGTGTTTTGACATTATAATATTTAGAGCACACTACACTAATCTAAATTGCATAAAGTATGAGTGAAGACAAATATTGTATATCACTCTTACACAGAGCAACAGATATGTTTCCGACTAGACCACCTTTAAACCTCACACCACTGCAGGTCTCTAGAATTCGTGCAACCTTTAAGTCGATGCTTGAAACAGGACCTTGAAATAGACACCATCCCAAATTACTGAATTAGCCATCCTGCTCCACTCAGGCGATGTAGGGCAGAACATAGTTTACTTTTTTACTTTAACTATCACCATTGTACCCAGCCCACCCCATAACCCTGCTCCTTACAAAGAAGTACCTACTTTCCAAGGCCAGAATTTTATCCACCATTATATTCATCCAGATAGAGGGTGATAAATGCCGACAGACTACAGGTAAAACACATTAGGCAGAATCTATCTTGTTCAAGCGTTATAGCTTTTCTGGAGCATTTATTCCCTGAGCCTTTCTGCACCCAAAATCTAGAATTATTATCCATACTGATCTAAATTTGTATTTCTTTTGCATGTTGAGAAAGAGGCTCTTGTGCTTGGTGAAAGATGGTGTGAATTGTCTGTTGCTAATTGAGGTGATGCTCTCATCTTTACCTCTCGTTCTATCGGCAAAATATTTGCACGTACGCTTGCTGTGCTCCATGTGTCCTTAAGATATTTTGGTCTTTTCTCACCCTGATACCCGGTGTACCTTATTGATTGGTAAGTGTTACTGCCTGCATGCTGTTACTTGTGGTATTTTATTTTGACCGTGGTACATCTTTTCTGTAGCACAGCCCATTGTCCTTATGGTATTCTGTTGTATTACATGTGGAAATAGCATAAAGATGATGGTGAGGATGATGATGTTGACGATGATGCTGCTGATGATGATATGAGATTTATAGAGCACATGCATACTCCGTAGAGTGTCCCGCTGCTAATTGCAAGGCTGCTTGAGAAATCGCTGATCATCACGCTAGGCTTCTTGGAAGAGCCAGGCTTTTAATTTCTTTTTGAAGACGGATAGGTCAGTTGTGACATGAAGTTCCAGGAGAAGATTCTTCCAGGCAAACAGCCCCAAAGTAAGAGAAGGATCTGTCTCTGATCCTGGCTCAGCAGATTTTGGGGATTCTGGCTAGAAGACCTTAAAATGACCATAAATTCATGTTTGGTGGGAAGGTTTGTTGGGATGGTATCCTTATGTCGTACTCACTGGTACATTGATGCAAACATGCTGTGTTTGACAAAGTGGACTTTATGCTTGTTTGCCAGTTTCATTGCTATTGGGCATTTTTTATGAACATTTTCTTACGTTTTTGGCAATGTTAACTTAAAATGTATTGTTTTGTTCAGTTTTATTTTGCCCAATGGTACCAGCCATACAGACATTTAGTAAGCTTCCCAAACTGTAACTGACAGCAGCATCTAGAACATCGCTTATGGTATAGATAATATATAAGGCAATAGGATGCACAATACTGGATAGTTTCCACCATTGGTCTAGTTTGGTGTACGGTAATGCCACATCCCTCAAAACTTCTCTGATCTACTGTTATCCCTGAGTTATCTGTTTCCTAGAGTCCCTTACACTGCAGCAGAAACCTAGACATGTTTCAAGTAGATGTCAGACAAGGTGATAATGAGTCAGTAGTTAATGACTACAACTGCAACACCTTGAGTGAATGTTAGTATCCCTCCCATGAAACTCATGGGTTTTTGTACTTTGGTAAGAGAAGGTTATTTGCCATTTAGAGAGAGTGGCCATGTCTAGATAACATAGTAACTGTCAGAAATGGGGTCTCTAGATGGCATAGGTATGCACCCTGTCCAAGTAGGGACCACAGTCCAAGTCAGGGTAAGTCACAACACAAACTAAATTATCCTGTGCCCACCCTCCGGTAGCTTGGCACAGAGCAGGGAGGCCTAACTTAGAAGGCAATGTGTAAAGTATTTGTGCCATAACACACATGGTAACATAGTGAAAACACCACAAACGTACTACCCAACAGTTTAGAAAATTAGATAATATTTATCTGAATAAAACAAGGCCAAACCAACCAAGCGCCAGTATACATAGATCAAGATATCACTTTTTAGAGTTTAAGTAAGTCTTAATCATAGGAATAAATGAATGTATCCCTTTAGCACAAAGTACCTGAGATGCGACAAAAAAAAAGCATAGCATTGATTCCTTACTGTGCAGGGGAGGTGATACAACGATTTTTCCCAGGTGGGTGAGATGAAGCGTTGGTTCTTTATTGGCAGGGAAGGTGATGGATCGATTCTTTCTTCACAGGAAAGGCGATGCTTTGATTTCCGGACACCTGGCCTCAGGTCTGCTCTGAGGTGCGATGATGATGAAAAAATGACACCCAGGGATGATGTGTGGAAAATCCAGATGCACTATGACGATGGAACCTCAGTGAAACAGGCCCTGCATTGATTCTGCAGGTGCAGCATCAATTTTTCCGCCTCTAGACATGCACTGCATCCATTTTTCCAGCACAGTGCATTGAGGAGTGGATTTTACCTTTTATGGTACTGAGACTTCTTAACAGGAGGAAAGCTGACAAGCCCTTGGAGAACACTTGTGGGGGGAAGGCAAAGTCCTTCCAGCAGAGTTAGGGAGCAGCAGGCAGCAGGACAACAAGCAGGAGAGTATTCCTTCCAGGAAAGCAGTCCAGATTAGTCCTTTGGGCAGTTCTGCAGTCCTTCTGATGAGAGTCCAGTTGTAGGTCCAGAAGTGTCTGATTTTAGGGGGTCACAGACCAGGATATATACCCATATGTGCCTTTGAATGGAGGAGACTTCAAAGAGTGGTTTTGAAGTGCACCAGTTCCCCTTTTAACCCAGTCCTTTCTGCCAGGAGATCTGTGGGAGGTTATCAGTTCTTTGTGTTGGGTAAGTCACTACCCTTTGAAGTGTAACTGAGAGCGCCTCCACCCTTCCTGCCCAGGAAGACCCATCAGCAGATATACCTTAGTGTCCTATGTTTATGGCTGTCTGGGTGGAAAGCACAATGGGAGCTGTCAACCAGCATAGAATAGATGTGGATTGGAGACAGGCTATGAAGTACAGGAAGTATTAAGTGCAGAGAAATGTCTACTTTCTAAACGTTGCATTTTTCAAATGGTAATGTTAAATCCAACTTCTCCAGTAAGCAGTATTTCTCACTACGATTCCAACCATTCCAAACATGACAATGCCACTCCTTTCAGATTAGAACTTGACACTTAAAAGTATATAAGGACATTTCCAATGCTGACATTTGAGAGGACCAGGCTTCACAGTAGTAAAAACGACTTTGGGAGTTTTTCACTACCAGGACATGTAAAGCTTACAAGTACATGTCCTGCTTTTTACTTTTACTGCCAGGCCAGGTTCTCCCTGAACCATACCACAAGCAAGCCAAGACCAGTTTTACCCTTAGTTGGGCTCAAGGAATGGGTATAGCTATCAGTGTGCATGGGATCCATGTGTGCACATACCCATCCCACCAAAGTAAACAAAAAAGTGATAGTTTGAATGCTTGAATTAATCTCAGCCACTCAGTTTGGAGCCAACCCTTACTATAAACATTATCAATTTGCTGAGTGTGTTAATAGATTTTTCCTCATGCTATATTGATGTAGTCTGTCAGATTTTGCAGGGTCTTTACACTAGAAAAGTCTATTAGTGTATGGAGAGGAAATAAATTTAAAGGCTATAAAACGATTTCAACCTGGAATGCGAACCCAAATAGACTGAGTCACATAAAAACCAACACCCTCATATCCAGGATTAAATACGGATACCTGGGATATCTGCTGAAGTTGCATATTTCTATGTGTGATTCTGCTCCATTACACTTGTTTCTGCTGAGTTTCCATGCTATGGACATTCAGCAGGAGTAAACATGTAGCAACACAGAAAACGCCCTTCCACCTTTCAATTCTCCCTATGAAAACATGGATCGTTGGGGTAACTTAACAGGCGATTTATCACCTAGTTTGTAAAATAACTCTACTTTGGACAGATATTTCTACAACTAACCCTATACGTATGGGGTGGACTAATCTGCAACAGTGATGAATTTTCTGCAGCGTACAAGTGGTATTTAGGGTTGGAAAATTCCTGAAATTTTTATTTTGAACTTTAAGCATACAATCATCCATACCTTCAAGAGATTGCTTTAAACTGACTTCAGTAGGGGTATTTTCTCTTTGTATTTATACAAGCCAAATGGTGTTTATCTTTTTTAAATTGAAGTATTATAATTATAAAATGTATGGCTTTTTGATCTAAGTGCACCCATGATGAAAAATGAAAAAGTATTTAAAAGAAGCATTGAAAATTGTAACTTTAGCACACAACGGCTGACTGTTTAGTAACCTTGGCATCTGAAGGGATCCTACACAAAGGTTTCGCTTTTTATGGCTACATGAAGAAAGTAAGATGATAAGAAGTGGGTTTAGACTTTCTTGTTTTGGACTGTCAGTAGGCTCCTACCCGTTTTATGTCTTACTCTTGCAAATGCAGTTTGCTGTCATGACTAGGGCTTCAGACATGATAAGGCTAAGCATGACAGGATTAGGATCTCTGTAAGCATGCACAGTGGTTGGGATTCAACCTATAAATTATCTACTCTAACCTTAGTGGGAGTAGGTGAAATTAGCATCATTAAAAGGTTTCAGATCAGAAATTAACACTTAAAAGTATATAAGGGAATTTCCAATGCTGGCATATGAGAGGAGCAGGTTTCATAGTAGTAAAAAACGACTTTGGGAGTTTTTCACTACCAGGACATGTAAAGCTTACAAGTAAATGTCCTTTCTTTTACTTACCTAGTACCCTGCCCTATGTGCTACCTAGGTCCTACCTTAGGGTGTGACTTATATGAAATAAAAGTGCAGATCAAGAATTGGCAAGATATTTTAAATGCCAAGTCGAAGTGGCAGTGAAACTGCACACACATCCGTTACAATGGCAGGCCTGAGACCTTGTTAAGGGGCTACTTATGTGGGTGGCGCAATAAGTGCTGCAAGCCCACTAATAGCATTTAATTATAAAACCCTGGGCACATATAGGGCCTGATTCTAACTTTGGAGGACGGTGTTAAACCGTCCCAAAAGTGGCGGATATACCACCTACCGTATTACGAGTTCCATAGGATATAATGGACTCGTAATACGGTAAGTGGTATATCCGCCACTTTTGGGACGGTTTAACACCGTCCTCCAAAGTTAGAATCAGGCCCATAGTGTACTTTACTAGGGACTTACAGGTAATTTAAATATGCTCACTGGGTAGGAGCTAATATTACCATTTTTTAGGTAAGAGATCACAAGCATTTTAGCACTGGTTTGGAGTGGTAAATTGTGCAGCATATTAGACCCAGCAAAAACTAGATTAGAAAAATAGAGTGAGGCAGGCAAAACATTAGGAGAAGACTACCCTGAGACTGTCAGGTCTAAATGTAACATTTACACCAGCCTCTTTTGACACAAATATACAGAAGTAGGCAGATGCCGTGCCTTTAAAACCTATCTTGTTTTTTAAAAATTTTGTTACAATCTACATTATGCTCTTTAAGTGTACGTCTGGCTTTGGATGAACAATGTGGAGGAAGACAGAATAAAAGAACCCCTGGCCACAATGGAACTCTCCTACTTAACTCAGGAAGAGTGGAAAGAGATTCTAGCCAAGCAAGATTGGTGACCCGGACCTTCTAAATTTTTTCCAATCCTTCATAGGGATCGCTATTCAGGAGACATGGGCCCGGGAACCAGTCTCAATCCTGGGCTTTTCACACAATATTGTCCCCGCCATCGAGGAGGCAAAATTTGGTTGCAGCAAGAGGAGGCCTTGCAATCTACCTGTCAACTACAATAAAAGACACCAGCAAGGTGTAGGAAACCGACTCAGACAACTTCCAAATACTGCACTCATCAATGGAACTGGTGGGCACAACCACTGCACTGACTCTACTAAACACCTGTGTGCCACCCAGTCGTAAAGACAATGCAGAGACTCTAAAAATGCTGTATGAAAATATCCTCAAAGTAGAGGCTCCCCATCCAATTTCATGAGCATAGTAACAGGTGACATCAACACGTACTTGCTAGACCACCCACCAAAGAACAAAATCATTGAGGCAAGGGACACCAATGGGACATCCCAACACAAGCAACAAATGAACCAGGGAGAAGGGTCTCAAATGGTCTTAATTTGCTTGGCAAAAAGGAACAACTGGGCCTTAGAGCTCTCAATGGCCAATACTAAGGCGACATTCCTCCCGCTATGTCCTTTCACTTCTCTAAAAGAAACTCCTTGATTGACTACACGTTTGGGTCTTTCTAGCTAGTCCGATCCATTATAATAGATGAAAGACCAGAGAGTGACCACTAGCCTCAGGAGCTAGAATTCACCCTTGCTGTCCCCGAAAACAGTTGCACTGCAGATCTAGAAGGTTCAACTAACTCTCCCACCCTAAGGAGGGTAAAATAGACCTCTACCGCCGGAGAAGGAAGCTGAAAATCACCTAAAACAGACTTGGAGCAATAGGAACGCCACTAGCAAAAATTAGGAAGCCTTCATTGACTCTTTCCCCAAACACCATGCTACAAAAGTAAAAGCATATGCAGCCCTCCAAAGAGCAGGCCACAGCCTGCCAGGCTAAAACCATTACAGGAACAGGGAAATAAATTAACTGAAGAAGGACATTAACAAAGCCTTGTGAGCAGTGTGGTGGCTTCCTCATGATGAAACCCTCCTAACCGACTAATGCTTTTAAATAGGGAGTACAAAAGGGCGCTATGGCATGAGGAGAGAAAAAACACAGAAACGTTCTAGTCTAAACTCATCTGGGACATTAAGCATCATAACTCCAATGCATTTTGACAAACAGTCAATGCCATAAAAAGCACACCACAGCCATGCATGGAATCCAGCCTATTTGCAGAAGCCTGAGCCACCTTACTCTACACACATTTTAATAAAAATGCTAGTTGAGCTGATATTTCAGAACATATATAGGAGGCCACAGCTGGAGGGTACGGCACATAAGCAGCCATGCCCATTTACACAGTTGATGTGCAAAACATAGATGAAGCTGCAGTCCAATGGCAGAAAATCAAAGGCAGAACCATGGGAGCCCCTGGGCCAAACAGAATCCCTCAGGCTAGCTAAAGATCAATCTGGCAAAATGGGCACGATATATGGTCCCTTTATTCAACCACACTTTAACAACAGGAGCCACAATACCAGTATCCTGGAAAGGGTCCATCATAGCACCCATCTTCAAGGGAGGAGGCACACCAAAGCTGAGTACAACAGACTGATAGCCCTCATTGACAACGAGGCAAAGTATTATGTGAACATCCTCCTGGAGCAGCTTCTCTATTCCAGCCAAACCAAACTCCATTATCCCGATCAATCAGACGCGATTTGCACACAACAAAAACGGACAATGACTAACATCATGGCACTGTCACTACTGTTTTATTGATTATACAGCCCCTGTGATTGTGTCAACTGAAATAGACTATGGAGTAAACTAAGAGAGTGGTTAGTACCCACGGGGATCCTAGGAGCAATTGAAAATACCTGGGTCAGAATTAAGCTGGACAGCAAGGCAAATCTTGCAAGGGCTATCCAAATATCCTGCAGACTTAAAAAAGGGAGGGCTTTGGCCCCCATACTCTTCAATCTATACCTGACAGACCTTCCTCTAGTCCTGTCTTACGTTAACTCTCATGTCCTGAATCTTGCCTCCATCTTTCTTTCAAAACACTTCTACGCCGACAACCTGGTGCTAATCAGACGGAGAAAGGCTGGGCCGAAACATCTCCTGAACGGCACCCAAAAATACTCAACCATAAATGGTTTGACAATCAAGAAAAACAAAATCATGAAGTGCTCAAGAAAAACAGGAGGTAAATTCAGCTGGTTTCTAGGATCCACCAATGTTGATAAAGTCAGCAAATATAAATACCTTGGGCCCACCCTGGCATATGGATCAAAGCCATTCGGGGTAGGGACTCAAACATCCAGAACACTACCATTGTAAGAATCTACAGGGACATTTTTCAACTCCCCAGACACACTTCACCCACTCAAATCAGGGTGGATTTTGGACTAGTTAAAGGGTCAGTTGCCAGGAGTGCCTCTTTCATCAGTATACACTACAGGCTCAAGACTGCCAACGAGAACACCATATTTTTTTTTAAATTTATTTATTTATTGGATTTATATAGCGCACAGCTACCCGGAGGTTTCCCGGCGCCGAGACAATGCAAGACAAAAGGCAGGGTCAGGAGATCAACTTGGGCGATTACTGGTTAAAAAGCCATGTCTTAAGCTCCTTACGAAATCTAATGAACACCCTTTCATGCCGTAAGTGAGGAGGAAGAGAGTTCCAAAGAGAGGGAGCTAGGAAGGCAAAAGAACGTCCCCCCATTTTGACACGTCTGAATCTGGGCACCTGGAATTTGTGTTGATTGGAGGATCGAAGAGAACGAGAGGGCCGATAGAGTTGGACCAAAGTTTTAAGGTAGTTGGGAGCTAGGCCCATAGTAATTCTATGCATGTAGCATAGAGCTTTGAATTTGATACGATTCTCAATTTTCAGCCAATGTAGTTCACGGAGTGCACCAGAAGTGGGAGCAATTCTGGGAAGTTGACAAAGAAGCCTGGCCGCAGAATTCTGAACAACTTGAAGTTTGTGTAGTACTTCTTTATTTGCACCCAGATAGAGCACGTTTCCGTAGTCCAGTCTAGAAGTAACCAGCGCTTGGACCACGGTTCTTTGAGCAGCCACAGGAAGCATCCAAAGAATTTTACGAAGCCACTTTAGGATAGCAAAGCAGGTAGAAGCTACTTTGGTCACCTGCTGTTTCATAGTCAACTGATCATCAATTATGATGCCCAGGTTACATGCAGAAAGAGAGGGGATTGGGGGGGCACCCATCTCAGAGGGCCAGTGTTGGGGGCCCCAAAGTGATTTTTTGTTTCCAAAAATGAGGAGTTCTGTCTTTCCTCCATTAAGTTTGAGTTTATTAAAATGCATCCAATTGGCTATCTTAGATAATCCTATTTGCAAAGAGGGAGAGTTAGAGGTTTCTTTGGGAGAAAGTGAAAAAATAAGTTGAGTATTATCAGCATAAGAATAGATAGTTAGACCAGCCTGTTCTGCTATGCTTGCCAAAGGACTGACATATATATTAAAGAGTAGTGGACTAAGAATGGAGCCCTGAGGGACTCCATAAGGGGATGCGTGAATCAGAGAGGAAGCTGTGTAAGAGAAAACCTGAAAAGTCCTATTGGATAAAAAGCTGGACAGCCACAAGAGGGCTTTGCCGCCAATACCCTTGATGTTAAGAGTTTTTAAAAGAGAAGAGTGAGATACAGTATCGAAAGCTGTGCTTAAATCCAATAGGATAAGAGCTACTGTTTCTCCTTTATCAATTTGTTGACGGATATTTTCAGTCACACCCAGTAGAGTCGCCTCCGTTGAATAGCCGGCACGAAAACCAGATTGGGAAGGATGGAGGATATTACTGGTTTCTACAAACTGGGTCAATTGAAAATTAACATGTTTTTCCAGGATTTTAGAAAAAAGAGGAAGGAGAGAAATTGGGCGAAAATTAGAGAAAATTTCCGGATCAGAGTTAGTTTTCTTTAATAAAGGAAGGACCATAGCGTGCTTCCATAAAGCAGGAACATAAGTTTCCATAAGTGACATGTTAAGGAACTGCATAATGGAAATAAGTATGGGAGGGTCAAGCTTTTGAAGTATCGTAATGGGGATAGGATCTTGCGGGGAGCCAGACTTGATGCTTGTAAGGATCTTAGAAAAAGAGGCAGTATCCATGGGGAGCCATTCATTAAGTAAATTAATATTATTAACTTGAGTCATTTCTTGAGTGATAGGAAAAGATAAAAGGTGGTTGGATTGAGGTTTAATACTAGTGCTGGGATTGTTAGAGTCGTTGTGGAATTCAGAATACATTTTGTCAATTTTATCCACAAAGAAATTTGCCAGATCGTTGCATTTTTTAGGGTCAAGATCAGGGGGCTTAGATAAGCGGGAATCACCAGAAAGTTCCTTAACTACTTCAAACAGCACTTTGGGGCAATTCTGAGATTGTAAAATAATCTCGGTGGCATGTTCGGCACGCGCGATGTTACATAGTCGGTGATAGTTAAGAAGGGCTAGTTTGTAAGTGGATTTCCGGTCAGGATCATAGTTTTTACGCCATTTCCTTTCCAAGTTCTTGCACTTAGTTTTTTCTATTTTGAGTATTTCTGAGAACCAAGGGGCGGGAGAATGCTGGTAGCCCTGTTTATTCTTTTTATTAGATAGAGGAAGACATACATCAATTGCAGAGGTTAGCCAATCACGGATAACCCCGTCATCTCTTATACTCGTAATCGATGGTAGGGTTTTTTTCAACATTAAGTTTAGAGTCTTAATATCTAAATTTTTCCAGTTTCTACAGGTACTGGATTTGGCAAGGGATACGGAGGGAGTAGGACCCCGTGATTGTGCAATCGTAAATTCCACCAAAAAATGATCCGACCATGGAATAGGAGTGGCTTGTTTACATGAGATGGTATCAAGATTGGAAAAAATGGGGTCTAATAAATGTCCTGCCTTATGCGTGGGGCCTGAATTATGTAAGAGAACATTTAATGCCGCTAAGTTAGCTATAAGAGTAGAGGTCGTAGTGCAAGATGTGTCATTGAGATGTAAATTCAGGTCACCTAAGAACAAAAAGTTGGTGGTTTCTAATAGAAGAGGAGCAATCAGGTCAGGAAGGGTCGATGCCCAAAGACCCGCAGGGCCAGGAGGACGGTACATAAGGGTCCCGGAAAGAGTAAAATTAGGTGATAGGTGAAGTTTAAAAAACCCAGCTTCACAATTTTTAAAATCCAAGTCTACCTATTTACATACATAGTCAGTTTTGAAAATTAAAGCTATACCCCCACCAGTTCGGTCAGTACGATTTCTTCCATGATAGGTATAGCTGGGAGGAAGCGCATACGCCATATCGGGTCCGGAACTCTCATTAAGCCACGTTTCAGTTAGAAAGAGGGCATCAGGTTGTAGCTCCATAAGAATATTCAGAATATCGCCCTTATGCTTAGGTAGTGAGCGACAATTAAGACTGAAAAAGGTAAAGGGAGTAAGGGATAAGTTAGTCTTGTTGGTCAAAGGAGGAGTTCGACTAGACTCATGGCGAATAGAGCTCCAGTGAAGGGGGGGAGGAAGGGTAAAGCTACAACACAAGCAGCTGTGAGAGGCTGTATCAGGAATAAGGAGTGAGCAAAAAAGGGTTGGGGACAGGTCGTAGGGTCAAAAGATTATTACGAGTGTATGCAACAAAATTTTGGGCAGGGGTTTTGGCCCCTGGCCCCGGATGGCCGCGGACGGGCGCAGACGGGCTTGCCTTAGGCGCGCCTTTGGCGCGCCGACGGCGCGCCCGCTGCACGCGTCCGCTGCGCGTCACGAGAGGCATCTAAATTTAAGCAGAATCTGCAGCTGTAGAGCTACTGATTAGTGGGCGACCCGGAAGTGATAAATCACTTCCTGTTGCACTAATCGTCTCTCCACGTAATCCAAACAATTGGCGGTGGATCGGGGACACAGTGCAGGTAGGACAATGATTAAAAACTAATAATATGCTCACCAATAGTTCGTTAAAATAATGCAGATCAAAGTAAAGTTTTAATTTTCTTTAAGAAAGCACAGCGCGAGAAGTGCGTAATTAAAGGAAAACCGGAGCCCTTTACCAGACGCTCCTTGTCAGCAAGTACGGTGCGTTTTTTTAAAAAGAGAATAACATAACATTCAATTCACGGATTCAAAGTTAAAAGCAGCGAAAGACAGAGCCCTTTGCCAAGCACTTGTCAATTACCAGGGAGACTAGAAGAGCTGCCGTTTATCAAACGCGTCTGCTGCGCGTCACGAGAGGCATCTAAATTTAAGCAGAATCTGCAGCTGTAGAGCTACTGATTAGTGGGCGACCCGGAAGTGATAAATCACTTCCTGTTGCACTAATCGTCCCTCCACGCAATCCAAACAATTGGCGGTGGATCGGGGACACAGTGCAGGTAGGACAACGATTAAAAACTAATAATATGCTCACCAATAGTTCGTTAAAATAATGCAGATCAAAGTAAAGTTTTAATTTTCTTTAAGAAAGCACAGCGCGAGAAGTGCGTAATTAAAGGAAAACCGGAGCCCTTTACCAGGCGCTCCTTGTCAGCAAGTACGGTGCGTTTTTTTTAAAAAGAGAATAACATAACATTCAATTCACGGATTCAAAGTTAAAAGCAGCGAAAGACAGAGCCCTTTGCCAAGCACTTGTCAATTACCAGGGAGACTAGAAGATAAACTATAATATCTGGCTGGATAACCAACAAATCCTTTTCAGCGGCCAGAGACTATCTCAAAACATCAGTTAACTTGCTTGGACTAGCACAGCTGTGGTCCACTTCGCCCAGCCTTGAAGTGTTCAAAAAAGTTGTCAACAAAGTAGCAAAATTGCCAGCATCCATACAAGACTGGCCATCACTTGATAAACATGCTTGGATGGTTCTAAACAGCTATACCTCGCTAAAGCCGCAGGAATATCTGGGCCAGGCATTCATCTACAGGATATAAGGCAACTTTTTGAAATACCGCCTTCACCTCCGCCCTTCATGCACACATATGGCCCCATGGCTACGGGCAGAAGGAAAGGCTGCCTGTAGGCTGTGTGGCTACGCAAAGGAGGACGCAATTCATACCATCTGCCTTTGCAGGTCCAAGTTAAGTCTCCACTACTGCTGGCTGTGGCTTTTTTGGATTCAAGCATTCTTTCTTGCAGACAAGCTATACTAGCCAGTCTAATCTCCGGAACACATAAGCAATCTCTCGAGCAGTAAAGTATCGCCAGGGAGTCGACATGGCTTTAAGGGAAGCACCTGCTCTGCCTATGAAAAACCACCAGCCCCAAACACCTTCCTCGCACAATGAAGGGGGTGATGCCCCCTCTAGCAATCCAGTCCTCGTGCCTAAAACACTGAGGTTGGCACTAGGAAATCACCAGCATAGCATGGCAGTAAGGCAATCACCCTTAACTGCTGTGTTAAAACAGCACTCAGCATAAGCCCTCCTCGTCACACAAGCTCCTCACACAAGCACTAGGAACGCATATGCTCTCCTCCTCGCACACACAGTTTACTCCCACACCAGCTCACACCCTTAAGCATGGACATTTCTACAAGTCATGATTTTACAAATCTTGCCCCTACTCTGGGTCGGACTGCGAAACAAAAATTATTTTGGATAGACTTTACAGCATGCAGGTATTGACAATGTCAGTAGCAGGGCCATACACAGTTGCAAGTAGGGAAAATGCCAGTTCATTCTGTACGTTTGCTACGTTGCTGGCAAACTGCACAAGCAGGACTATAAACATTTTAGCCAAATGACGATCATGATTACATTTCTTTTAAAAACTTTATGGAATACCATTCTTATTGTATTTATTCATGCAGTATGTTTTATATTGTAACGAGTTGAACTAATCGGAGACTGTAGTCTTTTTCTTCCTCTTCTTATCCTTCACTGGCCACAATGAAACAACATTCTAGGTTTCCATCAGACATCCCACTTACATCCAACACAGCACCAATATGATATATAGGGATCTACTATATTGTTCCCAATACCACTTGCTACCAAAAGACACCACACACAAATTACCAATGAAGCACATCAGAAAGACAGGCCACACTACTGGTAGACTATTGGGTAAATTATGACTTTGGAGTAACTCTACAAGGGCCCCCACCAGTGGGTAATACTAATGAACTTAGTTCAATACAGCAGATCTGAGTGTGAAGGACAAGTCATTTCAGCCCTGCAAGGTACTGTTCAATGTGTAATTGACATTTTATCACTTGTGGGTTACTGTTAGACCTGACAGCCTTAAGGTGACCTTGTTTTTGATTACTTTAGTGCTCTGTGCACTTTACCACTGCTAATCAGTGCTAAAGTGCTTGAGCCCTCTCCCCTAACTCATGAAAACTTTGCCTTAACCTCAATTGGGATATTTAATTTACTTATAAGTCCCTAGTAAAGTGCATTACAAGTGCCCAGGGCCTGTAAATTAAATACTATTAGTGGGCATGCAGCGCTGATAGTGCCAACCACTCACGAAGCCCCTTAACCACGTCTCAGGCCTGCCACTGCAAAGCCAGCAGGTACAGTTTTACACTGTCATTTTGCCCTGGCAAAATAGACCTCTTGCCATGCTAAATCTTTCCTATTTATACATTTAAGTCACCTTTTACTGTAGGCCCTTTGTGACCCACAGAGCAGAGTGCAATGTATTTTAAAAGCAGTACATTTAGGGGGTCATTCTGACCCCGGCGGGAACCGCCAGAAGACCGTACCGCGGTCAAATGACCGCGGCGGTCATTCTGACTTTCCCGCTGGGCCGGCGGGCGACCGCCAGAAGGCCGCCCACCGGCCCAGCGGGAAAGCCCCTTCAACAATGAAGCCGGCTCCGAATGGAGCCGGCGGAGTTGAAGGGGTGCGACGGGTGCAGTGGCACCCGTCGCGATTTTCAGTGTCTGCTAGGCAGACACTGAAAATCATTATGGGGCCCTGTTAGAGGGCCCCTGTACTGCCCATGCTTGTGGCATGGGCAGTGCAGGGGACCCCAGGGGCCCCACGACACCCGTTCCCGCCATCCTGTTCCTGGCGGTTTTTACCGCCAGGACCAGGATGGCGTGAAGGGGGTCGGAATCCCCATGGCGGTGCTGCGAGCAGCGCCGCCATGGAGGATTCTTTGGGGCAGGGGTAAACCGGCGGGAAACCGCCGGTTGCCCTTTTCTGACCGCGGCTTTACCACCGCGGTCAGAATTGCCCATGAAGCACCGCCAGCCTGTTGGCGGTGCTTCCTCCGTCCCCGGCCCAGGGTCGGAATGAGGCCCTTAATGTTTACATGCCCTGGAGTGAAAAATTTCCAAATTCGTTTTCACTACTCCATGGCCTATCTCACCTCTAGGATACCATTGGAATTACTTATGTGTTCTGAAAATGTAACTTTTAGGAAGTTGGCGTCGTCTTACTTTAGCCATTTGGCTCCTGTGCCTGCTGCCTGTCTCCAACAAACTTCTGGGATGGGGTGACAGCCGGGCTTGTGCCATCTCTCTAGTCAGCAACACACAAAGGGACCTTAGGTGTTACTAATGAGCCATCCACAGCCTGATGGGCCACCCTGGGCAGAATGGGAGCGAGGGGGTGACACTTACACCTGAATGGGTAGTATCCTTCCTCACACAAGGGGCTGAATACCCCTTGAAGTGAGTCTGGAGCCAGGGCAGAAAGGGAGGACCTCGGTGCACTTCAAAAACCTTTGAAGTCACCCCCACTTCAAAGGCGAAACTGGGTATACGTACTGAACCTTTGACACCACCAACTCAGTACACTGCTGGACCTGTGGATGCTCTGCCAGGAAGAAGAACTGCTGTGCTCTACAAGGACTGTCACTCTGCTGAGCTGTTACCCTGGTGGACTCCTGCGCTGAGCTGACCTGCTGTCTGCTGTTGTCTTGCCTGGGAATGAGAAGGACTGGACCTGCATCTCTACATTCCTGAACCAAAGTAATTCCAAGGGCTTTCTGGTTTGCCTCCTGTTCTTCTGAAGTCTCAGGGACACAAAAGACCTCCAACTCACCTGCTATAGCTCCTGGATACGTCTTCAACCAGCTCCTGACCCCCAGTATCCAGTTCTCGGCCCTTTGAAAGTGTTGTTTGGCTCCTGAAATGAATCTTTTGGGCTTTTCATGACAGCGAACAGACCCTCTTGCACCAGAACTGCGTTGCTCACCTGAAGAATCAATGTGAGCCACCATAAGTTTGTCTCTTCGCACAGCAAGCATCAGTGGTCGTGACCACAAGGCTCCAGTTTTCCCGGTCCGCCATGTCCAGCCAACTCGCGGACCACCGCCAGCGATGCTCTCCTTGCTCCTGACAAAAATTCTCCCCATTGAACAAGACTTGACTTCATTCTGAGAAGATAAAACTCCACCAGAACTTGTCTGGGACTGTAACCAAACCACGCTCTATCACTGTCAGCCTGAACCTTTGGATTTCACCCGGTCTAGTGTGACCAGATTGACCACTTTTAAGCACTATACCACATTTTAATCTATAAAGATTTATTTCTCAACTTCTACTTATTGGATGTTTGTCATTTTGGTCTTATTTCACACATAAAAATAAGGCTCTATTATAACTAACAACTAAGATGTGGTGTCTTTTCGTGTGGTATTTTCATTGTTTTCCTGTTTAAAGTGTTGCACAAAAACTTTACAAAGAGCCTGTTAAGTTAAGCCTGACTCCTCTCTGCCAAGCTGCCAGAGGGGGAGCACAGGTTAATTACTGGTGTGCATCTGAGTTGCCCTGACTAGAATCGTGGTTCCTGCTTGAACCGGATGCATACCTCTGCCGAACAGAAACCCAGTTTCTAACAGTTACTAACAATCACATGAAGGGATCAGGAGCACCATGGAAAACCTCATTTCATTATTGATAGAACCACAAACACTGTACTAAGAAGAATGAATGCTTATATGTTAAAAATATTTATTACTACAGAAAGAATCTGTTTCTTAGCACATCTTAAGCAACTACACAGAATATTATAAAAACAGCCAGGAGACATGTTATGAGTGGCGAGAATAAAATAATAAACATTTCCAGCACTGCTAAAATGTAATTACATTTTTTAACTAACACATAACATCCTACTACCTATTTGTATGCATTATACTGTGACAGCATGAAAGGCAAGAAAACTTGCACTCTTGAGTTTCTTAGGGAGAAAGGACATATTTCATACCTTCTTGACAGAAAAGGATGCCTTTATCAGTGGAGGCATGAAGTGTTTCATACAAAAGGCAAAAGCCCACTGCAGTAGCAGTTAATTGGTCTTCCTCCAGGACTGCACTCTGCCGCAGAAGGCTTCATGTGAGATGTGTCATCTATGAAGAGTGAAGTGCGCTGGCAGTAGATGAGATCGTCTCTGTCAGAGTCTCAAGTAATAATCTGGGTGAAGGACCTCTCTACCAAGAGGGCAAATGACAGTCTTTATATCCTAAATCTTATCAGAGATTGGAAAGTTTGACCTAGATTATAGATTTTAAAGTACACGATTCTGAAGTTGTCTTTATGGACATATGGGGGAAAGATGTCAATTCAAATGACACTCCTTTGATTAAATATCTATATTGGTTGCTGTATATCCTTGCAAAAACAACAAGTGATGGACGGAATGCTGAACATTGTCAAACATTCACCCCCAGTCATAGATCTGGGTTTAATCCATCGTTTTTTTGCTGCCCATGCCATTCCAGTTTGGACCCAGCCATACGCAAATCAGTCTTGACCCTGTTCCCCATGGGAACAGTCCAGCCCGAACTGCTAGGCCAGGTCTTCCCTGGACTGGAAACAAGCATCCTGGGACCGGTTTCGGGGTTTCACCCCTCATCAGCCAGGCTAGCTTGAATCCAGTGGCATGGGAAGCACGGGACCCACGTCTGGGCATACCCTTCCCACTTAGGGCGACAAAAGCAAAAACAACAAGTGATGGACGGAATGCTGAACATTGTCAAACATTCACCCCCAGTCATAGATCTGGGTTTAATCCATCGTTTTTTTGCTGCCCATGCCATTCCAGTTTGGACCCAGCCATATGCAAATCAGTCTTGACCCTGTTCCCCATGGGAACAGTCCAGCCCGAACTGCTAGGCCAGGTCTTCCCTGGACTGGAAACAAGCATCCTGGGACCGGTTTCGGGGTTTCACCCCTCATCAGCCAGGCTAGCTTGAATACAGTGGCATGGGAAGCACGGGACCCACGTCTGGGCATACCCTTCCCACTTAGGGCGACAAATGCAAAAACAACAAGTGATGGACGGAATGCTGAACATTGTCAAACATTCACCCCCAATCATAGATCTGGGTTTAATCCATCGTTTTTTTGCTGCCCATGCCATTCCAGTTTGGACCCAGCCATATGCAAATCAGTCTTGACCCTGTTCCCCATGGGAACAGTCCAGCCCGAACTGCTAGGCCAGGTCTTCCCTGGACTGGAAACAAGCATCCTGGGACCGGTTTCGGGGTTTCACCCCTCATCAGCCAGGCTAGCTTGAATCCAGTGGCATGGGAAGCACGGGACACACGTCTGGGCATACCCTTCCCACTTAGGGCGACAAAAACAATGGATTAAACCCAGATCTGTGACTGGGGGTGGGTGTCTGACAATGTTCAGCATTCCGTCCATCACTTGTTGTTTTTGCTTTGCTGTATATCCTTGACTTAATGGGGAATCAACAATTGATCCAGACAAATATTGCCTTACAGTTTGTATCTGTGTCACTGATCAAAGAGCTGGACGATGTAATATTTCTTGGAAAGATAAGGTCTGGTCCCAATGGTGTGAACATACAGACAAGACAATGATTCTGCAAAAACAAGGAACATAGCGATGTCCAGTGTCTACTACAGAAAACATGGCAACATCCATGAGATGAAATGGGGCCAGGGCTTAGCTAAAATGCAGACAGACCTTAGGTTCTTTATTTCAAGACTGTATGCTATAAAAGAACAAGTTACTTTGATAATTCTCTTTCTAGTGGATACTATAACTGCAGGTTCTTCACCTTTAGAATGTTCCCAAGTGGCAAACTGGATCGGATGTTTTTACAACAGTGCTTCCATGCACCAGAGGCTGCCATCGATCAGCTACATTTGAACTACCTCCTGAGGTTGTGAATATTATCCATGACCAGGAATCCCCCTGCAATTTTTATTAATGCAGTGTGCTGGGACAAGTTTGTGGACTGGTGTGGAGTCTGCAACACAGACCCCCGCCCCTCCCTACAATCCAAACTGTTGGATAATTCACTGTATGCTCTATCGCTTTGCGTTTGCCAGACCAATCGTCCTCGTTTAAATCACCCGTTGTGATGCAGTTTATGAAAGTTATGACACACATTTCCTCCCAAACCATTTGTGATGTCACAGAGGGATCTTAATTTGGTTCCAACTGCCCTCATGTGTACCCTCTATGAGGTGAATTACCAGTTAATTATTGCATCTTCTGACTCTTACATTATCTTCCTCATTGTGATCACTGCATCTTGTCACATGAATGAGCTCCAGACTCTCTCGGTGCAGCCCTGCTGCACCTTCTTTTTTCACAGACCAACTGGGGTCGACGACCAGGGTGGCCTTTTTGCCTATAGCTGTAATACTTTCCCTTGTTCGGCAGTTAGTGACCCTCCCAATGTTCCCTGCTGTGACTCACCCCTTAAAAGAGGAGAACAGTTTCTAAAGAGCCCAAAAGAGCTGTGACCTTTGTCTCAATCGTATCAAAGACCATTGGGTGGATGTGGAAATCTCTGGGGCTAAGATAGATAAGGGAGTGCATAAAATCACTCTGCTAAGATAGAAAGTGTTCTGCATTAGTATGTGCGGTGCACTGGCCAGGAAGCAGCCTCAGTAAGTACTGAGAGCTCATTCTATCAGGACCAAGGCTGCTATCACTGTATTTGCATGGGGAGTGCCTGTTCTTGAACTCTGCCAGGCCGTGATGCAAGCGTCAGTCACATGTTCACAAAGTACTACGGCTTGACAGCCAGGTCTGACGGTAAGGGATTTTCGCCAATTGGGTCCTGCAGGACCGTACGGTCAGAGCCCACTCACAACCTGCCACCTTCCGAGGTACTGGTTTGGTATCTATTCTAAAGGTGAAGAGTCTGCACATAGAAGTATCCATCAGAAGAGAAAGGTAACACGCTTTCTCCTCTATCTAACCAGATATTCCTCAATGCCCTCCCCCTAATATGTTCTGTAGAGCGGTCTTCTCTAACAATCTAAAAAGGCTCCTAATTATAAATCAACATGCTGGTACCGAGGACTTTTTTATACTTTGAGTCTGAGAGTGCAGAAATAAAAGGAACTGATGTCAGAACACAGGTGTGGCGGCTTCGTCCTGTCACATCCGCGATGGAAAGAGTTTATCACAGAGCCACAAAATGCCACTTAGTGGCCTGTGGAAGAACTGCTGTGAAAACGTCTGGATCTACTCTGGCACCTGGGGAATATTATAAAGATGAGGAAGCTGCAGTAAGAAGTATCCATCAGAAATGCATCAAAAGTCACTCAATCTAACAAGAAAAGGGTAAACAGGTAAAGGTAAACAGATAAAGAAAAATAACCCATTACATGCTCCTTTCAAAACATTTCCCCCTTTCATCCAGTGCAACCTGATGTTCTATCCAAGACAATCATCTCTGGCTGATCACAAATCTTCTGATAAAGGTGTATAGCCATCAATACCTCCAGATAACTTTCCTGAGTCATAATGCTGCTGGCCAAACTAAAGGCTAAATCCGTTCTAAGATACATTCCAGGTATAATCCGTGTCAAATCAGTGTCTGGAGTAAAACATTTGGCCAGATTTACAAGGCCCCAGCACCACCATAGCTTCACTTTTTGTGACACACCGGTGGCGCTGTGCGCCATATTTACATGGTGGCATGTTAAGCCACTTTTTGTGGCTTAATGCCACCTTGTAAACACAGCCCCTTCACACGCTGTCCTTTTCTTGGAATGGGCATGCAACGGGTGTTGCAGTGGTCATTCCACAGCAACACCCATTGTATTTTGACACTGCCCCAGATTTATAAGATTGCGTACATCTGAGGCAGTGCCAAAATCTGGGTGGCATTAGCATGGCACAATGAGGAAGAATGCTTTCATTTCTCCTCGTTTTTTGCTCTTTCTATGTGTGCTGCATTGTGCTGCACACATAGAAAGAGCAAAATGCCAAAGGAGATTGTTTTTGTTCAGGAAGGTGTCCCTTCCTGCACAAAAACGAGCTCTCCCTCAGTGCAGTTATCCTTTCACATGGCGCAAGAGTGGCAGGGTTCATGCTCGGCAGCAACTTTAGTGCCGGCACAGGGAGAAACACATGGGTGCACCATATTATTGTAAATAGGGCGCAATTCTGCGTTTTTGAAGTCACGCTGCGCGGCGCTCCCAATTTTAGCTCAGTAGCGACGCTGCACCGTGTTTTATACAACTGGCCCATAATTTTTCAAGAATGATGGAAACGCTTAATTTTTTCAAAAATACACAACAAATAAAACTGCAGCAGCCCAGAGTTTTTGTTAGAAGCTGGTGCTGTCAAATGGCCAAATTCATAAATCTCAAGGCGTCTCTTCTTCGTTACATCACTAATAGGAGAGCAAGTCTTTGCTTTCCAAGAATGATTTGACTTATTTGAGGATGAAAATAGTCAGTAAGGGGAACCTGAATAGAATTACTCTCGCCCATCCTTTTGCACCTATCATACAGAGGGTGTGGTCACTTTATTTAAGGAACAGCTAAGGATTCGTTTGGGGCCCCCTCCCACAGAACACCAGAGCTTCCGTTCACCTTGCTTTGCTAAACGTCTCATCTATATGCAAACTTTACTGCAGTGGGAAGTGGTCTGATGTAAATTCTGCCTTTTTTAATCTAACATTATCCTTGCATACTTGTGCGTTTAGTTCAGGGACATGGGATTAGAAACCGCAATATGCGAAAGGTAGGTAGCTAAATAAAATGACTGTCTGAATACGCCAGGTATAACCTTGGATTCATCTTCACATGCTGTAGAACACAAAGAGATATATTTTTAACTCTGCTGTATTCTCTGTTGGACTAGGATTTGCTACCATGACTACAGTAGCGAACTTCCTAACTTTGTCCTAACTTTGCTTTCAGGCCAAATTAAGTTCCCGGTCAGAGTCACAGCATATCATGCCTGGAAATGCATGTCCGGAAAGGTCGACAGAGGCATCTGCAACCTGCATAAAGTATTCCTGTAATTCCTGACTTTGTCCGGATATGGAAGATTTTTAGGCCCAGTTTTAAAGACCCCAATAGATTAAATAATAATAGATCAATTTAGCGAAACAGTGCATGTACCAAGGCAATATATTTAAGTCTAACCCCAAAGGCTTTTACACTGTTGATGTGCTAACATCCTCTAGTGAAGAATTTTAGTGGGAACTGTATCATTCTCAACTCAAGGACTAGTTTCCCCTACTTTGCTCGAACCCTATTTATTATCAAAATTGTGTGTTTTTTGTTAATAATTATTTCCACTTTTACTTAAAAGTGTTTTGGAGTCTCATTTTGTTTGACTGAGTCTTTATGTGATGTGCTGTTACAATACACACACTTCCAATACTTTTACAGATGCTTGTGTGCCCGGCCATGCTAACAAACCATGAGCCTGAGAATGCTCTCCATGAAGACTTGGTTAACCCCCAATAAGGCACCCGAACAGATTGTGTGGAAGCCCAATCACAGAACACAAAGCCAGGGGCGTTCCTTCCCATGAATCTGCTAGGTGGATTTCTTATGAAAATCAACAGTGAACCTTTCCCTCTGTATTACAATGTCATTACATTATTTAAATTTAAAACATCATAACCTCTGTGCAATCTGAAGCTTGCCAATCTGGCTTTCAAACGTCCCCAATGTGCTTCTAAGGGCGTTCAGGGCATTGGAAACACTGCTGACACTTGGAACAGTTTCTCATACCTTCTGAGGCTAAACCTGCCCCACTGCATCTTTCTTGAACTTTAAAATTCTCTGCTCCATGTTAGCACAAACTACAGCCACTCACATCCGGAACAGCCTGCTCAAATTTCACCCTCATTCCAGGGCCGGCTTTATCGCTGATGGCACCCTGTGCGACAGTCTTTTTTTGCCCCCCAGCCCCATGACCACCTCCTCGGATTCCCTCACTAGCACCTGGCAAATGTGTCCCTCATCTCTACATAGCCCCCCATTCATTTGTTTTGAAGCACTTGTAAAGGCTGGCTTTACTAATCCACTCAGCTATCCACATAAAATATCAGTTTGTTCTTTGCAGCAGGCATATTAACCCTCTACATCACTTGATGGCGAGTCAAAGCTGCCGCTAGACAAACCTCCGATCTCTCTCTCTCTCTAGCAAGAACATTAATCACAAGAGGTATCTTGACATTTTAATTGCTTCCTGAAGGCTGGACGCACAAGAAACTTTTCAGCAGGTGTTTTTAAATCACAAGTTTCGTAAGTTATCGCTAAACACAGCACCCCCCTGAGGTCAGCACCCGGTGCAGCTGCACCGTTTGCACCACCCTAAAGTCGGTCCTGCTCACTTCATATCTGTGCAAGGTAATCACGGAGAAGGTAAGAGGCTATCACGATTTCCTGCCACAGGATGTTTGTCTATAGAAAATCCTATGGCATTTAACCATCACATACATTGTGTTTTAAGGGGTAATCTTCACCTCAGGTGAAGTCAGTGTGTGTTGTGTGTGAGGGTCGGATATTAGGTCCAATCGTGGTGCAGCATGCAATATAAGGTATAATCAAAATGCCGACATAAAATAACAATAGGTAAGAAAATCTAGATTTCCTACACCTAACTCCATGTGTATGCACCTTGGCGATAGATATATGTATATATATATATATATATATATATATATATATATATATATATATATATATATATATATATATATATCTTCAAGGCACAACAATGTGGAGATAGAAATAGTTATTCTACACTCCCCTATATGCAGTTACCTTTTGCCATTTTCTCCCTCGATAGTCTGTCCTTGATCTGTCCGCATATCAAGTTATTCTGAGGGTGAATATTCAGTAGTACAAACCATAGACCAAGGGCTTGCATGTGGGGGGATGTTATCACATGAGCGCTAAAAAGTGACAATAGGTGTTGATAGCAGAAGAAAGGGGTAGATACAACAGCTAGAGTTGAAAATCGAAAGGCTCTAAATTGCCACAGTTAATCAGGGGCGGCTCCTCCGTATAGGCGAGCAGGAACCGCTGCAAATCCTTTTACATGGAAAGGATAAAACTCTGTTTATTATCCTTTCCATGTGAAAGGAGCGGGCATTGGGGGTGACGAGCTGAGGGGAGTGCACTGTGCACTCCCCTCAGAGCGCATGTGTGTTCGGCCGGCTGTCTCGGGCCGGCCAAACCCACATGAGCTGAGGAGGAAGTAAGAGATTTTTTTTTTTATTAATTTTCTCCAGCGCCCCTCTGCGCCCCCCCCCCCCACACCACTGCGCCCACACCCTGACAAAGCCACAAAATCCACTCCTGCAATTAATGTGTAATTAAAAAGTACTCCAAGATAGCATTAAAGTTCAGGGTATATTTTCAAAGGAGGAGGAGATGTCATGCAGAGGCAATGGCTGGTAGACCACTTCATGGAGGCTTAGGTTTACAAAACTGTTGCTGTACATGCGGAATGAGGTTTCGTCTGGTGAATGTTCAAAACCTTGGCATGCGGCGGACATCATGATCCTGTTGGCAGAGCTTCATGGCTGAATAACTCACAGGAAAGATGTAGTTTGAGTGCAAGGAGCAGCAATACTAAAGTTCCCATTGAATGTAACAGACAAGGCCATGGAAGGTCCTGATACCAGCAGCACATAAGTGAGATGTCGATTCATGGCTCTATTTTTTACCAGAGTCTGGTGAATAAAAAAACTCAATAATGTAAGTATTACTTAGCAGTGTTTAATTCAGATGTACTTTACAAGGGTGACAGTTGTATCCTATCTAGAACTTCAGCCAGAAACACCTCCTATAGACTTATAACTATGTATGTTGTGAATTAGAAAGTGCATCAAAATGGCATGTCTAAGGAAGAGAAGCAAAACAATATTACACAATAACTATCAGTCTCTAGTTATGGGATCATAAACACATATAATGTACAGACTGAGAAATTTACCTAGTGATCTTTAAAAAGTGCATATTGGAGCTATTTACAAAGATATCTACGAGTTAGACATTTAAAACAGAAAGTCTGCCGAGAAAGTTTTTAATTAAGTTTAAAATCTTAAATGGTCCACTAATTTAAGTCCGATGCCAGTGTTGTGGCAAGGGAACAGAATTAAAATGAAAGAAAAGCACATTAAGAGCAGATGTCGGGAATAATTTTGTTCAGGCAGCATCTAAGCATGGGCCTCCAAAGTCATTTAGGACAGTCACATTGCAATTCTGTGCTAACGTGAAGGGAATAGATTCCGAAAACATTGCCCATACTTTTAATGACTGCAATGACCTTTGCTCCTTCCACCGATTTCAATATTGCTATTCTATGGAAGAGTTCCCTGTGTGTGTTAATGGTGTGTTTTATAAGGGTGATTTTAGGTTCGGATAAAAGCTTCTGAGTGGCATTTACAACTTTCAAAAAACAAATTCAGCGGAGCTTTCAATAGACAAGTAAAATGCAGTCAGTTAGGAAGTTTTAATTGGATAAGTTGCTCTTACCCATGTTGATTGTTGAAGCATGGTATTTCTTCTGCAGCAGGTGACTGACAATCATTCATAGCCATTTTTTATTTTAAAATTAATCTTTTTTGGTTTAACCAGCTAGGTCTATTGAAGGAATTTTCATAAAATCAGGAAAAATCATATAATACCTCATTCCAAAGTTCCATGTTTTCCCCAGCCTAATCATAATTATAAAGAATATTTCTACACTGTGGAAATGTGCGGATAGAAAGAAATTGGAACAATGAAACTCATTAAAATGTAGGTACTTCTCAGCGAGGCAAAACAGTGTTGTTTAATTGTTTTGGTCCTAGGCCCATGGGCTAGATTTACCAAACAGAAGGTCCTAAATAACGGGTACTAAGTGCATGCCAACATTTTGCAACCTGTTTATATTTTGTTTCCAATTCTCCAGTAGACACAGAATAACCTTGTGAGAAAGTCACCCTTTTGGCCCAGTTCACCCCCATTCCTTTGACTGATTCTGGCAATAGCTGACTCTGACTGTGCCCTGGGCTCTGCTAACTGGGCCCATGGCCAGTGCTCTGATTAAAAGGGTATATGGTAATTAGGCATAATTACAATTGGCAATGACAGAGCCTTGCAAGTCCCTAGTAGATAATATGACAAAGGGGATTCAAACTATCAATAAGTCCCTAGTATATAATAGGGCAGGGAGGTTTAGAGGCCCAGCAGATTTCTTGCACTGGAATGCGCACTGCTGTGCTGCATGCTGTCACTTGTAGAGGCAGCCCTGCTTTGCAGACTGTCTTTAAAAGTATAATATATTGAAATTCAACTTTAGAATTACATCACCTCTAAGGTCTCCCCTAGGTGCCCCAGGGGTTGGGTGCCATCTAATTATAAGCAGGGACATTACAAAATATGTTTTATATGCCCTGGTGAGGGTAAAACTACCAATTTCATGTTCCCCATTGTAGATACTTAGCGCCATTGACTAACGTTGGAAGGAAGGAGCTCAGAATATCATTTAAGGACTTAAAATATTGGTGATGAAAAATCCAACAACTTGCCACTGTTGAATTTAATCATAACTAATACAGAAGAGAAGTTATAAGACTTTCTATTCTGTGAGCCAAAACCCAGCCTTCTAGCAGACTCTCCTGACTGGTCAGCCTTAACAAGCTTAGCTAAGCTGCTTTGATGAGGTGATAGGTGGCCTGCATAGAGTAGAGCAGTAGTTCCCAACCATTTGACTTCTGTGGATCCCCACTTTCTCACTACTGGAACCCGGGGACCCCCACAGAATTATTGTTGGAATCCAGGGACAGCCCCCCACTGAGTCATTACTGAAAGATGGGGACCTAATCTGTCAATATTTTTTAATTTTCTAAGCAGTCGCGGACCCCCTGAGAAGGCTTCGCGGACCCCCAGAGGTCCCCGGACCACAGGTTGGGAACCACTGGAGTAGAGGTTATCTGGTGGGGAAGCTCTGCAGCTGCAGAGAACATGTCAGAAGAACAGTGGAGAAGTGTGGCTCAATGGTTAGAGCAGCAGACCCTGATGCAGAGGCTCAATTTTCTCGGACCTGATAATTCTCGCCTCGGTGCCAATCTAATCATGGGTCCCATTCTGTAACACTGGGCAATAGCTTGCTTAATCTCCACAAGGCTGGGATGCCTGGCTTCACCTTGAGGGTACCCAGGAGTGGGCACTTCACAGAGAAAGCCAGGAAGGGTTCCACAGCGGTATGCGTACAGCGCCAAGAAGCCCGACTTGCAGGGTAAAAGTGCGCTATACAAGTACGAAGTTTACAGAAGGGAGCTGGGTAAATCAAACTGGGCTTTAAAGACAGCAGGACAGTAAAGAATGCCAGCCAGGCCTAACCCCTCTTTCTGTACCCCCGAGCCAGATGAGAGGCCCAGGAATGGAATTTGCAGAAGGTCTGGAGGAGAAGTGTTAATGGAAATGAGCCACACCGGTAGGTTGGTTTAGCCAGGTCTTACTCTCATGCAGAGGAATCCCCATCTTCAATTTTAAAGTACAGTGCTTTGTGGGACAAGAATATGCAACACTTTGGAGGAAGCAGTCATGCTTTTGGGTGGCACCCTGTACCCAGATTTGACTGGGGCCTCAAGGAGAAGCAATCCGATGACATTGCCATGAAATTGGCCTGCTAGAGGGGACCACACAACGTTGAGAGAAAATCCTCCAGAGAGGTTTCTAAGTCCGAAGGTAAAATTTTGAACGGGGCCTCCCACTTACAGTATCCGACCAGGGCTCCATCGCGGAAATTTTGACTTTGTTCCTGTCAAGCGCAACCATATGACCCAAGTTGGTGCTTTATGTTTTTAAGCACTAGAAAGTGTTTACTCTTTTAAAAATCATGGGCCAGAAGTATCAAGCTCCCGGTTTGCATTTCTTAAATAGCGAATTATAAGAAATCGCAATTTAAGAAATGCAAAATGGGATGTATGAAAATTGCGAGTCGGTAATAGCGATTTCTTAAAATTCGCAATCAATATTACTGAATCGCAATTAGGAAATGGGACTCCATACATCCCTATGGGCCTGTAGGTCCATAGCTGTGAATGGTTTTGCATTACCTAATTTGCGAATTCCGGTTAAGAATTCGCAAATTAGGGAATGCAAACCCCAGGGTGCTGGGGGCCTTTTGATGCACCCCAAAAAAATATTTGCAGACATGTGAAGCGCTTACATGCCCTAGGGGCATGTGTGCGCTACATGTCATTTTTTAAAATGCATTTTGCACATGCTTACCACCAAATTGGATTTGGTGATAATTGCATTTCCTAAATATCCGAAAAAATAGGAGGAAGGAGGCAAAAAGACTGGGGATGACCATGCAAATGGAAAAAAGTCAAACAATAGGCATATTTGATTTACTGGTAAGTCCCTAGTAAAGTGCACTAGAGGTGCCCATGGCCTGTAAATCAAATGCTAGTAGTGGGCCTGCAGCACTGGTTGTGCCACCCACATAAGTAGCTCTGTAATCATGTCTCAGACCTGCCACTGTAGTGTCTGTGTGTGCAGTTTTAGACTGTAAATTCGACTTGGCAAGTGTACCCACTTGCCAGGTGTAACCCTACAATTTTCCTACAGGTAAGACACCCCTAAAGTAGGCCCTAGGTAGCCCCATGGGTAGGGTGCAGTGTATGGTTAAGGTAGGACATATACTATACTAATGTGCTTTATATGTCCTGACAGTGAAATACTGCCAAATTCGGTTTTCACTGTTGCAAGGCCTATCTCTCTCACAGGTTAACCTGGGGGCTGCCTTTAAAAATAATTAAAGCATAGCTTCCCTTTGGGAGCTGATAGACATGTGGAGTTTGGGGCCTCTGAACTCACAATTTAAAAATACATATTTTAGTAAAGTTGGTTTTGAGATTGTGCGTTTGAAAATGCCACTTTTTTTGCACCGTCCTGGGGCGCCAGAAAACCCCACAACCCGAAGAGGAACCAAGTCTGCGTGCTGGAAATCGATGCAAAGCCTTCCCCTGCGTGGAAACTAACGACGCAAGTCGGTGTGCGAATGGGTGAAACCAACACACACCTCCCCGTTTTCCACACATCGCCTCCTCTGTGGTCCCTTGCGGAGATTTTGAATGTGAACCAGGTACTTTGTGCTTGCAAGAGACCTTTATTGTTTTTAAGAGACATTTATTTATTTTGCAAAGACTTAAGCCACTTCATATCACTTTTACAGTGATATCTCGACATCTGCTTATTGCATTTTAATCGTTTTGACCTGCATCTTATCAGATAAATATTATATATTTTTCTAATCACTGTGTGGCGTATTTTTGTGGTGCTATATGGTGTTAATGTATGATTTAGTGCACAAATACTTTACACATTGCCTTCTAAGTTATGGCTGACTGCTCAGTGCCAAGCTACCATAGGGTGGACACTGGATAATTTGGATTGTGTGTGACATACCCTGAATAGAGTGAGGGTCCTTGCTTGGACAGGGGGTAACCTGACTGCCAACCAAAGAACCCCATTTCTAACACTGGTGATCAGCGGTGAGGACAGGACCAAGGAGGTGGGGTGGCGGCTCCTTCGGCAAGGGCTTTTGCCCCCCTTTTTTGCTTTTTTGGGCATAATCAGTCTTTCTGCCCCCCCGTGGATCTGATGGGGGCAATATTATTATATTTTTTATTCATGTAGAGGTAGGGCTGCCCAGATGGGCATCGCGATGCTCCCACTCCCTCTCAAAAGAATGGGCACACTCTTTCTGCCCCCTGAGGGGCAGATAGGGGTTATAACCCCCATATACCCCCAGATGAGGCATAAAGGCCACTGGACACCAAGGACTATTTTTATTTTGTTAGTGTAGGTCTGTGGGCTGCCCAGAATGGGCATGGCAATGCTCCCACCCTCTTCCCCAAAAAAATGGGCACAGTCTTTCTGGCCCCCCGGGGGCCAGATAGGGATTATTTCCCCTGATCTGCCCCCTAGTGGGGGCAGAAAACCCACTATACACTAGGAACTATTTGATTAGTTGTGTAGGGGTGGGGGCTAGCTAGAATGGGCATGGCCCAGTCATTCTGCCCTCCTGGGGAGGCAGATGGGGATTATTAACCTCGATTGAAATGTCACTAGACAACAGGGAAGATTTTTTTTTTTTTTAAAAGAGGCGTGGGAGATGCCCATCATTGACATGGGCAAGACCATGCCCCACACCAAATAAAGAGGACAAAGTCTTCCTGCCCCCCTGGGGGGACAGATGGGGTAATTATCCCGGATCTGCCACCCCCCTGGTGGGCACACAGCCCACTAGATGCCAAGGATTTTAAAAAATAATAGAGAGGTGGTGGCTGTCCACCACCATGAGTATGGTTCCTCCCCCACCTCAACTGAAGTAGGCAACAATCTTCTGCTCCCCCTGCCGGCTAAAGCATCTTATCCCGACGGCAAGTAAGTGGACATTTGACTCTTTAGGGTGTTAATTTTGAATATGGTCCAGGAGAGCTTGACTAACTCCCAATATTTACCCACTTACAATGGTGAGCGGCTGCACTTTTTGGGTTTGGGTATGCTGCAGCCTGGAAAAACCTACCAGACTCAGACGCCTCTGAAAAGTAAATATCTGGGGCCGTCTAGGGTGGTGTGCTATACATGCACCCTACGCCATTTTACTATCCACAATGCCCTGAAAGCCTCCACCTTTGCGGGAACCCACAGGAATCCACAAAATTCATACCATCCAGCATTGAACCACTTGTGCCGATACAAACTCTGTCCCACTTGTGTGGCTGGGCCTAGCGTGAGTAACAGGAATGGATCCAACCAAGGTCAATATGTGTCTTACACACAAGGGCTCCATTGTCCTTGGTTTGACCTATTCCTGTTGTGGCACTAGGCCCAGGCACACAAGTGGGGCAGCAGTTTCATTGACGTAGGTGGGGCAATGCTGTGTGGTAAGAATTGTGTGGATTCCTGAAGATTCTGGAAGTTTCCATCACAGAAATATAAGGAAAATGTGTGATTTCATGCAAAGTTTGAGGTTTTCAGGGCATTGTGGGTAAAAAACATAATCGGATCAACGCACATCACACCATTACAGAACTTTCCATCACAGAAATGTGAGGAAATTGTGTTTTTTTAGTCAATGTTTGACGTTTGCTGGTGATTTTGAGTAAAAAACCATGGGGAGAGCCACACAAGTCAGCCCATCCTGGATACCCATAGGTGTCTAGCTTTAAAAAATGTATAGGTAGGCTAGGTTACCCTAGGTGTCAGCAGAGTTAGAGTCCAAAATCTAGATCTACCCACATTTGAAAAAGAGGGTCAGTTTTTGGTGGAAAAATGTCCTGTATCCATGTTGCATTTTGGACGGTCTCGTCGTGGGCCCATATTTATACTTTTTTTGCGCCATATTTGCCTCATTTTTTGATGCAAAAGTGGCGCAAACATACAAAATACAATTATATTTTGTAAGTTTGCGCCGCTTTTGCATCAATAAATGATGCAAATGCTGCGCAAAAAAAGTATAAATCTGGGCCTAGGTCTAATCATAGAAGTGCAGTACAATTTTTATCAAGGAACTTGGGGGAATGCCGGGTGGAAGGAAGTTTGTAGCTCCCCGCAGACTCTACAACTTTCCATCACAGAAATGTGATGAAAATGTGTTTCTTTAGTCAAGGTTTGAGGTCTGCAAGGGATTCTGGGTAAAAAAATTAGTAAGGGCCACGCAAGTCAGCCCACCCTGGATACCCTTAGGTGTCTAGTTTTCAAAAATGTACAGGCTGGCTTTGTTTCCTTAGGTGCCATTTGAGCTAGGGTCCAAAACCTAGAGCAACCCACATCGGAAAAAGAGGGTCAGTTTTGAGTGGAAAAATGTAATGCGTCCATGTTGCATTTTGGGCGTTTCCTACTTGGCCTACCTACACAATTGAAGTACCATTTTTATCTGGAGGCTTGTGGAAGCATATAGGAGTAGAATTGTTATTACCAATTTCATTTCGCTGCATTTGTACCTTTCAAATGTGAGCCAGTGTATAAGAAAGATTACATTTTGAAATACAGCCTCCAAATGATACGCTACTACGGGTACTCACAAATTTAGAGATGTATAAATAACCACCCCTCTTAAATTCAATATCTTGTCCTCATTTCAGAAGTATACAAGTTTCCTTGATACCCATTTTTCATTTTGCCTAATCCGATATAAGAATTGGCGTATACTTGGTACTCAATGAAAAACCATTATACAGTGCAGCTCAGTTGTTTACTCTGGGTACTAACACCGCAACCAGAAGGATCTAGCTGAGATAATGGTATACTGCTTTTCTCAATCAGCCATTGTGAGGAAAAGTTACAGATAAAAATGTTGTCACACACTTCTGTTTTTTCGTACACATTGTCAATATTTCTCTTTTTCAACAGTTTTTTCCCCGGGAAAACCTTGAGGGACCTTGCTGAATTCAAAATGTTGTCTACTTTTCACAAATCCATAGCTTTTCTGGACCACCCATGGGTTTCACATTGGTTCCCACCAAAAACTGGAAGTAGGTTGAGAGCACAAAAATAGGGAAAATTGAATGCTAAAACTGTGGTACAAAAAGTGCTTTTTTTCACTCAGCTCTGCATGTTCCAGAAAGCTGGGAAGATGGTGAATTTAGTGCAGCAAACCATTTTTTCCTTACTTTTCTCAAAAACTCAAAATGTTGCTATATTTTGCTTATTTTCTCAGTCCCCTGCAGGGAATCCACAAACCATGGGCACCTTTAGAATCCCCGGAATGTTAGGAAGAAGGGCACAAATTTGGCATGGATAGCTTATATGCACAAAAGATATGGAGGCCTAAGCGCAAACTACCACAATAGCCAAAAAAAGTCTCAGCACTTGGAGGGGATGGGAGGCCTAGTAGCAAAGGGGTTAATTAGAATGAGGTATTTTTCGTAATCAATTAAGATATTTGTAGCTGATTTGTTACACAGAAGAAGGTCACAATTCAACAAAATATTTGCGAATGTAGGGTGATCAATCGAATCAACAATCTTTTCAAACTTCCTGGAAGAATCGCGCAAGGTCAGAAAATGTCAATGAGCAAATGACCAGCAGGAGTGTGGTCCTGTGCCCCAGTGGCCAGAGGTAGATAAAAACAATAAGGGGCATATTTAACAGTGCAGCGCCACTTTTCTTGCACTCTCTAGCACCCCCCTACCACCACCATGTGTGCGCCGTATTTACAATACGGCGTACCATGGCACAGGGTAGGGGGCAATAGCGTAGTTTTTCATGTATTCATTGGCATGCCCCCTTTAAGCACCTGCTCTGAGCATGCGTTAAAAGTGATGAAAAAAATTACGCAAGGAAACTTGTTAGATTTCCTTGCACCGTTGTCTTGGCCCCGTAACCGGGGATGGCGTGGCGTTTTCGCCCTAACGCTAATATGGTGTTAGAATGGCGCTAGGGGCTCTTAAATATGTCCCTAAGTTTTAAGTGTAACATAAACGAATGTGCTCTGAGTGTAATATAAAGGCGAAGCAAAGGGGCATAATGGAATAAGAAGCCGCAGAGGTCTATGTGATATAAACTGCTATGTCTTTTACCTGCAAATCCTAGTCTGGGAAGGGGTGGGACGAGTCAGATGAAAGTCTCAAGGGTCAAATTCAGCTCATAACACAGTTTGCAAAAGGCAATCTATTCAAGGCAATTATTCATACTTATAATCTCTCAATAAGTGGAAAGATTTTAAGAAAACAATAAAGAGACACGACCTTTAGCACCAACAGTAGCGAAAATATTGAATTTGGCATTTTCCTGAAAGCGCTTTGACAAAAAACAAGGAACCCAGGATTGCCATCATAATCTTTCTGGTTGAGGAATTCGATTTTTGAGAATCGCATCGACGGCATGCAGAAAGGTTAGATAAAAGTCGTGATGTGATGAGAGCACTCAATGTGTCTTTCTGATTATGGCTAAATGATGGAGCACATTACTTATCGGACGATCAATGTCAAAGTGGCACAAACTTCGCGCATGTGGTCAAAGCAAACACAACATACTTCCAACCACACACCTTTCACGGTGTAGGGTGCTAACCTTGTAGGCAAGCACTTCAGCGCCCCCACATTGGTGTAGTGAGTGCTGTATAAATGCTGCAAAACAATACAGAAAATTAACACTTCTGCATTCTAGCTGCTGTGACATATCACTACCAAAGTAAAACCTGACAAGAGCACTGAGCTCTTTAATAGCAGCCTTGGAAAGCAGATTTCATTGGGAACACTGCTGAATGCCTAGTGATTAATTGAATGATGGAGCACATTACTTATCGGACGATCAATGTCAAAGTGGCATAGATCAAAGAGAAAGGTTTCAAAGAAGATGAAACTAGTTAAGAGGAATATTGACATATTTAGGGGGTTCCAGGGGAGTCAAGTCTGTGGACTCTTTGGGACAGGCTAAACCATACTGCAGGCCTTAGTACCCAAAGTTACCCCAGGAACACGCTGTCCATTAGGGGGTTGGCACGCACCCATAAGTGTTGTGCAGCTCAAGTGTCTATCACAACAGCTAATCGGGAAATTGTGTAGGTCAGAATGTGCACAGAGATACAAAGCTGCATCATGTGATCCTGAGCATATATCAGCAAATGTGTCACTCCCCTTGTATGGACATGTGCAGTGCTGCATGTTAAATAGCAGAAAAGTAAAATATGTTATTGATGGTTACCTAAGAAAGGACGGATCCACACGATTAATATACCCTAAGCCAGTAAGTACAAAAGTATTGCAATAATGCAGCGCCACCCACTGGCATACCCTGTCCAGGGTAGATACTATTGATGGCAAATACCGTCAGGCACTACAACTATTTAATCCCAAACTCCGGGGAATATTTATAATCTGTTTGCGGCAACTTTGCGTCATTTTTTTAATGCAAATTTGGCGCAAACTTAACTCCATATTTATACTTTGGCGCTAAACCCATCTAGCACCAAATTAATGGAGTGAGAGTCATTTTTTTACCGTGGAAACCTTGACATGCAAGGTAGGCGTTCCCGGGTAAAAAGTGACTCAAAGGCATTTGTGCCTTATTTATACTCCCATGCAAAAATGACGCACAGGACAGGGAGGGCCTTAAAAAATTACTCTAAACCGGTTTAACGTCATTTTTTAACGCCTGGGTCGGGGCAGGCGTTAAGGGACCTGTGAGCTCATTTCAATGGTCTCCGACCATGGAAGCAGTCCACAGGTGCCCTTCCCTGCGCCAGGGACACCCCCTGCCACCCTCCCCCACCCCTGGAGGACACCCATGGTTGGGGGGACCCATCTAGGGTAAGTAGAGGTTTTTTTTTTACGCAGAAGTGGCATAGGGGGGCCTTACTTGGGCCACCCTACATGCCACTGTGCCCAATGGCCATGCCCAGGGGACAGAAGTCCCCTGGGCATGGCAATTGGGCAGGGGGGCATAGCTCCTGTCTTTGCTAAGACAGAAGTCATTTCCATGGGAGTTGTGCGTCAAAAAATGAGGTTAGAGACAACATTTTTTACTCTAACCTGACTTGCACCATTCTTTGGCGTACAACCCCAAGTCTTCCCTCCGCCGTCGCTGCCCGGTTATTGTAATTTATTTTGACGCTAACCAGGCCCCCTCGCCGGCCACCGTCATTCCATAAATAAGGTGCCCGGCTGGCGCTTTGGAAAGGCAGTAGCCCGCGTTAAACTTTTTGATGCAAATCTGCGCTAACGCAGGTTTGCGCCAAAAAGTATAAATATGGGCTTTAGTTTCATATTTCTCTGTTCTGTGAGAGTACCTCGGAATGCCTGGTCGCAATGCTCTTCCGACTCTAGTTGTCTGGTCTTCCAAAGGTCAGTAGAGGATCTTTTTTTTTTTAATTTCCCATGTTCCTCTGACCTGGCTTGAGGGGTAAAATACACAATTTATGGTTATGATTTTCAATATTGCTTTCGTCTTTTTATTTTGAGGCACATAATCATTCCCTTATAAATCGTATTCTCTTAAATTTCTCTGTTCAGTGCTAAGCAACACTCAGATCACAGAGTGGCATATGAACGTGCACTCAATGCTCAGCTATCTACTTTTTAAACAGAATAGCAAAATTAAACTATTACTTGATAACATGCTTTGATTGGATACAGGAATTAACTCAACTATTGTTAAAAGAAAATCTATGCCATGACTAGCGTCCTGAAACAGACATTTCCTAGGACAAGTCTTCCCTATAGCTGAGAAATGGCATTTAATAACGTTCACAGTGATTGCAATATATTTTGCAAACACCCCCCCACGATTGTAATATATTTTGCAACCAACTCTTTACCATCCCTCTTCCATATATTTCTGGTTTACATTATAATTGGATTATTATAGGTTTAAATGCATTATTTGTTTTTTTTTGTTGTATTTTCTCCATGCCTTCTCTGTTATTAGTTTTCCACTGGTCTGCTGTTTAGCAATAAAATATAATAAATCGGGTTGTCTGCGATTACATGAACAAAAGTAAAGTAGCTTATTTATAAATATTGTGCATTTTCAATTTGGATGCTGTCTGAGATAGAAAAGAATGAATGTGCCAGTACTGGCAACCGCTAAATGAAGGGGACAGAAGTCGTATTTCTCAATCACTGTTTTCTTTGATAAAATGCAAGTTTAATCTATCAGGAAGATTTGTCCAAGAACTCACGTCAGCAGGTAATCACAGCATTCGATCCCATGAGCAAAACTGCATTACCGAGCATCGAAAAAAAGCTGCTTTGCATAGATATAGAATTTTTCGAACTCATTCCATCGTTATATTTTTATATTGGTTCCGGTTGGGTTGTTATTTGGAAGGCTGAAAACAGTGTGCCAGTGTAGAAAGGGCACTCACCTGGTTCAAATGTCCAGAGCACAGAGGAAAAACAGTTCATGGGTCCTTTAGAGCTGCTCTTGACATCCGGGTCTGTGCTATAGTAAGACCATGGCAGTCAGCTGCCATACACAACTAGCACAAATAGCCATGAGAGCATGCCAGATTGCAAAGAATGGTCAGAAAATATTTTTATTTCCAGTTAGGGAGGTCAGTATCCAATCTGCAATAAATCATCTTGCTTAAGGTTCCAAAATGTTTGCTTTTTAACCATATAATTACTATTGGGTATGGGTATTGAGTATATCTGACTATTTCCTGCCTATATACTTCTCTTGTATGTTGAGGTAATGCAGTGCTGAGTATCTCTATAGAAAGGCTGTGTACAGTGGCAGCTGTTGCCAGAGGTATAATGTATATTGTTTTAAGTGTGGGGGAAGGTTTCAGGCTTCAGGGCGCGTGTGCGGGGTTTGGGGTTTATTTTTTTATTTTTAACAAGCCCGAGGGTTTTAGGGGGGAGGGTCAGGGTACTTTTTGTGGGGGGGAGTTTGCAGGGTTTTAGGACTTAGGGCGGGAAGGGACTTAGGCTATAGTTCAGGGGGGTGGAGGTTTTTGGGAGAGTGGGGTAGTTTTAGGCCTCAGGGTGAATGGAGGGTCGTGGTACTTTTTAAGTTAAGGGGGAGGGTTGTATGGTTGAACCACACATTTGTTTACCACGCATAACTTTACTAGCCATGCTTTTACAACGACATTCGTTGTAAAGGAATAAGTGGTAAAGTCATGCATGGTAAAGACATGGCTGTGGTTCCAACCACATTGTTCAGCCATGCGTAGTTCTGCCATCCGTGGTTCAGTCAAACTACCAAGAATGGTAAACCACACTTGGGGATGATCTAGCCACTTCTAGCAATGATACAGAGATGAAATGAATGAGTTGATTCTATAAGACCATTATTTTTTTTTTATATTATAGATGTCATTCCAGTTAGGTATCCATCACATGGAGATTGGTCCTGGTATTGCCATAAAAAGGAAACAACCAGTCATTGTTTTGTGTCAAATCCAGATGCACATGTTTAGGTCTGTCAGTCTCTTACCCCTCTACATTCACCACCCGCTGTGTCCCACAACACAATAACAACACCTCAGTGGTCATCACACACGTCATGGAAAAACTTCGTGCATGTGGTCAAAACAAACACAACATACTTCCAACCACACACCTTTCACGGTGTAGGGTGCTAACCTTGTAGGCAAGCACTTCAGCGCCCCCACATTGGTGTAGTGAGTGCTGTATAAATGCTGCAAAACAATACAGAAAATTAACACTTCTGCATTCTAGCTGCTGTGACATATCATTACCAAAGTAAAACCTGACAAGAACACTGAGCTCTTTCATAGCAGCCTTGGAAAGCAGATTTCATTGGGAACACTGCTGAATGCCTAGTGATTAATTGCATCTCGAGGTTCACAGCAAACTCCTTTCACATTTGAATGCATTATCTATTGGGCAATGCTTGTTAACATTTGGAGCGGGTCCATCTCGCACAAATAAATCTCCATCGATGGTTGTTTGCATCTCTCAAATGCATTCCATTTGTCTCAGGTAGGAGATTTGGAACAACTGTGATTGGAGCTGAAGCATGGGTCTGGCAACAAGGGGGTAGCAGAGCATGGTCCTGTCCTCGAGGGATAGCAAAGCTCTTTACATAGTACTAGAAATTTGTGTCCATCATGTGAAAATAAAGTGTAAAA
This sequence comes from Pleurodeles waltl, assembly GCF_031143425.1. Lineage (NCBI taxonomy): Eukaryota > Metazoa > Chordata > Amphibia > Caudata > Salamandridae > Pleurodeles > Pleurodeles waltl. The sequence continues at coordinate 100,063,427 of NC_090440.1, read as the reverse complement.
TAAGGGGTGATTGTGTCACGAAGGGGGCGGGGAAGGGTTACAGGAAACAAGGGGGAACTGTAGGGCAGAGCGTGGGAAAACATGTTTCATCTGTTTTTTAAAGAATAAAAGTAACAGATAAAACAATATTTACCTCAAGTTAATAAAGTGTTTTCATCAAAAGATACTGTTGAGGGGAAAATGCTTAGGGTGCTGCTAATGTTACCTCAGTTGCATATGCAGTTTTCGAGGCAAGCATGAGGTTGAATAAACAACAGAGTTATTGAACAGCAAATTAGATGCTTGAATATTGAAAGATGAAATTGCTCCTGTCAAGAGTAAACACAGGTTTCCCTGCCAGTGCCAGTGCTGGCAGGGAAACCGCTTTGTCCCAGTGGTGGGTATGCTAGGATATAGCAAGATTTGGCCCTGCAGTATGGGGTCCCCAGGACCATTATTAGCTCTGGGGGGGCCCTATCCTCTTTCTTATTGCAGCTGGGCCCCGGGGATGGTGTCCCCAGGGACTAAATCAGCCCGGCTTTGTGCCCCCTCCCCATTACTAACACAGCCAGGCCCCAGGGGATGGGTCGGAGGGCCAAAATCAGACAGAGGAGGGGGGGGGGGGCTGTGTGATTACTCCCACTTATTAACTTTGGCCAGGCCCCTGGAATGGGATCCCCGGGGTCAAAATCAACCCAAGTGGGGGGGCATGTAGATTTCAATAAGGCCAGGTCCTGGGGGCCTCCCTCATGGCCTCCCTCCCCTTCTCAATATCGGTTGGGTCCTGGTGGTTGCGGTCCCCGGGGCCAAAATTGATCTGGGTAGAAGGGCTGCATCGGCCCCTCTCCACCATTATATTATAAAGAATTCCACCTTGGACCTGGACCACCCAGGGGGCAAAAAATCCCAGGGCGGGAGACTGGACTTTTTTTTTTAAAGTTTGACTCCAATCCATGCATCCTCCACAAACTTGCACCAAGTTTTTTTCAAAAACTATTTTTTGCCCCTGGCGAGTTCCTGTGGGACCCCACTACCAGGTCTATGGGGTCAGGGTATTTCTGCCTTGCCCCCTCATTTTTTTTGTTATACATTTTTTTCTTGGGACTTGGCTGACTCTGAGTCCTAAGATGGCTGCCACCACTTCGGCTGAAGAGATGGCAGCCCATCAGATCTCAGCATAAGATCTGTTGTATCCACAGACCCACTGCGTCTCTAGATAGAAAATTAATGGGGATCCATCAAATGCCGCAAAAGTTATTAGCAAAACAAAACTGTCTTCCTATTGAAGCTAGATCATAACTAAAACTACCTACTGGTGACTGTCATTAGGATATATATATATATATATATATATATATATATATATATATATAAATATATAAATATATATATATATGTATAATTTTTGGTTGATTCGCATTGTGCCTATTTGCTGTCCCTCGAGTTTTTAATTATGAACAGATGCTCAAGTTTTTCTTTGTGTGTTCATATTAAGACAAAGACAGGAAGCACTTAAGCACTGTAATAGTTTTCAGTCAAATATTATGAGATTAGCACACTGGTTTGAAGGCAAGAAACATGTTGACCTAACTGGATACTGCAGATTATTAGGTTCCTTGAATCTGTCCTTGTGTTTTATTCATACGGTTGAAGTCATTTACCAATGAATACTTCGCGTTAAGTACTCACATACTTAACTCCTATCCTTTTGTGTCCAATCTTTCACTGTCCCTCACAACACAAAAAGAGAATTCTCAGTTAGGGGAGTTTGCCAGATTTGTTTGCTTGAATTGTAATAAAACAGCTCCGTAAAAATGTCCACCAGGTATTGCACCCCCACGTGACAAGAAGAGGTCTCAGCGATGAAGCATGCCACCTTAGTGGGTGAGGGACCTTTTATCTTAATAGGAGAGGCCTCGTAATCAAACGCTTTTCCACGTACTCGAGACCGAAAAATGTGGTTAACCACAAGAGACTGGGAAAAAAACAGGAAACCAGTGCTGAATCTCATACTGTGTTTTATTGTGCATCTGACCAACTTTTTATTTTATTCCACATTCTATGGCTCGAGATTAGTAATGACGTGTTAGGAGATGGAGGCCACAGAAAATTACTGATTCAATCTAGGGACATAAGCCACCTGAGATGTTTATTTACAACATGGTAGTGTTGACTCAAATACAGCAGTAGGCTGTTCTACCGTATCTCCTGATACTGAAGGTAAACTTGCGTAGGGAACGGTTCCTAAAAGTGCAGTGAAGTTGTCAGGCATTATCTAGTTTAAACTCACAATTAATCTGTTAAAATGAGATACTATTCTTCAATACGCAATGCAGACTCATTCTGTACATTACAAATCTTCAGAAAATATGATACAGAGCCAAAAGTACTAACATACTTGCACGGCAGCTTTAATCCAAATGCACTAAAAGCATAAATAATGCATATTTTTACATTTCGAAGGTCAAATATTCCACAATTTCCCAGACTCCTGTACAGTAAAGATGCCATCTACAATCTTATACAGGTTACAGTGTCAATATTAGCCAAGTGCATACCTGGTCCCTGACTTTCAGAATCTTTCCTATCACTTCATCAAAAACATTTAACACAAAATGTGAGCTATAAAGCAGGAGAGTGGGAGCACCTTGAAAGGGCCCGAAGACCTACCTTCTTCCCCTTGGTTCATACGTGGAAGGATGAAATATTACTTTGATGTAGCTGTTGAATTCTCCTAAGATGTCTATTTGACCTGGCCCTCTCTGCAGGGTCATCCTCAAACGTGTTGCTGTTCTGTTTTCTCAGCCTGTTTTAGTTGGCCTTAAGACCTGCACACTTTACCATTCATAACCAGTAAAAATGTGCTTGTGCTCTCTCTTTTAAATATTATAACATGGCCTTACACCCAGTTGACACATTATATTTACTTTCCTAGGAAAGTGGTACTACATGTACTAAGGGCCTGTAAATTAAGTCCTGCTAGTGGGTTTGCAGCACTGATCGTGCCACCCACTTAAGTAGGCCTCAGGCCTGCCACTGCAGCCTGTGGGTGAAGTTTTAAACTGTCATTTCAACCTGACAAAATAAACTTTATGCCAGTCCTAAATGTTTCTATAGCATATGTATGTCCTCCCCAGTGTAGGCCCTGAACAGGCCATAGGGCCGGGTGCAGTGTTATTAAAAAAAAAGTTGGACATGTACTTTTAAGTTTTGCATGCTCTAGCAGTGAAAAACTCTTAAAGTCATTTTCCACTACTGCAAAATGTTGCCACCTTCAGGTACTGTTGTACTTAAAAAAAATCCTTTTCATTTTAAAGCCTGCCTCTCCCATAGGATAACATTGGGTTACCATACTACATTTAATAAATGATTACTTTCAATTGAGGCAAGGACGAATCTCGAGTTTGGCGTCTAGAGAATTGTATTTAAAACCTTCTTTAGTGCTAAAGGTGGATTTTAAGTCACAATTCAGAAAATGCCACTTTTATATTTTTTCATTTTCTTGTCCCAACCATTTGGTATCTGCAGCCTGTAACCTGGGTCACATGAATAGGTGTAGCTGATAGCTGATCTTTGTGTACTGCTATCAGCCAGTGAGACAAAGGGGGAATAGGTATTGGCAGGATGGGCCATCTCTGACTTGTTAAGGGGACAGAGGTGTGAGCTACCACACTTCACATCACAAGACTCTGCCTCAGCACACTCACAAAGGGTTTCACACTAGTCACTTGGACCCCCAGACAAGCTGGGACCATGGCATGGAGGAATGAAATTCCAAACACCTCTGGGGTCGAACCCTCTTTAAAGCTGGCACCAGCGATAAATAGTGGACCCTTCAGAACCAACCCTAGAGTACATATCTGGACCTGACTCAGAAGAAGGACTGCAGAGCTGCTCTGCTCCATGAAGGGCTTCTACTCTGCTGTCCTTCGACCTGGAGAAGAAGGACAGGGCCTGTACCTTGAACACAGAATCACCAGAATGACTCCAAGGGCTAGTTGGCTGATCCCCCTGATCAGAGACAAGGGTACAGAAAAAGCTCCAACCACCTTGAACCGTGCAACTGGACTCAATGCCTGCTAGGAGTCTTGTCGCTAAGAGGTGCCACCCCAGTCCTGGACCTCTGGAAGTGGACCTAAAGGTGCTCTTCCAGCCCAGCTGTGATCTTTTGGGCAGAACCAAAGCAGCACAACATATTTTCCGTGTAGCTCTGCATTGGAACCACCACTGCATGATGCATTCCCAACGCAGGACCCGCAGCTTTTCACAAACCATTGCTGTGCGATGTATCCTCAATGCAAGACCCCACATTGTAGCCCTGCAATTCCTCAGTGCCACTGCTGTTTGATGCATTCCTGATGCAGGACCTTGCAATGCAGACCCGCAGCTCCCCAAAATCACAGTTGCACCATGCATTACCAACTCAAGACTTTGCATCACAGCCAGCACCCTATAGGAACCACCACTGCACAACGCATCCCCAATGTGGGATCTTGCAATGCACTGCAACCTGTATTTAAGGTGCTTTGTACAGGAGGCCTTACTTGGTCTCTTTATTCGGTTCGAGCTCCATCATGGTCCGCTTGAACTCTGTGACTTTGTCCTTGTCCGGCACAACCACAAAACCACTGTTGGCATTTTGCGCTTTTAAGCACTATTTACACTTAAATCTTTGAAACTGCATATATCCAGTACTACTTATTGATTGTTTGTGTTTGTTCTTTTGGTGTCAAATAATTTATTGCATTTTTTTCTACTGATCTAAATTGTCATAGGATTTTTCTTGTTTTAGTTTTTTTCACTTTATTACTGTTTGAAGTGCTGCATAAATACTTTACACATTGCCTCTAAGTTAAGCCTGACTGCTTTGTGCCAAGCTACCAGGGGTTTAAGCACAGGTTAATTTGCAGTTTGCTTGTGTTTCACCTTTACAGGAATTGTGGTTGTTGCTGGAGTAGGGTTTCATCCCTCCCCCCAACCAGTAACCCTCATTTCCTACAAGGTGAATGTGAATTTGTGGTAAGGGTTGAACTGGAAACAATTCTGTTTACTTGATCATGTGTCTGTTCTGCTTGAGGCCTTCATAATCGCTTGCAGTTGCCTCATCATCTTCAGGAGAAGCAGCCATGCAAGACATTCCTCAGAGACACTGAGGGGCATATTTAAGAGCCCCAAGCGCCACCGTGATGCTAGGGGCTCTTAAATATATTAAAGTGACGTTCCGGTGGCGCTACGCACTGAACTGAACTGTATTTACAAGGGGGTTTACACCAACTTGTAAATATGGCCCCTTCACATGCAGCACTTTGAGGAAGGTGAGTGCAATGGGTGTTGCTGTGGGCGTGGCACAGCAACATCCATTACATTTTGACAACACCCCAGATTTACAAGTTTTCATAAACCTGAGACAGCGCCAAAATCTAGCGCCACCCCAGGGGTCGCGTTAAAGTGGCACAACGAGGAGTTTTAGTTCTTTATGTGTGTGCTACACTTTGCAGCACACATAGAAAAAGCAAATCACCATTGAAGATTGTTTTGTTGGAGGAAGGTGTCCCTTCCTGCACAAAAACAATCTCCCCCTCAACGTAGCCATCCTTCACTATGGTGCAAGGGTGGTTGCGTTGGGGCGCAGTAGCAAATTTGCGCCAATTTGGCACAGCGACACGCACCATCATTTTCACATGAATGCAATTTAAGTTCACGGCTATGAAAAAAAAGGGGGGAATCTCATAGGGACAGTGACCCATGTATGTCCATGGTGTAAAAATGGACAGCTTCCTCTCAGTCTTCTACCAGCTGTAAGCTAGTTGACTTTCTTTCTGAGAGTGGCTTTGTCAGCTACAAGTTCTTGATGTACCCAGCATGCATATTCAACAACTTAGAAGAACCTAATAAAGTAACAGAGCCAGTGTCATTACTGCACGTCTAATTCTGCTTCAATTAATCAAGGAAATAATAATTTGAGACAACTGTAAATCATTTGTGAGTGGTGTTCATAACCTGCAAATAATACCTGCGGTACAGTACCAAGCTACACTATTCCTATGTATGCACAAGCTGAACTATACAGACATCGTGTAATCTTGTATACCTTCCTAGGACCTAGTTTACTGTACAACGTAGCTTCAAGAAGGATACTTCAAGTCAAATTTGTGTGTAACATCTGCCTGTGTAAATGAACTCTACTGAGTGCAACTATACTATATACAAATATATCAAATGTATATCTGCTTAATAACTTAAATGGATCCAGCTCCCCTGGAATCACACTCAACCCACTACATAATTGCATCCCATTTCTATTTACAATGTACCTGTTCCTCAGAAACCAACTGTAACAGAATATTCTGCATGCAAAATGTCTAATGACATTGTGCTCGTGGCCAATGTATTTGCAGCTTGTCAGTGTCTAAGTTGACCTCCTATGTACTTCAGATGTACATTTCTAAAGGCAAATGTTCCTAATTCTGTTGGACATGTGACATCATCAATTTCACTTTGTGTCTCATCATCAGTATGACTGATCTTCTAAACAACCATCAATGGTCAATCTCCTTGCTATCTCGCTACCTTGTTGAACTACTATAACACAGCAATGCTGCTTTTACAATGATAGAGCACCGCTGCTTTAACCACTTCTGTGCCATGAACGAGATGATCTCGTCCAAGGCTACAGTTCCCCTGTGCCTTGGACGAGATCATCTCGTCCATGGCACAGGGGAACATGGGGCCCCGCTCCCGGGGGGGCATATTTTCGGGAAGGCCTTTTCTGCCCCCCCTGGGGGCAGAAACCTCTAGGCACCAGGGACCATTTTTTTTTTTTTGTTTCATTTTTTTTTTTTTTTGGTGGGGAGCGACCCCTTAGGCAAGGGTCGCTCCCCTTGGGGGAAAATTATATTTTGCCCATTTCTGCCCCCCTTGGAGGCAGATTGGCCTATTTTGATGAGGCCAATCTGCCCCCAAGGGGGGTAGAAACCACTAGACACCAGGGAGTTTTTTCTTTGCGTGAATTTCACACAAAGGGAGCGACCCCTTAGGCAAGGGTCGCTCCCTGGGGGGGAGGGCAATTTATTTTAGGCCATTTCTGCCCCCCCTGGGGGCAGATCGGCCTATTATTAGGCCGATCTGCCCCCAGGGGGGGAAGAAACCTCTAGGCGCCAGGGCAATTTTTTTTTTGTGTTTTTTTTTTTTGTTGTTTCTTTTTTTAGAGATGGGGAGCAACCCATCAGGCAAGGGTCGCTCCCCTGGGGGGGCAAATTGTATTTAGACCATTTCTGCCCCCCTGGGGGCAGATTGGCCAATTTTAGGTCAATCTGCCTCCAAGGGGGCAGAAACCACTAGGCACCGGGGATTTGTTTTTTGGCGCCAATGTCACGCAGGGGGAGCGACCCCGTAGGCAAGGGTCGCTCCCGGGGGGGGGTGGGGGTTGGGGGGGGCAAATTTATTTTAGGCCATTTCTGCCCCCCCGGGGGACAGATCGGCCTATTATTAGGCCGAACTGCCCCCGGGGGGGGGGGGCAGAACACTCTAGGCGCCAGGGCAATTTTATTATTTTTTTTTTTTTTTTTGTTGTTTCTTTTTTTAGAGATGGGGAGCGACCCATCAGGCAAGGGTCGCTCCCCTGGGGGGGCAAATTGTATTTAGACCATTTCTGCCCCCCTGGGGGCAGATTGGCCAATTTTAGGTCAATCTGCCCCCAAGGGGGCAGAAACCACTAGGCACCGGGGATTTGTTTTTTGGCGCCAATGTCACGCAGGGGGAGCGACCCCGTAGGCAAGGGTCGCTCCCGGGGGGGGTGGGGGTTGGGGGGGCAAATTTATTTTAGGCCATTTCTGCCCCCCTGGGGGACAGATCGGCCTATTATTAGGCCGAACTGCCCCCGGGGAGGGGGGGGCAGAACACTCTAGGCGCCAGGGCAATTTTTTTGTTGTGTTTTTTTTTTTGTTGTTTCTTTTTTTAGAGATGGGGAGCGACCCATCAGGCAAGGGTCGCTCCCCTGGGGGGGCAAATTGTATTTAGACCATTTCTGCCCCCCTGGGGGCAGATTGGCCAATTTTAGGTCAATCTGCCCCCAAGGGGGCAGAAACCACTAGGCACCGGGGATTTGTTTTTTGGCGCCAATGTCACGCAGGGGGAGCGACCCCGTAGGCAAGGGTCGCTCCCGGCCGGGGGGTGGGTGTTGGGGGGGCAAATTTATTTTAGGCCATTTCTGCCCCCCCGGGGGGCAGATCGGCCTATTATTAGGCCGATCTGCCCCCGGGGGGGGGGGGGGCAGAAACCTCTAGGCGCCAGGGGAATTTTTCTTTTTTTTCTTTTTTTTTTTCTTTGTTTTTTTTTTTTAGAGATGGGGAGCGACCCATCAGGCAAAAGTCGCTCCCCTGGGGGACAAATTGTATTTAGGCCATTTCTGCCCCCCTTGGGGGCAGATTGGCTGAGTTTAGGTCAACCTGCCCCCAAGGGGGCAGAAACCACTAGGCACCGGGGATTTGTTTTTTGGTGCCAATGTCACGCAGGGGGAGCGACCCCGTAGGCAAGGGTCGCTCCCGGCGGGGGAGGGTGGGGGTTGGGGGGGCAAATTTATTTTAGGGCATTTCTGCCCCCCCCCTGGGGCCGGCTGAGCTACAGGCCAAACACCACAGGTAGGCACCTTGCAAAAAACACCTCTGTTTTCTGTGAAAAAATATGTTGTGTCCACGTTGTGTTTTGGGCCATTTCCTTTTGTGGGCGCTAGGCCTACCCACAGAAGTGATGTACCATTTTTATCGAGAGACTTAGGGGAATGCTGGGTGGAAGGAAATTTGTGGCTCCTCTCAGATTCCAGCACTTTCTGTCACCGAAATGAGAGGAAAAAGTGTTTTTTGGGCCAAATTTTGATGTTTGCAAAGGATTCTGGGTAACATAACCTGGTCAGAGCCCCGCAAGTCACCCCATCTTTGATTCCCCTGGGTTTCTAGTTTTCAAAAATGCACTGGTTTGCTAGGTTTCCTCAGGTGTCGGCTGAGCTACAGGCCAAAATCCACAGGTAGGCACTGCTTTTTATAAAAAAATGTGATGTGTCGACGTTGTGTTTTGGGCCCTTTCCTTTCGTGGGCGCTAGTCCTACCCACACAAGTGAGGTATCATTTTTATCGGGAGACTTGGGGGAACGCTGGGTAGAAGGACATTTGTGGCTCCTCTCAGATTCCAGAACTTTCTGCCACAGAAATGTGAGTAACATGTGTATTTTTAGCCAAATTTTGAGGTTTGCAAAGGATTCTGGGTAACAGAACCTGGTCCGAGCCCCGCAAGTCACCCCTCCTTGGATTCCCCTAGGTCTCTAGTTTTCACAAATGCACAGGTTTGGTAGGTTTCCCTAGGTGCCGGCTGAGCTAGAGGCCAAAATCTACAGGTAGGCACTTCGCAAAAAACACCTCTGTTTTTTTCCAAAATTTAGGATGTGTCCACGTTGCGCTTTGGGGTGTTTCCTGTCGCCGGCGCTAGGCCTACCCACGCAAGTGAGGTATCATTTTTATCGGGAGACTTGGGGGAACGCTGGGTGGAAGGAAATTTGTAGCTCCTCTCAGATTCCAGAACTTTCTGCCAAAGAAATGTGAGGGACATGTGTTTTTTTAGCCAAATTTTGAGGTTTGCAAAGGATTCTGGGTAACAGAACCTGGTCCGAGCCCCGCAAGTCACCCCTCCTTGGATTCCCCTAGGTCTCTAGTTTTCAGAAATGCACAGGTTTGGTAGGTTTCCCTAGGTGCCGGCTGAGCTACAGGCCAAAATCTACAGGTAGGCACTTCGCAAAAAACACCTCTGTTTTTTTCCAAAATTTAGGATGTGTCCACGTTGCGCTTTGGGGTGTTTCCTGTCGCCGGCGCTAGGCCTACCCACGCAAGTGAGGTATCATTTTCATCGGGAGACTTGGGGGAACGCTGGGTGGAAGGAAATTTGTAGCTCCTCTCAGATTCCAGAACTTTCTGCCACAGAAATGTGAGGGACATGTGTTTTTTTAGCCAAATTTTGAGGTTTGCAAAGGATTCTGGGTAACAGAACCTGGTCCGAGCCCCGCAAGTCACCCCTCCTTGGATTCCCCTAGGTCTCTAGTTTTCAGAAATGCACAGGTTTGGTAGGTTTCCCTAGGTGCCGGCTGAGCTAGAGGCCAAAATCTACAGGTAGGCACTTCGCAAAAAACACCTCTGTTTTTTTCCAAAATTTAGGATGTGTCCACGTTGCGCTTTGGGGTGTTTCCTGTCGCCGGCGCTAGGCCTACCCACGCAAGTGAGGTATCATTTTTATCGGGAGACTTGGGGGAACGCTGGGTGGAAGGAAATTTGTAGCTCCTCTCAGATTCCAGAACTTTCTGCCAAAGAAATGTGAGGGACATGTGTTTTTTTAGCCAAATTTTGAGGTTTGCAAAGGATTCTGGGTAACAGAACCTGGTCCGAGCCCCGCAAGTCACCCCTCCTTGGATTCCCCTAGGTCTCTAGTTTTCAGAAATGCACAGGTTTGGTAGGTTTCCCTAGGTGCCGGCTGAGCTACAGGCCAAAATCTACAGGTAGGCACTTCGCAAAAAACACCTCTGTTTTTTTCCAAAATTTAGGATGTGTCCACGTTGCGCTTTGGGGTGTTTCCTGTCGCCGGCGCTAGGCCTACCCACGCAAGTGAGGTATCATTTTCATCGGGAGACTTGGGGGAACGCTGGGTGGAAGGAAATTTGTAGCTCCTCTCAGATTCCAGAACTTTCTGCCACAGAAATGTGAGGGACATGTGTTTTTTTAGCCAAATTTTGAGGTTTGCAAAGGATTCTGGGTAACAGAACCTGGTCCGAGCCCCGCAAGTCACCCCTCCTTGGATTCCCCTAGGTCTCTAGTTTTCAGAAATGCACAGGTTTGGTAGGTTTCCCTAGGTGCCGGCTGAGCTAGAGGCCAAAATCTACAGGTAGGCACTTCGCAAAAAACACCTCTGTTTTTTTCAAAAATTTAGGATGTGTCCACGTTGTGCTTTGGGGTGTTTCCTGTCGCCGGCGCTAGGCCTACCCACGCAAGTGAGGTATCATTTTTATCGGGAGACTTGGGGGAACGCTGGGTGGAAGGAAATTTGTAGCTCCTCTCAGATTCCAGAACTTTCTGCCACAGAAATGTGAGGGACATGTGTTTTTTTAGCCAAATTTTGAGGTTTGCAAAGGATTCTGGGTAACAGAACCTGGTCCGAGCCCCACAAGTCACCCCTCCTTGGATTCCCCTAGGTCTCTAGTTTTCAGAAATGCACAGGTTTGGTAGGTTTCCCTAGGTGCCGGCTGAGCTAGAGGCCAAAATCTACAGGTAGGCACTTCGCAAAAAACACCTCTGTTTTTTTCCAAAATTTAGGATGTGTCCACGTTGCGCTTTGGGGTGTTTCCTGTCGCGGGCGCTAGGCCTACCCACGCAAGTGAGGTATCATTTTTATCGGGAGACTTGGGGGAACATAGATTAGCAAAACAAGTGCTATTGCCCCTTGTCTTTCTCTACATTTTTTCCTTCCAAATATAGGAGAGTGTGTAAAAAAGACATCTATTTGAGAAATTCCCTATAATTCACATGCTTGTATGGTCACCCCGGAATTCAGAGATGTGCAAATAACTACTGCTCCTCAGCACCTTATCTTGTGCCCTTTTTGGAAATGCAAAGGTTTTCTTGATAGCAATTTTTTACTCTTTATATTTCAGCAAATGAATTGCTGTATACCCGGTATAGAATGAAAACGCACTGCAGGGTGCAGCTCATTTATTGGCTCTGGGTTCCTCGGGTTCTTGATGAACCTACAAGCCCTATATATCCCCGCAACCAGAGGAGTCCAGCAGACGTAACGGTATATTGCTTTCCATAATCTGACATTGCAGGGAAAAGTTACAGAGTAAAACATAGAGAAAAATTGATGTTTTTTTCACCTCAATTTCAATATTTTTCTTTTTCAGCTGTTATTTTCTGTAGGAAACCCTTGTAGGATCTACACAAATGACCCCTTGCTGAATTCAGAATTTTGTCTACTTTTCAGAACTGGTTAGGTTTCTGGGATCCAGCATTGGTTTCATGCCCATTCCTGTCACTGACTGGAAAGAGGCTGAAAGCACAAAAAATTGCAAAAATGGGGTATGCCCCAGTAAAATGCCAAAATTGTGTTGAAAAATTGGGTTTTCCGATTCAAGTCTGCCTGTTCCTGAAAGCTAGGAAGCTGCTGAGTTTAGCACTACAAACCCTTTGTTGATGCCATTTTCGGGGGGAAATCCACAAGCCTTCTTCTGCAGCCACTTTTTCAATTTTTTTAAAAAAAAACGAAATTTTCACTGTATTTTGGCCAATTTCTTGGCCTCCTTCAGGGGAACCCACAAAGTCTGGTTACCTTTAGAATCCCTAGGATGTTGGAAAAAAAGGACGCAAATTTGGCTTGGTTAGCTTATGTGGACAAAAAGTTATGAGGGCCTAAGCTCGAACTGCCCCAAATAGGCAAAAAAAGGCCTGGCACAGGAGGGGGAAAAGGCCTGGCAGCGAAGGGGTTAATACACTGAGTCAGACCTCAATTTGTTTACCACGATTTCCAGAATTCCTACTACAGGAATAGACAAGCTACAATTTTGAGCCTCACTACAGACCCAGGATTGGCCTGTCACACCTCTGCTACCAAACGTTCAACACACTCCCTACTACTGATAATTAAGTACATTTAGATTCTACTACTTACATCATTACTTTAGGTTCTACTACTTACATCATTACTTTAGGTTTTACTACTTACATCATTACTCGTAAGAGTGCCTCTATTGAGAACACTACTAGATCAAATGAGGAAGTACAAGGGTCATTGTCGTTCTTAGATTAAGGGGGGCTGGGTATTTAGGATAAGGCTGAGGGAAAGTGTTATGTTTTGGTTAGAGAGCAGGATTAGGCTTAGGTTCAAGGTCAAGGTTTGGACTATGCTTAGGTCACAGCTGTAAACTTAACATTGGGTTTAGGGTTAAACCTAATATTAAAGTTATTATAAGATGTAGAATTAGGCTCAGTGTTAAAGTTGGGGTGCGTGTTAAATGCAGGGTTGCACGAAGGTGAGTTTCAATGTATAAATGTATGTTTTAGGCTGATACATTTAGGTTTTCACTTAGCTTATTATATGCAGTTGTTACTTTATCATAGTGGAATCTAAATAGTGTCCTTTTATTGTAGTTGTATACTTTGTAGCACTGTACAACCAATTTCCTGGTCCTCCATCAGCTACTGTCAGAGTCCACATTTATGTAGGTTAACCTGTGATTCACTCCACTCCTGTAAGCAGCTGCTTCATGCATTAATGTGTTCATCACGTTATATTTAAGTGTCAGTTGTGTCTCTAAAGAAACCCAAGTGTCTTAAATTCCAGAAGATGGATACAAAATGGTTGTATCATGAGAAAGAAAATAGTAGAAACCATATTAAACTGAAACACTGTAACCTGTCATGCTTAAATATTAGTTGCCTAAGATTACACAGCTACTACCAACACAAAATCTAGACAACTGCTTCTGCTGCTGTATGGATGTGCACAGCTAATGGAGATTTGGGAACAGCTGCTGAGAGGTATGAGCAACTACACGCAGGTCAGCAGCCGATTAATTCCCTGTACACATCACAAAGAATAAACTCAGAGTCAAACAAGCAATTTCTTGCTCTAAGGACATCTCTGGTTGACAGGTGTAATTTGTTTCATCCATGCCTGCAGACAGTCAACATCAAAAATAGAACAACCATGTTTGATGACAGTCTGACATTCTTGATATAAACCCGCAGCAACTAAGACATGCAATTACTCATTTTCAAAGGTGCTGAAATGTTGATTTAAAAAGAAATCAACTTATTCTTTAAAGATCTGTTCAATTTTCTAACACAATCTCCTCAAAGTATTTCCCTGCTCAGTTATCAGGTCACCAATTAACATGATGTAATTAGAGCCATCACTAGGAAGAAGTGGAGTATTACATATTATAAGGTTCCTTCTTTAGCTGTTACTCTTCAGCTTCATTTGCCGAACTGTCAATAACAAATTGTTCCTGGACTTTGGCCAGCGTGACAGTCGAAGAGAAGGTGGGCGCAGGTGAGTTGGCCATAAAGAGGGTGACCGTATTGCAGGCTCTGACCTTCAGTATTTCAAACAGCATTGAGGCTCGTAAACAGCCCCAGATCATTTCCCGATATTCTCGAATAGTGGTACCTACATTGGCACAACTTTGAAGGTACGCTCTTCCTGCACAAGAAGACCAATGAGAATACAGCAGGTGAGTCGATTCCTTCAGTATGGATCTGCTCCCATGCGCCATCTGATCAGAGACAGCCTAATTACATCAGCAACACCCCAGTCCTCTACATTTGAGGTTCAGGAAGTGGATTTTACTTGGAGGGCCTTAAAATGCCTTTCCAGGAAAAATGTGCAATTTCATTTACATCCCAAATCCGGGAGTAGAGAAAGAACTGTGAAAGGAAGTGTTCAGGCCCTGAGTGTGTGTGTGGTGCAAAGCAAGCAAGTTAGATATGTGTCCCCAGTCGGAATAAATAAGGGCCAGATGTATCATCATCCCGGTTTGCATTTCATAAATAGCGATTTTTAAGAAATCGCCATTTAAGAAATGCAAATTGGGATGTATGAAAATTGCGATTCGGTAATAGCGATTTCTTAAAAGTCGCAATCGCTATTACCGAATCGCAATTAGGGAATGGGACTCCATTCATCAGTACGGACCTGTAGGCCTGTGGGCCCATAGGTGCCAATGGTTTTGCATTTCCGAATTTGCGAATTCCTATTAGGAATTCGCAAATTAGGTAATGCAAACCCCAGGGTGCTGGGGGCCTAAGGCCTCCTTTGATGCACGACAAAAAAATATTTGTGGACATGTAAAGCGCACACATGCCCAAAGGCAAAGGAAGAAAAAGCTACCTGAATTAGGCTCTTGTAAAATCTTGACTGCTGGTTAAAGTTTCCACAACTAATTCTATTTAAGTATGGTTAGCTGGAATTTTCGAAAGTAAAACTGAAAAGTTTTTTGGAATGAATTGCTACGCTGTTTACACCCCTACACATGATTGCTGTAAATACATGCTGCATTGAACGCTGTGTGTTCATTATTAAGGATCTGCAAAACATTACTACCCAAAGACAATGCAAGTGCTTAATATCTTCCGATAGACCCTCTTCCAAGCATCAAGCACACTTACACTGGACAACCCCACCTCAAGATCAATGTGAGAAGAATATCAGTTTAGGACAAGAGAGAAACTATTCATAACACAAGGCAATGGACTGATGTTACCTGATGTGACTTATGGAGAAGTCTATCGAATCTCAAATCAAATCAAATCATAAATATTTATAAAGCGCGCTACTCACCCGTGCGGGTCTCAAGGCGCTAGGGGAAGGGGTTACTGCTGCTCGAAGAGCCAGGTCTTGAGTAGTCTCCGGAAAGCGGAGTGGTCCTGGGTGGTCCTGAGGATGGTGGGGAGGGAGTTCCATGTCTTGGCCGCCAGGTAGGAGAAGGACCTCCCGCCCGCCGTTCTGACAGCGAATCTGACAATGAGGACACTTTAGCCACCACTACTACGGGCTCACACCCTGTTGTTTGAAGCTGTTTGAAACATACTCCCCTAATTGGCCAATTCCTCTAGTGAAACAACAGCAACACATTGCTTAAAACGACCAAGCTCAGTACATTCAGAGGTAAAATGATCCATCTTAAACCTGTTTTTCCACTGATAAACCTTCTGAAAGAAGCAATTATGGAGTAACTGTAGACCAACATTGAAAGATTTAGCCCGTGTTTCATGCGTTAAGGGGGTTAGGCTACTTCTACAAGTAACAGATGACATTCTCAAACTGAAGGCGGACGTGTTTGGTTTTTTAATAGGTTAAAACCTTGCCAGCAATTTATTGCTGTAGCCCCCAATCGAGATCAAGTGACTTAGAGATGAAAGGACTTTTTCTGCCCTAGGTCAAGCATTTCTTTGCAGTCAGGATTCAAGAGCTAGCTCTTCTACCCGCTTCCCATGAACTGAAAAAATGAACAGTGGCGCAACTTTGATTTCTGGCAGGTCCTATTTTTTCTTTTCTCTTTTATTTATACATTTTTATTACCATTAGAGATTTTCCAGTCCAGTTATACAATGGTACATTTACAACCAAGTTGCTCAATTTAGAATGTCAATTTACCACCAATGTGCATCATTTACTTCAACATTGCTGCTCTATGAGTGGAAGGGAAGATTAATTTCACATGTTCTCAAACTTAACTATAATAACTAAAAAGATGGCTTGCAGATCATCATGTGGGCAGGGTTTAACTCTACTTTCTGGCATCAGGCAATTCACTAATGGGCTGGAGTGATAAAAGGTCAGTTTTTGAAGGCCAGTTCCACTCCCTTTGCAGCCCTAATGCACCCTTTCAATATTTTCTGAAGGTAGGTACTGTTATCCTTCCTGTTATGCAACAGCAGCATTTTTCTTGACATTGTGGCCAGTCAATCAGTTTGTTCCAGTTTTATAGATACATTTGAGGACCCATCAACCACAAATAGCCAACAGAAGAAAACGTTCTCTCTGCTAATAAGAATCTACTACTTTTTCTGTCAGTTTTGCAGACCTCTGTAAAACCGGGATCGCAGAACACTGCAATTTCTCAATCTAGGGGCCGTATTATGATAAGGGTGCACTTTTCCAGGTTGTGCGCAAACAGGAAAAGTGCACTTTATTATAATAATGCGCTGCTCTCAGGGCAACCTCAAACTTGTGATTCGTTGGGAACAGTGCATTCAAGTGAAATACAGAGCTGCTGTTTGTAAGTCTCTCCACGTTACACAGTGCAGGCGGCAACCTACCTGCACGCAATGAGTGACTGCACCTGCCTGCAAGGGAGAGTCTGGTGGGGGTCCATTGGGTCCCCTTTCATCCTTTGAAAGGGCTGCCCTTATAGTAGGACTCTTGTTATTGAAACAAGACTGCTGGATTTGGGGCGGCAGCACCACCGCTAGCGGCTGAGTCAATCCCACACTGGTTGGTAGCTCTCGACCCAACCCTTTCGGCTAGCAAGCAGCTCCTATGCCAAAAATAGGAAGCAAAGGTGATTTGTGGCAGCCTGAGGCATGCCATTCGGTGAACTCTCAGGGAAATCGTGGATGACAAATCTCACCCCTTTCTCTCATTATTAAAGGTCTCATACAAACACATAGCCCAAAGAAAAGTTGCAGGAGGGTTTTCAATACATTTATTGAAAAGACTGCAATCTACGATAACATATATGAGCTGCAATTGCTAGGGCAATGAGACCTAGCAAAATTAGGATTGTTACGATCAGTGAAAAGAAAAATAAACAATGCAAGCATGTTGGAGTAACATGTACATGGAATCCTACCTAACCCCTAACTTCAAGGGAGAGCATAGTGGTGATAATAGCCAAATCTGTCTGTACTTAGTCTATGAGAAGAGCACTCACCCCCACTACTTGAAAACACGGGTCTGCCCCCAGCTCCTTGGCTGGTTGTAGAGACCAGGGTGGGGTCAGCAGTGAAATGGCATACGGCGTGGATGGGTATAGTAACCGGAATGACCTCCCTCCCTTTCCCTGGCCTGTATGATGTTTTCATAAGAAAACATATTTACGTTCTATGAAACAGCCCTGACATGAGCATGTGCCTGCACGTCAGACAGTTTGTACACACTTGTGGCAGTAGAACAAGACAGATTATCAAGTACAGTTCTGATTAGCCTTGGACAGAAGTACATGATGAAATGTCATGCACAAAAATAATAACAACACTTTTGCAGAACCACAGCTGATTAGCAAATTAAAATATCCCTGCTGAAAAGCAAGCTGAAATACCAAAAACAAAATGAATAAATAAAATCAGAGCATATATCTGAGTAAAAGGGCACAGGCGGCAGGACTAAGCTAGGCTAAAATATGTATGGCAGAGCAAGGTGCTAAAATGAACCCATGACACCCTTAGGGGCATACTGACAGTATGCCACCTTCTTGTGGTGCACGTTCAGTGAGTGTGCCTCTGATAGCTTTTTTGCCTGCATGCATAATATGGACCAGGCGCAGAGACAAAGAGATTCCATCATTTGCATGGGTCATGCCTCCGTGCAAATGAGGGAGCGCCGTATTGAGATAAGTGGGGCACACGTACCTCCTGCGCTAACAGTATTACAGAAGGGGATGCATGAGAGTCTGTGACACCTCCTGCAATATCAAATTGCCCCAGTGGCACACAAATTGGGCACACATGCCTGTTGCACTCCCCCTCCCCCCATCCCCTGGGGCACTTTCTCTAATAGGCCACAGATCTCTCTAAAATATAACCTCGTAAAGATCAAACAGAGACACTTTTCAAGTGGTAATTTGGCGAACACTACTGAATGGATTTACACCAAGCCAAGCAAAAACACCTCCATGAGTAAAACTCTACCTTCATGACAAATCTGTTGCAATTTCATTACAGCCATTTTTCATGTAAGCAAAGAATCCTGTGGGAGTTATAATGGGAAATGTAACTTTTTTGTGACATTTCCCTTTTTTTAGGTCTAGAGTGACAGACTTGCACAAAACGTCCTATAGACAACCCAAAGTGGATCTACTTTTTTATTGAAAATCATATGCAGAGTCATCCAATGGTGCTAAAATGCATTTTCTATGGAAAGTCTTACCTAACCATAATTAAAAAGGCATTGTATGCCAACTATGCATTTCAATCTGTGTAATGCTATATGGTGTTATTGCAAATATCTATTGCATCAGAAAGGCAAAGAAAACAAGCGATTAAATAAATAAATCAACATTATTAAAAAAAGTTAATTGGAGGTGGGCGCCATATAAAAGTTGATGATAGTGTGGTAACAAAAGTTATACTTACCTTCTTGAAAAGCCCGAATATGTGGTGCCCCTATTTTAGTGACCCATGATTGGGGTAAATCACAGATTCGTTAACATTTTTAATCCTGTGTTTCAAAAGCTTCAAAACTTCAAAACTTTATTCAAACTGATTACTATATTGTTTTCTGAGCATAGACAGTTCTGCACTATCCAATGCTTAGAGAATTTACAAAATCCAAAAATGTAGTAGGTCTACTACTGTGGCAACATGTTCCTGTGCAAGTGGAGACACATCCAGTCCAGACATCACTGAGAAAGCGAAACATCATAAGTTTTCTCATTATACACGGCGTTCCAGAGTCCGCCTTCATTCAGATATTTTCCGTACTGGGAACACTTGCAAACAAAAGCATAGACAGATATAATACACTGGTAGCAGCATGTTTCATAAACATGTACCCAGACTCCTTCAATTTTTTATATTTCAAAGCTTTGCTAAGCAGATCGATGACTTGACTCAGTCTTTGTCAACAAAGTGGGTGCACACATAGACACACAAAAACTGGAATTCATGACACTGTGGCCCATATTTATACTTTTTTTAGCGTCCAGTTTGCGTCGCTTTTTGATGCAAAAATGGCGCAAACTTGCATAATACAATTGTATTTTGCAAGTTTGCGCCGCTTTTGCGTCACAAAATGACGCAAATGCGGCGCTAAATAAAGTATAAATTTGGGCCTGTGTATCCTAGTCCCAAATGCGCCGATGTCTTCATTACTGTGAGCTTACGCAATACCATTGACCCTAACATTCCTAATTTACAAGTTACATTTCTCCTTCCAGACGCTAAAAAATACGTTCAGTGTCCTGAAATGGTGGCCACTGCTTTTTAGCTTTCGGACCAGTGTGTGGAACTCCCTGTGACCTTCAATTACAACAGCTACCACCATTTCCTAACCTCCACTTGGCACATGGGTGAAATATAAAACCTCGATTTGTATCAGTGCAGCCATTAAGGTAAACCATTTGATTTGCAGATTTGTGCTTGATATGACAGCACATTAAATAAAAGAAACCCTTTCCAAGGGTGCATCTCAAGGTAAGTCGTGGAGTTCTATGTCCCTAAACAAACAGAAATTCGAATTGACTATCCCTCAGGAAGAAGAACTGTTTTAAAGATTTTATTTAAAATGAACGGCGAGGTCGGTTTTATCATCTGACAATAATGCCCTTCACATTTTTCTCATCTTCCCTCATTGTTTTGCACAGGTACCCTGATTATTCTGTGCACATTTCTCTCCAAAGCGTTCTTTTATTTTGCATCCAATTCATTTCATGCTGAAATCGTTAAGAAAATGCATATTTTAAATTTTTAAAAAACTGCCCCAAGGGAAGCAAGGATGCATTGAAAACCGCCTTCCCAGAAATAAATATTTAAGCATGTCTGCAGCAAAACCGAAGGTTAATCTTTTGATATGAAAGAAAATCTGAATTCTGCTTACCTTTGCATACACTGCAACACTGGTTTTCTGGGAGAATGTGATTGTTTTCGCTGCAGTTCAAAGGCGGGCACGTCTCTGTTACTTTGACTAAAACTCCATTCTGGAAGTAAATGAGGTAAAGAAAATGATACTAGCAAAAGGCATATATCACACATTTAAGCAATGGACAGAGGTCAAACAATTTCCAATTTAGGCTCTGGAATAGTAAATGTAATCAACTGAGAACCAGGAGATGAGTTCACACTGTGACAATAACATCCCTTCTAGTATTCATCAGCTTCCCCAGTCGTGTTCAGAGTTATTTTGCTACTTTCTGCAATCAATCGCACTATCTTATTTCTAACTGTTTTTGGCTCACCTGCACTACATTTAGTAGCCCAAAAATGCAATACAGGAACATAAATAGTTCTCTATTCCATTTCACAGTACTTACTAAAAAAGACAGGCCCCGCCTCTTCGGTCTGGCACTCCCCTAACTAATCTATTGATTTCTTTCCTTCCACTTGTCAAAAAAGTCCCCCCACCCCTTCTATCCCATGCATAAGGAGGGAAATCCCATACCTCCTCCTCGTTTACCCAACCACAAAAATACTTGTAAAGAATTTCCAAGAGGAAGGGTGGGTATTAAGTACAGTAACAGGAAAAACAGAATCTGAGCAATGCGCATTACTATTTAAGTAATTCACACATAACCTTCTCATCTCAATTCCTCATCCCATTCCTTATTTAAAAAGGGTATACCCAAGCAGAATCCCTTTTTTGGAACTAATCTCCAAGAAGACAACTGTAGCCAAGGATCATGAACCACACAACAAACTTTAAATCGGTTACCAGGTCTCCGTAATCAAAAATATCATAGTAGGTTTAAGACACAAATTTACCCATCAAAAGTTCTACTGAACCGAGGGTGAGGTTCAATATGTAATGGATGCCTATTGCTGACTGATCCTGAATTAAGGAAAATAATTGAGTCTTCCGACTAACTAAAGGTCAACCTCTGGAAAACCAAACCTTGTACACATTCCCTGAAATACTGATAATAAAC
Organism: Pleurodeles waltl; assembly: GCF_031143425.1. Lineage (NCBI taxonomy): Eukaryota > Metazoa > Chordata > Amphibia > Caudata > Salamandridae > Pleurodeles > Pleurodeles waltl. Next base: position 100,042,057 of record NC_090440.1, on the reverse strand, counting down.
TCCTGGAAGCTAGAGGCGCTCTGCTCAGGTTGTCTGCCAGCAAGCTGTCCCTCCCTGCATATGGGTTGCCCTGAGAGAGAGATTATGGGGGTCATTCTAAGTCTGGCGGGCGGCCGTAGCCGCCCGCCAGGCGGGAACCGCCATTTGGCCGCCACGCGGCCAAAATAGCGCTTCCGGCATTCCAACCTTCCCGCCGGCCCAGCGGGAAGGAGGCCTGCAACACAGAAGCCGGCTCCGAATGGAGCCGGCGGTGTTGCGGGCGTGCGACGGGTGCAGTTGCACCCGTCACGCTTTTCACTGTCTGCTAGGCAGACAGTGAAAAGCTTCATGGGGCCCTGTTAGGGGGCCCCTGCACTGCCCATGCCAGTGGCCCCTAGGGGCCCCAGGACACCCATTACCGCCAGCCTCTTCCTGGCGGTGAAAACCGCCAGAAACAGGCTGGCGGTAAGGGGGTCAGAATCCCCATGGCAGCGCAGCTTTACCGCCGCGGTCAGACTGGGCTTTGAAGCACCGCCAGCCTGTTGGCGGTGCTTCCGTCATTCGCGACCCCGGCGGTCTTGGACCGTCAGGGTCAGAATGACCCCCTATGTTTTTTTGCTGACAGCATGATCTGAAAAGGATCATAAACTATCCTAAACTAGCGATTTAGATAAGTAATTGTTATAATAATAATGGTCCGAGCTACTAACATCGCGTCCTGGGCAGTGCATCGTTTCCCTATAGCTGGAAAATAACTATTTCCCAAGGCAGGAAGCAACCATGACCAAAGCTGACCCCAACACAGCTATTCAAATTATGCAGCTGGCATCTGCTGTCAATCTCATCAGTGCTGAAGAACAAATGATACTTCCAGTTCCAGACTGGCAGACAGAAACCACTGCTGTGGCAATGACCGGTTTAAAGTCAATGTCACCAGATTAAGGATACTTTAAGTTTTCTGTGAGACCATTACATAATGTTACAGGATGTGAGAGACTGTCGGAGCCATATGGCAATGGGCCAAGGGAACCACAAGTATTCATTGTTGGAAATGGTCCTGTTTGCAGGGTCATCCCCTGACTTTTTTGCCTTTTCCCTCCGCTTTTTGCTAAATTCGTTTTTGTATGGTCTAGGACTCTGGACACTTTACCACTGCTAACCAGTGCTAAAGTGCACGTGATCTCTGCTTTAAACATAACACTGGCTTATCCACAATTGGCATATTTAATTTACTTGTAAGTTCCTAGTTAAGGGCACTATAGGTATCCAGTGCCTGTAAATTAAAAGCTACTAGTGGGCTTGCAGCACTGATTGTGCCATCTAATACAGTAGCACTTTAAAAATGACTCAGGCCTGCCACTGCAGAGCCTGTGTGTGCAGTATTAAGCTGCCATCATTTCGACCTGGCAAGTGCAACTACTTGCAAGGCCCACACCTTCCTTTTTTATTACATGTAAGTCACCCAAAGGCAGGCCCTAGATAGCCCTGAGCGCAGGGTGCAAAATATTTCAAAAGTTGGACATGTACTTTTAAGTTTAACATGTTCAGGTAGTGAAACACTGCTAAATTAATTTGTCACTATATCTCTCCCATATGATAAGATTGGGATTACCTTAAAACATGTTTTAAATGTATGTCTTAATTAGACAAAGATAGAAATTTGGAGTTTATTGTCTCTGGACTCACAATTTAAAATCACAACTTATGGAGAAGCCTGATTTTAAATTGTTAAGTCTGAAAATGCCACTTTTAGAAAGTTGGCATTTTCTTACTTTAACCATTCTTTGCCTCTACCTGCCTCTGAATACACATCTGGGTGGGGTGACAGTTGGACTTTGTGCATTCCCTCCAGACAGCCACACATATTGGGAGTTAAGGTGTGACTTTAGGGGCCTTAGTGGTCATTAATGGGCCATTAACTGTCTTGATGGAGGGTGGAGCTTAGGAGTGCCTCACACCTGAATAGACTTGTCTTGGCCACCCACAATATGGTTTAACAACCCTGCTTTGTCACTCCAGCCAGCTTGGATCCAGAGCAGGGGAGACAGGGTATCTGTACATTTCAAAGGAAGGCCTGGAAACTCCTCCTACCTTCAGAACTAGTGCACCAAAGTATAAATACTGGACTCAAAACCCCACCAACTGAGATTTCAAGGAAACTCTGCCAGAAAGAAGGACTGCTGTGCTGCCAGGAGAGACTGTCACTCTGCAACTACATTGGCCTCCTGCTGCTGTGTGTTGTGTGGTAGAAGAGACTGACACTTTGCTGTTTCCTCTGCTGTTTTGGCCTGCTGCCTGCTGCTTCTGTCCAGGACAAGGACTAGACTTGTTCCCTACATCCTTGCATCTAGGAGTCCTGTCCTTCTGCATTCTCAGGGACATCAAAGACTGCAAGTAATTCTCCTCGTGCTACTGGACTCTGCCATCTGTGAGTCCTACCCTTTCCTAAGGTGCCCCCCTCCAGCCCTGGTCCTCAGAAGTGGGTACTGCAGCTACAAACTTCAAAAAGCGACACATAGCTCTGAGTGTAGCAGAAAAATTGATGCATCGTGTCCTCGCCGTTGACTAATTGCTTCAACAAAGGTAAAGTTTAGCGGACCCTGCGTGGGTTTTGTAGCCGCCCTTCCCTCCATGGCGGCTGGCCTGGATTTGCACCAGTCCTTCACCACCTCAAGTAACCTTTTTACCTTTATAGATTTCTAAGCACTGTTTTAACATTTAGGGCCTGATTACAACTTTGGAGGAGGTGCTAATCCGTCCCAAAAGTGACGGTAAAGTGACGGATATACCACCAGCCGTATTACGAGTTCCATAGGATATAATGGATTCGTAATACGGCTGGTGGTATATCCGTCACTTTACCGTCACTTTTGGGACGGATTAACACCTCCTCCAAAGTTGTAATCAGGCCCTTAATCTTTACAAATTCATATCACAACTTCTACTGATGAGATATGTGTCATGTTAGTCTTGTTTTAATCAGATAAATATGATCTATTCGTCTAACCAGGTGTTGAGCCTTTTTGTGGATTCTTTCACTGTATTACTGTAATTAAGTGTTGCACAAATACTTTACACATTGCCTCTTGAGTTAAGCCTGGCTGTTCTGTGCCAAATTACCAGGGGGTGAACACATTTAAATGTAGGGTGTGGATCTGATTTACCATGAATAGGATTTTAGGATTGTGGTCCCTACTTGGACAGGGTGTATACCTCTGCCACTAGAAACTCAAATTCAAACATACATGCAGCAAACAAATAAAAAGGAAAATATACAAACATAATATAATTCAACCCCACAACATCCTTAAAGCCTACCACCTACTAAGTCTCCCTGAACTCACTGTCATTCCTTGAATTGGGACTGGATCTTCTGAAGTAGGTATAACAATCTCTGACACAGCTTGGTTTTCCTGGACTGGGAAAAAGAAACAATTTCTTTATCCAGCTATAATCATGTTCCAATGTATTCAGGATTCTGGGATAGCTGGGGATCAGACTTTAGATAATTGATTCAAAATCTGTGCTTCTCCACTATCATAAAGATCTCCAAATTACACCTTGAAATCAGCTCTCAAGAATGAGATTTTACTGAGAGATCCTCTAGGTTAGGAATACCTCTTGTGAAGGAAAGCATCAGCTCTCAAGAATGAGATTTTTCTAAGAGATTCTGTAGTTTAAGAATACTTCTTGATGAAGGAAAGCATTCACAATAGCTAGAATCCGGGTGAAGACAAATGATAGGACGAGAAACTGCTAGTGACTTTCTCCACCACCAAATCAGAGAAACTCCTGATTAGATTCCTTAGCAGAAATATGAAGATAACAATCTTGGAGATCTATTTCTGTTAGGAAGTGTCCTTGAGACACTGTTACAGTGTATTATTTTGAAAGGTGTCTTCACAAACAATTGATCACCTGATTAAATGTAACCCAAGAAAAATATTGAGTATCATCCCAGTAGCCTCTCTGATGAGCAATTGGACCGAGCACTTTCTTCATTTCTAGAGACCTTATGTTCTCATTCATTTCCTTCCTTTTGGTGCTGTTCTGAGGCATATGAGATGGGAGATATTGTGAAACTCTAGGAATCAATTGAAAGTCGGCAGCAGGTGCCTCCAGCCTTTTCTATAATGAGAACTACTTCTAACTGATGCAAATAGTTCTATGCAGCTAATACCTTGTGAAATTTGTTGCAACAGTGACAACACCTTGCACTACTAGATCACTAGCAGTGACCACTCATATGTAGGTCACAATACTGAGCGATATCAAAATATCATAACCAGAATATTCACTGATATTATATCATGAAGGTACATACATGTACTCACATCACACCACACCTGAATGAGCTCCACTGGCTCCTCATTCACAAATGAGCACAATGCAAACTCCTCATCCACACCTACAAGGCACTACATAACACTGGCCTAGCATACCTCAATAATTGCATCTGTGTTCAAACCTTCAAGGTACCTTGGCTCATCCAGACTCCTACTTGAACAAATCCCACGCATACGGAAATCCAGATCTGGCAGTCGAGCCTTCTCCTACATTGCTCCTAAACCGTGGAGTGACCTGCAGCTACACACAGGAGCCTCATCATCACTTCCTGAATTTCACAAGAAGCTGGTGACCTGGTTTTTCAAGTAGTCTCATTAGGCCCTATGTGTGGCTAGACTGACACCTGCTCAGGGCCAGGATACTCTCCCGGGTGATATTGCACTCTACAGAGCTGCATAACATAACATACATGTAGGTAAGTATAAATATAATATTCTGTAGCATAGGTTCTCATTATTCTAATGAGACTACTGGATTTGGGTGGCAGAATCACTTGTACTGCAGGGGACTGAATCTGAAACCACACCAGGTGACACGTGTCGGCCTAATCTGGGTTTTGTTCTGGCTAGCTAGCAGTGCCTCATCGCCACACAAGAGCAGGCATGATTGGGCAACCGAGCGCATGACACAAATGACTCCTCAGGGAAATTGTGGTCACTCATATATCATCTGTTTCTCTCAGTTACATTAGTCTCACATATGCAAGGACAATCAGAAGCAGAGTATAGTTCAATAAAGTTTTATTGAAGCAACTGCATCTTAGATAAAGCATTTATTGCAATAACTAGGACAATGAAGCATGACAGGGTTAAAATTGTGACAAGGAGAGTAAAACACAAAAATAACACTACCATATTGTCACTACGGTTTTTTAGAATAGTTCCTACCTAGACTATGTTAGATCACAGCATGTTAAACTCTAATTCTGCCGTTCAGGTTCCCCTGGGAAGACATCATCCCTCATACCTGAGCAAGAGACCTGTAGTCTACTTAAGCCGCTGCAGCGAAGCACTCAGCAATAAGCATACAGTCATGGTCATCTGGCTGGAATCTCCCTCTAACGTACATGGGTCAAAGTAGTGTTTTATAATAAAACAGCTGATGGTCCAAGAGAGGATCCCCACGTAAGAGTGTGTATGTTTCTGTGAATATTAGAGACAATGCGTACCACTTTTGCCAGAAACCTATCTTACTGCACGCTTGAGAAAAGCACAGAGTTAAAGAAATGTCTAGTTTAAGAACACAGTGCTGGCCTAGGCAAAGAACAGCTAGACAGAGAAAAGAAAACAAGACCGCAAATGTGGCTATTGTTAAAATATTAAAAACAAAGCTAAATGAAATATATCTAGGTTACAGTGCACAGGGCCAGGCCTAGTTTGTTAAAATAACGTGTATAAAACTATAGCTAAGATGGCTACACAACAATTCTAAACTATGTACCATGACTGTATATATATATAACCGACTGGCGGTTGTCAGTAGGTAGCCATAGTTAGAGCCATGTTTCCACAGAAAAAGCATTTTTTGACTTGCCTATATCTTTGGCACCGTTAGACAAATCTTTATGACATTTTTCCAAAAGAAGTGCCCCAGTAATCCTTGTTGCTCACGGAAAGTTTTGGGGTGATCCGTCAAGCGGGGGCTGAGAAAAAGGGGTGTTTCCAATGTTAATTCCCATAGGACCTTTGAACAAGGCTACAGCCCGAACCACTGGATGGAATGGCACCAAATTCAGCAGAAAGCTACCTTTCGGTTAGCATATTGTGTTTTCACTTATGAAAATGAAAGGAAATCCAATTCAAAACTTAGCGAAAAAAGACAAGCCTGTGCAGAAAAATGAACAGCTCTGATTGACTGCCAGCACTTCAAACCAGGCAGTGTTGGCAGCCATGTTGGGCCTCGGCGTCGCACGAAACAATTGTAAAAAAAAAGATAAGGGGCTAGGGTAGAGTCACCCTGACCACTTAGCTTTGTAGGTGTGGTCCCAGAAGGACCCCACTAGGGCTAAAAAGCATTTTTTTTTTTACGGCAGATCCTCCATAAATTGTTTTTAAAATGAAGCGGGCTCCTGCACTTTGTCTTTTTTAAGCCTCCTGATAGGCCAAGTCCCAGGGGCATTGTTTATTTGTAACGGGAAGGGGCATCTGGCCCCCTCTATAGCCCTGGGGACCGCCACCTCCCCAGGGCGAAGTAGAAAATATGTGCAGGGGCCACATGGCCTCCGGCACCTCGGGGACCATCACCTCCCCAAGGCTATATTTAAACTGTGTGGGGGAGGCCTGTCTGCATCCCCCACAGCTCCGCGGACTGCCACTTCACTGAGGCTATCTTGAAATTGTGTGCAGGGCGGCCATGCTGCCCCCACACAGCCCAGGGGACCACCACCTCCCCAGGGCATTGTAGAATTTTGGGGTGGGGAGGTCGCATGGCCCCGCAAAGCCTAGGGGACCACCACCTCCCCGGGGCTATCTTTAAATTGTGTGCCTGGAGGCCGCGTGGCATCCCCTGCAGGCCAGGAGATCACCACTACCCAAGGGCAAATAGTAAACAATGTTAAGGGGGTCCGTTTTGGATCCCCAAGCCCCAGGGACCACCACCTCCCCGGGGCTCTTTTCATTGGAGGGGTGTTGTGCGGCCCTGCATGAGGAGCCTCTGATGGCCCTTGGGACCGCCAACCCCCAGGGCTGGCTCCTGCTAGGTCCCAGGGTGCCCACCCTCAGGACATAGCTGTTTGCTGTGGCTTGACTGCAGCTTTGACAGCACACATAACAACGCTTTCTGACAGCTGTGTTTTCATCTTTCTTTCCTGCATGCAGATGTGCGTGCAGGGAAGACAGATGAAAACATTTCTCCAGCAACCAGGGAGCTGCTATTAAAAGCAGCTCCTTGGTTGCTGGAGCAATGGAACCATGGGTAAAAAATCAAAATAAAAAATTGTCAGGGACCGCACAGGGGAGGCCTTGAGACTCCCAGCGCGGTCCCAAGTAGCCTGTAAAGGGTCACCAAAAATGTTTTTAAAAAATGAGGTGGGACTACGGGTGAGGCCACAGTCCTAAATACCACATAAAGGGCAAAGAAAAGAGCTAAAAAGTAGAATATATAGCATAACGTTGAAGGTGACAGGTCTTCACTGTGAGAGTTGAGGGTTCGACTCCAGCTATAGTAATTTCCCTGATTTAATTTATTTTCAACTGCAATGTTTAAGACTCATAGTGAAAGGTGATCTTACTATTTTAAATGGACAAATACATTTTTCTTTTCGAATTGTGCCCTAAGGTAATTAACTTACGCCCTCGCCATGCACTGCTAATTACTCCACAAACTACAGCACTCATGACATCTTTGATAATGTCATTGATAATATAAATATTTGCAGTAACATTTTTGACGAAAAAACTGTGCATAGCGAGGGCACAAGTTATAGTTACCTTAGGGCACAAGTTATAGTTACTTAAGATAATTATAACTAGTGAATTTATCTAGTTTTGTATGAGTAAATTCAGAACCTAACTATAATGTCACTGTAACCTTTGTTTTTTTAAATGAATTACTATGTTTTTTTAATTCTATTTCCTAACTATAACGCCCCTGTAACCTTTGATTTTTCAGTGAATTTCTATGTTTTTTTTTTACGTAAAGTATTTTTCATTACTATATGTAAATCTAACCACCACTGCACACGGCCAATGGCCATGTGCAGCAGTGGTTGGCCAGAGGGCCAGGCCATGTGTCCAACCCCTTATAACCACTAACCCTGCACTCCACATGGCCTTGGGGTTGGTCACAGGGTCTGGCCCTTGGCCAGGCCCTGCAGCCAACCCCCAAACCACCCAACCCTGAAAGAGATAGAGAGAGAGAGAGACAATAATGGAGAGATTTATAGAGAGAGAGAGAGAGAGAGAGAGAGAGACATTTAGGCTTTGGTGAATGATATATGTAGAGCGAGCTATTTTAGAACAAATTAAAAAGAAAAGTGTATTTGTCATTTAAAACAAGTGAGATCTCCTTTCAGTATGAACCCTTACCTTTTGAAGTCTAAAATAAATTTAAGATGGGAAAAGATCACAGACACACCTGAAGTAGAAGCTCAACATTCAGTGGGAGAGCCTGTGACCTTAACTATTACACCACAGGTGTCTCTTTCCCCTGCTCTTTCCAGACATACCTTTTAAATTCAACCCACGCATGTAATAGGAAAGAAACGTGAATATTCCATCACTGGAAACAATCAAAACACTAGTAAATATACTGCTAAACAATACTAAGATTTAAACCTTCAGCCTACTGAATGACAGCACCAGACCATAACCATTAGGCCAGAAGTGACTCTGCTTCACTTTTCATCCAAACGTAACTATTACATTCGTACCAAACATCTTGCTGGTTCGACATTTTGAAGACATTGCATGGAGAGACCACTGCAATGACAATCTCGCTCTGTCTTCCATCCCACTATGGGATGGAAAAGAGAGAGAGAGCGAGTAGAGTGAAAGGACCGTGGAGGGTGGGGTTGGGCTCAAGGCCCCCACAGTCCTAGCCAGCTCCCACGTCCTACATGAGCCGGCATTGCTCACACAAGCAAGGAGCTGCTTTAAATAGCAGCTATCTGCTTACAGGAGCAATGTTTTCATCTGTTTCCCTGCACGCATATTTGTGTGCATGGCAACAGATGAAAACTTCACTTCAGCAAGTGAGATTTGTTTGTCAGCTCTCACTTGCAGAAAGTGAAGTGTTGGCTCTGACATGGTGGGAGCTGTCAAAGCTCCCGCCAAGTCAGAGCAAACAGGTATGTCCCGAGGGTGTGCACCCAGGGACATAGCAGGAGCCAGCCCTGGGGACTGGCGGTCCCCAAGGCCATCAGTGGCTCCTTGAGGGGGAATACACGGCCCTCCTTCAACTAAAAAAGCCCCAGGGAGATGGTGGTACCCAGGGGTCTGAAACGGACACCCTTCATTGGTATATTAAAGCCCTGGGGGTGGTGGCCCCTGGGACTGTGGGGGGGCCCTCAATAGATTGTTTAAGCCCCGGTGGTGCTGGTTCCCAGGGCTGTGGGGTGGGAGCAGGCGCCCTCTCACATTTAATTTCTTGAAGCCCCGGGGAGGTGGCGGTCTCCGGGAGGTCTGAAATGGACCCTCCTCATTGTTTCATTTTAGATTTGATAATGCTCCGGGGAGGTGGCGGTCCTCAGAGCTGCAGAGGGACCAGGCGCCCCCCCTGCATTTAATTTTTTGAAGCCCCGGGGAGGTGACGGTGCAGGGTCAATCTGAAATGGACCCCACTCATTGTTTCATTTTAGCTCGGGAGGTGGTGGTCCCCAGAGCTATGGGAGGGCCAAGCAACCCTCCTGCACTCTGTATAACATTGCCCCAGGGAAGTGGCGGTCCCCAGGGCGTGTGGGGGGGTCCAAAAGGACCCCCCCATTATTTCATTTTAGCCCTGTGGAGGAGGTGGTCCCTGGGACTGCTGGGGGCCACACAGCCCTGCTGCATCACATATGATTGAAGCGCCGGGGAGGTGGCGGTCCCTGGAGCTGTGGGGGACCATGTGGCCCTCCCACATTCCATATTTAATTTAGCCCTGGGAGATGGAGCACCCCAGGGCTCTTTAAAATAAACTTTTGACATAGGAAGGTGTTGATTCACGGGACCGGGGGAAGCTGCGCAGCCCCTACATTCTAATTAGTGATCACCCTTGGGAGGTAGCGGCCCCCAGTGCTATGAAAGCCCTAGGAGGGAGGCCCTGTGCACCCCCTCCTTAATTAAAAACCTCAAAGCCCCTGGAGCCTGGCCCACGCAAGGGCTAATTTAAAGGAAAGGGCAGGAGACAGACCCTTTTAAAAAAAAAATGCTGGAATCTGCAGATCTGGATCTGCAGATTTACTTTAGGTTTTTTAAAGAAATGCTTTTTAGCCCCGGCGGGGTCCCTCTGAGACCCCAGCACCAGCGTTAAGGGGTTAGGGTGTCCTTACCATAGCCCCTTTTCTTTCTTTTTTTAAAAACTTTTTTTTGTGGGACTCGGCTGAAGCCAAGTCCCAAGATGGCTGCCAACAGTTCCTGCTTGAAGTGATGACATCCAATCAAATATCTGTACGGGGACAGTCGGATCCACGGAGGATCTGCATCCGTATATATATCTATATTTTTAAACTCTAATTTCTCCAAAACTACTGAACAGATTCACACCAAATCATAAAAAATTTGCTTTTGGGACCAAGATCTAGCTTTCAGCCAAATGTGATTTAATTCCGTTCAGGGGTTTGGGCTGTAGTTGTGTTCAAAATTTTGAAAAATCCCATTTACATAGAATGGGGAAAAAGTGTTTGTCACCCCCCTTTTTCTCTGCCCCCGCTTGATGGATCACCCCAAAACTTTCAAGACAACAGCTGAACTGACCAAAGTATACGTTTTGAAAATTTCATGAAGATTTTTCAAGCGGTGCCAAAGTTATTAGCAAAACAAAAAATGCTCCATCTATGGTAAAAAAAAGTCCTGAATATAACTGCATAGTGCGATCACCAACAGGTAATATTATATATATTTATATATGTGTGTGTGTGTACTGGGATATACTTAGGCCCATGCTTTCATAGGAAGTGGATTCTTTGGTTTGCTGAACTGAAGACCTAAGAATCGGTCTGAACCACTCTCCATTGGTGCTAGGCTTCTCTTCATCAGGTAGTTTGCAAAGGTTTGAAGACAAATAAGCCTCTACACTTTGAAGCTCGTACTTCAGAATCTATTTACCTTTGGAGCTGAGCTTTCAGCACAATCAACATCCTCACTGTAATTTGGGAGGACCATGAAGATGCCATTGAAGAACCCAGGTCTATCCAAACGTCCAGCAGGAGGGATCTCCTAAATTGATCTCAAGTTGATTATTTGACGTATTTGCATCAAATTATTTGTCTCTTGGAGAATGTCTTTGTTTGTTCTGATGTGCCTCCTTGGAGAAGGGGGAGAGAGATGATGCACCATGTGTATATGCTTCCCTTCGATAAGCTGACTGAAGACATGTCCACTCAACTGCCAGGATCTTTAAATACCCAAGAAATACCTGCTGTGTAAAAAAAACACGCATTCCTCACCCTCTCTTCTAATCAAAAATAAAATACCCACCATTCTTAAACAGTATCTATGCTTTGACACAAATGCAACTAAGCAATCAAAAATGAACAAAGAAAACGCAGTCAGCCTCCCACCTAACACTTACCTCAAGTGCTGAGACATAGCAGCCTTGGAGGAAACAATGAAATCCCCATTTCAGGAAGGCTCAGCACCTCACCACACCACAACACATGGTCAATTACAATCTGCTGCCCTCAAGTCCCACTCCTACCAGGGAGGCCGATACCAACCTGGGACACTCTCTCTGCCATAGGTCCAGCACACAACACAAAGCTACCATGACGGGAAAAAAAAATGGATGCACCTAGGAAGACCCCAAAGGAAAGAAAGGGACCTGCTTCTAAAAGATGTAGCTAAGGAGCACCAGAAAAAGACAGGGTGCAGGAAAAAAACAGGACTGCTGTGGGAGTTCTCACATTACACAGGATGGAGGAACGGAGGGGCCTTTTTCAGTACAGTGAAGGAAGTTCAGAAAGGGTTTAGTAAGGTAAATTCCAGATTGTAGAGGAAAGACTTTCCCTGATTTAATAAGAAATAGGAAGATGATTTGAGTTGCGGTGGTAATAGCACATCTGGTCGTTTCAGACTCTTGGGCCCATATTTATGGGAGCTTAGTGTCGCCTTAGCAGCATTTGTTTTGGCGGCAAAGCGGCGCTAACTTTACTCCATATTTATATTTTGACGATAGACCTGTCAAGCGTCAAAATATTGGAGTTAGCGCCGTTTTTATGATGTGCAAACCCACTTTCCGTCAATGAGAAGCAACATAGACATTCCCATCCTAAAAATGATGCTAGCCCCCAGTGCCATATTTAACTCCCGATGCAGAAATGATGCGCCGGTGGGAGAAGGACCAAATAATGGCGCTACGCCCTCTCAGTGCCATTATTTAACGTCTGGTCAGAACAGTCATTAAAGTGTCAGTAGGCCCATTTCCATGGGAAAACACCATGGAATGGGCACAAAGATGCCAACCTCAACCCCCAGCAACACCACCACCCACACCACGAGGGCACTACAGGAGGAGGGAGCCCATCCTAGGTAAGTCACAGGTAAGTGTTTGTGTATGTCCGTGGTGTGCCATTGGGGGCCCCTTGCACTGGGTATGTAGGGCTTGCCTAGGAGACACTGGTCCCTGTGGTGGGCATTGGGGTGGTATTAATGACTTCTTTCTATACTTAGACAGGAGTCATTTTTCGGTGGCTTGTGCGTCAATAAATGACGCTAGGTTGATTAGCGGCAGAAGTTTTGCCGCTAACCAGACTAACGTAATTTCTGACCCACTAGCGCCATTTCACCTAACGCCATCCCCCAGCTGCTAGCATCTTTTTTTGTGACGCAAGCCATTCCTTAGCGCCATTGTGCGTCATTTCATAAATATGGTGCACGGACGGCATTAAGTAATGGCGTTAAAAAAAAATGTTAGGACCATAATATGGTCATGGGCCTTCTGGCCTGATTATGACCTTGGTGGATGGGATACTCCATCACAAGAGTGACGGATATACCACCATTTTACAAGTTCCATATGATATAATGGAACTTGTAATATGGCTGAAGGGATATCTGTCAAATTTGTGACAGAGTATCCCATCCGCCAAGTAATCAGGCCCTTAATCTGCTAATATTAACCCCTATAGATTGTATTTTTTATTTAAGGGAACTTTTGTCAATCTTTCATAATCATAGGTTAAGAGGTACAAGTAAGAAATAGAGGGCAGATTTAAGAGGCCATTGCATTGCGCCATCTACCAACTCATTAGTGTAATTATTTTTACGCTAATGTGACATTAGATGGCCAAAAATGCTGCGCCAGATTTACAAAGTGGTGCAATGCATGCATTGCGCAACTTTGTAACCCTTAGCGCTACATCATGCATGCGCCATGCATAATGTATGCAGAGGGGGCGTGCCCTCGTAAGCGGGGGCAAAAAAATGGCCCCCTTAATTTTTTTGGGGCACTTTTAATGCCTGCTCAGAGTAGGCATTAAAAGGAGGCACACCATTATTCATAATGGGCCTCAATGGGCTTTGCAGGATTAGCGTCAACATTTTTTATGGTAATTCTGCAAAGCTCCAACCCGGCGTCAACCATTCTGATACTAGTTCCCTAACTACCGCCATGGTGTGCCATATCTTAGATACGGTGCACACATGGTGGCATTAGGGGGGCGCTAAGGGGTGCAAGAAAAGCGGCACTGCACCGGGGCAGCATCACCTTTCCTAAATCTGGCCCTAAGTATTTTAGTATTTTTTGTTTAAGTCGCATACTCGAGCAGGGCTCACAAAGATTGTTGTATAAAGCTCCCAAAGTTTCATGCTTTGCGACATCTATTCCCCAGGATAGATTTCACTTGCACGCGTTAAATGAAACTGTTAAACTGTGAGCATCCGGCTACTGCAATGCTTGCTTAACTTTTTCTCCAAATCCTTTAATTGTACTGCAGAGGTAATTCGAGCATTTTGAATACTAGTGCATATTTCGCCTATACTTTCGTCTCATGAACAAGGACAGCATATCTCATCATTATCTCATGAGAACTTTTTTCGTTAGTGCATACCTTTCTTAAATTTTTCTATGAGTAACTTTAAGTGATTTACACTGGCATACAAAATAATTACAAATGTCGAGGGAAGCACATGAATCAGTTACAGATCTGTGCAACCTATGCGTATTATGGCAGTTTTTAGGAAAATGCTCCAAAGTCAGAAACAAAAAAGCTTTACAACTTTGTACACTCGTACAAGAAAATGGGTGCTACTGGGGGGCTGGTGTTATGTGAAATTCTCGCTCAGTTGTAACTCTGTGAATAGCAACAAACCTGCATTTTAACACACTAGTTGCGTGCTTACATTTAGAATTACAAAATAAAAAAAGCTGTGGTAAATGTGCAAACAGAATGCGAAAACACGTCCTCATTTTCAAGGGAGTAATGTATAGGGAAGGACGTTCTAAAACAGGAATTTCTTTGCAAGTTTGGAAAAAAGAAAAAAGGTTTTATTTGCTAAAGCCGATGTCCCATTGCCTATGGAGACAATCCATTTGAGCAAATCTAAGACAATAGAAGTAGGCCTAGAAATGTATGATATGCATACATTGCCTTACAAAGTCCTTGTATTTTTAAAAATATGGTAAAAGTTACAAATGTATGCAAAAGCTTTTTACTGATTTTCAGGAAACACATTTTCTTTTGACTAAAATATTAGTTAGAAGCAATATGGCTGGCTGTTTTGCCAGAGAGGCAGAGGCTTGGAAGCAAAGTGGCTAGAACTGACTGCCTACATATAATGACACTGTTGGTGCAAAAAAGTGCCTTGTGTGGAGAAGCTGATGTTTTTGCTTGAATTAAGTTTCCAGAACTACTCAAGTGTAGCAAAAGCACGCAACTCCCAAGGAGGAAATGGTGTGAGAAGCTAGAGAGTCAGGGAAAAAAGTAATGGAGAGGGTAAAAAATGAACTTTGTGGTAATTTGCTGAACTATGGTCCTAATTACGACCCTGGTGGTCTTCAGACTGCCAGGTCCACAGTGGCGGGCTGACTGCTGCCAAGGGAGGTGGTCCGACCGCTTTGGTGGTGGTCAGACTGACACAATATGACCGTGGCGGTTGGGCCACAGTCAGATTGCCAGCACTGCCAGTTTCCCTCCACTGGAGTAACTGGCGGTCCTAATCTGCCAAGGCAGCACTGCATGCAGTGCCGCCCTGGGGATTATGATCCCACTCTCCGCCAGGTTTTACATGGCGGTTGCACTGTCATGTAAAAGCTGGCGCCATGCACTTGGCATGGGCAGTGCAGGGGCTCCCATGGACAGCCCCGGAAGCTTGACAGTTGCTGTTGCACCCTATGCACTGCAACATTGCCGCTGGCTCAATTATGAGCCAGCACCAATGTTGTGGGCTGTTCCCCGCTGGGCCAGTGGGGGGAAACACCAAAATGACAGTGCTACAGTGTAATCACCCATAAATTAGGTCACAACCCACAAACACTCCAAAAATATTCATATGAGATCCGTCTAATGTACAGCGCTCAAGAAGGGTGCGGTCAGAGACATCACAATAGTTGAGAGTCAAGGTACAGTAGACAGTGGATTAAACCGCCTCAATCTCACAGGACCCAAGGCAGCCTTTATCCTTCCAAGAATACAATTTGAAGGTATGGGCTACAGCTCAGTAATTAATTAATCCCTCAAAGAGAAGAGAGAAAATTCTGCCTTATTTGCAAAAGTACAAATAGTGATTGACGATTCTTTTGAGATATATAACATGATATAAGTCAGTAGTTATAAATCGCTTGTGTGATCTGAGGAGTATCCCTGCACTCAAAAATAAAATAACCAGTTTACTATCAACGTGGGCATTTGTGAACAGAATATTTGGTTTTGAAATAAAAAAAAACCTCCAAAAACCAATATATCCACAAGATATTAGCACGTTATCATGACTATAAATTGTATTTTCGGTATCTGTAGAATAGCATTGTTTATTGAAACATGAACAAAAGTTTTGAAGAAAAGAGAAGGCTATCCTATATTTTTGTCAATGCTGTCTAGAGCTCAAAAAAATCCCATGTATGTATGCAATGGTAAATGACAAGTACTGGTTGTTCTCTCATTGAAGGGTTGACTTACATTCACATGTATTTCGTAGGATGGCATGTCATATTTCCATCATTTTATAATGGTTTGTGCCCGCTCACCCATCCCCAAGGCAGCCATACAGTATCATGACCAGTGCTTAATTTAAGCCAGTGTTTGCACCTCGGGCTCACCTGCACTGTTTTGGGACTGCCAGTAAGTTTTCCCTGTCAGACTTCTTTGACTTGAGCAAGAGATACAAAATAATTAAGCACTGAATTGATTCATGGTTGATAAAATTCTCTTTCTGAGACACACAACCCTCAAAATGTGCCACGCAAAGCCAGTGCTAAACCTCTACTGAAGTCTTAAAAAGGAGCCCATCCACCTCCTGGCTACACTATCATAACCAACCATATGTACTTATCATGCTCATGCAGTTTTCCTCACAGTCTGCAACATCTTAAAAAAAATATAGCAAACATGCCTGGAGAGTTAATCAAACAGATGTGAAGGGCGACTCTTGTTAGTTTTTGAAAAAAAAAACAATTATCAGGCTTATTAAATATGTATTGAAATCCATGTGAAAGGATCAACAATTCTCCACATCAATTCAGATTGCGAGTAAAATGTCTTAGAAATAATTGCTCTTTTGAACTAATTAATCACTTCATGAATATGTAACAAAGGGCACTGAGAGAAAACTATTTTAGCAAAGGATTAAAGAATTTGATATGTTCATCGGTGGGTTTGCGGTGCAGTCACGCATGTTAAGTGTGCAGTGGGCGCTTGCTAACATGAGCCAACCAACTAGAACGATAATCAATGCCTCTGAACCGTGATGATGAACTAATACCTAGCTGACAACAGGTGTTGATGAGAGGTGTCAGCGCCACACAGTATGTACGTGTACTGTTGTTTTTGGCTGTTTTTTTTATAACAGGAACCTGGCCCGAGGGCATGACAGTGCTTTTCAACAAAGCCAGAATAAGTTACGTATTTTTTTATGCGCATAGATAAATGATTTCCCAGTATCACAGCATGTCAAACCAGTGCCTGGATTCCTGGATTTAAACCTGATTCCCTGTATTCCATAGTTGAAAGCTGTAACCTGTTGGCCTCATATCCTGGGTTAAACCTTGTTTATCCGTCGTCCTAGGACTCCCGTTGTTGTAAGGATACTGCTGGATCTCGGGTAGGAGCACCACCAGGCATGGGGACTGAGTCTGATCCCACACCGTGTGACAGCTTTTGGTCTAACCCTTCTGGCTAGCTAGCTGCACCTCACCAGTACCAGAGCTAATAATGATTTGTGGCAGCCTATCCCATGGCACTCTGAGACTCTGCAGGGAAGTCGTGGTAGAACAGAGCATACCTCTTTCTCTCAGTTATACAAGTCTCATATACGCAAAAACAAAAAGATGCAGGATCTTGGTTCAATGGGTTATATTTAAGCAACTGTGTTCTATGTAAAAATCTATGAATTGCAATTATGAGGATAATGAAACACATCATTATTACAGTAGTGACCAGGAAAGTGAAACACAGGAAGAGTCCCACCATATTGTCACCATAGTATATATAATATTCCTACCTAAGTTTCTACATGAGAGCAGATAGCAGTCGTAGCCCTAATCCACCACTCTAGTCCCAGGAAGGAAGCCCAATCCACATGTCTGTGTTCAGAGGTAAAGGATGTATGCTGAGAGTCCTCCCATACAAACGAAGAGGAAGCGTGGAGATAATTAAGTGGAAATAATATGCATTCCCTTGGGGAGATAAATACGTGGAAAAAATATGCATTCCCTTGGCTCAGTACATTGCAATTGGCCTGCTGTTAGGAATGAAAGTTAAATGTTTAGGTCAGGCCTTCAAGCTCTCTCACTAGACTACTGCTTTTTTAAAACTGATGCATAATATACGGTAAGAGGCATCTAGTCAGTGGCTTTCAACTATTGGGCACTTAAGTTGTCAATCAAAATTTGCTTCCACCCACCAGAGAATACAGACAGACGGAGACACTGGGTCAGCTCACTTTAATCATTGGCTCACTTCACTCTTAGTGTATATGCACACAAGGAAATACCATCACTCAAGCCCTAGTCACCAGCAAACTGGACTATGGGAACACCTTCTATGCCAGCATTACCAATCAACTCCACAGAAGACTGCAAACCATACAGAACCTAGGAGCCAGACTAACACTCAATCTCCCATGCAGAACTCACATCACACCACACCACAGGAAGCTCCACTGGTTCCCGATAAACAAACACACCCAGGTCAAAATCCTCATTCACAAGCTCAAGGCACTACACAACGTAGGCCTTATCTACAAGAACAATGGCATCTCCTTTCAACTCCGCTCTACAGGACTCCTACTGGCACACCCCGCGCATATACAGAATCAGATCCTGGGGACGGGCCTTCACTTTTATTGATTCTTAAGCGTGGAATGACCTGCCACTTCAAAAGATAGTCTCCTTTTCTCTTCTTGAATTCCCGAAAGAGGCTGAAGACCTTGCTATTCAAATAACGACCCTCCTTGGGCAAGTTTAGGTACATATACCTGCACGGTGCCAGGCTACGCTAGTGAATATTAGTGTGTTACACAAATACATATAACATAACATATAAAAATATACATAACATTGTTCACATCCACATACAATAGTCCCTTTCATTTCAATGACAAAGCTGGCTCATAAATTCAATTTAATGCTGGCTACTTACTTAGCCAGAACTTGGGTACCCAGTTAGATGGTGATTTACATTATGTTTCAACTTTAATGATTGTTCTGAAAAATGTGTAATATTTCCAGCGATCAGTAACATTGCAGCTGCCTAGAAGTGCTTGGTTAGGAGGTGATTTATTGTGATCACCTTCACGAATCATAGTGAAATGCATAGATGAATTGACAGAAGCTAGCAAAACAGCCACAAGAATGAATATTCATTTGTAGGCATAGGTGGCAGGTATCGGCGGCAATATGTTAGTTGTATTTTTTTTTCTACTTTTATCTTTGTAGCATGTGTGCATTTAAAAACATAGAAAATATAACATTTGAACTAACTTGCTAATGTCAGGCCTGTTGGCTTTCTCAATCTTTGCTTTAGTTTCCAGGCCCACTGAGCATACACTAAAGCCCTCATTACGGCTTCGGCGGTCTTTTTTAAAGATCGCCGAAGCCGCTGCAGCCAGCATATCGCCAGTGCTGGCCATATGCTGGCTGCCCTATTAGGAGTTTTCTGCTGGGCCAGCAGGCGAAAACAGCGTTTCTGCCCGCTGGCCCAGTGGAAAACGCACCACAATATTGACACTGGCCCGTAATCGAGCCGGCAGCAATGTTGTGGTGTGCTGGGTGTGACAGCGCATTTCACTGCCAGTAATTCGGGCTGTGAAAAGTTCAGTGGGGCTGTCCAAGGGGGCCCCTGTACTGCCCATGCCAAGTGCATGAGCAGTGCAGGGGCCCCAAACACTTCCTTTCCACCAGCCTTTGCATGATGGTGACACCCACTGTTAATTACGAGTACCTGCATGCAGGTAAGTATTGCTTGATCATTTGAACTTGTGTGGGTTTGGACAGTGGCCATGGCCAAGAATGCATGTGCACATAAATATGCTCATTACCAGCCTTCCTTCCCCTAAATCTGGCCTGAGCAGGTGTAGTCACATCATAGAAAAGTACTATAGAGGGAGATTCCATATGTCTCATGACTGTGTTGGAGAACCTCAATTTTTAAGTTCATGCGCAGCATGCTGCAGGTTTCCATGTCTACTGTACTATTAGCGGTGGTCAACATAAAAATATTTTTTAGGACAGACCCTTTAAATTCATGGGACGAGGGTGAGAGATCCAGCAGATGCCAATAGGCCTCTGTGCATCGACGTACCGTATACATTTAGAACGTGCTTCAAGCAGGTGCTCTAATGTGCCTGGCCATTTGCCAACATCTCTGTAAAGATGCCTGACATGCAGTGCTGGATCGAAAACCCACGGAAGCATTGACAAAAATGTTCATAATAACAGCACATTACACTGAGCGGTGGTACCCACAGATGCTCAAAGAAGGTCTCAGCTGCTCATTATGTCAGGTGATTCTCATCATGCTGTGTACATAAACACCATAGCTATGATTAAATTATCATTACCATGATACATAAAGCTGACACGCCTTACTGGAATTCACTCTGGTGTGTAAAGCAGCAATCTCATTACATGGCCATATTACGTAGACGACGTCATGCAACATATACCCTGCTCCCGTATCAAAAGGGCCACTGACCTGCCAGAAGCCCCATGTCATTTTACATAAAACATCATTCATTACTAAGCCATAAATTACGGTACTCTGGTATACTAAGTAGAATGTGATGCATAGCCCCGTATTGTAAGTGTCACACGACAAAAAGTCATAGCCATGCCATTATCCATATTGTCCTCCTTGGGTGGAGAGCACCATTTCCATGCCAAAATCCACACTGCCCTACTGTGCATCTCCATCCACGACCAACCCATACCCCAGACTAATTGGTTATATACAACTAGCAATGCCATGATATAATCAATATTTGCATAATATGGAAAGCACCATGCAGGATCCATAGCCTTCCAGCATGTAAATCACTGGAATCAAAACTGGCATGTTATTAGTGCTGGTTGGTGATCGTTGAAAGTCCAGCACATAATACTTGTCCTGCACGCCAGTAAGCAAGTGAAATGAGCCTCACTTTTAATATGAGGTTTAGGGGCGTGGGGTTGGGGAGTCTGCCCTAGAAAATAAAAAGAATCAGGTGCCAATGAATCTCAATGCTTACAATAAGTTAACTCCATTTATTTTCAAAATTGCCCATGAGTTCCCCATATGGTAATTACCTCTAGTGTGCCATTGTCAGCATTTTGTCATAGATGCCACATCTATGCCATGGGTGCATCCTTATGGCAACAATTATGCACAATATGCCAGAATTATAATTTTGCTATTAATGCTGCCTAATGTTGTGGCTGACAATTAGGTTAAGAATTACCTTGAGCATGTCAGAGCTAACCTTTTCTGATGGCTTGCCCACTTACATGCCTCAGTCAGCCTCCATTGGATCAATAATAAACTCCAAAAGGCCAGGAACATCATTTTGTCATAGGTACCCCATATACCAAGGATTGCCTCCAGTATGACCGGGCCTGAATTTTGCCATGGGCTCCCCCCGTATGCGAAGAATTACCTCCAGTATGTCAGGGCCCCAGTATAGCCACAGGTGCTTACTCATTGCCACTCACAAACACTAACTTGCAGTAACTTCCCCCTAAGCATATTCCTTCATTGAAACTCTCTCACACATACACATAAACACTCTCACTCACTGATTTTCACTCATTCACACACGCATTTACACACACTCACTTATCTGCCGCTACCTCACTCAAAATCCATCATTCTCACTCCCTTGTTCTCAACCATACTCACTATCACTCACTGACAAACACCCTCACTCCTTCACTGAATTACACTCAGTCTCATTCACTCACAAACACAGACCCTAGCACTGTCACTCACACACAAACAGAACAACTACACTGGATTTGCTTACCGTGCACCCTCTGCTGGCCAGTCTGCCAAAGGCAGACTTAGCGCAGGAGTCCAGTCATGGACATATGACTGCTAGGAGCTAGCAAACATAGTTCTTGTGCAATAAAGGAATAGCCAGATGGAGCAGCAGGATTAATGAGGGGAAGACCTGCCAGTATCATTCTGCTGGGGCTGAAAGCTCAATCTTCACTGAAGCAGACACATTGCTTGTGTCCTCCCCGTGGCTCTTGTGTTGATTCTCGTTGGGCACAGGGATGAACTGATTAGCACCGTGACAACATATTTTTTAGCTGATATGCTAACGCCACATACATGCATTATGTCAGCTAATTATTATGGACTGTGCCTAGCTGATCACAGGTAATAATCATGAAAGCAAACACTTCGACCCATATTTATACTTCTTAGCGCTGCATTACATCCAATTGTATTTTGTAAGTTTGCGCCACTTTTTCGTAAAAAAATGACGCAAATGCGGCGCAAAAAAGTATAAATATGGGCCTTTGTGTTTTCGTGACACTGCTAAAAAAAAAAAAAATCGCAGTGTAGAGGCTAAGGGTATTATATGGCAGCTCAGAGGGGCAGCACAGTGCCCAAACGCCCTTGTTGACTGCATAATATCTACGTTAAAAGTCTATGCCATATTGCGTTTTGTTATGACATGCCCATCCGTAGGTCTGTACTCATCAAATGCTTGTTGCAGGGCAGTAGGCACTGTCCAGCTCTGGTAATTGTCTATGGGTGTTTGCTCACATCAGTAGGGGTGCCCATAACCTATACTCAGTGCATGCTCCCACAATACTGAGGCTGTTGTTTCACATCTTTTGCTAGCATAGGGGGCTTCTGTATTTTAATTTAGTCAAACACATGGAGACTGTTTTGCGATCTGACTTCTGGTCACTTGGCATCCCTGTTGGAAACATTTACTGCACATAGCATGTGATGCTTTCATACAACCAATTACCTACAGCTCTAAAATTCTGTGCCTCAAAATCTATGGTGCATCCAAAATTACTCTTTGAAAGAGATTACTGAATGCATTCTGTTTAAACCTAGGCCTGCAACACAGTATGTAGCAGATAAATATGCAATACAAATCAAGAGGTAATAGTTAGGGCTTCCTAAATTACACTTTGGTGAATAATTTAGTAAGCAGCATTAAAATCACTCTGATAAGATATTAAGCGTAAGGTATTGTGATCTATGTCTGGTCAGGAGCTATTGTGTCATCGATCGTCCATCACTGGGTAGGTTGGACGGGAAGAGACTAAATAGTGCAGATTGTAAAGTTCATTGGTCTTTTTGTCATCGATGGCAGCTTCTCCTGGTCTTCATGCCCCAGGAAAATGAATGACATACCTGTCAAAATAGACCTCTAGATTCTGAGAACTATTATGATTTTCATTAACATGATTAACACCAGGACACCTCTGGGTAGCAGCGTGTTGTATAACCTTGGTAATCAATCTCTTCTGCCGACAATACAGGTCCTACATGTTTGTAAAAGGTAACTTTTTTCCAAGGTTAGTTGGAGGAGTTTCCAATCCCTGATTGTTTAATCCTCCATCACCTTTCTTATTGGGATGCTGTGCTGATCTCAAGAGATGGCATGAGGAAGGTCGACCTGTCCTTTTTCAAGACTATGGGGCTGATTATGAGTTTGGCGGACAGTTTACACTGGCCGCCGAACCTCCGACGGGGAGGTTGCCTCCATACTGGCTACCTCCCTGTCGGCCCTACTAAGAGTTTCCTGCTAGATCAGTGGACAGAAACCTTTGTTCTGCCCACTGGCCTAGCGGGAAACAGGCTACAGCATTGTCTCTGGCTCATAACTGAGCCGGTGGCAATGATGTAGAGCGCAAGGTTCACCAGCACCCTCACAATGTTCACTGTCTGCAAAGCTGGCGGGGGCTGCACTGCCCATGCCAAGTGCATGGGCAGTGCAGGGGCCCCCCTGGGGTCCTCTACACCCATTCTCTAGCAGCACTTTCATGGTGGTGATACCACCATGAAAATGCTGAGGGAGAAGGGGGTTGTATTCCCCAGGGCAATGCTCGTTGCAGCGCTGCCCTGATGGACTAGGACCTCCACCACCTCGAGACCGGCGCGATCTCCGATCCTGGTGGAGCTGGCATATCCCTGGCGGCCCGACCACTAGGGTTGGAATGTGGTGGTTGGACCACTGCATTGGTGGCGGTACAACCGCAATCTGCGAGTCTGGCGTTCTAATGACTGCTAGACTCATAATGAGGCACTATGTGTTTGTATTTTGTGTGGGAAGCACAGTAGTTCTTTAAGAGGCTTGCAGAAAGGTTCCTTCCAATGCTCTTATATTGAAGATGATTTAAAAAAATCTAGACTATTTAACAGGGACATTAGAGAAGATGTTATTGCAAGACAGTATGTGGACAGCATAGATGCAGGATGGATTGTATCCAAGAGACTCTAGCAAGGTGCTACTCTCGAGTACATACAGCTGACACTGAGATTAAGAAAGGCAGAAGAGCACAGGTGTGGAACAATAGCATCGCCCACACGGTGGGGTGTATGTCAGTGAGACTCACTGTGTGCTCAGTATGACAATAGGACAAACTCTGGAATACACCCATTAGTCGGACGGATCTCTGCAGCAGACAAGCCATAGATGTATTCTAGAGTATTTTCTGCCAGTGGTAGAAGACAATGTTACTGGTTTAGCTGCAACAAGTACCTCAGCCGGTTGAACAGACTCTATGGGCATAGGTTAAGCACCAGAATATCCCTCTGTGAGACAGCTCCTAGAATACACAGGTAACAGTCTATGCCCTAGAGACTGTCAGGCCAGTAGGTTGGACATCAGTGGGATGGGATCTGGCAGTAAACTGTGTATAGTATATGTACCAGAGTACTATTAAATCAGTGGGGAGGCTCGGACAGGAGACGTACCACCGGCTCATCAGCTGTGAGTGGATGGACCATGGAGGCAGTCATACGTTTGGTTCCACAGTAAACATACCTGTTTCACTGGGAGACATTCACAAATGACCGAATCCACCTTTTGTTTTTGAAAATGGCTTTATCAATATCAATAAATTGTAACAAGATGTCGGGCGCAGATGCTGCACATAAGTAGCTAAAACGCTGTGTTAGCCTTTATGTATTTCAGCTATACATTTATTTTCTGGATATGCTGTATGTTAGAAATGGGGTCTTTGGTTGGCAGTCAGGTTACCTCCTGTCCAAGCAAAAGCCCTCACTCTAGTCAGGGTAAGTCACACACTATCCAAGATTATCCTGTGCCCACCCTCTGGTAGCTTGGCACGAGCAGTCAGGCTTAACTTAGAAGGCAATGTGTAAAGTATTTGTGCAATAAATCATACAATACCACCATATAGCACCACAAAAATACACCACACAGTGTTTAGAAAAATATATAATATTTATCAGGATAATTGTAGGTCAAAAAGAATAAAGTTGCAATGGAAAATTGTAGGAATATCACAGGGAAGTGATATAAAGTGTCTTAAGTCTTTAGAATGCAATACAGTGTCTTTCAAGCACAAAGCACCTGGTTTCTGGTGGAAAATCTCCTCAGAGGGCCACAGGAGAAGAGATGCGTGGAAAAAGGGGTGTGTGCGTCGATTTCTCCTCAGCACACACAGACTTGCGTCGGTCTTTTCCACGCGGGGAAGTCGGGCGTCGTTTTCCGGCGCGCAGACAGTCACTTTTTGTGGATCGCGGGGATTACCAGATGTCCCGGGTCTGTGCGTGGATTCTCCTGCTTGTTTTCCGGCTGCGCGTCGTTCTGCGGGGCTGCGCGTCGAAGTTTCGATCTCACGGTAGGCGTCGCGTCGATTTCTCCTAGGAAGTCGGGCGGCGTTGTCCTTGCGAGGCCGTGCGTCGAAAGTTTGGTCTCACGGCAGGCGTCGCGTCGATTTCTCCTTGGAAGTCGGGCGGCGTTGTCCTTGCGAGGCCGTGCGTCAAAGTTTCGCACTCACGGTGGGCGTCGCGTCGATTTCTCCTGGAAAGTCGAGCGGCTTTGTCCTTGCGAGGTTGTGCGTCGAAGTCTCGATCGCCCCGAGGGCGTCGCGTCGATCAGCGTCGGTGTGCGGCGTTTTTCTCGCCGCGAAACAAGCTGTGCGTCGAAATTTTCGGCGCACGGAGCGTCCAAGTGAAAGGAAGAAGTCTTTTTGGTCCTGAGACTTCAAGGAACAGGAGGCAAGCTCTATCCAAGCCCTTGGAGAGCACTTTCACAGCCAGACAAGAGTTCAGCAAGGCAGCAGGGCAACAGCAAGACAGCAGTCCTTTGTAGAAAGCAGACAGGTGAGTCCTTTGAGCAGCCAGGCAGTTCTTCTTGGCAGGATGTAGTTTCTGGTTCCGGTTTCTTCTCCAGCAAGTGTCTGATGAGGTAGGGCAGAGGCCCTGTTTTATACCCAAATGTGCCTTTGAAGTGGGGGAGACTTCAAAGAGTGGCTAAGGAGTGCACCAGGTCCCCTTTCAGTTCAATCCTGTCTGCCAGGGTCCCAGTAGGGGGTGTGGCAGTCCTTTGTGTGAGGGCAGGCCCTCCACCCTCCCAGCCCAGGAAGACCCATTCAAAATGCAGATGTATGCAAGTGAGGCTGAGTACCCTGTGTTTGGGGTGTGTCTGAGTGAATGCACAAGGAGCTGTCAACTAAACCTAGCCAGTCGTGGATTGTAAGGCACAGAAGGATTTAAGTGCAAAGAAATGCTCACTTTCTAAAAGTGGCGTTTCTAGAATAGTAATATTAAATCCGACTTCACCAGTCAGTAGGATTTTGTATTACCATTCTGGCCATACTAAATATGACCTCCCTGCTCCTTTCAGATCAGCAGCTGCCACTTCAACAGTGTATGAGGGCAGCCCCAATGTTAGCCTATGAAGGGAGCAGGTCTCCCAGTAGTGCAAAAACGAATTTAGGAGTTTTACACTACCAGGACATATAACTACACAGGTACATGTCCTGTCTTTTACCTCCACAGCACCCTGCTCTAGGGGATACCCAGGGCACACATTAAGGGTGACTTATATGCAGAAAAAGGGGAGTTCTAGGCTTGGCAAGTACTTTTAAATGCCAAGTCGAGGTGGCAGTGAAACTGCACACACAGGCCTAGCAATGGTAGGCCTGAGACAAGGAAAAGGGGCTACTTAAGTGGGTGGCACAATCCGTGCTGCAGGTCCACTAGTAGCATTTAATCTATATGCCCTAGGCACCTGGAGTGCACATGACTGGGGACTTATAAGTAGATTAAATAGTTCAATCAGGTATGATCCAAAGTTACCATGTTTACAGAGAGAGAGCATATACACTTTATCACTGGTTAGCAGTGGTAAAGTGCGCAGAGTCTAAAAACCAGCAAAAACAGTATCCAAAACGAGGAGGGAGGCAGGCAAAAAGTTAGGGGTGACTACCCTAAGGCTGTCAGGTCTAACATGTGTCCCCCCCAGCTGAAAGTGGGGAGAGCTACCCGACCTCCTGGGAGCTCTCATCGCTAAGGCGGAAGTACCTGGAGAGACCATCAGCATTGGCGTGGTCAACCCCTGGGCGATGTTCCACCGTAAAGTCCATCCCCTGTAGGGAAATGGACCACCTCAGAAGTTTTGGATTCTCACCCCTCATCTGCATGAGCCATCTGAGGGGCCTGTGGTCTGTCTGAACTAGGAAGTGAGTCCCAAACAGGTAGGGCCTCAGCTTCTTCAGTGCCCAGACCACAGCAAAAGCTTCTCTTTCAATAGCACTCCACCTCTGTTCCCGTGGTAATAGCCTTCTGCTAATAAAGACTACCGGTTGATCTTGGCCCTCCTCATTTAGCTGTGCTAGGACTGCCCCTATGCCATGCTCTGAAGCGTCTGTCTGCACGATAAATTCCTGGGAGTAGTCAGGGGCCTTGAGCACGGGGGCCGTGCACATGGCTTCCTTTAGGGCGTCAAAGGCTTTCTGACAAGCCTCTGTCCAATTCACCAACCTAGGTTGCTTCTTGGACGTGAGTTCTGTCAAGGGGGACACAATGGTACCATAGCCCTTGACAAACCTGCGGTAGTATCCGGTGAGGCCTAAAAAGGCTCTCACCTCAGTCTGGGTTCGAGGTGGTTGCCAGGCCTTGATAGTTTCGATCTTGGCCTGGAGTGGCTGCACCTTGCCACCACCTACTAGGTGTCCCAAGTACACCACGGAACCCTGCCCAATCTGGCACTTACTAGCCTTGATGGTCAGGCCTGCCTGTTGCAGGGCCTGAAGCACCTCCTTGAGGTGGAGCAGGTGTTCCTCCCAGCTGGAACTGTAGACAGCTATGTCATCCAGGTAGGCTGCACAGAAGGCATCCTTGCCAGCCAGGACCCCGTTAACCAACCGTTGGAAGGTAGCGGGGGCATTTTTCAATCCAAACGGCATCACCCGGAACTGGTAATGGCCGTCAGGGGTGGAAAAGGCGGACCTTTCCTTAGCCCCCTCAGTCAGGGCGATCTGCCAGTACCCTGAAGTAAGATCAAACGTACTCAGGAACTTGGCAGCGCCTAGCCTGTCCACGAGCTCATCAGCTCGGGGGATGGGGTGAGCATCAGTCCGTGTGACTGAGTTGAGACCCCGGTAGTCCACGCAGAACCGGAGTTCTGGCTTCGCGCCTGGGGCAGTAGCCTTGGGGACCAACACCACTGGGCTGGCCCAGGGACTACTGGACTTCTCAATAACCCCTAGCGTCAACATCTTGGAGACCTCCTCCTTGATGCTGGCCTTCACCTTATCTGACAACCTGTAAATTTTGTTCTTCACAGGGAGACTGTCACCGGTGTCAATATCATGAACACAGAGGTGGGTCAGTCCCGGAGTAAGGGAGAAGAGGGGGGAGAACTGCTCCAACAGCTCATAGCAGTCTCCTTTCTGGTTTAGAGTCAGGGAGTCAGACAGAATGACCCCGCTTACGGACCCATCACCTTCTTGGGCAGAGAGGAGGTCCGGGAGAGGTTCACTCTCCTCTTCCATTCCTTCATCTGTGACCAGAAGCATGTTGATCTCCGACCTCTCAAAATGAGCTTTTAGTCGGTTCACGTGGAGCACCCTTAGGGGGTTCCTAGGGGTTTGGAGGTCCACTAGGTAAGTGGCCTCCCCTTTCCGCTCCTTTATTTCAAATGGGCCAGACCAGCGGTCCTGGAGAGCTCTGGGCTCTACTGGCTCCATTACCCACACTTTGTCTCCAGGTTGAAACTCTACCAGAGTGGCCTTCTGGTCATACCATTGTTTCATCACCTCTTGACTGGCCTCCAGGTTACTTTGGGCCTCTTTCCAGAAGCGGGTCATCTGATTGCGGAGGGCCAACATGTAGCTGACCACGTCCTGAGGGGGTGTCTTTGGAGCGTTCTCCAATCCCTCCTTGACAATGCTTAAGGGTCCCCTGACGGGGTACCCATAGAGAAGCTCAAAGGGACTGAACCCTACCCCCCTCTGGGGGACCTCTCTGTAAGCAAAGAGAAGGCATGGTAAGAGGACGTCCCATTTACGCCTCATGGCCTCAGGGAGGCCACCAATCATGCCTTTCAGGGTCTTGTTGAATCTCTCCACAAGCCCATTAGACTGGGGGTGATAGGGTGTGGTGAACTTGTAGGTTACACCACACGCATCCCACAGATGCTTCATGTACGCGGACATGAAGTTAGTGCCTCTGTCAGACACTATCTCCTTGGGGAATCCCACACGGGTAAATATCCCCATCAGGGTTCTGGCTACCACCGATGCAGTTACGGTCCTCAGAGGGATTGCCTCTGGGTACCGGGTGGCATGGTCCACCAAAACCAGGATAAACCTGTTGTCTAAGGCAGTTTTGGGGTCCAAGGGGCCAACAATGTCGACGCCCACCCTTTCAAAGGGGGTGCCAACGACAGGAAGTGGAATCAGGGGGGTTTTAACCCTCTTTCCTGCTTTACCACTAGCCTGGCAGGTAGGACAAGCCCTGCAGAATTTGTCTGAGTGTGTCCTCATTTTGGGCCAGTGAAAGTGGGTGACAAGCCTGTTGAAGGTCTTGTCTTGTCCCAAATGTCCTGCCAGGGGAATGTCGTGAGCCAGACCCAGTAGGAAGGCTCGGTAACATTGGGGGACCACCAGCACACGTGCTGCCCCAAAGACCGGAACCCTAGGCTCACTGTAGAGGAGATCATTCTCCCAATATAGGTGGTGATTGCCAGAGGCGTCACCTGCTGCCTGGTTTAAGGCTTGTTTCCTCAACCCTTCTAGAGTGGGACACTCTTTCTGCGCCTTGCAGAATTCCTCCCTGGTGGGTCCACCCTCAACTTGCCAGCCAGCAAGCTCCGGTAAGTCACCTAGGGTGGCAATGTCTTCCCCAGTTGGCTCGGGAGTCTCCTCCTCAGGAGCCCCGTCAGCCACTGTGGGAACTTCTGGGGCCGGTTTCCCGCGCCCCTCGTCCCTCCTCTTGGCAGCTCCCTGGGCCATCGTTCCAGGCTCCAGATGCCCTTGACTTCCCTCTCGGTCAGCCATGGACCGGGTGGTCATGCAGACCCACTCAGGTAACCCTAACATCTCCAGGTGAGATCTGAGCTCTACTTCTTTCCAAGCAGTATGCTCTAGATCATTGCCTAACAGACAATCTACAGGCATGGCAGGACTCACAGCTACTTTCAGAGTACCAGAGACCCCCCCCCACTCAAAGGGAACCCGAGCCACCGGTAGGTGACTCTCGCGATTGTCAGCGACTATGACCTGGTGGAATGTATTAGGGATTATCTGCTCTGTGGACACCAGCTGACTCTTGATAGTAGTCATACTGGCTCCTGTGTCACGCAGAGCCTCCACCTTCTGCCCATCAATGAGGACCCACTGCCGGTACTTGGTAGTATTTTTAGGCATGTGGACCTTGGACATCATTTCTCCTTCTCCCAGGGACACTAGGGAAATCTCTACCTGCTCCCCAAAGCTAGTGGGGTCCATCTCCCCCCCGAGTGCTACACTAGTCAACCAAGGTGCCTGTCCGGTAGTGGACGGTGCCCTCTTGGGGCACTGTGGATCGCCTTTGTAGTGACCATATTGGTAACACTCCATGCATTTGGGGCTAGATTTTCCTGACCTGTCAAATGTCCCTGGTTTCTTCCCAAATTTGGAAAAGGAAGGGTTGCCACCCCCTCCCTGGGAATTCTTTTGGGGGCCTTTAGAGAGTTCCTTATCTGTAAGTTTATCTCCCCCCTCTTTCTTCTGTTGGGAACCCTGACCACCTTTGTGGGAGTCCCCCCCAGGTACCTTTTTGGACACTCTGGTGCTAACCCAGAGGTCCGCCTCCTCAGCAAGCTTCCTGGGATCAGTCAGCTTACTATCCACTAGGTGCTGGCGCAAATCGGTATAAGTAACATTAAGCATATGCTCTCTCAGGATCAAGTCATATAAACCTTTATAATCTGCTACTTTGTTGCCCCGCACCCATCCATTCAGTGCCTTACTAGAGAAATCAAAGAAATCTACCCATGTTTGTGTGGTTTGTTTGGTGCTGTCCCTGAACCTCTGACGGTATCCCTCAGGGGTCAGCCCAAACTTGGCAAGTAAAGTGGCTTTCTGGAGTGGGTATGTGTTTTGATCCGGTGGATCCAATGTGAGAAGTGTGTCCCTCCCCAATGGCGGCACATAACCCCACATAGCTACCCCCCATTGCCCTTCAGGA
This sequence comes from Pleurodeles waltl, assembly GCF_031143425.1. Taxonomy (NCBI): domain Eukaryota; kingdom Metazoa; phylum Chordata; class Amphibia; order Caudata; family Salamandridae; genus Pleurodeles; species Pleurodeles waltl. Next base: position 100,010,790 of record NC_090440.1, on the reverse strand, counting down.
ACCTCATGAGCCCTTAGTGCAACTTCATAAGCAGCTAACCATTTATCTATGTCATCTCCCACCACAAAACTGGGCACCACATTTTTGGGTATACGAACCTTCTTTTCTCCAGCAGGTCCTGTCTGTATGCTGCCACCATTATTGCTGGATTCAGACTGTCTTGCCTTGATCTCCAGCTCCTTGAGACTCAGTTCATGAGCCAACAATAGTTTCTTTTCAGCCAACGCTCTTTCAGCTTCCACTTGTTTGGCTGCTCTTTCAGCTTCTGCTTGTTTGGCTGTTCTTTCAGCTTCAATCTGTTTGGCTGCTCTTTCAGCCTCAGCTTGTTTGGCTTCTCTTTCTGCCCTCCTCTCCTCCTGTTGTGCCTCAATTTTCAGTTTTGCCATTTGCAATTGGAACTCCCTTTCCTCTCTCCTTTCCTCTGCGGTCAGGCTTTGCATGGAGACACTGCTCCCTGGTCTGGAAGGGTGCACAATTGCAGTGGTAACACCATCCATAGATAGTGAAAATCCTTCTGAGGGGCCATTTTCTGGCTCCTCTTCCTCATCATCCTCTAAATGGGCTTCTGCCCAGGCCCTCAGCGCCACTTGAAAGTCCTCCTTTCTGGAGGCCCCTTGGGTGGGTACCCTTAATGCCCTGCAGAATCCTCTTAGTTGTTTGACCGTGTATGTATCCAACTGGACTAGGTCAAAGTCCCCTGTCTGAGACCCAGTCAGAGACATGTTGAGTGAGGATTTAGTTTTTGAAAATTGTCAGGAAAAAACGGATTTTCAAAAAGAGATAAAAACCAAGTTGACCTTCAACTGTGGGTATGTAGTGAAATACTTAGCTACTGTATGTCACTGCACAAATACAAGTCCTATCCCACCGCTGCCACCAATGTTAGAAATGGGGTCTTTGGTTGGCAGTCAGGTTACCTCCTGTCCAAGCAAAAGCCCTCACTCTAGTCAGGGTAAGTCACACACTATCCAAGATTATCCTGTGCCCACCCTCTGGTAGCTTGGCACGAGCAGTCAGGCTTAACTTAGAAGGCAATGTGTAAAGTATTTGTGCAATAAATCATACAATACCACCATATAGCACCACAAAAATACACCACACAGTGTTTAGAAAAATATATAATATTTATCAGGATAATTGTAGGTCAAAAAGAATAAAGTTGCAATGGAAAATTGTAGGAATATCACAGGGAAGTGATATAAAGTGTCTTAAGTCTTTAGAATGCAATACAGTGTCTTTCAAGCACAAAGTACCTGGTTTCTGGTGGAAAATCTCCTCAGAGGGCCACAGGAGAAGAGATGCGTGGAAAAAGGGGTGTGTGCGTCGATTTCTCCTCAGCACACACAGACTTGCGTCGGTCTTTTCCACGCGGGGAAGTCGGGCGTCGTTTTCCGGCGCGCAGACAGTCTCTTTTTGTGGATCGCGGGGATTACCAGATGTCCCGGGTCTGTGCGTGGATTCTCCTGCTTGTTTTCCGGCTGCGCGTCGTTCTGCGGGGCTGCGCGTCGAAGTTTCGATCTCACGGTAGGCGTCGCGTCGATTTCTCCTAGGAAGTCGGGCGGCGTTGTCCTTGCGAGGCCGTGCGTCGAAAGTTTGGTCTCACGGCAGGCGTCGCGTCGATTTCTCCTTGGAAGTCGGGCGGCGTTGTCCTTGCGAGGCCGTGCGTCAAAGTTTCGCACTCACGGTGGGCGTCGCGTCGATTTCTCCTGGAAAGTCGAGCGGCTTTGTCCTTGCGAGGTTGTGCGTCGAAGTCTCGATCACCCCGAGGGCGTCGCGTCGATCAGCGTCGGTGTGCGGCGTTTTTCTCGCCGCGAAACAAGCTGTGCGTCGAAATTTTCGGCGCACGGAGCGTCCAAGTGAAAGGAAGAAGTCTTTTTGGTCCTGAGACTTCAAGGAACAGGAGGCAAGCTCTATCCAAGCCCTTGGAGAGCACTTTCACAGCCAGACAAGAGTTCAGCAAGGCAGCAGGGCAACAGCAAGACAGCAGTCCTTTGTAGAAAGCAGACAGGTGAGTCCTTTGAGCAGCCAGGCAGTTCTTCTTGGCAGGATGTAGTTTCTGGTTCCGGTTTCTTCTCCAGCAAGTGTCTGATGAGGTAGGGCAGAGGCCCTGTTTTATACCCAAATGTGCCTTTGAAGTGGGGGAGACTTCAAAGAGTGGCTAAGAAGTGCACCAGGTCCCCTTTCAGTTCAATCCTGTCTGCCAGGGTCCCAGTAGGGGGTGTGGCAGTCCTTTGTGTGAGGGCAGGCCCTCCACCCTCCCAGCCCAGGAAGACCCATTCAAAATGCAGATGTATGCAAGTGAGGCTGAGTACCCTGTGTTTGGGGTGTGTCTGAGTGAATGCACAAGGAGCTGTCAACTAAACCTAACCAGACGTGGATTGTAAGGCACAGAAGGATTTAAGTGCAAAGAAATGCTCACTTTCTAAAAGTGGCGTTTCTAGAATAGTAATATTAAATCCGACTTCACCAGTCAGTAGGATTTTGTATTACCATTCTGGCCATACTAAATATGACCTCCCTGCTCCTTTCAGATCAGCAGCTGCCACTTCAACAGTGTATGAGGGCAGCCCCAATGTTAGCCTATGAAGGAAGCAGGTCTCCCAGTAGTACAAAAACGAATTTAGGAGTTTTACACTACCAGGACATATAACTACACAGGTACATGTCCTGTCTTTTACCTACACAGCACCCTGCTCTAAGGGATACCCAGGGCACACATTAAGGGTGACTTATATGCAGAAAAAGGGGAGTTCTAGGCTTGGCAAGTACTTTTAAATGCCAAGTCGAGGTGGCAGTGAAACTGCACACACAGGCCTAGCAATGGTAGGCCTGAGACAAGGAAAAGGGGCTACTTAAGTGGGTGGCACAATCCGTGCTGCAGGTCCACTAGTAGCATTTAATCTATATGCCCTAGGCACCTGGAGTGCACATGACTGGGGACTTATAAGTAGATTAAATAGTTCAATCAGGTATGATCCAAAGTTACCATGTTTACAGAGAGAGAGCATATACACTTTATCACTGGTTAGCAGTGGTAAAGTGCGCAGAGTCTAAAAACCAGCAAAAACAGTATCCAAAACGAGGAGGGAGGCAGGCAAAAAGTTAGGGGTGACTACCCTAAGGCTGTCAGGTCTAACACTGTAAATGTAATATGTGATGAACCGCAGCTCAAATACAAATGCAATAACCTCGAATGGGCTTCTATATTTCAAGTTCAGTTTGATTAATATATTTTTTCTATTGCCATCACGATTGAAGGAAGCATACAGCTCGAAACCTATCTTTGAAATTTTCTAATCACAGGATTTATGTAGTGATTGGAAACAAAGCTCTTCCGGTTAATGAATGAGTAGTTGATCCTGTACAGGTGTTTCCTTTGTTTTCTGGGACTTACAATCCTCTCCATCCAATTATAAGCTCAAAGCTATTAGAACAAGAATAACAAATGTGCTACACATATATGGACGCAGACAATTTGAGAGAAGAGTGCCAATCTATAAAAAAAGAAATCTACAGATAGGATAGAGTAAAAGGGAGTCTGGCAGACCACTTTGTGGCATGAATAGAAAGGCACTATTGGGATAATTGTGTGATGCTTTTATGCCAGAAACAATGCAGACTGGTAGGCTACAATAAAACAGAGCTTTTGTCTACTCCTCCAGTGATCAGCTTTTTGACTACAGGGCCAGACTAAGAACCCAAAGCAGCCCTGGCAAATTTTGTCAGACTAGCCCCCATAAGGTGCATAGCGCGAGAACGCAGTAGGCGAGCCTGACCACCACAAGGGTGCTTGGGGGCTCTACCCCCCGCCAAAGAAAAGTTGGGAAAAAGGGGCAAAAATGGTGCATCTACAACACATTTTTCATTATATACACAATTGTATTAGTGTTTAGAGCATAGTAAATGATGGCTGTACAGTGCACCGGGATACAGCAATGGATATTAGGGGTCTTCAATGATTCCCTCACTACCACCCTCCTGCAGTGCCTCTTAACTATCCATAGCCCCTCTCTCACATGTATTGCATTTGTTTTATTGCATATTTTGTACCGATGTAGTGTTGAAGCACTTTACATCACACACATACACGGGCAATGAATCACATATCTCTAAATCAGTGTATAGAAAATGTTACATAAAGCAAAGGAGATACAAGGTGTAGGATTCATATATCAACAATATTGGCAGGCAATTTTTAAGAGTGCTTGGCCTGGGGAAGCATAAACTCAGAATTTAGAATGTATCACAGTGGTTAGGGTTGACTTTACTAACGAAGAATGCGTTTCTACCCAAATACCTTTTAGCAACATTAGGATAACGAAAGACTTGGAAAAAAACACGACAATCTAACTTGTACCATGCAATTTGACAGCAGCTCTTATGAACTTCATAGTGACAAAATGATCTCTGTGACAAAAGCAGTAACACACTGAGCTATGCACACAAAACACTTAACAGCAGGGTTATTACCCTCTGCGCTACCTCAGATGAGTCAAAACTGCCACTAGACAAAAATCATCTCTCTCCAGCAGGTACATTTAATCAGCAGTGTTATTGTTGCACTTTTATTGTTGCCTGAAAGCCATTGGATAAACCAGGAACTCAGCAGTGCTTTTAAAACTGCTGCACTGCTAAAAAACCGGCCCCCAGTAACAAAAGCAGCCACCGAAACCCTTCCAGGGAAACGCCTGATGCTCGGTACAGCCAATCCGGCCTCGTTTGAATGAATCTAAAATTAGGACAATCTCTCCAAAAATGAAGTGACAAGGCAACTGGAGAACTGTATATACTTGCGTTGAAGGCAAAATCGGCATGACTATGTGGATCTATCTGGGTCTGTGGTAGAAAAAAATGACCCAGTGGTGCAATATCTTAAGTTCAGAAAGTGCATGCCACTTTTACAGAAGGGGGTCACATATTACCTTCACTAAGCAGTCACCAGCCTATTGCTGGATGGATGTGCCATCACTGGCATGCCATATTTTAGACTTGTGCAGAAACCTGGTCTGTTAAACTAAAGCGGAGAGGCCTGCTGCTGGTATGATCTGCAGCTAAGTCAAAACACTTTGCTTCCTAATAAGCACACATCATACTCTCGGTAGCCTGGTGCAAACGGCAAGGCCATCCTCAGATAACACCGCTTTTGGTATGTTAACATTGACCACAGAACAACATTATAGCTAAAAATAATAAGGCTTAAAATACCCAAACTGATTAAAAAAAGAATAATGATCAAAATAACACCAAAAATATTTGGTAGGACATAGGGATCGTGAGGTAATGTTTAAAAAACTATCCTTTAGGAAACAATAGGGACTAAACTTAATAGGGTGTGCATGATCAGGACCTAGGCACCATCTTAGCCTGACTGGTGAGGGAGCCAGGGTTGGACTGGCGTACAGGGCATTTGGCAGTGCCCAATGGACTGGTGAGACAGGTCAGTGCATGTGCCAGTTTTTTATCTGCCCACGGGGCTGTTTTATGGTCTGCTGAGCCGGTTTTTACTGCTGATTTTCCTGATAGTAACACAAATATTGCCTGCAGCAGACTGAAATCCATGCAGTCTTCCATGCCTTGCACAACACATTAACAGTTCATTTTTACAAAGCAGAGCCACGAGGTTTGATACTTTCTGTTTGTGGTGCCACAGTCTAACTTTGCAGAATGGATAATGTTTTTTTCTTGTTCAAATGTTATTTTATTTCCTGTGCAATACGTGATAAAATACTTTTTTTAAATTCCTCTGAATACAAAAATTAATAGCAGCTGCTGAAGGTGCATCTTTGTTGGGCAAACTTGCAACCTTGTCCCATCCCATTTGAGACGAAAACTATTGAAGTGCCAATATTTAGTCACACTTCTATGACTTCTTTGATGGTGTTCTAAAAGTCCCCCAAACTACTGGAACATGTGTTTTGGACACAGAAGAGATCCAAAACCTGGTGCCACTAGGAGAGTGATAGTGCTTCAGGAGTTTAGGGAGTTCATTCTGACCTTAACCCATGACATTCCACTTGCTGGGCATTTGGGACAAACCAAGACATGGGAGAGGTTAGTAAACCATTTCTATTTGCCAAACATGTCCAAGAAAGTAAAGGAGTTTTGTGCCTCCTGTGCCACCTGTCAAGCCAGTGGTAAGACAGATGGCCACCCAAAGGCCCCCCTCATTCCACTTCCAGTGGTGGGGGGCCCCTTTGAAAGAGTGGGAGTGGACATAGTGGGTCCACTTGAGCCTCCCACAGACTCAGGGAATCAATATATCCTAGTAGTAGTGGATCATGCTACTAGGTACCCTGAAGCAATTCCCCTTAGGTCCACTACTGCCCCTGCAGTAGCCAAAGCACTCATTGGTATCTTTACCAGAGAGGGATTTCCTAAGGAGGTGGTTTCTGACAGAGGTACCAACTTCATGTCAGCTTACCTAAAACACATGTGGAATGAGTGTGGGGTGACGTACAAGTTCACCACACCATACCATCCACAAACCAATGGTCTTGTTGAAAGGTTTAACAAGACATTGAAGTGCATGATCATGGGGCTCCCTGAAAAGCTCAAATGGAGATGGGATGTCCTCTTGCCATGTCTGCTTTCGCCTACAGAGAGGTGCCTCAGAAGGGAGTAGGGTTTTTCCCCTATGAACTTCTGTTTGGCCATCCTGTTAGGGGACCACTAGCTCTTGTGAAAGAAGGCTGGGAGAGACCTCTTCATGAGCCTAAGCAAGATTGTTTTGGGATCACCTAGATGCAGCAGGAGGGCCCTTTGTCGCTGTGTAAGGAGAACTGGAGATGCTCCACCCAGTTGTTCCATTTTAGCACAAACACGGAGGGTGCCTCATCAATGACAAAAGGTTTAATGGATGGGATGGATGCCATCTTGGTATGATCAGGGATGTGTCACGACTATGGCCTGGCCTAGGATTGTTTTGCCATCTTCTTTTCACTTGCGGCAGGAGCAATGTCACCTTTGAGGCTGAGACAGTCACCAGACCTAGACTTTTCTGCCATTTTGCAGTACTTGTGCTGAGTAGCAAAGGGCAGTGTGTGTCCTTGTGTCAAGAGATGCAGTGCTTGTACGCTGCTGAAATGGAACACCCATTTTCTTAGAGTTCAGAACGGACCTCAAGACCTGGCTCTTCAACTGATCTCTGAGGTCATCCCTCAGTGCCTTGAGACCCTATGGGTGAATAGTGCGCTTTACAAGCCTATGATTGATTGATTGGTGTTAACCCCTCTCTCTCTTTTTCTCTCTGCGTGACACTATGGTTGCTTAGGGCTGGGTCTCCCTCTTTGTGACAGGGTTGCCATGCAACTTGGATCTCCCCAGTTTATCACTGTGCTCCAGTTTTACTGGTGCTCTGTTTCTATTGGCGACACAGTATGCTGCAGAGTTCTGAAGGTACATTTGGAGGGGTCGAGCAGGTCTTTCCTTGTTGGGCTTGCCTGAAGTGTGGTCTTGTGTTCCCTCTTTTCTGTGTTGCACGGCAAAACTGCAGCCACGTGTCAAGCTGTTGCACTCTGGGCCAGTGGGGTTTGAATATCCACCACATCGCCAATGTAGTATTATCGGGCCACTGCACATGTGAAGCACTGGGTCATGCAGCCTGTCATACGCAGAAATAAAATACTTGCAGGCCCATTGCTGTTTATTGATGACCGTAACTATATAAGCCACGCCCTAGTGCTCTTTTATTAACGCTCTAGCGTATGCAGGAGTGAACCAACATGTTGCGCATATGTGAGGGACCACCCCAAGATTGAGACAACATGGTATAGTACGCAGAGGTCTCAAATAATGTGCATATAACGAATATTCTAATAAGGCATGCTATGCAACTTTTTACTATTTCCAGTGTTAGAAACATAACTCAGATGGTTTTGTGCATAATCTGGCAACTGCATACAATTTTTATTGGTTTTTCTGCCAGTATCTCATTTTGCCAGAATTCAGATTTCAACCTGCTTGATGTTAAAGTCTGACTCTGCAACAGTTTTCAAGATTTGTTTGCACATTTACCTTGTAATTGCCTATTCTTTACTTTTATATTTTGAGTCTCAAGAAGAACCCCCTTATGTTATGGGTGTTTACATGTTGTTTAGCTGCAATTCTGTTTATTTTGTTACTAAAGATGCATGTGGTATCATTTTTCTGGGAAAGGGTGAGGGAACTCCATAGTTTTTTTTCCAAAGGATGAGTAAAAGAGTGGCTGTCTCATCTGGCTTTCTGGGCTGCAAAGACTCAAAAAGGGCAATTGTAGAAGATTTAAAGGTATGTCCTGAGACTCTGTGACAAAAGCAGTTTGCTAAAAACGTTGAGGCAGAGAATTGGGATGTCCTAAATATTAGAACTTCTGAACTGAGCAAAAATCTGTTACAGGTAGGCAGCAAAGCCATGGAGGGATAGGATTTTGTTGGAGACATGACATGAATTCTAAAAATGAGTTAAGCAGCAACATTCTGGATATTGTGTACTCTGGATAAGGACTTTCCAAGGAGACCAAAATACAGGGAGTGCAGAATTATTATGCAAATGAGTATTTTGACCACATAATCCTCTTTATGCATGTTGTCTTACTCCAAGCTGTATAGGCTCGGAAGCCTACTACCAATTAAGCATATTAGGTGATGTGCATCTCTGTAATGAGAAGGGGTGTGGTCTAATGACATCAACACCCTATATCAGGTGTGCATACTTATTAGGCAACTTAACAAAACACAAATATATACCCAGTTCAATTATTTATTATTACCAGTGAAACCAATATAACATCTCAACATTCACAAATATACATTTCTGACATTCAAAAACAAAACAAAAACAAATCAGTGACCAATATAGCCACCTTTCTTTGCAAGGACACTCAAAAGCCTGCCATCCATGGATTCTGTCAGTGTTTTGATCTGTTCACCATCAACATTGCGTGCAGCAGCAACCACAGCCTCCCAGACACTGTTCAGAGAGGTGTACTGTTTTCCCTCCTTGTAAATCTCACATTTGATGATGGACCACAGGTTCTCAATGGGGTTCAGATCAGGTGAACAAGGAGGCCATGTCATTAGATTTCCTTCTTTTATACCCTTTCTTGCCAGCCACGCTGTGGAGTACTTGGACGCGTGTGATGGAGCATTGTCCTGCATGAAAATCATGTTTTTCTTGAAGGATGCAGACTTCTTCCTGTACCACTACTTGAAGAAGGTGTCTTCCAGGAACTGGCAGTAGGACTGGGATTTGAGCTTGACTCCATCCTCAACCCGAAAAGGCCCCACAAGCTCATCTTTGATGATACCAGCCCAAACCAGTACTCCACCTCCACCTTGCTGGCGTCTGAGTCGGACTGGAGCTCTCTGCCCTTTACCAATCCAGCCACGGGCCCATCCATCTGGCCCATCAAGACTCACTCTCATTTCATCAGTCCATAAAACCTTAGAAAAATCAGTCTTGAGATATTTCTTGGCCCAGTCTTGACGTTTCAGCTTGTGTGTCTTGTTCAGTGGTGGTCGTCTTTCAGCCTTTCTTACCTTGGCCATGTCTCTGAGTATTGCACACCTTGTGCTTTTGGGCACTCCAGTGATGTTGCAGCTCTGAAATATGGCCAAACTGGTGGCAAGTGGCATTGTGGCAGCTGCACGCTTGACTTTTCTCAGTTCATGGGCAGTTATTTTGCGCCTTGGTTTTTCCACACGCTTCTTGCGACCCTGTTGACTATTTTGAATGAAACGCTTGATTGTTCGATGATCACGCTTCAGAAGTTTTGCAATTTTAAGAGTGCTGCATCCCTCTGCAAGATATCTCACTATTTTTGACTTTTCTGAGCCTGTCAAGTCCTTCTTTTGACCCATTTTGCCAAAGGAAAGGAAGTTGCCTAATAATTATGCACACCTGATATAGGGTGTTGATGTCATTAGACCACACCCCTTCTCATTACAGAGATGCACATCACCTAATATGCTTAATTGGTAGTAGGCTTTCGAGCCTATACAGCTTGGAGTAAGACAACATGCATAAAGAGGATGATGTGGTCAAAATACTCATTTGCCTAATAATTCTGCACTCCCTGTACACAGAATTACAGTAGTTTAGTGGTGAATGTATAAAGGCATTCACAACAGAAATAACTCAGAAAGAATTGGAAAAATTCACAAAAGAATGCATAATTGATGAAAGCAAGATTTAAGTGTGGCAAGGACCTGGGACCCAAGTAAGGCTGCTAGGTTTCACAAACATTTTGATGGTGCATTACAGTGTTCAATGGTGGCTGACCAGACTATATAATCCCATCAGTTGGGATCTAGAACTGTAGGGAGAATGCAGCCTCCAAAAAGGCTTCCTGATGAATATTGGTAGGAATCTCGGTATCATCTGCCTGCATATAGACAGAAAATCCCTGACCGTTTAGCAGATGGGCAAGCGAAAAAAGAAAATATCACATAGTATTGGAGATAGGGGAGCATCCTGATGAATTACCAATGTTCGGAGAAATGACAACCAGTCTGAAACACTTGCTGACTTTCTGTCAGAAGAGGAAAAATCGATCCAAGAGCACTATCACAAATGTGGAGGTGCAGGGTCTGTTGATCGAATGCTGTGATCGATGGTATCAAATACTGTTGAAAATCTGACTATAATCACAGATGTTGACTAGACAGGGAAGCTGACCAACAAATGAAAGGACCAAATTTCAGTATTAAGTATGCTTTAGAAAAAAGCTTGCAATGGATGAAGTAAGAGGTTGTTTTCTATGTAGCAATGGCATAGCAGTGGCATTTTTACTGGGTTGGACTGGCTGAAAGGACATTTGCAGTGCCAGAAAGGCTGGTCTGATAGATCAATGTCTTTCTATGAGCCTCTGTCATGGTTTGGTGTCCGAAGAAGCACAAATTCATGCAGTCTTCTATAACTTGCAAAACACCTATGCAGTGGGTCTTTACAAGTTATAAATTGTCCCAATGTGAAAATGTGGGCCACTTTTTTAGCTATCTGATTCACTAATGAATTAATTTAGTTGTCGGGCCTATTTCTGTCCCAGTCCTACCCTGCTTTACTAGAAGCTTAGCTGAGAAAAGAAATGTGATACAGGTCATAGGCAGGGAAGCTTGTTTTTTCTCATCATTCTGATTTCCTTAAGATGTTTTAACTGTTTCATTTTTTGAGGGAGGGACTTAACTACATATAATGACGGTTTACTAAAAAAGTAGCAAATTTGCACCCATAGAGGTATTCCTAGAATGGATGTAAATGTAGTACTTATTACAATCCACAAAATGTCTTAAAATCACATGCAATAAAAGTATTATACAGAACAACTGTAAAAGTCATTGTTTAAAAGTCACCAAACTAGTAAATAAAAATCAAGTTACATATATAAAACGTTCTTCCACAATAGATATAAATTTCGTCAGGCATCCAATTATTTTTCCCAAAGTTCCCATACACTAAATCCAGTGGCATCCTTAATTGTTCTCCTTCCATTCTCTCTAAACAGTGGTCTGAAAAATATTTTTCAGAATATCAAGCAATTGTGGGCAGATACAGAGAACATGTTTAATTGTCTTATTACTTGAATGGCAGAACGTTAAAACAACATCTAATTCATTAACTTATTCCATAAATCCTCAAATTGGATGAGTAGAATATATAGAAGATGAAACCTTAAAAGCGTTTGGATCACAAAGGAATCTATAGGTGAATCTAAATAATCCTGTCTTCTATGTTTGTAGACTTCTATGTGTCTAGGTAGAGGGCTTGATTTGAGGTTTGGCAGATGGAAAAAAGGCAGAGGTGGTGGAGGACTTTACATCTGCCACCCTGCATTTACTCCACCTGCCAAATTTAGAGGTGTCCGTCAGCCCTGTCAATATCTTATACACTGACAGAAACCACCATTGTGGCAGCTTCTGTCAACGTATGAAAAGTCTGATGGACTGCTCTGTCATACATGAAGGCTGACCCTCAAAAATTTAAAATGTCTGAGTTTTTTTTGTTCTGTCCTTTTTTTTAAAAACAAATACCCAAAGAAGGAGTTTGTTTCTGAAATATAAAAGAATACTGCCCCCACATCATAGGACTTTCCATCCATGGTGTGGGGTCATTTTTAGTTCTAGTGTTATCAAAACCTTTTGATTTTACTAAAATAGGTATAATATACTTGCATCTAGGGTCTTCAAGCCACCTCACTTCATCCTGTGGTCTGTTGTGTTAATCAAATGTTGCTTCTGCCCTCTACAGCATTTAGCATGGGGCAGTTGATCAGCCTACTTAGGCTACTGGCTAACTTCAGTTTCAGTGATTGCATTTGATCTCTCACAAGGAGCAAATCTGCACACAAGCTAGTTCCCTCCTCCAGTCCCAGTGTATTTGTTTTTAACATTATAATTACTTTAGTGTTATGTTTGTGTTTAGAGCCTGCTGTGTTAGCAGGATGCTTCTGATGCACATTCGGTCTTTATCAGATCCCATCTCCTGCCAATGCTGTTGTAAATTCCTTTTATAATATTTTGCTTTTGTGACTGGTACCTTTGCACAGCATAAAGGATTGTGCCTATTTGAAAGTGTTCTGTATTAGGTTATCCTCTTTTTACTAATTTTCTTTCTCTCATTTGATCTTTCTTTCCTTCTTTCCTAATTTATTTCCTTCCTTCTTTCTTTCTTTCCTTCTTTTACTTCATTCTTTTTTCTTTCCTTTTCTTTCATTCTTTCTTTCTTTCTTACTTCTTTCTTTTTTCTTTCTGGCTTTCTTTCAATGTTCCTTTCTTTTTCTTCTTTTTTCTTTCCTTTAATTTCCTTCTTTCTTTTCTCTTTCCTATTTTTTCCATCCTACTCTTTCCCTCTCTTTATCTTTCTTTCTTTCATTTCTTTCTCTTTCCTCTTTTCTTTCTTTCTTGCCTTATTTAATTATTGTCTTCGTTCACTCATTTTCTTCTGTCTGCCTCTTTCTTTCTCTCTCCTTCTCTCCATCTTCCTTCTTTCATACTCTCCCGCTCTCCCCCTGTCACTCTTCTCTTTCCTTTCTTTCCTTCTTTATTCACTTCTTTCCATCTGTTTCATTTTTGTCTTTCTTTCTTTACTGTTTTCTTCTTTCCTTCATTCTCTTCTTCTCTTTTATTTTTGTTTTTGCTCATTCCTTTTTATCTTTCTTTCCTTCCTTCCTTCCTTCTTTTTTCATTCTCTTTATTCCCTTCATTTTCCTTCTTTTTTCTTTATCTTTTCTCTCTTTCCTTCTCCCTTTCTCTTTCTTTCTTTCTTTCTTTCTTTCTTTCCTTTTTCCTTTCTTCTTTCTTTCAGCTTTTTTCTTCCTATCTTTTTATTCATGATTGTCTTTTCTTTTCTCTCTTCTTCCTTTCTCTTTTTTCCTCATTTCTTTCTTTTCCCTTCTTTCTTCCTTTCCCTTTATGCCTGATTGTGTTTTTTAGGTTTGTGTTAATCAAGACCTTTTGAGTTTACTAAAATGATGTTTTTAACATAGTTATTTAAACGCGGTTCAGCCAGGCTTCACCCATTATCCAGTAGCTGGTGTCTTTCACATTTTTCCTCTACCCACACCAGCATGCATTATGAAGCAATGTAGCAGTCCACTTCAGACACTGGCTGAATTCACTGCAAGTTACAGCATGCCCCATTTTCACAAGGAACACATCCACACACAAAGTAGTTCCCTTCAGTGCCAGGGAGTACTATGGGTAATGTGTGTTTTTTTAGGCCCAAAAAAACCTTTTACCAAATGATTTATTTTAGATTGATGAGGACATGGCATATTCCCAAACAATAAAGTTTTGCAAAAAAAATAATGTTTATTCTTTTGATTGTCCCTCTCCGCCAGCATCTATCTAGTGGTGCTGGACACAAAAAAAAAAAGAAAACAATTCCTCCCTACTGTCCACCCTAAACAGGGTGAACTGCTAGATGGCTTAGCTCCAATGGCTCCCTTCTCCGCTTGCCATCAGAGTAAATTTTACTCCTTGAGTCTAAAACTTGCAGTTCGCCTGGCTCAAAATCAGGCAGACCCTCAGTATGGCGGACAGGCACACTGCCACCGTTGCAATGGAGTACCTGTGTGGTAATCAGTTCCAGAGGCCCACCTAATTCAAATAAGTACTGACCCTGCTCCTCATGGAAACAATCGATCCTGATCCTTAAACGTCTCACCTATTCACTCTGATGCTCTCCTTTTTAGCTTAGAAATTTGAGACTCAGAGAACAATTTTACAAGAAGTTAATAAAGTTAATTCAAGAATGTAGCTTAGTTTAATATAAAGTTAGAGAAGTTCACTTAGAGGCAGATGACAAGTTAGCAGAAATGGTAACTCTGGAAAGGCTACTGATCTTCCCAATTATAACTGACCTGATGTATCCACACTAGAAATCCTGCGTGTGGGAACACCAAAACTGATTTTACCAGTTGGAAAATCCAGCCCTTAAAATCCCATGAGGTCCACATTCAGTTCTCAGATAGATGACTACCTCCTATGGTTCTAGGTGAACTGCAGGCTATATATCTTCCCCTGCCCTCTGACACTATGCTGGTCTCTTGCTCCACACCTACTCCATGGCCTCTGTTTATTGCCCCTTTAAATGCAAATGATGCTATCTCCATGGCATTTCTTCAGTGTCATTGCCTTAAGACAACAATAAGGGCAAGAAGCAAGAGGCAGGTACACTCCTGACAGCACATCATCCTAAATGCACACAGTGGGCTTAATTCTTAAATCAATGTCGACGAATTATTATGTATACAGATGTATTCACAAATGAGGACTTACTCGGCATTCTCTGCAGCTTTTCATCAAAATGCGCTGGCCTTCTGAAAACACTTTCCCTCCATGAATGCATTTAGCTGTAAATGTAATAAAAATCACATTTGGTCAAATATGTGCAGCACCGTATGTAAATAAAAGCATATAAATAAATCATTCCAATCCACAGATTTTAACACATTGAGTTTTCCTCTACTGTGATAATTTATTCCTTCGCTCACAGACGGTTCGGCTAACTCCCGAGAAAGAGAAAAATATTAACTACAAATGTGGATCCCCTTACGTAATGGGACATAACACTTTTGCATGCCATGTTGGGGTGCAGAGAACTCATTAGCTGGGAAGGGGGTCTAATTCATTTGCAGAATACCTCTCCTAAGCATTGCCTAATATGGCTGCATGTCACCAGCACAACACTGAACAGTCTGCTGAGCACCCCTTAAAATGTGCGAAACTGCTGCAGGGCGAATCTAACCATAATTTATTTATTTCATTGAACAATTTTCTATAGCACGGAACAGAGGAAAACCTCTCCCTCAGCGCTTTGCAGAGGCTGAGCCGCAGACGAATCTAATTTCTATCATCAGCCTTGTTAAAAGTGGACTCGGTGAAAGAAATGTGCTCTCAGCTTTTTCGGCAGCAGCTTGAAGCAGTATCTCGACATTTTTCGGATGGAATAGTACATAATTAAAGAGAAGCAACTGAAAAAAGTCCAGAAATGAGAAATCCGAGTTCCTCAAATGGTTTTCCAGCTTTTGGTTTCTGACTAAGTTAGGGGTACAGTGCGAATTGATTTGAACTTGTGTAATTCGAGGAAGCTTTGAAAATAAATGCATTCGAATTCCTTAAAATATACTGAAATTAAAAACAAGTTGTGATTGCATGAGGCCTTAGTATTTATAAATAGAAGCTTTGACAATAAGGGGCAGATTTACAAGAAAGTGGCACATGGGTTCCGATGCGCCACTTTTGTTGTCCCCCACACCGCCACCTAACGACACCATGGGTGTACCGTATTCATAATATGGTGCACCATGGTTGTTGTTAGCACAACAGCGTCATCATTTTTGATGCAATTGAGGTGCTTTGCTGCACTAACGTAAAACATTTTGACACTAGTGCAGCAAAGCACACGGAGGCCCATAGGTTACTATGGTTACTATGGTTGCGTCATATTGACGCCTGCCCTGGGTAAAATTGACTGCACCATTTTTCCAGGCCTCCCTGTGTCAGAGCCCCCCTGTTGCATACATTATGCCTGACGCAGATATAATGTGGCGCAAGCGGTCTCAAAGTGGCACAATGCTTGTGCACCACTTTGTAAATCTGGTGCAGCGAAAAGGACAGCTGAGCGCTGCCTTAGTATAAAAAACAAGGATTTGCAATTCAATGGGTCTCACATTTGTTCAAGTTAGAGCTATAAGCATTATAAACTCCTAACCAGAGTTTTCTAGCCACAAATCTTAAAAATCAAAAGTAAAACGGCTTCACATAAACGAGCCGATTCACAGCGCCACGGCCACCATGAGCATCAGCGATAAAGAGAAACACAAAAGGAAAAAGAAGTTTGTCACAGTCAAGCTTACTGGCAGAAGTGCAACTAGCCATGTAACAGGGGCGATAACCAAGGCGGTAACAAATCCTCCCGAAGGAGGGACAAACGTAAACCATTTACCAATGTCATCAAAGGATTTATTAAGGGCAAGCCCACGAACGAGTGGCAGTGATGGGCGTGCTATGCTCAACCTAAAAATGATGCTAGGGTGAGGCAAGGGGCTTGTAAATATGCCCATAAGGCCCATATTTATACTTTTTTGTGCGCATTTGCGTCTTTTTTTACGCAAAACACTTACAAAGTATAATTGTATTTTGTAAGTTTGCACCGCTTTTGCGTCAAAAAAGGACTCAAATGCGGCACAAAAAAAGTATAAATATGGGCCTAAGTTTGGTAAATGTGCTAACAGCATTGGCACAGACACGTTTAAACATGAAAGGCAGTCCTTAATTAGTTGAAATATCACTGGGCTTCGATCCAAAGCTGAAAACCCAGAATGGTTGGAGTTTGTATCTACTATTGATATCATTTGTCTTCAAGAAACTTGGCTTACGGCACCCTTTTACTTAGATGGTTATTATTCTGTGTCCCAGCCAGCTCTTCCATCTAGAGCAGGCAGAGCAAGTGGTGGGCTCCTGGTACTTGTGTCATTATTACTTCCAAAAATTGAGGTTTCTTTGGTTTGGTCTTCTGCCTTTTTCTTGGTGGTCTTATTATCAATGACCGGGCGGAAAGATATCTTACTTTAAAATTTTTATAATAATATTCCGAGTATCGCCCTGTCAGGAAGCATCGAAGAGCTTACAGATTTTTTAGACTCTGCTGGAAAACTCCAGGACAGGGAATTTGATATAATTTGGGTTGGAGATTTTAATGTTCAATTGTGTAAATATGAATTACCTAATTTATGTGGTGCTTCCACAGAAGGGAGAGAGTAACTTACTCACTTTATCCACTCTAATTTAGGTAATGCCTTGAATACCCTCATCTATAAATTTGTTTTTGCAAGGGATATGACAAATAGCCGGACAAGGGAAATACCCACCTATACAGGGAGCACAAATGGTAGCATTATTGATTTTATCCTTATTTGCTCTTCACTTTCACGTTCAATTGTGGATTTTAAAATCAAATCCCACTGCGCCAGTGACCACAATCCCTTGAGCATACAATTAGCTCTTAAAACTAGGGTAATTTCACCTAGGGTAGTATGTAAGGGGAAAGTGGCTTTTAAAAGAAATTCTGGCCCCCGTATGAGATGGGAGAGAGTAAACCCTAATACTTTTCATGAGGACCTTATAACACAAAATAAGGTCCACATTAATACTTGTTTGTCTCTGCAATCCACTTGTGTCCATCTTATAACTGCTTTTGAGTCTTTAAGCTGTGCTATTTCTGAGGCACTGACGTGTGCCGAACATCCCAAAGGCATAAAACCTCAACGTTGGTTTAATTCGGCCTGTACGGCTGCCCTTAGAGACTTAAAAACAGCTATTAAAACTATTCCATTTAGTCGTGAATTAGTTAAACAGGCTAGGGGCCGATATAAGTCAGTCTTCGAGGAGAGGAAGAATGAAATACGCACTAGCGCATGGGAAGATCTCATGGCAGCCACGGAATTGAGGGACCCCTCTCAATTCTGGAAGGTGGTTAATCACTCATATTTCTCAGGACAGGCAAATAAGGAGGATGACTGTCTGATACCAGAGGGGGTCTGGGTAGAACACTTTTCATCTGTATTTCAGTCTGCAAATAACCCTAATTATGGTGTGGAGGTATGTGGCCTCTTACGTTTGGCTACTTCCATTCCAATTAAGAGTGGAATTTTACTTGAGATATATGAGATCACCACAGAAATAAATAAAATGAAATTAAGGAAAGCCCCTGGCCCGACGGGGTTCCAGTGGACTTATTTAAATTTTTACCTGATTTGTGGGATCCACTAATCACAAATGTTTTGAATTGTGCTATTCAAAGTTCTATCCCTTCCTCATGGCTAACGGCAATAATTGTTCCAATATTTAAAAAGGGTAATAGGCTTGATCCCTTTTGCTACAGACCCATTTCTCTCATTGACTCCACGGCAAAGATTCTGGGGAGTGCCATTTTGAACCGGCTTGAGGAGTGGGTGGCAAGGACAAACATTCTATCGCCAATTCAATATGGGTTTAGGCCTGGATTAGGCACAGTGGATCAGGCCCTAGACTTACACCTTATCCTTAGCAAATATGTTAATGCAAAAAGGGAATCTATCCACTTAGCCTTTATAGATCTGTCCAGTGCATTTGATATGGTGAACAGAGTAAAATTGTGGGAAATAATGGACACAATGGGGGTTGAGAAAGATTTGTTGGATCTGATTAAACGTTTATACTCTGACCTTACTATCATAATACAGTTTGGACAACACGGCGAAAGATCCCATCACCTAGCATCCAATCGGGGTGTTAGACAGAGCTGCACTTTGGCACCTTTTTTATTTCTGTTGTACGTAAATGGCTTGTATAGCTATTTAGCTCAAAATGGTAAGGATTTCCCAAGGATGAGTTTTAGACAATTGCCGATTTTATTGTATGCTGACGACGCCGTTCTAATTGCCCTCACGGCCAATGGTCTACAGACCCTTTTGGATCTTTTTTTAACGCACACACAAGAGCTTGATTTGAAAGTTAATTTTTAAAAGTCACATATTATGATTTGTGGTCCTAAAAACACATGCACCAAATGTTTTATAATGGGGGGGGGGGAACACCTTAACAAAGATAAAAGACTTTTGCTATTTAGGTTTGTACCTAAGTTCCACTCTGTCATGGAAATTCCCTTTGAACTTTAAGCTCCAACAAATGGAAAGAAATGTTGAAGCAATCTTTCGCTTTGCCCGTAGATTAGGGCATAGACCGGTTCACCAGATCATCACACTCTTTAAATCCAAATGTGTTTCGGCGGCGATTTATGGGGGTGGCCTTTGGGGATACACCAGTTCAAGTATATTACAACGGGCAGAGAATACATTTCTCCACCGTCTACTTATGGTACCCAAGAACCAAGCGAATATTACATGCCATGAGGAGTTGGGAATCTGCTACATTACAGATTTGATAGATATTGCCCCCCTTCTGTTATGGATAAAAGTATGGTCAAATCCGGCGGCTACTTTAACACATGATTGTGTAAAAGACTGTATTTTGTTAGCAAACCACAACAAAATTCCCTGGTTAAATTTTGTTTATAACTGTTTTTGAAATTTGGACTTGGAGTTTATGTATTTCAAACCAGAGCTCTTGCCCGCCAATGCGAAAGAAATTGTCAAATTCCGATATAAAGAGTATGTTACGAATCTTAGATATGAAGCAGCAGAGAAATTTAGTTATTTTGATTTATATGTACAAATTTCATCATCGAATTCGATAGAATCTTATTTTGTTTGGTTTCCGATGCCTTCCCTATATTCTTTACTTGTATTTTTTAGATTTAACATGATTCATTTCAGAGTGGCGTTTCCAACAAAATGCGTGTGGGAAAAAACATTACCGCCATGCCCTTGTGACAATTTTTCGAAACAAAGTACTTGTCACTTTATTTTATTTTGTACACTCTACTCAGCTCCTAGGGAAACCTTTTTATTACCTATTTTGCGTAATTTGCACACCCTTTCTTATAAAGAAGGATTGATTGGCATTCAAAGCCTTTCATCCAAACAAATGTGCAGCTCTATTTTAGGTTTTATCAAATCCGCTATTACCATTAGGAATCGATATGAATTAGCAACGTGACTATTTATTAAGGGAATTCAAATACTGTTTTACTGTTGTATACGATTTTATAAGTATTTATTATTATATATTGACTTAGTAGGCTTAAGTGGTATGCTTAGATTTTATAGACTTGCAGATCGAAGAGTCTTGCCTTTGAATTATGCAATAAGTACTGTATTTTTATGTATGTATGTGTACTTTTATGGCAATACGCCGAATAAAGTTATTTTGACTGACTGACTGACTGACTGACTTGACTGACTGAAAGGCAGTCTGTAATGAAGTCTCCCTTGTTTTCAATTTAGTCCTTGATTTTTATGTGAACTGACACTCCGGAGGTGAGGGAGCCTTCATCACAAGGGTTCCTTAGAATCGAGCTTCAGTTAACATAGAAACAAAAAGAGAACTGGAATGAAGGCAAATGAGACTCCAGTACATACTGCCTTTTGTTTCTAATGAGAGCCAGAATTGAGAGAATGGGTGGGTCACCCACCACTCCGTGCATGTCGCAGTGGCGTTGGAAGGACATGTAGGGTGCATCAGGAGATGGACTGTTGGGTGGAAATGGCAAGGGAGGGAATGAGGAGGGAGCAGGAAGCAAGGGCAGGCAAAGGAGAGGGCGCTAGGGGAAAGACAAAGGAAAAATACCAGTGAAAGAAGGAATGAAGAGTGGCATGTGAGGGAAAGGGGAGCACGGTACAACAGCACACAAGGGTGTTACAGCAAGAAGCGTGACGTCTGCAAAAAGGAAGGTAGGTGGTGCTTAGTGACACATACAGGAGCAGTGGCAGCTGGTGAACTTTCAAAGTGGTGGTGTGTGAGCTTCCTGGTGAAACTGCAGCAAACAAGCTAACACAGGTGGTGAGTAAGCCTGACACTCAAAAAGTGAGGCATGGTGGGGTCACTTCTGAGCCTGTGGAAAAATATTGACACATTTGACGTTACAGCTTCCCAATGAAATTCTTTACCAATAAATTGACTTTACAAGCAGTTAAAAAGAGACATTCATGAAATATTATAGCAGTACCTCCGCTGTAGTTATTGGCTGCTACTTACAAGAAAATTGTGAAATAGCTGGGACAAACTTTTCATTCGGCAGCATAATTTCAAATAACGTGTATGTAATATGAAAGAGTTTTGAATCATTTTTCAACAATATAAAGAATTTCCCTTCAGTAATTCTGTCTCCTTCATTCCATTTTACCATCATCCATCATGCATTACACTTACATAAAAGACAAGCTACTGGGAAGTAGAGGTTTAGAACTTGGAAATGAAAACTTACATTAATTCTCTTACAAAAGCTGGTCTTCGGATGTGCCATGATGTGTCCATACAACTGTAACCCCCATATCCTCCACACAGGGCTGGCTTTAGTGCTAGTGGTGTCCTCTGCGACAATGTTTGTTGGCTCCCCCAATGACCACTTCTGCCATGGATTCCCTCATAATCACCCCTTAACAGTGCCCTTCAAGTCTCCAATACCACACTTTCTCAGGTACATTTAATTAGTTTTACACCACTCATGCCAGTGTAGGGTGTCAGAACCCTTTACATTGTACACACATTATACAGAGAAAATCAAATATAGGTGTGTAAACCAATGTATAAGAAATGTTACATAAGACAGAGGACTACAAGGTGTGGGAGCCACATCTCAGCCATACTGTTAGGCTGTATAATTTGAGTGCTTGGTCTGGAGAAGCACAAACTCAGAATTTAAAATGTAGTACCTTGGTTGGGGGTTCTCTTTAATAATAAGAATTGATTTCTACCCAAATGAACCCTTTTTGCAACAATAGGATAATGAAAGGCTGGAGAAAAAATCATAACTCTCTAATCTCTACCTTGCAGTATGCATTCAGTTCGTTGATGACAGTTAATAGCTCACTGTTCTATATTAGGATGTTAACTTATAAACTGCAAGAAACAAAAGAACCTCTTTCAGAAAAGTAATAACCCGCTGACCTATTTGCATTATATGCACTTAATCTGCGTGGAACCCGTTATTTGCAGCAGGCATATTAACCTTTTGCGCTACCTTAAAACGTCCAGGGGAGAAAACCCTGATCTCTCTCCAGGCAAAACGTTAATCACCAGAGTTATCTTCACAAATTTACTGTCGCCTAAAAACTGCCGGAGGCAAGGAATGTCGTAGCATGTACTTTTAAAACGATAATATAACTGCAAACACGGCGCCCAACCCGAAGGCAGCACCCGGTGCGGTGGTACTGGTCGCACTGCCCTAGAGCTGGCCCTGCCTCTACATGCCAAAATACCAAAGGGTGTATTCCCAACATCTATCATGCCCCCAAAGCCAGCATGTGCAGTGCTTGTTGCCTAGTCCCTTTGTAGATGGTGACAGTGTAGCTGTGTTATGGACAGATAGACTATTTTGAGTGCTATTCCATTAATGCCCCCAGATTTCACCCTCAGAACTAACACAACAAATAATTCTCCAAGCCCATTCTTCATCATTGACTTCAGCGGACAGTCCCATAAGCAAAGCCAGACTCTGCATAGAGCACTCATGATGTCTGTGCTACTTGCAGCATTTTTTAATGAGGGAATTACATAAACACAATACGGTGGAAGGCAATCCACACAATCTCTCAGAAGGGTCCCAATGGATAAACCAATATTCCTTGCTGACAGTGCCTTTTTCCTGTGATTTGCTCACTGCACGGAGCGAGGATTAGAATGCTGCACCCATGTTCCAATCCCACATGTAACTTATTTTCATGCTGCAACACACAATGGAAAAAATGCAGGTCAATGGGCTCGAAGGACAGCAGATGGGAAGACTGAGAACAGTCAATTTCACTTTCAGCTGGGGCATGTGTTGCCTTGATGCTCCTACGTTGTCTCCACTGTCACAGCATGCTTCCCCGCTCAATCCTGCCCACTCCTTTGTCTCCTTTGTCTTTGTATGTTAGTTAGACCTGGAGGAGGGTTAGATTACTGGTGAACGCTCCCCGCAACACACCCGTCTTCATTTTTAAACAAGCTCTGGCAGGACCAGCAAGCCTTGCCTCACCCCAGCCAGTGACAATACAGGAAAGGCTGCAGGCTCAGGAGGAGTGATACATAAAAAGGAGTAGGAAAAATATTTCTCCTCCTTCCTCAGCTCTAGTGGTGGAGCCTAAAAACGTTAGAAATACAGGTACTGAAATTTTTTATTGTGAAATGAAAATGAGTACACCTGTTGTTAGAAATGGGGTCTTTGGTTGGCCGTCACGTGACCCCCTGCGCAAGCAAGGACCCTCACTCTAGTCTAGGGTGAAGGAGAATCACCTTCAGTTAACCCCGCTCACCCCCTTGGTAGCTTGGCACGAGCAGGCAGATTTAACTCCCGAGACCAGGTGTAATGTATTTGTACCAACACACACAGTAATATAGTAAAAACACCCCAAAATAGCCTATATTTATGTAAAACAAAACAAGACCAAAATGACAAAAATCCGACATACACAAGTCAAGTTATGAATTTTTAAAGATTAAACTCAAAAATAGCACTTAGAAACACAAAATGCTTCGATGAGGTGAAAGCACGTCGTCGTGACGGAGTCGTTCCCAACAATCCAATGCCAATGGCGCCGGGTACGGAGTCACGCAGACCCCCAGGTACAGTACCTTAGTAAACTGTGAGAACAAGTCAGTGCATGAAGTTGGGAATCGTGGCGTCGCTGAATCCGGGGCAGCGTTGGTTCCAGTGCTGTGGGGCGAAGGAGCAGAGGCGTCACCAGGAGGCATCAGGTCCTTGCTGTGGAGCGGTAGAGATGAGGCGGCGCCGTGCGAAGTGTTGAATCCACGCATTCCGGGCGGCATTGGTCATGAAGTGGTGCAGTGACATCCACGGAGTTGCGGACTTCGGTGGGGGTGCCGCAGTGTCGGGCCTGCAAGGATCATCGTACTCCAGCAAGGACCACGGAGTCGGTTGCAGGCGGCATCATGGGATTCGACAGCGGCGTCTGTCCGGAGTCGTTCGAAGTCAGTTTTTTGGGATTTTCACAAGCTTCTCCTTACAAGGGCCCAGGTGCTGGATAGGGCACCACCTGTCAGGGCAGGAGTCTCAGCAAAGAGTCCAGGTGCTGGTAGGGGAAGTCTTTGATGGCCCTGAGACTTCAGAACAGGGGGCAAGCTCAATCCAAGCCCTTCTCTTGATTCTTCTCAAGCAGGAATATACCACAAAGTCCAGTCTTTGTCCTCTTTCACAGTCAGGAGCAGCAACTGCAGGATAGCCCAACAAAGGCACAGTCACAGGCAGGGGCAGTACTTCTCCTTAGCACTTCAGCTCTTCTCCTTGGCAGAGGTCCCTCTTGATTCCAGAAGTGATCTAATTTTCAGGGGTTTTGGGGGCTCTTCTTAAACCCCTTTCTGCCTCTTAAGAAGGCCTACTTCAAAGGAAAATCTCTCTTGTTTGTAAGATCCTGCCTTGCCCAAGCCAGGCCCCAGGCACACACCAGGGGGTTGGAGACTGCATTGTGTGAGGGCAGGCACAGCCCTTTCAGGTGTAAGTGACCACTCCTCCCTTCCCTCATAGCACAGATGACTCATCAGGATATGCAGGCTACACCACAGCTTCTTTTGTGTCCCTGTCTAGAGAGAGTTGCAAACAGCCCAACTGTCAAAACTGACCCAGACAGGAAATACACAAACAGGTCATAGAATGGTTTAGGCAAGAAAATGCCTACTTTCTAAAAGTGTATTTTCAAAAACACAAACTGAAAACCAACTTCACTAAAAGACGTATTTTTAAATTGTGAGTTCAGAGACACCAAACTCCATATGTCTATCTGCTCCCAAAGGGAATCTATGCTTTAATAATGTTTAAAGGCAACCCCCATGTTAACCTATGAGAAAGATAGGCCTTGCAACAGTGAAAAACGAATTTGGAAGTATTTCACTGTTAGGACATGTAAAACACAAAAGAACATGTCCCACATTTAACACACACTGCACCCAGCCCATGGAGCTACCTAGGGCTTACTTTAGGGGTGCCTTACATATAAAAGAGGGGATGTTTTAGGTCTGGCAAGGGAGTACATTTGCCAAGTCGAATTGGCAGTTTAAAGCTGCACACACAGACACTGCAGTGGCAGGTCTGAGCCATGTTTATAGGGCTACCTATGTAAATGGCACAACTAGTGCTGCAGGCCCACTAGTAGCACTTGATGTATAGGCCCTGTGTACCTCTAGTGCACTGTACTATGGACTTACTAGTAAATCAAATATGCCAATCATGGAAGGTCAATTACACATATATTTTACATAGGAGCACTTGCACTTTAGCACTGGATAGCAGTGGTACAGTGCCCAAAGTAACAAAAACAGCTAAAACAGAGTCCAGCACATATCAACCACCTGGGAAACAGGCAGAAAGTTAGGGCAGACCATGCCAAGGATGGCAAGTCTAACACGTTTCCCCGAGCTGAAAGTGGAGAGCAACTACCCAACCTCATGGGAGTTCTCATCACTAAGGCAGAAGAATCTGGACAGACCATCAGCATTGGCGTGGTCGGTGCCAGCGCTATGTAACACCGTAAAGTCTATTCCCTGTAGGTAGGGATGGACCAACTCAACAATTTGGGATTTTCACTCCTCATCTGTATTAGCCATCTGAGGGGCCTGTGGTCTGTCTGAACACTGAAGTGATTCCCAAACAAGTAGAGTCTTAGCTTCTTCAGTGCCCAGACCACAGCAAAAGCTTCACGCTCAATTGCACTCCACGTACGTTCCCTGGGAAGTAACCTCCTGCTAATGAAGGCTACAGGTTGATCTAGGCCCCTTCATTAAGCTGTGAGAGTACTGCTCCCATACCATGCTCTGATGCATCTGTTTGCACAACAAATTACTTGGAATAGTCAGGTGCCTGCAGTACAGGTGCTGTGCACATGGCAGCCTTCAGGGCATCAAAAGCGGTCTGGCAAGCCTCTGTCCAGATCACCTTCTTGGGTTGCTTCTTGGAAGTCAACTCATTTAAGGGGGCAACAATGGTGCCATATCCCTTAACAGACCTATTTAAGTATCCTGTGAGACCTAAAAAGGCTCTCACTTCAGCCTGGGTCTTGGAGGCCACACAAGCCAGAATGGTTGCAATTCTTGGCTGTAGGGGCCACTCCCCACCTGGTGTCCCAAGTACACCACAGAACCCTGCCCTATTTGGCACTAGCTCGCCTTAATAGTGAGGCTTGCCCTTTGTAGGGCCTTTAACACTCTGCAGAGGTGCTGCAAGTGTTCCTTCCAAGTGGTACTGAACACTGCAATGTCATTCAGGTAATCTGCGCTGAAGTCATCCATCCCAGTCAACACCTGGTTGACCAATCTCTGGAATGTGTCAGGGGCATTTTTCATCCCAAATCTCATCACCTTAAACTGGAAGTGTTCATCTGTGGTAGAAAATGCTGACCTCTCCTTGGCCCCCTCAGTTAAGGCAATCTGCCAATACACAGATGTCAAATCAAACATGCTGAGGTATTTGAAAGCTCCCAACTGATCTATGAGCTCATCAGCTCGGGGATGGGGCGCGCGTAGTTTTAGTGACTGCATTGAGACCCCAGTAGTTCACACAGAACGGAGTTCTGAGGTGGCACCAGGAGCAGCAGCCTTTGGGACCAAAACCACAGGGCTGGCCCAAGGACTGCTAGAATGCTCAATAACCCCTAGGGATAACATCTTAGACACCTCATCTTTGATGCTAGCCCTGACCTTATCAGTCACTCTCTAAACATTCTGTTTAATGAGTGGACTCTCCCCAGTGACAGTCCCCTTGCTGCTCTGCGGTCAGGGAGGAGGAGAGGTTCACTCCCTCCACAGACCCATCTTTCTCTCCTGCAGCCAGGAGGTCAGGAAGAGGCTCACTCTCTTCCTCCTCCCCATCATCTGTTGCTAGGAGCACGGACAATTAGGTCTGCTCAAAGTGGGATTTGAAACGGTTCACATGCAGGACTCTTTAGGAGTTCCTGGGAGTCCCTTGCGCTCCACCACCTCAAATGGCCCAGTCCACTTGTCCTGGAGCGCCCTAGGCTCCATTGGCGCCATCACCCACACTTTGTGCCCAGGCTGAAACTCGACCAGAGTGGCATTCTGATCAAACCACTGTTTCATATCTGCCTGGCTGGCTTCCAGGTTCTCTTGTGCAAGAGCTGTGAAGTGGGCAGTCTGGTTTCGGAAAGCCAGCATGTAGCTAAATGCATCCTGGGGAGATTTACTGGGGGCTTTCTCCAAGTCCCCTGCACCAAACTCAAGGGTCCCCTAACAGGGTGGCCATACAGCAACTCAAAAGGACTAAAGCCAAGACTTTTTTGAGGCACCTCCCTGTTGGCGAACAAAAGGCATGGCAAGAGGATGTCCTACTTTTGCCTCAAGGGCTCTGACAGGTCCATGAGCATGCCTTTCAAGGTGTGGTTGAATCTCTCAACCAGACCATTACTTCTGGGGTGTTAAGGAGTGGTGAACTTATAAGTTACCCCACACTCCTGTCATCGAGATTTCATATGCGTGGATATAAAATTGGTGACCCTGCCAGATACCACTTCCTTGGGGAACCCCATGAGGGTAAAAAACCCATCAATGCACAACCCACCACAGGGGAAGTGATTGATCTCAGCGGAATGGCTTCTGGGTACCGGGTGGCATTGTCCACCAAGACGAGGATGAACCTGTTGCCCATGGCTGTGTTGGGATCCAGAGGCCCCACAATATCAATAACGACCCTTTCAAAGGGGGTACTAACTACAGGAAAAGGTTTGAGGGGAGCCTTGTGCTTCCCCCCACTCTTGCCACTTGCCTGACAAGTCTGGCAAGACCAGCAATGAGCATCCAAAGTACCTGCGCATTAGGGGCCAGTAAAAGTGGGTGACAAGTCAAAGGTCTTGTCCTGCACCAAATATCCAGCTAAAAGCACATCATGAGTCAGACCCAGTAGGAAGGCTCTGATGCACTGGGGTACGACCAGCACACGGGGTGACCCAAGCTCAGCATCCTTAGGCTCACTATACAGGAGGCCGTCCTCCCAATATATCAGGTGAGATCCTGACTCCTTGCCAGCCGCCTGGTCTGCAGCCTGCTGCCGTAAACCCACTATAGTAGGGCATGTCCTCTGTGCCTCACAGAATGCCTCCCTGGTGGGTCCCCCTTCCTGCTGCCACTGTGACAGCTGAGGGACCTCCCCTAGTT
This sequence comes from Pleurodeles waltl, assembly GCF_031143425.1. Taxonomy (NCBI): domain Eukaryota; kingdom Metazoa; phylum Chordata; class Amphibia; order Caudata; family Salamandridae; genus Pleurodeles; species Pleurodeles waltl. The sequence continues at coordinate 99,982,555 of NC_090440.1, read as the reverse complement.
CAGCCACCTGTTCCCCCGTAGGCTCCGGGGCGTCACCCTCAGGCTCTGCCTCCTCCCAGACCCTGGGAACTTCTAGGGCCAGTTTCCCACGCCCCCTGCCCTTCCTCTTTTTGGCAGTCCCCTGGGCCACTGTTTCAGGCTCCAGGGTCTCTTGACCACCCTGACGGGCTGCCATTGACCTTGTGGATACACATATCCACCCAGGCAGACCCAACATCTCCGAATGTGACCTGTGTTCCATCTCCTTTCAAGGGGAATCTTCCAGGTCATTACCAAGCAAACAATCCACAGGCATGGTTGGACTCACAGCTACCTTCAAGGAACCTGAGACCCCCATTCAAAGGGAACCTGCGCCACTCTGCACAGGCACTCTGAGTTGTCAATTGCAACTACTTGGTAAAGTACACAGGGATCTATCTGCTCCTCTGACACCAGGTGACTCCTCACTGTAGTCACACTGGCTTCTGTGTCTCTCAGAGCCTTCACCCTCTACGCATTAATGGTCACCTACTTACACTTTAGCACTGGATAGCAGTGGTACAGTGCCCAGAGTAACAAACACAGCAAAAACAGAGTCAAGCACACATCAACAACCTGGGAAATGGAGGCAAAAAGGAAGGGGAGACCACATCAAGGATGCCAAGTCTAACACCCGTCATCATATCCTATGTCAGCAAGTGTCCTGGCTCGCTTCCACCATCTAAACAAGCATTGGCAAAGCCAATAGGTCTCGCCTATTCAAGAGGTATTGGCTTTGCCAATGTATTTTAGTCATGTTGTTCACCAGTGTGACTGCTGTTCAGCATGGATAAAAGTTAGTGGCATAGAGGAGAGTAGCATGGAGTGTCGTGGAGTGGAATGGCAAAGAGTGGAGGTGAATGCTATAGAGTTGAGAGGTAGAGAGAGTTGTTGCTGAGTGGCATTGTGTAGAGTTGAGTAGAGCGGCATACCCTAGAGTGGTACAGCGTAAAATGTTCTGGTTTAGACTGCAATGGGGTAGAGCGTTGCAGTTTATAGTGGTGTAAAGTGCAGCAGCATTGAATTCAGTGGTGTTCAATGCAGCATCGTAGAATGCAGTGGCATAGGTTACACTCATGCATAGTAGAGTGGAGGGGTGCAGAGTGGAGGGGTGCATAGTAGAGTGCAATGGTGCAGAATGGAGTGGCGCAGAGTGTAGTGTTGCAGAGTGAGAGTGGTGCAGAGGAGAGTGGTGCAGAGTACAGTAGAGTGGTATAGAGTGCTACATAGCGGAGTAGTATAGAGTTGAGTGATGCATAGGGGCATAGAGTGCAGTGGCATGGAATGCAGAGTAGAGTTGAGTGGCATAGAGTGCAGAGGCATAGAGTGGTGCAAAGTAGAGTAGCATAGAGTGGTGCAGACTGGAGTATACTGCCATAAAGTGCAGTGGCATAGAGTGTAGTAGTGTAGATTGGAGTAGTGCAGAGTACAGTGGCATAGAGTTCAGTGGCGGGGAGTGCTGTGCTACAGAGTGCCAGAGTGCAGAGGTGTAGAATGAAGTAGAGTGGCATACAGTGTAATGATGTAGAGGTGGTGTAAAGTGGAATACAGTGGAGTAGAGTAGATTATTTTAGGTCCATCCTGAAACTGTCAAGCCTAAAAGGTGATATGTCAGTGTTTCAGTAAACTTTTGGTGGAGCTCACGGTTTTGCACTTATCAGTTACCGAAGTGATTGTGTGCCTCCATAATGGTGTTGGTGTATTTGTTATCTATAATATATGCACTTTGTCGTTACCTGATTCAAGTGTTGTATCTCTTCCTTCCAGAAGAGTGTATAACAGCATTACGGTGTTAGCAGTCCAGACCCCTTAACCCTGGTGGCTTGCTCAGCCCCGCTCCCCATGCAGTGGATGGTGTGTGTTGCTGGGCTGGAGAGAGCCTGCACAGGCTCCCAGTCTACCTGGGAGCACCCTGGCTGGGCACTCCCAGCCAATCCTGATGCTACTTTGAGCAGCGCCAGGATTGGCTGCAGGGCAGGATGGGAGCCTGTGCCTGTAGTCGATGAGGGACAGAGGAACGGCGTGCGGCGGAGGAGGTAGGTGTTTTAAAAAATATATATACAGGGAGTGCAGAATTATTAGGCAAATGAGTATTTTGACCACATCATCCTCTTTATGCATGTTGTCTTACTCCAAGCTGTATAGGCTCGAAAGCCTACTACCAATTAAGCATATTAGGTGATGTGCATCTCTGTAATGAGAAGGGGTGTGGTCTAATGACATCAACACCCTATATCAGGTGTGCATAATTATTAGGCAACTTCCTTTCCTTTGGCAAAATGGGTCAAAAGAAGGACTTGACAGGCTCAGAAAAGTCAAAAATAGTGAGATATCTTGCAGAGGGATGCAGCACTCTTAAAATTGCAAAGCTTCTGAAGCGTGATCATCGAACAATCAAGCGTTTCATTCAAAATAGTCAACAGGGTGGCAAGAAGCGTGTGGAAAAACCAAGGCGCAAAATAACTGCCCATGAACTGAGAAAAGTCAAGCGTGCAGCTGCCACGATGCCACTTGCCACCAGTTTGGCCATATTTCAGAGCTGCAACATCACTGGAGTGCCCAAAAGCACAAGGTGTGCAATACTCAGAGACATGGCCAAGGTAAGAAAGGCTGAAAGACGACCACCACTGAACAAGACACACAAGCTGAAACGTCAAGACTGGGCCAAGAAATATCTCAAGACTGATTTTTCTAAGGTTTTATGGACTGATGAAATGAGAGTGAGTCTTGATGGGCCAGATGGATGGGCCCGTGGCTGGATTGGTAAAGGGCAGAGAGCTCCAGTCCGACTCAGACGCCAGCAAGGTGGAGGTGGAGTACTGGTTTGGGCTGGTATCATCAAAGATGAGCTTGTGGGGCCTTTTCGGGTTGAGGATGGAGTCAAGCTCAACTCCCAGTCCTACTGCCAGTTCCTGGAAGACACCTTCTTCAAGCAGTGGTACAGGAAGAAGTCTGCATCCTTCAAGAAAAACATGATTTTCATGCAGGACAATGCTCCATCACACGCGTCCAAGTACTCCACAGCGTGGCTGGCAAGAAAGGGTATAAAAGAAGGAAATCTAATGACATGGCCTCCTTGTTCACCTGATCTGAACCCCATTGAGAACCTGTGGTCCATCATCAAATGTGAGATTTACAAGGAGGGAAAACAGTACACCTCTCTGAACAGTGTCTGGGAGGCTGTGGTTGCTGCTGCACGCAATGTTGATGGTGAACAGATCAAAACACTGACAGAATCCATGGATGGCAGGCTTTTGAGTGTCCTTGCAAAGAAAGGTGGCTATATTGGTCACTGATTTGTTTTTGTTTTGTTTTTGAATGTCAGAAATGTATATTTGTGAATGTTGAGATGTTATATTGGTTTCACTGGTAATAATAAATAATTGAAATGGGTATATATTTTTTTTTGTTAAGTTGCCTAATAATTATGCACAGTAATAGTCACCTGCACACACAGATATCCCCCTAACATAGCTAAAACTAAAAACAAACTAAAAACTACTTCCAAAAATATTCAGCTTTGATATTAATGAGTTTTTTGGGTTCATTGAGAACATGGTTGTTGTTCAATAATAAAATTAATCCTCAAAAATACAACTTGCCTAATAATTCTGCACTCCCTGTATATAGATTTTAATTCCCCTCTCCCCCGTACATCGCCCGCCCCTTCACCTTGCCAGGAGCCGCTCCTGCTATTAAGTCACTTCTGTCTGACAATGAAACAATATTCAAGGGGTGGGGCAAAAACACCCATATAAATGAAATGTTACTGCAGAGAATGTGATAAGGAGCAAGATGAGTGGACACAAGAGGGAATGAGAACTGAGATACCTACAGGGAGGTGTCCAGTGGTAATATAGTCCTTCATACAGTTACGTTCAAGCACTCGACTGGAGAAGGATCAATACATCCAAACAGCTAATAGCATTAGGTGGGAGACATACTCTGATGCGCTATGAGAGACATGCTTTACAAAGCCTCAAGACAATGGCTGAAAGAGACTGCTGGAAAAAAGGCAGTGGTTGAAGGATTCGGCACTGAAGCCTACTGTAGGCATACTACATCAATGCTAGACTTTATGATAATGTCAACAACGTCAAACAGTTATTGAAGGTCCACCTCTTTCATTCTGGATTTGACAACGAGAAAAACATGCTCTTCAACATGTTATCCCATCTGTCATGTACTTATAACTGTCCTCAACTCCCACTGCCCAGTGGGCATAAACAGACTGGATGTGCTTTTCAATACACAATACCAGCTTCAAATCTCGAGTGCTCTTCCATTCCTTCTGCAACATGTTTCCAGAACGTCAAGTTATCTTGAAGTCGCTGTTCAGGAGCTTTCAATGAAATGTACCAACTTATCCCTTCCATATCTGCTTAATGAAACACGCACTGTTGCATATAAATGGGCAGATCGCAGATGAGAAACTTCTTCCTGCTAAATGGTCTGTTTTTCATAGACTGATAGCCATACAATTTTCAAAATACAACTGTACATGTTACCTACTGCAAGTCCTATCAAGCCTGCAACTGGTAGTACACCCCCTGCCCCTTTTATTGGACTTAATCTCACAAACTTAACCAGTGTATTAGAAAAGAAGTCACCACAGTCTCCTGCAGAAGGAAGACTTTTAAAAGGTCAAATTGCCCCCTCCCCTTGCTCGATGCAACATTCCCTAGTGCTGCTGTATTCCACCAATAGAGAGCAGCTCAGAGTACTCAATATAGCTAGCACTGAGACTGCTGCTTGCGGCAAAAGACTCAGAAGCCAGGAATCATTTAATTTATCTAGGTCGTCCTACAACTGGGACATCTTGGTTAAGTTAAGGTGTGTTAATAAGCGTGATGACGCCTGCTTAGGTGTCTTGATGCCAGAGTTGAGAGACACGGCAACATGTATCTTCATATGAAGAGTCTGTAGGCCCAGGCAAACAGATAGATTCATATTTAGCAGGTTGAGTACTTTAACAAGTCATTGATGGCACAAAGTGAGCATGACACACATTCCTTATTCAGCAAGGACAGATAAACTCCCAGCAACCCCCTACCAAGTGCTTAATTTGAGACAGTGGTTTCTGGTGCGGGTCACCGGCACAAATTTTTTAGGGCCAGCACTTATTTTTCTGCCTCAAGCATTTCCTGACAGCAAAAGACACCTATGTGAAAGACGGGGGAAGAGAAAAATGAAAAAACATCACAAAGGGAGAAAACAGAAAGCTGCAAGAGTGAGCTGAAGGGGCAGGGAGTGGCTGTAAATTAATCAAAGAGGTCCAAGATGGCTTCAGGGTTAGGATGCCTCAGTATTCTTTCCTTGCACATTTGATTGCAGCAGCCCTGTGTTTCAGAGGAGAGCTTTGGGCACAAGCACGTTTTTATTTACAAATTAAGCACTGCCCCTACCCAGCCCTTTTACACTCTATCAAAACGTAACACTTCAGATATGGTGGCCACCAAGACAACAACGCTTCCCATCTCTCCAAACTGACCTTCAGCAGTTCACAATAGGATGCTCTCAGGAGTGAATTCAGCCCGCACTGTAGGCCATTTTGATGTGGAATCTCTCTGAACGCTTATATTGAAGCCCCCCCTTCGTACTGCGCAGATACTTTTCAAAAACCCAGAAAGTGCGCGCACTGCAGTAGGAAACTTCCAATGAGCTGATAAGATGGCGGCGCTAGCTTTTTGTCACACTGTGCAAAATGCTCCCTGGTCAAAAAATAAATGTCCTTGTACTGTATTATCCGCCAGAATAATAGAATGTGTGTGTATTGCAGGAGGAGAGAACACGGAGGGTGGAGGTTTAAGGCGAGCATATAGATTGCACATTAAAATCAAAAGCAGACATCAGAACACATATTCTGTCCCTAAAATGTCAGTCAGAGAACCCTGGTGCGAGAATTGCTTTCTGTCCTGCTGATGATGAACAAAAGATATTCTCAGGATCAGCATGGTGCATCAAATGTCCAAGGGTGGGTTGTAAATTAACTGTGACTTATTCCGACAGCCTTGCTGAGGGTGTGGGAAGGACAAACACACCCCATGACTTCCCAATCCAATGATTGCTGAAATGACTGTTGTAGGGCCCCGCACTGCTCTCTTCTAGCTGGGGGACTCTGCAGACGGCATCAGCAGCTGCCGGTAAAACGAGAAATTACTGTCTCGTGTTCTGGCACATCACTCTGT